>NC_069077.1:98714033-99339033 GCF_025698485.1 Gossypium arboreum
AAATGTACCAAATACCATTCAACCTAAGTGTCTAACCAATATGCTCTCACTGCCACCACAACTTAAACATTAAAATATAATTCATTCATGTAATACCCCTACCCGTATTCATTGCCGGAATAGGGTACGAGGCATTACCGGAGTTTACGAATTAAATTTTTTTTTTATATTCAATATAGACCCTTTATAAATATCTAACCTTCCCTGCAATATTAAATCGAGACCAATCCACATCAACCAAATCAATTCAACATATTTTCATGATAGATTCATGCATTTATATAAGATAACGTCATCACATATCTATAACCAGGTTTGTTAACCATACTAATGGCTAACTTTACATTCATTTCACGTTAACATTTACTTTGTTAGCTTATACATGCCATTGATTTCCAAAATAAAGTTTCTTTATATACCGAAATCCACGAGGTTGATAGTGTGATATGTCTCCCACCAAATCCGACCTCCGAGCTCTTAACACTACAAAACAGGGAAAAAGGAAGCGGGTAAGCACTTTGTGCTTAGTAAGCTCATGTAACAAGAATTATACTTACCTAATATTTTCAATACAATACAATAAACATCCATATATCCATTCAATGCATTATTACCCTAATATGCACAAACTCAACATTCAAGTTAGTACAATAATTTCCATGTACCAATAATATATACTATGATTGATGAGCTCGTCAATACCATGATTTCCATTTCCTTGTTATTTTTCCATAATTATCCCGTTAAATTTCTTGGAATTTTCGATGGATTTTCAAAGGTACACTTTTAGTGTACAATTCTGGGTCTGTCAATGCATATTCATGTGCGCACATTTCCATTTCAAAGAGCACACTCCCGCGAACCTCAACCTTGCGGTGGGATTACCGTCGAGCTAAATCCTCGCAATATAAACTCATAGAGTATTGTCGGGATTACCGGTCGAGCTAAATCCTCGCAATGACAATTACTCTAATGAGCTTGGATCTGAATTACTAGTCCAAAGCTAAATTCGGACCCTAATTCAGATTACTGTCCGGGCTAAATCCATTTTACACATATTCTTTGGAGGGCTATATCAGATAGGATCACCCGTCCGGGCTAGATCCTTTTTACCGTCAATTTCTTTTCAGAGATCCATCGAATTTTCCTTTCATTCAAACGGGATTTCTTCCCATTTTATCAAATATATCAATGTTTCATTAATTTTCATACAATAAACATTCAAATCATATTCACATCAATAACATACAATCTCAAGCATTTAAGAATATAATTCAAGTTACATGAACTTACCTTGATATTTGTTTGTAAACAGTAAAAATCTACTAATCCCGAACTTTTTCCTTTTCTCGATCTAGCTTCGTATTTGAATCTTCCGGATCTAAATAAATAAATTTAACTATCAATTTAATACATTTCATGTTCAGATGCAACATTCTCTATAATTCAACTATTATTTATAGTTCATTCAAAGCTGTCTACTTGAGTCATAGTCACTAAATTATTTATAACTTGAGCTACCAAACTCCAAATTAATATCCGTTAATTTTACCTAAAACTAGACTCACATATGATTTTACCATAAAATTTTCATAATTTTTGGTTTATCCAATAAGTACATTTTATTCTTTAAAGCCACCCCTGTTCTGCTGTTGACAGTTCTGACCCTTCTTCACTAAAAATTAATTATATCTTCATACAGAATTCAAATAATGTTCTCGTTTGTTTCTATTAAAAATAGACTCATTAAGGATTCTAGACATATAAATTTAAGCCCATAATTTTTTTTCTTAAATTGTTTATTATTTTTCAAAGTCAGAGCAGGGGAACCCGAATTCATTCTGACCTTGTCTCACAAAATTCATTATATCTCAAAATTTACAAATCCATTGCTTACACTATTTCTTCAACGAGAAACTAGACTCAATAATATTTAATTCAACATTTTTTTCATCTTCTAATTCGATTTCTAAAATTTATGGTGATTTTTCAAAGTTAGTATACTGCTGCTGTCCAAACTGTTTTTGTGCAAGCTGTTTATTACAATTTTTCCCCTAAGCTTTTCATAAATGATAATTTCGTCCCTACTCAATTAGCCTATCAATTGAGCTGATTTTTCTCAATCAACATTTTATTCTATCACCTTAAACTAGTTTACAACCTTTAGGAATCAGAATTTCAGCAATAGACTTTAATTCCAAGCATTTTCACAATTAGGTCCTAAAAATCAATTTCTATTGAAATTACCTAATAAAATCATCTCATAAACAAATTAAAGCTTTAATTTCATTCTATTTCATCATAAACTTACAGCACTCAACCATAGTGACTTTCAATTTCATCCATGAAATCAAAAACTAATGAATTTAATAGTAGGACCTAGTTGTAAAAGTCTTAGAAACACAAAAATTACAAGAAAAAGGCAAGGATTAACTCACTTGGTGCAAAAATTATGAAATACCAACTTAGAGAACCCTCCTATGGCATTTTTAGCTGCTGGAATTGAAGAGAAATGAAGAGAAATCTAGATATTTCCTATTTAGTCCTAGTTTTATTTAGTTAATTTTGCAATATTCCAATTTTACCCTTAATTTATCAATTTTTCTGCTGATTTCATACCCTTTCCGTCCAGCCCAAATAACTTTTGGGTCTAATTTCCTTTTAAATCCTTTCTCATTAGACTTTTAAGCTATTTAATCATTCTAGCAACTTTTACACCTATTACAATTTAGTCCTTTTCATTTAATTGACTACCCAAACATTAAAATCTCCTAACAAAATTTTAATACCACATTAATAACATTTCATAAATATTTATAAAATTATTTTCGACTCAGTTTTACGAGATAGAGGTCTCGATACCTTGTTTTTACCCAATTTCTTCAATAATTTCTTTTTCTATCTAATCACTAAATCGATAAAATTTTTCTATCAATATTTTCATACGATTTTCCTATCATATCAAATTTCATGCAAAAATATTGAAATAAGTTTCTCTTTAAATTAGATTTGTGGTTACGAAACCACTGTTCCGATAATTTTGAATTTAGGCCATTACAACTCTCCCCCCTTTAAGGATTTTCGTCCTTGAAAATCTTACCAATAAAGAGATTTGGGTATTGTTTCCTCATTGCCTCCTCCGGTTCCCATGTCGCTTCCTCAATCCCGTGCTTTTGCCACAATACTTTCACCAAATATATCTTTTTATTTCTAAGCTCTTTTGTCTCTCGTCCAATATCTTGACCGGTTCTTCACTATAAGTCATATCCGGTTTAATCTCCACTTTTGTCGGAGAAATAACATGGGAAGGATCTGATCGATATCGTCGTAACATATATACATGAAAAACATTATGGATTCTATCAAGTTCCAGTGATAATGCCAATCGATAAGCGACCGGTCCAATTCTTTCTATGATTTCATATGGCCCGATAAATCTTGGACTAAGTTTACCCTTTCGACCAAATCGAAGGACTTTCTTCCAAGGAGACACTTTCAGGAATACCTTGTCACCGACTTGAAATTCAATCTCTTTTTGTTTAAGGTCGGCATATGATTTTTGACGATCGGAAGCTGATTTTTGACGATCGGAAGCTGCTTTTAGACTATCCCGAATAACCTTTACTTTTTCTTACATTTCAGGATCAAATCAACCCCATGTATCTTCCTTTCACTAAGCTCATCCAATATAACGGTGTTCTACATTTTCTACCATACAAAGCTTCATACGGAGCCATTTTAATACTAGATCGATAATCGTTATTGTAAGCAAATTCAATCAAAGGTAGATACCTCTCCCAATTACCTTCAAACTCTAGTATACAACATCGAGCATATCTTCCAATACTTGAATTACACGCCGATTGACCATCTGTCGAGGATGAAATGCAAGGATCTTTGAAATACAACCGAGTACCCAAGGCTTCTTGCAATTTGTCCCGAAACGAGACGTAAATCGGGATCTCTATCTGATATAATGGAGACAGGCACTCCATGTAACCTGAAAATCTCAGATATGTACAGTTCAGCTAGTTTATCTAAAGAATAATCCATACGTACTGGAATAAAGTGAGCTGACTTTGTTAATCGATCAACAATCACCCAAATAGCATCTTTTTTCCTCAGAGACAAAGGTAGCCCCAATACAAAATCCATAGTGATTCTTTCCCATTTCCATTCCGGTATAGTAATTGGCTGAAGTAACCCCGAAGGTACCTGATGTTCAGCTTTAACTTATTGACATATTACACACCTTGATACAAACTCAGAGATATCACGTTTCATTCTCGACCACCAGTATATCTTTTTTAGATCATTATACATTTTATTACTCCTCGGATGTACAGACATAGTACCATTGTGGGCCTCGCGTAGAATCTTCTGTATGAGCTCTGAATTCTGAGGTACACATACCCTACCTTTGAATAATAAACAATCATCAGAACCAATCTGAAATTCAGAATCATTACCTGACTCACACTGTGCCCGTTTAACCTGTAACTTCTCATCATTCTTCTAAGCTTCACATATTTGCTGTAAAAATGTCGGTTTAGCTCTCAATTCAGCTAGGATTGAACCATCATCAGTCAATGATAACGGGTATTCATAGCTCGTAAAGCAAACAGAGATTTCGGCTCAAAGCATCACCTACAACATTAGCCTTACCGGATGGTAATCAATAATCAAATCATAGTCCTTTATCGTTCAAGCCACGCTATTGTCTCAAATTCAAATCTTTCGTGTCATCAAATATTTCAAGCTTTTATGATCAAGATAAATAATCGACATTTCTCACCATACAAGTAATGCCGCCATATCTTCAAAGACAAATACAATAGCGACTAATTCAAGATCATGTCTTGGGTAATTTCTTTCATGTGGTTTAAGTTGTCTTGAAGCATAGGCTATTACTTTACCTTCTTGCATCAAAAACAACCTAAACAATTTAATGAGGCATCACTTGTAAATAACAAATTCCTTACCCGGTTCAGTCGCACTAATACAGTGCTTTCGTTAATAGGTCTTTCAATCAGTTGAAACTTTGTTGACATTCATCAGTCCACTCAAACTTTACATCTTTCTGCAATAATCGAGTCATTGGAGAAGCTATCATAGAGAATCCCTGTACAAATCTCCGATAATAACTAGCTAAACCCAAGAAACTTCTAACTTCAGATACATTCTTCGGTGGATTTCAATTGACAATAGCTGATATTTTACTTGGATCTACCCTGATGTTTTAGGCAGATACAATGTGTCCAAGAAAACCCACTTCTCGAAGCAAAAATTCACATTTACTGAATTTAGCATATGTGACAGCCCAAAATTGACCCTAGTCGGGATGTGGTTTCGGGACCACAAAACCGAGGCATAAAAATAATCTATAATTTATTTTGATGCCTATAATATGTGTTAATTCATGTGTGACGTTTTTGATGTTTCAATTTAGAGTTATAAATGTGAATTTCACTAGAAAGGACCCAGTAGTAAACTTTGAAAGTATGATGGGGAAATGTGTGATGACTAGTTGATAATGCATGCAAAAATAAGGGATTTGCATGTCAAATTCCCCCCCCCTTACATGAAGTGGCCGGCCATGACAAGGGAGTATGGACTAAACATGTCATGAAACATGTTTTGTTGGTGCATTAGGGTGAAATAATAAACAAAGGTGTATGGGTGATAAAAGAATGAAAAAAAAATGTAAAAAAAATGTGTGTGAGTGTGGTATTCCCCCCCTTGCCGTGAGTTGAGAAAGAAGGAAGAAAAAAATTGTTGTGTTCATCCTTTCTCATCTTTTTGGCCGAAAATCATAAGGAGGAAGAAAGGGATTTTTGCTCCATTTTTGGTTTAGAAGAGAACTAGAAGGAAATTTGGCCATACTTGTACCAAGATTAAGGTATGTATGAGGTTGTGTCATGAGATTCATGCATGTTTTAGTTGCTAACTTGATGTTCATGTTAGCCCATGGTTCAAATCCTTGTTATGCCATGGAAATGGTATTTGGCCAAGGTTGATATTGTGTTAAAGCCATTGCATGCTAAATGTGAAACTTGTTGATGATGCATGCAATGATGGATTGACTATTCTTGAAATTTCTTTTAGCATTCTTGAGTAAGACATTGAATTCTTTGTTTAGCCATGACCGAAGTTGAAAGGGGTATGGTTGTGATGTATTCGGCCATGGTGCATTCATGAGCATGTTTTATGCTTGTTATATGATTGGTAAAATTTGTGTTTTGATGGTTATGAGCACCTTGAGATTGACCTTGCACCTATATGTGTACATATGTTTGCACATGATGTATTGGTATGACATATATACTATCTCAAAGTATGTATTTTCTTGTGATTCTGTTTTGGTTATGAAGTAAATGATAGATGTGTATTGAGCTACAATATGTAAAGCATTAGCTAGTAAAATGTGTGCCATTCATGTGTGGTATTAAACATGTAATTGGCCTCAACATCAACATGCATAATCGGCCCATGAATGAGTACCTAAGGGGTTATGTTGTTCGGCCATGAGTAAGCATGTTGAAGGCTTTGTGTGTTGAGTTGATTCATGAATTTCGTACTTATGTGACTTTAATGTCTAGTGAACATATGAGGGCTAAGTGCCTTGAGTTCCTCTTTTCGATACTCAAATGATTGAATCAATTTATTTGTTAAATCAAGCTCAAGGAGTTAAAGAAGGAGAATCAAGCAAGGGAAAGACGAAGGTTATCGAGTAGCCGACTTGGAAATTCCTTGCCCAACACAAGGTAAGTCATTAAGCATATATTTGGTATTGATTTAAATGATCATAATATATATGCAATTGTGTTTAATGAATTGATGTGTAAATGGAAATGTATGTGTATGGAATGATGCCATCGTTGAATGTATAAAGGTAGTAAAATGCATAAAGTATTGGTCTCGGCACTAAGTGTGCAGGTATAAATGGACATGGGGACAAGATTGGCACTAAGTGTGCGGGTATAAATGGACACGGTGACAAGATCGGCACTAAGTGTGCGGGTTTAAAATTTGTACAAGACTAAGTGTGCGAATTTGATTATATAGCACTATGTGTGCGAAGTGATTATATAGCACTAAGTGTGCGGACTCACTATATGCTTTTGCATCACTATTGGCACCGAGTGTGCGATATTATCGAGTTGATCACGGACAGCGGATTGGGTAAGTACCTTGAGCTCATGGCGAATAGGCACTATGTTCATGTTCGGGATGAGCTTGGTAAGCTTTAAATCTATGTGATGATTGCAATTGTATGATTGTGGTGAAAATGAGTTGGTGTGCAAAATGCCTCAAATATCTTATTGAATAGAATATGAAATGTGGATGTATGACTTGTTATGAGATTGAACCGAAAGGTCCGAGGAATTATGGTATAGTTTCGACATGGATGGAGTACCTAACCTCGTTTATTGTTTCATGTTGTGATAATTTTATTAATGGATGGTTGTCGAATGCTTATGACTTCTCGAGTTATAAACTCACTCGGTGTTTTTCTTGTCACCCATTTTAGGTCTCTTGGACTCGTCTATTTTGTGTGCTCGGAGCCGTCAACGAAGTCATCACACCGTGAGCAATTTTGGTATTGTCTTCTTAGTCAACCTAGGAGAACATTTGGCATGTATGGGCTATTTTGTTTTGTTGAATTTTGGGTTGTAAACTTTAAGCCATGTGAAAATGGCCTATGTGGTCGTTTGAGTGGGATGCTAGAACCTATAGCCACGGGTCTTAGAAACCTTAATTTTGATAAGGTGGCCATAGTTGTGCCATGTATGATGAATGATTAGTAAGGCCAAGGAAAGATTCATGAAATTGGCATAGTCTCTGCGAAGAATCATTGCGGACAGCAGCAGTGATATGAGATCGAAAAATCACCAAAAATAGTAGAAGTGGAATTAATTGCTAAGAAAATTATGTACTCTAATCTTGATGGGTTTATTTTCATATGGACAAAACGAAACGACCATATGAGCTGTATTTTGAGAGATATTCAAGATTTCGTGAGACAGGGCCAGAACAGTTTCTGGATCCTCTATTTCAACTTTGAAAATTTACCATAAATTATCCAGAAACAATTAGAAGTCATTCCTTATATGCATAGATTCCCCTTTGAGTCTAGTTTCATTAGAAACAAACGGCATGAGCATTAGAGCTCTGTAGGAGATGATATCCAGGTCGTAATGCGCAAAGGCAGTGTAGTTGAACCCTGAAACAGGGGTGACTTTAACTAATAAACTATATCAATTGGCCCAACCAAAAATTCTAGAAATAAATCCATGGATGGATATATGAGTCTAAATTCGGAGAAAATTTACGGATTTGGTTTTCGAGTTCTGGAACTCGAGATATGATTTTTAAGGTGGCAGTGATGCAGTTTGCCGCTTGTCCGGAAATGTTAAAATAGTCATGTGACACATGAGAGTTGGTCCGAGAACCCTCGTGTCCGACTCCCATGACAGTATCGGGAACGGGTGTTATAATTTTATTGGTATCAGAGCTATGGTTTAGTCGGTTCTAGGACTACCATAGCGCGTGTGAGTCTAGCTATACATGCCAAAATGTTAGTGCTTAATAATGTGATGACTTGACGGTTGAAATTTTTGTTTTGATTAGCAAATGGAACCCGGGTAGAGAGACCCTTGGCGGATGACGATGAAAGTGTAGCGGCTGCTCTGCGCAAGGGACACCACCTGTTGAGCCTCGGTCATCCGCGAATAATCAAGATGAAGGCGAAACAAGCCTTCTTCACCATGATGAATGAGTGGGTCGCATAATATGCCCGAACCAATCCAAATTGTCCAACCATTCCGAATTTAAATACTCCACCCCAAGAGCCCGCAATGCCTTGCCATCGATCCTGTGAGGTCGAGTAAACCACCGTGGACTTGATTAGGAAGCGCGGGCCGAGGAGTTCAAGGCCATAGTTCTCGATGATGCCGAAGGGCCGAGTTCGCTTGATAACACCATTCGAGTGTTTGATGAACTGTCATGCACACCGATGAATGTCTTAAGTGTGCTATATCCTTGTTGCGAGACTCACCTACTATTGGTAGAGGACCTTAATTTCCATAGTCCCAAAGGAACAAGTTACTTGGGATTTCTTTCAAACGAATTTCGAAGAAATATATTAGTCAACAGTTCATTGATCGAAGCGTAAGGAATTCTTGGAGCTCTAGCAAGGCCGTATGACAAGATCTCGAATCTGAACATGAGTTTGTAAGACTTAGTCGGTATGCTTTGGAGTGTGTGGCTGATGAGGTTGCTATGTGCAAAAGATTTGAATAAGGATTGAATGAAGATTTAAAGCTACTAGTGGGTATTTTGGAGATAAAGGAGTTCGTAACACTAGTCGAACGAGCACGCAAGGCGGAAGAACTTGGAAAGGAGAAGAAGAAGGCTGAATTTGAAGCAAGAGATTGTCGTAAAAGATCGATTGAGTAAAGCTCCGTTCTCGGCTGTAAAGAAGTTCGGGGAGGACACTAGTAAGTCGAGGCATCGGGAATTTCAATCGAGCCCGACCATTGACGGACTCCGAGCTACTTGGTAGCTAGTGTGGGCAATAATCGTCAAGAGAAACCCGAATGCCCCCAATGTGGAAGACGACACCTAGGTGAATGTTGGGGTAAGTCCATTATCAGGGCTCATTATGGATGCGGTTCGAAAGACCACTTCATTAGAGATTGCACGAGCTAGATGAGAAGAATAAGATGCAAGGTGCAAGACCTAGTGGAACGACGGCTAGAGGTAGGCCCCCGAGAATTTCTGAAGGTAGGGGTGGTAATCAGAGAGGAGCCTCTGATACGGTTGTTCGATCCGAGGCCCGTGCTCTTGCTAAAGCATATGCCATCCGCGCACGAGAGGAGGCATCCTCCCCTGATGTTATCACTGGTACTTTTACTCTCTTTGATACTAGTGTGCTTGCATTGATTGACCCTGGCTCTACTCATTCATATGTATGTGAAACCTTAGCATCCAGTAAGACTCTACCTGTTGAGTCTACTGAGTTCGTAATTCGAGTGTCAAACCCTTTGGGTCAATACGTATCGTTGATAAAGTGTGCAAGAGATGCCCCTAATAATTGAAAATCTGTTTTCCTACCGATCCGATGCTTCTACCATTTGATGAATTCAATGTTATTCTTGGTATGGATTGGTGATCGTACATGATGCAATGGTGGACTGCAAAGGAAAACCATTGATTTGAGGAGTGCAAATAATGAGGTAGTCCGAGTCGAGTCTCTCGATTTAAAAGGAGTGCCAGCAATAATATCTTCTATGACCGCCGGAGATATGTGAAAAGGGTGTGAAACATACCTTGCGTATGTGTTTGAGAGTAAAGAGACGAAAGGAAACTTGAATCAGCATCAGTGGTTTGTGAGTATTCAGATGTTTTTCCGAGGAGTTACCGGATTGCCACCGGTTCGAGAAGTGGAATTCGCATCGGTTGTATCGGGTACTACGCCGATCTCAATAGCCCGTGATCGTATGGCATTAACGAATTAAAGGAATTGAAGGTTCAATTGCAAGAATTGACGGATAGAGGTTTCGCTTGACCGAGCTTTTCTCCATGGGGCGCACCAGTGTTGTTTGTGAAGAAGAAGGATGGAACCATGAGATTGTGCATCGACTATCGTCAGTTGAATAAAGTGACGATAAAGAATAAATATCCATTGCCACGAATTGATGATTTGTTTGATCAATTAAAGGGAGCCTCAGTGTTTTCAAAGATAGATTTGAGATCGGGTTACTATCAGTTGAGGGTTCGAGAATCGGACATACCCAAAATCGCTTTTAGAACGAGGTACGATCACTACTTAATTCTCGTGATGCCGTTTGGGCTCACTAATGCCCTAACGGTATTTATGGATTTAATGAATAGAATTTTCAGGCCATACTTGGATCGGTTCAGTAGTTGTGTTTATCGATGACATTTTGGTCTATTCGAGAGATGAAACTGAACATGCTGAACACCTGAGGCTAGTGTTGCAAATTTTACGAGATAAGCAGTTATATGCAAAGTTCAGTAAATGTGAATTTTGGTTGAGAGAGGTTAGTTTTTTGGGGCACGTGGTGTCCGCATCGGGTGTTAGGGTGGACCCGAACAAAATTTCGGCCATAGTCGATTGGAAACCTCCAAGGAATGTTACCGAAGTTAGGAGCTTTTTGGGGCTTGCCAGATGCTATCGACGATTTGTGAAAGGTTTTTCGATGATAGCTGCACCGATGACGAAACTACTTCAAAAAGATGTTAAGTTCGAGTGGTCGGAACGCTGTCAAGAAAGTTTCGATCTCCTAAAAACCTGTTTAACCGAGGCCCCAGTGCTAGTACAGCCGGAGTCCGGCAAAGAGTTTGTCATTTATAGTGACGCATCCTTGCTTAGGCTAGGTTGTGTGTTGATGCAAGAAGGTCGAGTTGTGGCTTACGCGTCGAGACAACTAAAGCCGCATGAGAGAAACTATCCGACCCATGACCTTGAACTAGCAGCCATAGTGTTCGCCTTGAAAATATGGCGGCATTACTTGTTTGGAGAAAGGTGTCATATTTATTCGGACCACAAGAGTCTTAAATATTTGATGACTCAAAGAGATTTAAACCTGGGACAAAGACGTTGGCTTGAGTTGTTGAAAGACTATGAACTCATCATTGAGTATCACCGGAAAGGCCAACGTGGTGGCCGATGCTCTAAGTCGCAAGGCAATCGTTTGCCTTGAGAGCGATGGATGCTCACCTATCCGTTTCACCCGATGAGGTGCTAGTAGTCGAACTAGAGGCCAAACCGTTATTGATTCATCAAGTACTTGAATCTCAGAAGGTCGACGCTGAATTGGTCGCTAAGCGAGCCGAATGTGTTTCGAATGAGGAATCGAATTTCAGATTGACGACCATGATTGCTTGACGCTCAAGAGTCGATTATGTATTCCAAGGAATTGAACTTGTTTCGATGATTTTGAACGAGGCTCACAGAGTCGAATGTCAATCCACCGGGTAGTACTAAAATGTACAATGACCAAACGCCAATTTTGGTGGCCGGTATGAAACGAGACATTTCAATTTGTTTCAAGGTGTCCGATATGTCAACAAGTGAAAGCGGAACATCAAGTGCCATCGGGATTACTTCACCGATCACGATACCCGAGTGGAAATGGGATCGAGTCACCATGGACTTTGTATCCGACCGCCATTGTCGTGAGTAAGAAGGATGCGATTTGGGTTGTTGTTGATAGATTGACTAAGTCGGCTCATTTTATCCCTGTCCGCACGGATTTTTCGCCGATAAATTGGCGTAATTATACATCTCCCAAATTGTTCGATTGCATGGGGTGCCTATTTCTATCGTGTCGGATAGAGACCCAAGATTTACGTCGCGATTTTGGAAGAAATTGCAAGAGGCTTTGGGTACCAAGCTGCATTTTAGCACCGCTTTCATCCCCAAACCGATGGTCAATCCGAACGGATAATTCAAATACTCGAGGATATGTTGAGATGTTGCATCCTTGAGTTTAGTGGTTCATGGAACAGTATTTACCTTTGATTGAATTCGCCACAACAATAGTTTTCAATCAATTATTAAGATGGCGCCTTACGAGGCTTTATACGATCGTAAATGCCGTACCCTATTATTCGGATGAACTTAGTGAAAGTAAAATCTTGAGGTTGATTTGATTAAGGATGCCGAGCGAAAGTTCGAGTAATTCGTGAAAGTTTGAAAGTCGCCGGATCGTCGAAGTCGACGCGGATCCAAGCGTAAAGACATCGAGTATCAGGTGGGAGATAAAGTGTTTCTTAAAGTTGCGCCTTGGAAAAAGATACTCAGATTTGGCCGTAAGGGCAAGTTGAGCCCGAGATTCATTGGGCCGTACGAAATCTCCGAACTAGTTGGCCTAGTTGCGTATCGTTTGATTTTGCCCCCTGAACTTGAAAAGATTCACGACGTCTTTCATGTTTCGATGCTTCGACGCTATAGATCTAATCCATCGCACGTGATTAGTCCATCAGAGGTTGAAATTCAAGCCAATATGAGTTATGAGGAAGAACCGATTCGTATCCTAGCACGTGAAGTGAAAGAGTTGCGAAACAAGCGGGTTCCGCTAGTGAAAGTGTTATGGCTCAAACACGGGATAGAAGAAGCTACTTGGGAACCCGAGAACTCTATGAAAGAGCGATACCCAAACCTATTTACCGTTAAGATTTTCGGGGACGAAAATTTCTTAAGTGGGGGAGAGTTGTGACAGCCCAAAATTGACCCTAGTCGGGATGTGGTTTCGGGACCACAAAACCGAGGCATAAAAATAATCTATAATTTATTTTGATGCCTATAATATGTGTTAATTCATGTGTGACATTTTTGATGTTTCGATTTAGAGTTATAAATGTGAATTTCACTAAAAAGGACCTAGTAGTAAACTTTGAAAGTATGATGGGGAAATGTGTGATGACTAGTTGATAATGCATGCAAAAATAAGGATTTGCATGTCAAATTCCCCTTACATGAAGTGGCCGGCCATGACAAGGAGTATGGGCTAAACATGTCATGAAACATGTTTTGTTGGTGCATTAGGTGAAATAATAAACAAAGGTGTATGGGTGATAAAAGAATGAAAAAAAATGTAAAAAAATGTGTGTGAGTGTGGTATTCCCCCTTGCCGTGAGTTGAGAAAGAAGGAAGAAAAAATTGTTGTGTTCATCCTTTCTCATCTTTTGGCCGAAAATCATAAGGAGGAAGAAAGGGATTTTGCTCCATTTTGGTTTAAAAGAGAACTAGAAGGAAATTTGGCCATACTTGTACCAAGATTAAGGTATGTATGAGGTTGTGTCATGAGATTCATGCATGTTTTAGTTGCTAACTTGATGTTCATGTTAGCCCATGGTTCAAATCCTTGTTATGCCATGGAAATGGTATTTGGCCAAGGTTGATATTGTGTTAAAGCCATTACATGCTAAATGTGAAACTTGTTGATGATGCATGCAATGATGGATTGACTACTCTTGAAATTTCTTTTAGCATTCTTGAGTAAGACATTGAATTCTTTGTTTAGCCATGACCGAAGTTGAAAGGGGTATGGTTGTGATGTATTCGCCATGGTGCATTCATGAGCATGATTTATGCTTGTTATATGATTGGTAAAATTTGTGTTTTGGATGGTTATGAGCACCTTGAGATTCGCCTTACACCTATATGTGTACATATGTTTGCACATGATGTATTGGTATGACATATATACTATCTCAAAGTATGTATTTTCTTGTGATTATGTTTTGGTTATGAAGTAAATGATAGATGTGTATTGAGCTACAATATGTAAAGCATTAGCTAGTAAAATGTGTGCCATTCATGTGTGGTATTAAACATGTAATTGGCCTCAACATCAACATGCATAATCGGCCCATGAATGAGTACCTAAGGGGTTGTGTTGTTCGGCCATGAGTAAGCATGTTGAAGGCTTTGTGTGTTGAGTTGATTCATGAATTCCGTACTTATGTGACTTTAATGTCTAGTGAACATATGTGGGCTAAGTGCCTTGAGTTCCTCTGTTCGATACTCAAATGATTGAATCAATTTATTTGTTAAATCAAGCTCAAGGAGTTAAAGAAGAAGAATCAAGCAAGGGAAAGACGAAGGTTATCGAGTAGCCGACTTGGAAATTCCTTGCCCAACACAAGGTAAGTCATTAAGCATATATTTGGTATTGATTTAAATGATCATAATATATATGCAATTGTGTTTAATGAATTGATGTGTAAATGGAAATGTATGTGTATGGAATGATGCCATCGTTGAATGTATAAAGGTAGTAAAATGCATAAAGTATTGGTCTCGGCACTAGGTGTGCGGGTATAAATGGACACGGTGACAAGATTGGCACTAAGTGTGCGGGTATAAATGGACACGGTGACAAGATCAAGACTAAGTGTCTTGGGTTTAAAATTTGTACAGCACTAAGTGTGCGAATTTGATTATATAGCACTATGTGTGCGAGCTGATTATATAGCACTAAGTGTGCGGACTCACTATATGCTTTTGCATCACTATTGGCACTGAGTGTGCGATATTATGGAGTTGATCACGGACAGCGGATTGGGTAAGTACCTTGAGCTCATGGCGAATAGGCACTATGTTCATGTTCGGGGATGAGCTTGGTAAGCTTTAAATCTATGTGATGATTGCAATTGTATGATTGTGGTGAAAATGAGTTGGTGTGTAAAAATGCCTCAAATATCTTATTGAATAGAATATGAAATGTGGATGTATGACTTGGTATGAGATTGAACCGAAAGGTCCAAGGAATTATGGTATAGTTTCGACATGGATGGAGTACCTAACCTCGCTTATTGTTTCATGTTGTGATAATTTTATTAATGGATGGTTGTCGAATGCTTATGACTTCTCGAGTTATAAACTCACTCGGTGTTTTTCTTGTCACCCATTTTAGGTCTCTTGGACTCGTCTATTTTGTGTGCTCAGAGTCAGTCAACTAAGTCATCACACCGTGAGCAATTTTGGTATTGTCTTCTTAGTCAACCTAGGAGAACATTTGGCATGTATGGGCTATTTTGTTTTGTTGAATTTTGGGTTGTAAACTTTAAGCCATGTGAAAATGGCCTATGTGGTCATTTGAGTGGGATGCTAGAACCTACAGCCACGGGTCTTAGAAACCTTAATTTTGATAAGGTGGCCATAGTTGTGCCATGTATGATGAATGATTAGTAAGGCCAAGGATAGATTCATGAAATTGGCATAGTCTACTGCAGTAACTGTTGCGGACAGCAGCAGTGATATGAGATCGAAAAATCACCAAAAATAGTAGAAGTGGAATTAATTGCTAAGAATATTATGTACTCGAAGCTTGATGGGTCTATTTTCATATGGACAAAACGAAACGACCATATGAGCTGTATTTTGAGAGATAATCAAGATTTCGTGAGACAGGGCCAGAACAGTTTCTGGATCCTCTGTTTCGATTTTGAAAATTTACCATAAATTATCCAGAAACAATTAGAAGTCATTCCTTATATGCATAGATTCCCCTTTGAGTATATTTTCATTAGAAACAAACAGCATGAGCATTAGAGCTCTGTACGAGATGATATCCAGGTCGTAATGCGCAAAGGTCAGTGTAGTCGAACCCTGAAACAGGGGTGACTTTAACTAATAAACTGTATTAATTGGCCTGACCAAAAATTCTAGAAATAAATCCATGGATGGATATATGAGTCTAAATTCAGAGAAAATTTACGTATTTGGTTTTCAAGTTCTGGAACTCGAGATATGATTTTTAAGGTGGCAGTGACGCAGTTAACTAGCCTGCCTGGAACAGAAAAAGGAAAACAAAAAAAATTTTCCAAGAGAGGAATAAGTAAAGTAAGCCCGGTAACACCTCGTGGTCAAATCCGGTGACGGTCACGGGTTTGGGGTGTTACAGCATATAACTGCTTCTCTCGTAGAATTTGCAACACAATTCTCAAATGTTCTGCATGTTCTTCTTCATCCCGAGAATAAACCAAAATATCATCAATGAATACTACTTGTAACGCCCCGTACCCGAGACCATTGCTGGAGTCGAACACGAGGTGTTAACGGACTTAATTCATTAATTAAACAGCTCATACAATTCATTTTAAAATTTCCAGACAAGCTGGCTAACTGCATCACAGTCGCTTTAAAAATCATATCTTGAGTTACGAAACTCGAAATCCAATTCCGTAAATTTTTCCTGAAACTAGACTCATATATATATCTACTAATTTTTTTCTATAATTTTTGGTTTGGCCAATTAGTGCAGTTTATTAGTTAAAGTCTCCCCTGTTTCAGGGTTCAACTACTCTGACCTCTGTGTATTACGAATCAGATATCTCCCTGTACAGAGCTTCAATGACTATGTCGTTTGTCTCTAATAAAACTAGACTCAATAAGGAACCTGTACATATAAAGCGTGGCTTCTAATTATCTTTTTAAAATTTATGGTGAATTTCCAAAGTCAAAACAGGGGATCCATAAATCGCTCTGGCCCTGTTTCACAAAAATTTAAACATCTCACAAAATATAGCTCATATACCTGTTTTGCTTATTCCATATGAAAATAGACTCATCAAGCTTCGATTCCATAACTTATTCATTATTTAATTCCATTTCTACTATTTTTAGTGATTTTTCAAACTCACGTCACTGCTGCTGTCTGAATCTATTTTATGGTAAATTTTACCTATTTCATGGTTTCCATGGATTAGCTAGCAATTTGACATACATAATACCAAATATGATCATGATTAGCCATTCCAATGGCTAATCATTACCAAGCATTTCTATTTCCATACCACTCAATAACCATATCATAAGACCATATATACAAAATGATTATAATGCTATACATGCCATACTCAAAATATACAAGCCATTATGCCAAGATGGTATACGGATAGTGTGAGCGTGCCTCCGACCGCTTCCGATTTCGAGCTGGCTTGTCAACACTACAAGGAATGAAAAGGAGGAGTAAGCATAAATGCTTAGTAAGCTCACATGTAAATAGCAAGTAACATAACCATATAAGCAAACATAAAACATCATTTGCATAATCATCACCAAGACATTCATATCACCTTTTCATTTATCATCTTACCATATTGTTGTTATATCGAGTTTTCAACCCGAGGGTTAAGTACATACCTGTTCAAATTATCCATTTCACAACACTTACCAATACGTCCCTTTCATCTTGGGTATTCCTCCATTTGAGTAGAACTTTACCCGTTGAACACATCGGAATATAATTCGGATACATGGAAAGTTTGCACATAAGTGCCACATATGTAGCCAAGCTACCATGTAACCCGCCCATAAGTGAACTCGGACTCAACTCAACAAGCTCGGGCGTTCGCATCCATAAGTGAACTCGGACTCAACTCAACGAGCTCGGGAGTTCGCATCCATAAGTGAACTCGGACTCAACTCAACGAGTTCGGATGCCTAGTTACATCTCACGAACTCGAACTCAACTCAACGAGTTCGGACGTCGATCCATAAGTGAACTCTGACTCAACTCAACGAGTTCGGATGCCCAAATATCCCAGAACATGTCACTTTTATCCTAATCCATTCCTAAGTTTCAACGGACCTTTTCCCAATCATGTGTCTCAACCATCTTCTACGGAATGCCGATACCGATACTCGGTAGTATTTCACATTTTCCAAGTATATCACATAATTTGGCATATTATCAAACAATTATCACAAGTATAATATTTCATAATAATTATCATATCATTTAAAAAACATTAAAACATTTAAAATAATAACTATGTTACCAACATTTACATATGAACTTACCTCGATGCGAAAATGGCTATTTTACCATTTCGTCCACAACTTGGTATTTTCCCCATTTTAGCCCAATTTCAGTTTTCCTTGCTCTATCATTTAAAATATAGTCTAATTAGGACTCACATTATTCAAATTGACCCAAAATCATATTTTGGAAAAATTACAATTTTGCCCCTAAACTTTTGCATATTTACACTTTTGCCCCAAAGCTCGTAAATTAAAATTCAGCCTATTTTCTTATGTTTTATGACATGCTGATCATTTTTCCTTCTATGGCAACATCAAATTCTCACTCTAACATGTACTTATGACTATTAGGTATTTTTACCGATTAAGCCCTTTTGCTCATTTTCACTTAAAACCGAGTAGCACAAGTTGTCTAACATAATTTAAAACCTCATATTCTATCATAAAACACTAAAATACACAAATTTCACCTATGGTTATTTTTCCAAATATAATCCCTAGGTTAAATTATTGCTAGCATAAGCTAAATCGAGCTACCGGGACTCCAAAAACGTAAAAATCATTAAAAACGAGGCTAGAACGGACTTAAAATCGAGCTTGGAAGCTTGAAAAACCCTAGCCATGGTTTCTCCTTGCTATATTCGGCCGGGGTTGAAGATGAGCAAAATTGGCTTTTAATTTTGTATTTTAATTCATTTTACCTCTAAATGACCAAAATGCCCTTACTACTAAACTTTCCAAAATTCCATCCATGTCCAATTTTGTCCATAGACTTAGAAATTGGTAAAATTACTCTTTAAGGACCTCTAATTAATAATCTAATTCAATTTTATGCAAAATACTTCTAGAACACAAGTTTTGCAATTTTTTCAATTTAGTCCCAAATTTCAAATTAAGCACTTTATGCATAAAATTTCTTCACGAAATTTTCACACAATCATGCAATCATATCATAGACCTTAAAATAATCATAAAATAATTATTTCTATCTCGGATTTTGTGGTCACGAAACCACTATTCCGACTAGGCCCAAAATCAGGATATTACACTACTACAAATCTATCTAACTACGGTCTGAATATCCTGTTCATCAAATCCATGAATACTGCAGGTGCATTAGTTAGCCCAAACGGCATAACTAGAAACTCATAATGCCCGTACCTGGTTCTAAAGGCTGTTTTTGGCACATCTGACTCCTTTACCCGTAACTGATAATAACCCGATCGAAAATCAATCTTTGAAAACACAGTAACACCTTTCAGCTGATCAAATAAATCATCAATTCGGGGTAACGGGTACTTATTCTTTATGGTTACTTTATTAGGCTGCCGGTAGTCGATACACAATCTCAAAGACCCATCTTTCTTTTTCACAAACAAACGGAGCACCCCAAGGTGAATGACTCGGTCGGACAAAACCCCTATCAACAAGTTCTTGCAATCGTGTCTTTAACTCCTTTAATTCTGTAGGAGCCATACGATATGGAGCTATGGAGATCGGAGTAGTTCCCAGAATCAAGTCTATAGAAAATTCCACTTCTCTTTCTGGTGGCAATCCTGGTAATTCTTCTGAAAACACATCGGAAAATTCACATACCACTGGAACTGCCTGTATCTTTGACTCAGATACCTTGGTGTCGAGTACATAAGCCAAGTAAGCATCATACCCCTTTTTGACATACCTCTGTGCTGTCATTATTGAAATCATATCAGATAACCCCTCTGTCTGATCAGATTTAACCCGGAGCAACTCACCATTCTGACATTTTAGCACAATATATTTTTGTTTACAATTTACTACCGCATCATGCTGGGTTAACCAATCCATACCCAATATCACGTCAAATTCATCAAATGGCAGTAACATCAAATCAGCCGAGAAACAATAACCTCTTACCATCAGTGGACAATTTTTACAAATTTTATCCACTAACACAGACTAGCCCAAGGGGTTCGAGACTTTAACCACAAATTCAGTAGGTTCAACAGATAAATTTTTAACAATTGCAAGTTTAACACATATATATGAATGCGTAGAACCAGGATCAATCAATGCAGTAATATCAGTATCAAGTAAAGAAAATGTACCAGTAATAACATCGGGTGCTGAAGCATATTCTCTGGCACGAATAGCATATGTCCTAGCAAGTGCTCGTAGCTCAGGCCTACCTATAGTATCTTTTGTAGCTCCTCGACTACCACTGACATTACCGGATGGTCGAGGTGGTCTACCCCTTGAAACTAGATTACTCAGCTTCGATATATGTTCAACTTCTTTTTCAACCCTTTCTGGACAATCTCTGAGGAAATGGTCAAAAGAACCACATCGGTAACAAGCCCCACTCTTAAATCGGCATTCACCAAAATGAGCTTTATTACAGTAGTGGTATCTCGGTTTAAGAGTGCCAACACTGCCAACACTGGTCATTAATGGAGTAGAAGGCCTTGGATTAGTGCGTTGAGAACCTCGCTCTTTGCCCGAATACTCAATGGCTGAAGTAGAACGATCCTGATATTTCTTCACTTTCTTTGAAGCAGAAAACTGGGATTTTCCCATCGGTCTTTTACTAAAAATTCAAGCTTCCCTCTCAGCCTGTTTCTTTTCTTTGCTCAATTCTTCTGCTTTATAAGCTCTCTCTGCCAATGTAGCAAACTTTCGAATTTCAAAAATTCCGATCAGTAACTTAATGTCTTCATTCAACCCTTCTTCGAATCATTTGCACATTTCAGCTTCTGACTGTACCCATTCTCGAGCATATTTACTCAATCGAATAAATTCACTTTCATATTCAGATACTAATCTATTGCCCTGTTTCAGCTCAAGAAATTCTTTTCTTTTCTGGTCAAGGAACCTCTAGCTGATATATTTTTTTCGAACTCGATTCGAAAGAATTCCATGTAATTTCTTCTTTCTAACAACCAAGCTTTAGTATTCCACCAATGGTAAGTCAGTATCTTTTAGCAATGAGACGGCACATTTCGACATTCTTTTGGTGTACAAGATAATTCTTCCGTAACCCGAGTAGTGTTTTCTAACCGAATTCAGCCCGCTCGGAATCATCATCAACTGCTGCTCGAAATTCTTCAACCCCATATTTTCAAATTTTATCTACTGGAGCTTTCCCTTTTCTAACAAATTCAGTACCTGTACCTTGTGGGATCTCGGGAACTGGTGGAGGAGCAGGAGGGGGAGCTTGAACTTGCTGCACTACTGAGGTTAGTTCTTAAGTATTGATTAAACCATTCATTCATCATTTGAAAGAAGGTCGTTTTGCCTCCTCCCTCGACCCTCTGTCTCGGGCCTTCTACTGCTAGTTTCTTCTCTTTGTACTGAAGCCGGAGCATGACTCTCAACTTCCTCAGATTGAGCTCGGTCGGATGACAATACTATAAGAAAAACACATTTTAAATGGTCGGAGATATCACACTATCAATAATAATTTAAATGGCATGTATAGCTAATCCCAGTATTTGCTACATCGGTCCTAGAACCGGCTAAACCGTAGCTCGATACCAATAAATGTAATACCCTACCGTATTCATTGCCGGAATAGGGTACGAGGCATTACCGGAGTTTACGAATTAAAATTTTTTTTTATATTCAATATAACCCCTTTATAAATATCTAACCCTCCCTGCAATATTAAATCGAGACCAATCCATATCAACCAAATCAATTCAACATATTTTCATGATAGATTCATGCATTTATATAAGATAACGTCATAACATATCTATAACCAGGTTTGTTAACCATACTAATGGCTAACTTTACATTCATTTCACGTTAACATTTACTTTGTTAGCTTATACATGCCATTGATTTCCAAAATAAAGCTTCTTTATATACCGAAATCCCGAGGTTGATAAAGGTGATGTGTCTCCCACCAAATCCGACCTCCGAGCTCTTAACACTACAAAACAGGAAAAAGGAAATGGGTAAGCACTTTGTGCTTAGTAAGCTCATGTAACAAGAATTATACTTACCTAATATTTTCAATACAATACAATAAACATCCATACATCCATTCAATGCATTATTACCCTAATATGCACAAACTCAACATTCAAGTTAGTACAATAATTTCCATGTACCAATAATATATACTATGATTGATGAGCTCGTCAATACCATGATTTCCATTTCCTTGTTATTTTTCCATATTTATCCCGTTGAATTTCTTGGAATTTTCAGTGGATTTTCAAAGGTACACTTTTAGTGTACAATTCTGGGTCTGTCAATACATATTCATGTGCGACATTTCCATTTCAAAGAGCACACTCATGAACCTCAACCTTGCAAATGGATTACTATCGAGCTAAATCCTCGCAATATAAACTCATAGAGTATTGTCTGGATTACCAATCCAAAGCTAAATCCCCGCAATGACAATTACTCTAATGAGCTTGGATCCAATTACTACCAAAGCTAAATTCAGACCCTAATTCAGATTACCCGTCCGGCTAAATCCATTTTACACATATTCATCGGAGGGCTATATCAGATAGGATCACCCGTCCTGCTAGATCCTTTTACCGTCAATTTCTTTTCAGAGATCCATCAAATTTTCCTTTCATTCAAACGGATTTCTTCCCATTTTATCAAATATATCAATGTTTCATTAATTTTCATACAATAAACATTCAAATCATATTCACATCAATAACATACAATCTCAAGCATTTAAGAATATAATTCAAGTTACATGAACTTACCTTGATATTTGTTTGTAAACAAGAAAATCTACTAATCCCGAACTTTTCCTTTTCTCGATCTAGCTTCAGATTTGAATCTTCCGGATCTAAATAAATAAATTTAACTATCAATTTAATACATTTCATGTTCAGATGCAACATTCTCTATAATTCAACTATTATTTATAGTTCATTCAAAGCTGTCTACTTGAGTCATAGTCACTAAATTATTTATAACTTGAGCTACGGAACTCCAAATTAATATCCGTTAATTTTACCTAAAACTAGACTCACATATAATTTTACCATAAAATTTTCATAATTTTTGGTTTATCCAATAAGTACATTTTATTCTTTAAAGCCACCCCTGTTCTGCTGTTGACAGTTCTGACCCTTCTTCGCTAAAAATTAATTATATCTTCATACAGAATTCAAATAATGTTCTCGTTTGTTTCTATTAAAAATAGACTCATTAAGGATTCTAGACATATAAATTTAAACCCATAAATTTTTTTCTTAAATTGTTTATTATTTTTCAAAGTCAGAGCAGGGGAACCCAAATTCATTCTGACCTTGTCTCACAAAATTCATTATATCTCAAAATTTACAAATCCATTGCTTACACTATTTCTTCAACGAGAAACTAGACTCAATAAGCTTTAATTCAACATTTTTTTCATCTTCTAATTCGATTTCTAAAATTTATGGTGATTTTTCAAAGTTAGTATACTGCTGCTGTCCAAACTGTTTTTGTGCAAGCTGTTTATTACCATTTTTCCCCTAAGCTTTTCATAAATGATAATTTCGTCCCTACTCAATTAGCCTTTCAATTGAGCTGATTTTTCTCAATCAATATTTTATTCTATCACCTTAAACTAGTTTACAACCTTTAGGAATCAGAATTTCAGCAATAGACTTTAATTCCAAGCATTTTCACAATTAGGTCCTAAAAATCAATTTCTATTGAAATTACCTAATAAAATCATCTCATAAACAAATTAAAGCTTTAATTTCATTCTATTTCATCATAAACTTACAGCACTCAACCATGGTGACTTTCAATTTCATCCATGAAATCAAAAACTAATGAATTTAATAGTAGGACCTAGTTGTAAAAGTCTTAGAAACACAAAAATTACAAGAAAAAGGCAAGGATTAACTCACTTGGTGCAAAAATTATGAAATAACAGCTTAGAGAACCCTCCTATGGCATTTTTAGCTGCTGGAATTGAAGAGAAATGAAGAGAAATCTAGATATTTCCTATTTAGTCCTAGTTTTATTTAGTTAATTTTGCAATATTCCAATTTTACCCTTAATTTATCAATTTTTCTGCTGATTTCATACCCTTGCCGTCCAGCCCAAATAAATTTTGGGTCTAATTTCCTTTTAAATCCTTTCTCATTAGACTTTTAAGCTATTTAATCATTCTAGCAACTTTTACACCTATTACAATTTAGTCCTTTTCATTTAATTGACTACCCAAACATTAAAATCTCCTAACGAAATTTTAATACCACATTAATAACATTTCATAAATATTTATAAAATTATTTTCGACTCGGTTTTACGAGATAGAGGTCTCGATACCTTATTTTTACCCAATTTCTTCAATAATTTCTTTTTCTATCTAATCACTAAATCGGTAAAATTTTTCTATCAATATTTTCATACGATTTTCCTATCATATCAAATTTCATGCAAAAATATTGAAATAAATTTCACTTTAAATCGGATTTGTGGTTACGAAACCACTGTTCCGATAATTTTGAATTTAGGGCATTACAATTCAAATACAACTACTTAGCATTTCATACTTATTGAATTATCAAATATACTTCATTTATCATGACCAAAATAATTTGCCAAGGTTTACCAAGTTACCTAAACTTTTGTACCAAATCAACCATTCAAAATGCATTTAAAACCAAAAACATGCCATTGTCATCACAAACCGCAATCAACCAAAATACTAATTAAGATTTACATCAATATACACATCTTATACTTCAAATGACACAAAACATATCTATAATGCTTATAACACACATAAACAACAAACTAATTACATCTCACTTATAATCGGACCAAAATGAACAATTAGTTACCGAATAAGTTGTCAGATAGTATGGTTTCCAAAAACAATCCAATCTACAGCTTGTATTCGACAATCTACAATGAAGAAAAACAAAAAATGAGGTAAACTTGCATAAAGCTTAGTAAGTTCATACTGAACATAAAATTTAACTTACTAGAACGGTCGTAACTTGCACATTTCATAATTAAATTCATAAAAATGATCATGAGTTCATTATTAGCCTATACATATCACAAAGGTCACAAGGTTAGCGAGTTTGCATATACAAAACATATAACTTTACCATGTTATCAACATTATAAGTAAACACATTTTAGAACTTAATTCAACCATCACTTGTTCACTTAAAAATTCATATTTTATTTCAAATATCCATATCCAGTGTCTGAATTCATACATTTATTCCCATATAACCAATTGATATAACCATCTCTTGTAACCATTTCGTACAACCATTTGATATAACCCTTTCATTTTACGTATTTAACACATAAACATTTTGTATATCACATATCATTTTAATAATTCAAATCAATTTCTCCATTCAACGTGTAACACCCCAAACCCGTGACCGTCACCGGATTTGACCACGAGGTGTTACCGGGCTTACTTTACTTATTCCTCTCTTGGAAATTTTTTTTTTTTTTTGTTTTCCTTTTTCTGTTCCAGGCAGGCTAGTTAACTGCGTCACTTCCACCTTAAAAATCATATCTCGAGTTCCAGAACTCGAAAACCAAATCCGTAAATTTTCCCCGAATTTAGACTCATATATCCATCCATGGATTTATTTCTAGAATTTTTGGTCGGGCCAATTGGTACAGTTTATTAGTTAAAGTCACCCCTGTTTCAGGGTTCGACTACACTGACCTTTGCGCATTACGACCTGGATATCATCTCGTACAGAGCTCTAATTCTCATGCCGTTTCTTTCTAATGAAACTAGACTCAAAGGGGAATCTATGCATATAAGGCATGACTCCTAATTGTTTCTGGATAATTTATGGTAAATTTTCAAAGTCAAAACAGAGGATCCAGAAACCGTTCTGGCCCTGTCCCACGAAATCTTGAATATCTCTTAAAATACAGCTCATATGGTCGTTTCGTTTCATCCATATGAAAATAGACCCATCAAGCTTCGAGTACATAATTTTCTTAGCAATTAATTCCACTTCTACTATTTTTGGTGATTTTTCGATCTCATATCACTGCTGCTGTCCGCAACAGTTACTGCAGTAGACTATGCCAATTTCATGAATCTTTCCTTGGCCTTACTAATCATTCATCATACATGGCACAACTATGGCCACCTTATCAAAATTAAGGTTTCTACGACCCGTGGCTATAGGTTCTAGCATCCCACTCAAACGACCACATAGGCCATTTTCACATGGCTTAAAGTTTACAACCCAAAATTCAACAAAACAAAATAGCCCATACATGCCAAATGTTCTCCTAGGTTGACTAAGAAGACAATACCAAAATTGCTCGCCGGTGTGATGATTTCGTTGACGGCTCCGAGCACACAAAATAGATGAGTCCAAGAGACCTAAAATGGGTGACAAGAAAACACAGAGTGAGTTTACAACTCAGTAAGTCCTAAGCATTCGACAATCATCCATCGATAAAATTATCACAACATGAAATAATGTACGAGGCTAGGTACTCCATCCATATCGAAAATATACCATAGTTCCTGACCTTTCGGTTCATTCTCATACCAATTCAGCCAATGACATTTTATATACTGTTCAATAGAATAATAGAGGCATTGCCATACATCATCTCATTTCCGCAATAATCATGCAATCAAATGAACTTTCATCTATTCCACGATACTTCATTTACGGGAATGCAATTGAAATCATCACATAGATTTAAAACTTACCAACTCAACCCCGAGCATGAACATAGCATCTATTAGCCATGAACTCAAGGTACTTACTTTTTCCTCTGTCCGCACTCAACTCGATAAAGTCACCCTTCCATATAAATATTCAATCGGAAGTATATATATATAGAGTTCGCACACATAGTGCTTAATACTCGATCACGCACACTTAGTGCCATGTGATGCAAAAGCATATATTGAGTCCGCACACTTAGTGCTATATATATATTCAGCTCGCACACTTAGTGCTATATGATCAAACTCGCACACTTAGTGCTGTACAAATTTTAAACCCGCATACTTAGTGCCAATCTTGTCACCGTGCCCATTTAGACCCGCACACTTAGTGCCAAATCAACAACTCAATACATCACACCTCTTTTCTTTTCATTCAATACTTTCATCACCACATACATACATGTATATAAATTTATCATTCCTTTCGGCATAATTACATAGACATTATGTCTATTTAAATCAATACCAAATACATGCTTAGTGACTTACCTCGGATGTTGTCGCACGTCTTCAACGGCTATTCAATTACTTTTTCTTTTCCCTTGTCCAACTTCGATCCTTTGAGCTCTTGAGCTTAATTTAACAAATAAATTGATTCAATCATTTGGGTATTGAAAAGAGGAACTCAAGGCACTTAGCCCACATATATTCACTCGACATTAAAGTCACATATGTACGGAATTCATGAATCAACTCAACACACAAAGCCTTCAACATGCTTACTCATGGCCGAACAACACTACCTCTTAGGTACTCATTTATGGGCCGATTTTGCATGTTGATGTTGAGGCCAATTACATGTTCAATACCACACATGAACGGTACACATTTTACTAGCTAATGCATTACATATTGTAGCTCAATACCCATCTATCATCTACTTCATAACCAAAACATCATGTGCAAACACATATACACATATAGGTGCAAGGCCGAATTTCAAGGTGTTCATAACCATCCAAAACACAAATTTTTACCTATCACGTAATAAGCATAAATCATGCTTATGAATGCATCATGGCCGAATACATCACAATCATACCCTTTTTTTTCAATTTCGGTCATGGTTAAACAAGAACTCAATGTCTTACTCAAGAATGCTAAAAAGAAATTTCAAGAGTAGTCAACCCATCATTACATGCATCATTAACAAGCTTCACATTTAGCATGCAATGGCTTTAACACAATATCAACCTTGGCCAAATACCATTTCCATGGCATAACAAGGATTTGAACCATGTGCTAACATGAACATCAAGTTAGCAACTAAAACATGCATGAACCTCATGACACAACCTCAAACATACCTTAATCTTGATACAAGTATGATCAAACCTCCATCTAGTTCTCTTCCAAATCAAGCATGAAGCAAAACTCCTACCTTCTTCCTTAGTATTTTCGCCAAAAGGAAAGAACAAGGATGAACAATTTTTTCTTTGCTTTTCTTTCACTCACGGCAAAAGGGGGAAAGGATGAGTAAATTTTGATTTTTTGTTTCTCTTCCTACATGCTTAATTTTTTTATCATTTATTACATCATGCATTAACAAAACATGTCATAACATGTTTTCCTTGCCCATATTCCTTGTCATGGCCGCCACTATACCATCTTTGGGGAAATTTGACATGCAAATCTCTTATTTTTGCATGCATGATCAACTAGTCATCACACATTTCCCCATCATACTTTCATAGTTTCCTACTAGGTCCTTTCTAGTGAAATTCACATTTATAACTCTAAATCAAACATCAAAATGTCACACATGAATTAACACATATTATAGGCATCAAAATAAATTATAAATTATTTTTATGCCTCGGTTTTGTGGTCCCGAAACCACATCCCGACTAGGGTCAATTTTGGCTGTCACAACTCTCCCCACTTAAGAAATTTTCGCCTCGAAAATCTTACCGTAAATAGATTTGGGTATCGCTCTTTCATAGAGTTCTCGGGTTCCCAAGTAGCTTCTTCTATCCCGTGTTTGAGCCATAACACTTTCACTAGCGGAACCCTTTTGTTTCGCAACTCTTTTACTTCACGAGCTAGGATACGAATCGGTTCTTCTTCATAACTCATATCGGCTTGAATTTCAACCTCTGATGGACTAATTACGTGCGATGGATCAGATCTATAGCGTCAAGCATCGAAACATGAAAGACGCCATGAATCTTTTCGAGTTCGGGGAAAAATCAAACGATATGCAATCGGACCGACTCGCTTCGGATATCTCATATGGCCCAATGAACCTCGGGCTCAATTTGCCCTTACGGCCGAATCTGAGTATCTTTTTCCAAGGCGAAACCTTAAGAAACACTTTATCTCCCACCTGATACTCGATGTCTTTAAGTTTCAGATCCGCGTACGACTTCTGACGATCGGAGGCTATCTTCAGACTTTCACGGATCACTTTCACTTTCTGTTCAGCATCTTTAATCAAATCCACCCCGAAAATTTTGCTTTCACCGAGCTCAGTCCAAAACAATGGTGTACGACATTTACGACCATACAAAGCCTCGTAAGGAGCCATCTTAATACTTGATTGAAAACTATTATTGTAAGCGAATTCAATCAAAGGAAAATACCGTTCCCATGAACCACTGAACTCGAGGATGCAACATCTCAACATATCCTCAAGTATCTGAATTATCCGCTCGGATTGACCATCGGTTTGGGGGTGAAAGGCGGTGCTGAAATGCAACTTGGTACCCAAAGCTTCTTGCAACTTCTTCCAAAATCGCGAGGTAAATCTCGGATCTCTATCCGACACGATGGAAATAGGCACCCCGTGTAATCTCACAATCTGAGAAACGTACAATTCGGCTAGTTTGTCCATTGAAAAATCCGTACGTACGGGGATAAAGTGAGCCGACTTAGTCAATCTATCTACAACGACCCAAATCGCATCCTTCTTACTCACTGACAATGGCAGTCCGGATACAAAGTCCATTGTGACTCGATCCCATTTCCACTCGGGTATCGTGATCGGTCAAGTAATCTCAAGGCACTTGATGTTCCGCTTTCACTTGTTGACATATTAAACATCTCGAAACAAAGTCGGAGATGTCTCGTTTCATACCATGCCACCAAAATCGATGTTTCAAATCGTTGTACATTTTCGTACTCCCCGGGTGAATTGCCATTCGGCTACTATGGGCTTCGTTCAGAATTATCGAAATAAGTTCTGAATTCTTTGGAACACACAGACGACTTCTGAACCTCAAACAATCGTCATCATCGATTTGAAACTCCGACTCCTTGTTCGGAACACACTCAGCCCGTTTTGCAACCAACTCATCGTCGACTTTCTGAGCTTCATGAATTTGACGTATCAATAATGGTTTGGCTTTCAATTCACTACTAACACATTGTCGAGTAGAATGCATAAGTGTACATTCATCGCTCAGAAGCGAATAGTGATTTATGACTTAAGGCATCCGCAACCACATTAGCCTTTCCCGGGTGATAGTCAATGACCAGCTCATAATCCTTTAACAGCTCGAGCCAACGTCTTTGTCGCAGATTTAAGTCTCTTTGAGTCATCAAATATTTGAGACTTTTGTGATCCGAATACACATGGCACTTCTCACCAAATAAGTAATGTCACCATATCTTTAAGGCAAATACGATGGCAGCCAATTCGAGATCATGGGTCGATAATTTTTCTCATGTGGCTTTAATTGTCTCGACGACAGGCCACAACTCGACCTTCTTGCATCAATACGCAACCTAACCCAAGGAGGAGGCGCCACTATAGATGACAAACTCTTTGCCAGATTCGGGTTGCACTAGAATTGGGGATTCAATCAAATAAATTTTCAGTTGATCGAAACTTTTCTGACATTTCTCCGTCCATTCGAACTTAACATCCTTTTGGAGTAGCCGTCATTGGCGTGGCTATCGTTGAGAAACCTTTACAAATCGTCGGTAATAACAGCAAGCCCTAAAAGCTCGAACCTCAGAATATTTCTGAGGCTTCCAATTAAGTATGGCTGAAATTTTGTTCGGGTCGACTCGAATACTCGATGCAGATACCACATGACCCAAGAAGCTAACCTCCCTCAACCAGAACTCACACTTGTTGAACTTAGCATATAACTGCTTATCCCGTAAAATTCGCAACACTAACCTCAGGTGTTCAGCGTGTTCGGTCTCATTTTTCGAATAGACCAAAATGTCATCGATAAATATAACTACGAACCGATCCAAGTACGGCCTGAAAATTCTATTCATTAAATCCATAAATACCGCAGGGGCATTAGTGAGCCCAAACGGCATCACTAAGAATTCGTAGTGACCGTACCTCGTTCTAAAAGTAGTTTTGGGTATGTCCGATTCTCGGACCTCAACCGATAGTACCCGACCTCAAATCTATCTTTGAAAACACCGAGGCTCCTTTAATTGATCAAACAAATCATCAATTCGTGGCAACGGATATTTGTTCTTTATCGTCACTTTATTCAACCGACGATAGTCGATGCACAATCTCATAGTTACATCCTTCTTCTTCACAAACAATCTTTGGTGCGCCCATGGAGAAAAACTCGGTCGAGCGAAACCTCTATCCGTCAATTCTTGCAATTGAACCTTCAATTCCTTTAGTTCCGTTAATGCCATACGACACGGGCTATTGAGATTGGCGTAGTACCGGTACAACCGATGTCGAATTCCACTTCTCGAACCGATGGCAATCCGGTAACTCCTCGGAAAAACATCTAAATACTCACAAACCATCGGTACCGATTCGAGTTTCCTTTCCGTCTCTTTACTTTCAAACACATACGCAAGGTATGTTTCACACCCCTTTTTCACAGACCTCCGAGCGGTCATAGAAGATATTATTGCTGGCACTCCTTTTAAATCAGTAGACTCGACTCGGACTACCTCGTTATTTGCACTGCTCAAATCAATGGTTTTCCTTTTGCAGTCCACCACTGCATCATGTACGGTCAGCCAATCCATACCAAGAATAACAACGAATTCATCAAATGGTCGAAGCATCAGATCGGCCGGAAAACAGGATTCTCGAATTATTAGGGGGCATCTCTTGCACACTTTATCAACGAGTACGTATTGACCCAAAGGGTTTGACACTCGAATTACGAACTCAGTAGACTCAACAGGTAAAGTCTTACTGGATGCTAAGGTTTCACCTACATATGAATGAGTAGAGCCGGGGTCAATCAATGTAATCACACTAGTATCAAAGAGAGTAAAAGTACCAGTGATAACATCAGGGGAGGATGCCTCCTCTCGTGCGCGGATGGCATATGCTCTAGCAGGAGCATGGGTCTCGGATCGAACAGCCGTATCAGAGGCTCCTTTCTGATTACCAACCCTACCTCCAGAAATTCTCGGGGGCCTACCTCTAGCCGTCGCTCCACTAGGTCTTGCACCTTGCATCTTATTCTTCTCATCTAGCTCGTGCAATCTCTAATGAAGTGGTCCTTGAACCGCATCCATAACAGCCTGATAATGACTTACCCCAACATTCACCTAGGTGTCGTCTTCCACATTGGGGCATTCTGTCTCTCTTGACGATTATTGCCCACACTAGCTATCAAGTAGCTCTCGAGTCCGCCAATGGTCGGGCTCGATGGAAATTCCCGCGCCTCGACTTACTAGTGTCCTCCCTGAACTTCTTTACCGCCGAGAACGGAGCTTTACTCACCGATCTTTTACGATAATCTCTTGCTTCAAATTCAGCCTTCTTCTTCTCCTTTCCAAGTTCTTCCGCCTTGCAGGCTCGTTCGACTAGTGTTACGAACTCCTTTATCTCCAAAATACCCACTAGTAGCTTTAACTCTTCATTCAATCCTTCTTCAAATCTTTTGCACATAGCAACCTCATCAGCCACACACTCCCGAGCATACCGACTATGTCTTACGAACTCATGTTCGTATTCAGATACTGTCATACGGCCTTGCTTGAGCTCCAAGAATTCCTTGCGCTTTTGATCGATGAACCGTTGACTAATGTATTTCTTTCGAAATTCCGTTTGGAAGAAATCCCAAGTAACTTGTTCCTTTGGGACTATGGAAATTAAGGTCCTCCACCAATAGTAAGCTGAGTCTCGCAACAAGGATATAGCACACTTAAGACATTCATCGGGTCGCATGACGTTCATCAAACACTCTAATGGTGTTGTCAAGCCAGAACTTGGCCCTTTCGGCATCATCAAGAACTATGGCCTTAAACTCCTCGCCCCACGCTTCCTAATCAAGTCCACAGGTGGTTTACTCACCTCACAAGATTAGTAATGGAGGCATTGCGGGCTCTTGGGTGGAGTATTTAAATTCGGGAATGGTTGGACAGCCGGGTTGGTTCGGGCATATTGCGATCCACTCATTCATCATGGTGAAGAAGGCTTGTTTCGCCCTTCATTTTGATTATTCACAGATGATCGAGGCTCAACAGCGGTGTCCCTTGCGCGGAGCAGCCGCTACACTTTCAACGCCATCCGCCAAGGGTCTCTACCCCGGTTCCATTGCTAATCAAAACAAAAATTTCAACCGTCAAGTCATCACATTATTAAGCACTAACAATTTGGCATGTATAGTTAAACTCACACGCGCTATGGTAGTCCTAGAACCGACTAAACCATAGCTCGATACTAATTAAATGTAACACCCCAAACCCGTGACTGTCACCAGATTTGACCACGAGGTGTTACTGGCTTATTTTACTTATTCTCTCTTGGAAATTTTTTTTGTTTTCCTTTTTTCTTCCGTGCAAAGCTAGTTAACTGCGTCACACGCCACCTTAAAATCATATCTTGAGTTCCAGAACTCGAAAACCAAATCCGTAAATTTTCCCCGAATTTAGACTCATATATCCATCCATGGATTTATTTCTAGAATTTTTGGTCAGGCCAATTGGTACAGTTTATTAGTTAAAGTCACCCCTATTTCAGGGTTCGACTACACTGATCTTTGCGCATTACGACCTGCATATCATCTCGTACAGAGCTCTAATGCTCATTCCGTTTGTTTCTAATGAAACTAGACTCAAAGGGGAATCTATGAATATAAGGCATGACTCCTAATTGTTTCTGGATAATTTATGGTAAATTTTCAAAGTCGAAACAGAAGATCCAGAAACCGTTCTAGCCCTGTCCCACGAAATTATCACAACATGAAGTAATGTACGAGGCTAGGTACTCCATCCATATCGAAAATATACCATAGTTCCTCGGACCTTTCGGTTCATTCACATACCAATTCAGCCAATGACATTTTATATACTGTTCAATAGAATAATAGAGGCATTGCCATACATCATCTCATTTCCGCAATAATCATGCAATCAAATGAACTTTCATCTATTCCACGATACTTTATTTACGGGAATGCAATTGAAATCATCACATAGATTTAAAACTTACCAACTCAACCCCGAGCATGAACATAGCATCTATTAGCCATGAACTTAAGGTACTTACTTTTTCCTCTGTCCGCACTCAACTCGATAAAGTCACCCTTCCATATAAATATTCAATCGGAAGTATATATATATAGAGTTCGCACACATAGTGCTTAATACTCGATCACGCACACTTAGTGCCATGTGATGCAAAAGCATATATTGAGTCCGCACACTTAGTGCTATATATATATTCAGCTCGCACACTTAGTGCTATATGATCAAACTCGCACACTTAGTGCTGTACAAATTTTAAACCCGCACACTTAGTGCCAATCTTGTCACCGTGCCCATTTAGACCCGCACACTTAGTGCCAAATCAACAACTCAATACATCACACCTCTTTTCTTTTCATTCAATACTTTCATCACCACATACATACATGTATATAAATTTATCATTCCTTTCGGCATAATTACATAGACATTATGTCTATTTAAATCAATACCAAATACATGCTTAGTGACTTACCTCGGATGTTGTCGCATCGCCTTCAACGGCTATTCAATTACTTTTTCTTTTCCCTTGTCCAACTTCGATCCTTTGAGCTCTTGAGCTTAATTTAACAAATAAATTGATTCAATCATTTGGGTATTGAAAAAGGAACTCAAGGCACTTAGCCCACATATATTCACTCGACATTAAAGTCACATATGTACGGAATTCATGAATCAACTCAACACACAAAGCCTTCAACATGCTTACTCATGGCGAACAACACTACCTCTTAGGTACTCATTTATGGGCCGATTTTGCATGTTGATGTTGAGGCCAATTACATGTTCAATACCACACATGAACGGTACACATTTTACTAGCTAATGCATTACATATTGTATCTCAATACCCATCTATCATCTACTTCATAACCAAAACATCATGTGCAAACACATATACACATATAGGTGCAAGGTCAATTTCAAGGTGTTCATAACCATCCAAAACACAAATTTTACCTATCACGTAATAAGCATAAATCATGCTTATGAATGCATCATGGCCGAATACATCACAATCATACCTTTTTTTCAATTTCGGTCATGGTTAAACAAGAACTCAATGTCTTACTCAAGAATGCTAAAAGAAATTTCAAGAGTAGTCAACCCATCATTACATGCATCATTAACAAGCTTCACATTTAGCATGCAATGGCTTTAACACAATATCAACCTTGGCCAAATACCATTTCCATGGCATAACAAGGATTTGAACCATAGGCTAACATGAACATCAAGTTAGCAACTAAAACATGCATGAACCTCATGAAACAACCTCAAACATACCTTAATCTTGATACAAGTATGATCAAACCTCCATCTAGTTCTCTTCCAAATCATGCATGAAGCAAAACTCCTACCTTCTTCCTTAGTATTTTCGGCCAAAAAGGAAAGAACAAGGATGAACAATTTTTTTCTTTGCTTTTCTTTCACTCACGGCAAAAGGGGGGAAAAGGATGAGCAAACTTTTGATTTTTTTGTTTCTCTTCCTACATGCTTAATTTTTTTTATCATTTATTACATCATGCATTAACAAAACATGTCATAACATGTTTTCCTTGCCCATATTCCCTTGTCATGACCGGCCACTATACCATCTTTGGGGAAATTTGACATGCAAATCCCTTATTTTTGCATGCATGATCAACTAGTCATCACACATTTCCCCATCATACTTTCATAGTTTACTACTAGGTCCTTTCTAGTGAAATTCACATTTATAACTCTAAATCGAAACATCAAAAATGTCACACATGAATTAACACATATTATAGGCATCAAAATAAATTATAAATTATTTTTATGCCTCGATTTTGTGGTCCCGAAACCACATCCCGACTAGGGTCAATTTTGGGCTGTCACACAACGTCTCTTTCCATTTAACCGTTTCATATATTCATTTCATTTTATTCATTTAACATCTGATGAACCAAATGAAATGTCAAATACACGGAAACATTGCTCACACAAACTGTGATTGCAACTATAACTATAACTATAACTGTAATTGCTCACATGAGCTATGGAATGGGCCTGCTCACACAAGCTGTGAAATGGGCCTACTCACACGAGCTGTGGAGAATCCGCAACCAATGCAAGAATCTCAACCATCAGTAGGACATCTAATACCAGTAGCCGAAACGGTAATAACGCTAATGACATGTCCTTTGTATCCTGAGTATTCATAAGATTCATACGAGCCACATTCCATATCCAACTCATTTAACTTTACTCACATTATACCATTACAAGAACTCATCCATATAGTTTTCATTTTAAGACATAATCATCAACTAGCTAACCATGCAATTTATTTCAATTCACTAGTTGTCATATATATCTTAATTTCATTCATAACATATATAATATTTAGTACATCATAAAAAACAATAATTAACTAGTTTAATCAACATACGAACTTACGTAATCAAAAACAGTTACAAATGCGATATTGATGTTTACTCTGCTAATTTTCTTTTTCTGCAGTTATTGTACGGTTGATTTGTTTCTTGATATAATATTTTCATTCAATTAACCAATTCAAATACTTTAAAACACTTAAATTCTCATACATAACCTTTTATCAATATTTTACACTTTTACCCTAATCTTTTTCCTTTTATTCAATTTAGTCCCTAAACCCGAAACTTTCAAATCTATGACAATTAAACCCAAACAAGGCTAGCCTAATTTTATATAATCCCTTCACAACCCATATTTATCATATTTTTATAAATATTTCTTGTAACTTTACTATTTTAGCAATTTAGTCATTAAAATTTAAAATTAACCAAAATCACTTTACAAAATAGTCCTATTTAACCATCGAGCTTAATAATCTATCATCAATCTTCAAAAACATCACAAATTCATCAATGGTATAAATCAAACCATTTAATAGCTTTATGGATTAGTCCCCGGGTTAGCTAGATTAAGTTACAACTGTCTAAAAAACATAAAAATCACCAAAAACAAGTCAAAAAACATACCATGCAATGAGACTTATCTTTGGCCAAAACCTAGGTTCTTCTTATCATGGTGTCTTGGTTGAAATATTCCAAATGAAGGAGATGATGGCTTTGATTTTATTTTAATTTATGCTTTTATTAATTAATACCATTTTGCCCTTTATTAACCATTAAAATTTCTTATTTACAAAGTCATGACTGTCCACTTACTTTACCTATGGTCTAATTACCATTTAAGACCTTCAATTCAAGTTTTTAAAATCATTTAACAAATATAAACTAATAACAATTAACTTTTACAAATTTTACAATTTAGTCCTTTTTCCTTAATTAACTATCCAAACGTCAAAATTTCTAGACCAAATACCAATAAACCTATATAAGCACTCTATAAATATTTACAGGATTAGTATACAGAAATGAGGTCTTGACACCTCATTTTCCAAAACCACTTAACTTTAGAGACAAACCACTTGAACTTAACTATTCATTCATATAACAAAAATTATTAAATCAAAATTCAATAAAATACTATATTTGACTCATAAATATTAAATAATAATATTTACAAACATAATCGTCAGATTTTTGGCCCCAAAACCACTTTTTCCGACCCAATCGATAACAGGCTATTACAATACTCGTTTATCTCTCAACCTCACTTTCTCAACCAGAATAAATTACGATTTACTCAACAAAACTATCTCTTGGCCTCGTTTAACCTTTGATTACTTTTTAGGGTTGTCAAGCATAGGGTTTAAGAACGTGTAATTTAAACCAACTAATTTTGTCAAAAACCCTTAATCCTCCATTAATCACTCCCCCATCCACTCATTAATCTCCCCTAAGGGAATTAGCTACTCATGGTATTTATAATCTCAAACTCAATTGATATAAACATATAAATAACACGAATAAACTGAAAGATAAAAAAAAAGATATGAAAAGATATGGAATAATCCTTATTTGTATTGATTAAGAGCGAAATAGCAAATCTTTCAATTAGGAACAGGATATTGTTGCTTGCAAAGGAAAATAAACTAAATAAATTTTATTGGATAAAATAAATCTTGGATCAAAATCGATTCCAAAAGAAAAGAACAAAGTGTTTAAGAAAATAACAGAAAACTAAATCTAAATCCTACTCTTAAACTACGAGGGTTTTTGGATGTGTCTAAGATGACATGGTTACATCAAACCCCTAAGGTCTTATTTATAGAAGTGTTAGCAACCCGAATTATATCGTCAACACATCCTAAGTCTTCATATAAGGTTGATTGTATGAACAAAATTAACCCTGAAGGACTTAGGCTCCACATTAAGCCTATGTCGTGCTAATGTATTAGTGATTGAATACAATGCAACCCCTTAAAATCAACAACTACAATATAGCAACAGTAATATACTACTAAAGTTCAATAAAACATGATTTGATGGAGATTTAGTATTCAAGGTAACCTTCAATTTGATCTTGAACAATTCTCCATAATCAAAGGGTTGTAATTGTTCAACCCAATCCAATTCAATCTTCACAATGCAACGAATTGGTTTTCATAGTTGGGCTTCCATATCTTCAAAATATCAACATACTTAATGGCTTAAAGATTTTGTTTCAATAAATTGCCAACATCAAATATAACAAGTGTTGTTGAATTGTCGCAGGGATAGATGGTAATTGCCACTACCGCAGGGGTGAATCCAGAACAATTTTTTAAGGGGACCGAATGAAATTTTAATTTTTTATAGTCTATATCTTTGTAATTTTTAAAGGATTAAATTGAATTTTTATAATTTTAAGGGGCCAAAGTGTAATTTTACCTTTACTAATTCAAAATTTTAAAAAAATTTAGAATGCCTAAATAACAATTTTTCATTTTAGGGGGAGTGGGGTCCATGCCAATCCCTTTAGATTTGCCCCTAAATTACCGAGTGCTACTCAAAATGCTTCTCCACAACTTGCCTCAACATAGATGTTGCATTTTTCCTTGAATTTTATTTTTTAAACTACTTTATTATAATTTTCAAAAATAAAAAGTTTTATAATTTTGGAGAAATTGTGATTTTCATTTTTTAATTGAGATTTTTTAAAATTTTCTATTTTTTAAGTTTTTTTACAATTTTCATTTTTTTATAAAAACAGCTTGTTATATTTTGAGATTTTATAATAAATTTTGGGGAAAACTTTCTGGTATTTCCAAGAATTTTTTGAACTTTTTCTAATTTTAAATTTTATTTATTTTAAATTTTACCTTATAATTTTCAGTTTATTTATAATTTTTTAAAAAATCTTCTGTTTTAAAAATATATATATTTAACTCTTTCTAAATTATATTGATATTTTAAAATTATTTCACATCAATGGGTCAATAAACTAATGGATACGCCATTGGTTAATGAACTAACGGGTATACAATTGACAAATTACGATATTAAAGTGATAAATTGGTTGAATATTAATTTTGTTAGCATTGACAATATTAGATCGTCAATTCGAATGCAAAAATTATCTTTATCCTCTTATTTAAAGATTAGAAAAGAATTATAGATAGTCCTAACTCCTAATCATTTATAAAATAAATAAAATAAATAAATAAATAATCAAAGTGATAAAAGAAAATAAATTAGGGAGTGATAAAAGTGAACAACTGCTTCTAACCCATAAATAAGAAAACCTTGTGTTAAGCTTCGAGATTTGTCGCCAATGCAGAGTAATTGTTTCAGTCCACTGCATTATCCAAAGATGTTACTGTTTTTCTTCTATTTTCTTTAAAGGAATTCATCATCCAGACAATTTAGGATGACTTTTCTCAATAAAGAATGTAATTTGAGCAGGGAAAAAATTAAAGTGGGTATTAGAAAGCCTTTAAGTTGATACTGTAATACTTTGACAAGGGTTAAATAACTCTGCAAAATGTACGACTAAAAAGTGTATGAAGATCGACAACATTCATTGGCTTGAATCAAAATTACTAGATTGATCTTCCGAGTCCATGATCATAGTAATATGCGGGTCCTCCTCAACCTTGGTATCCTTGGCAAGCACATTGCAGTTAATGGTGTGCCACACCGGTCTCTCTTCTTGGAATAACCTAAAAAAACTCAAGGATAGTATGAGAATCTTTTATTTAAATAAATAAATGGCGGCATTATACACATTATGAAACAGCCCTTTTTCTTATGTTGGAATGAAAGAGTTTCTTGACTGCAAACAATTTGACAGTTTATCAACACTTCAATATTTTTCATGTTGTTTGTTAGTATGACTAACTAGTATAGATCAACTGGTAAAACTGAAAGTTCCCAAGACCCAAGTGGCAGCTGGTAAAGTTACACCCCTCTGTTATACAATCAGAAAGTGGTATGCATCTACTAAATTGGGTTTCTTTTTCTCTCAACATGCCTACATTATACCTATCCAGCATTTTTGGTAAGCATCTCAGGACACTTGCTCATTGGCCATTTCAATTAATGGACCAATGTTTGGTTTTGTTGTGGTGACTAGATCGCTATTTCATACTGAGAAGAAAGGATAACAAGAAGCATTCGGTCATGTTCTATTTACATACAATTTCCTGCAATAGTAGATCACTGATCTTTCCAAAAGGCACAATCAGCTGTGAGTAACTAGAACCAGTAGTTCTAACCTTAGCATTCAGAGAACAGAGAGAGAGAGAGAAACTCACGGGTGTTTGCATAGCATAGGGCTTTGAATAGTAAGTGCATACTTGCACGTGGATAACTCTGTAATTGAACTAATCATTGCTCTTGGCTCCGAGCAGACAAATCTCACCTACAAACAGTAAGAAGGAAAGCGATGTGAATGAATCTAAAAACAAAATCATGGGCCTTTTCCCTCCAAAGGATATCTAAAAACCATATCACAATCCTGTAATTTTATTGCTTCATACCTCAGTTTCTCGTGGCTGATTAGTAAGATCACATTGGGTTCCATTCGTATATTGATGAGCATGATACCTGTATGAGATGCAGGATCATTATTATTTATTAGTAATCTTTTTCTTTTCTTTCGTTCTTTTACTTCACTAATTACTTTTCACCACTTGAAACCTCCTATTGTTATAAAAAAGAAATAAAGATGAAAAACTACAGGATAACTTAAAATTTTAAACCATTTGAGGCCTCACCTTTGTGATGCATCTTTTGAGCGAGGATCTTTTAATGCAGATATGTCAGAGAGATTCTGGTTGAAGGCAGCAGTGGCCTCTTCATCATATACACCCAAGACAAATTCCTGAACCACCTGCAATAATACAAAAATGATAGAAAATGTGCACAAGAAATTAATAAAATCTTCTTTGGAAGCTCACTGTATTCATTAAGGTAATGAACAGGTCATAGTAGGAATACTCAAAATTAATTTTTATGATAGCAAAAGATGCTGCTGCATCTGCATTTATAACTATTATTATATTACTACCACCTATTGTATAAATTGCTACTCAGATCAAATAGATGGTGCAAGCACCATATTCAGTGCCCAAAACCATCAGTTGAGTATCCATAAGGTTCTGCTCATTGAACCTTTTTGTTATATTTTTAGTAATTCATTTCAGAAAATAATGATATTCTGCATCACTGAAGGATACATCACAGACAGAACTCTCATACTAGTTAAAAAAACCAAGTTTAATGTAAATATGAGCACCTTAAATTCAATAAAAAATTCTACCTTATCCTCTTCCACATGTATTTGCCGTAACCGATTTTGATAGCAAAATTCATAAGACCACCAACCCTCTTGCTGCATAGAAAATAGCTGACAAAATAAGCACTAGAGGCAGATATGAAATAAGCAGCACGCAACTTGAAGAAAGAACAAAGGCTTTTTAATTCTTTGCATTAATCTCTGATGACAGCACCATCACTTCACCAGACAGGGTGTAGGAACCAGATGCTCACTCTGATAAAGCATCGATCTTTCAGTACTTCCAGCAGCTCATCAGGCGTCTTCAGTTTAACCTGTTTCTCAGATTCCACAATCATGGTACTAACGTTCTGCTGAGTAACTGGCTTTAGAGTCTTGGTTTTCTCCACCTTAGGCAAGAAACATAAAAAATTCTTTCCATCTTTATTAGGCATAAAAACAGACTCCTGATCATCATCCTGCAAAATGTTCCAGGCATTGTAATAGTAGTTCACTAAAAATGGAACTTGATAGGTTCACATCAAAGGAAAACCAGCCCACTAAACTTATATGCACATGGAAAATTATGACAAGATTATGCCAAGATTTTCATTCGTCTTATTACCATTAATAACCCTCTTTTATAGAAACAGCACCAAGTTGCATGCCAAGATTACGTGCTCTCTCCAATTTCAAAATACAAACTTTCTTAAGCATTTGAACACACAGTATGAAACAGTATGTTGCTAGACAAAATGTATACTAGTTTATTTGAACCCACTAATAAGCTGTAAATAATAAGAGCATGTTACGTAGAAAACTTTAAAATAAAAAAGTTCATGCTTACATTAAGAAGTACACATGTAAATAATTTTCAGAATTTTTACATATTACCATTTATAAATTTTACTTGCTCAAGGAAATATGCAGTGGTGAAAATATAGTTGGTTAAGTCATTAAAGATTATGTTCCCTATGGTCTTATATTAAAATTGGACCACTCCACCTATTGCCAGTAGGTTTTAGGTTGGATGTTCAACATGATAAAGCCCAAGTGAACATCCAGATGATGCTTTAAACCAAGGCTTGATGAGCAAAAACTGTTTAAAATTCTAGTCTTACTTACGGGATGGTAGGGAGAGTCTTCGGAATGGAACTCAATCTTGTATTTTGGTTCACGGGAGCTTCGACCAAGTGTGCTAGCTGTTTATCAGTTAAGTAATAGAAAAGCATCAGAAAGCAAAAAAAACTTGATCCCAGTAGAACCAATATTCTAAATACTAAAAAAGAAAGAAAGAATACTATGACATTCCCAATGAATCAGTTGCAATAGTTAGATGGAAACGCTGTATATGATAGAATCACGCACAAAGATGGACTTGGTTGCAACAATTAATAGCTCTTTCTAATGGCATTCGTGGTGAGTGAAGACCATGCATTCTATTTTTTCTTCTTCTTTATTTCATTCTCCGGTTTCATTTGTTTCTAAAGTTCACCCATCTTTATTTAAGAACCAATAACCATTCAATTGACCCAAAGCCACAAAGGTATAAGAACATAAGCAACTTGTGGTTCACCATGTAGGTCAGCTATGATCCATAATATCCAAATTTATCAAACAATCAGCACCTAGCATAACTTTGCTCTCATCAATAAATGCTCACTTTCAAAAGTAGTTGGCATTCACAAATAAAAAACTAAATTCAACTGCAAACTCTTTCTAGTTGTGAAAAAGTATAAAACACTACTGATGCCGAAACCACTTTACTCAGATCATAAAAATATTCATCATATTGTCTTGCAAGAAGCCCTAGAAGTAAAGTAGGCATCAATTCTAGGCTACCGAAGAACCACTGGTATCTCCCATTTGATCACAATACCTAACTGAATCAAATTCCAAAACCACAAAACCCCCTTCTCTAACCAACAAGGGATGTAGCTGTAATAAAGCTCCTTCCTGCCTTTGGTGCTAATTTCACTGCTTAAGCACTACTAATGACTTAGTCATCAATTTTTTTACGGACAAATCGTTCTCCAATTGTGAATAAAAGAGGAACCTATGAACAACCATATACTACTAATTAACAATAAACAAGTAGTATGTCTTATAAATAATATAGAAAACATTCATTCATCTAAAACAATAAAATCACTGGGAATAGATATTTTAAGCCCACCTCATGAGCTCAACTCAAAGAAAATCCACAATTTAAAAACACACACACAAAATTAAGATTAATTAACACAAAAGGGGAAAAAACTATGAAATATCGGCTTACCTACATGAGATGGGAAAATCTGATCGGCTAAGACATTGCTGCACACGATACATAAAACTGCTACCAAACTAACAAATAATCTCATATTGCCTTGTACTATTTTTTTCTTTTTCTCTTTTTAAAAAAAAAAACAGAAATATTGAATAATAATTTGTTTTGTGCTTGCTAAGAATAGGTAAACGGAAAAAGATGTATCCAGTGCTGTTGAAGATGACTCAAGTCTACGCAGGTTTACCAATGACATGTAGCCACGTCATGCAAAGCTGTGACAGTGGCGGAGATGGGCTTCGTTTTGTTTGTGTTTAAAAGCGTAAGCCTTCAACATGTTTATGGACCTAAGCCCGGAAATTATCCCATCTCATAATACAAGGTGAAGTGTTTTAAGGGATAATATATCCTTTAGTCCTTTAACTTGGTAATTTTTTTAACTTTAATCTCTAAACTTTTTTGGTTCACATTAATCTTTAAACTTATCAGTTTTTTTTAATTTGGTCCCTAAATTTGGATTTCATTAATGCATAATGACATGGCACTCTAAAATTATGTTATATCATCACTTCAATTTTATAATTTTAAAAAATTAATAATTTTTATGTAAATTTTATATATTTAATTTTTCAAGTGATGATATGGCACAATATAGAGTGTTATACCTTAATGCAAACCAAATTCAGTTTCGAAATTTTGGGTAGGGCTGAAAATGAACCGAGCTTAAACAAACAAACATTTGTTTATGTTCATTTGTTTATTTTTAAGTTTTGTTCATATTCAATTTGTGTTCGGTAAGAATTTTAATTTTTTTTATGTTCGTTCATTTAAAATTATGTGTGTTCATATTCATTTGTTTAATGTTCACAAATATGTTCGTTTAACTTAATCGAACATGTTCATGAACATTAAACGAACATCTTTATAAACATATAATTGAACATGTTTATGAACAATGTTAATGAATAATAAATAAACAAACAAATGATAAATAAACATATACACACATATATATTATTTAGATATAAAATAGTCAAAATTAATATTAATAATTATATTATAAATGAAAAAATACAAACCAAGATAATTTTATTAATATATACTAATGGAACAATAAACGAGTTTTAAATGATTTATTAAACGAACTTTAAATGAGCTGGTTCATGAACATAAATAAACTAAATAAGCTTTGTTTGTATTCGGTTCGTTTAATAAACAAGCTTCAAAATCTTGTTCATGTTCATTTATTTAGCTTAATAAACAAACATAAACGAACAAAAATCGAATTGTTCATTGAATGTTCTGTTCATTTACAATCCTAATTCTGAAACTAATGCGGAGAAAAAGTTTTTTGGACCAAGTTGGGAAAATTTCCCAATGTAACTCCCCAAATTTGGGCCTAGAAGGAATAGGCCTTGAGCATGGGAACAGCCAAAAGAGTGCACATAAGTATTTAGTTGTGCAAGAAAATGACACAATTGAGTGTGTGGCTTAGTGGTTGTGTGCTTTGGGAGTGTTTGAGAAGTCCTGGGTTCATACTTGGACTTTAGCAAAATTTTTAATTTTAAGTGAATAGGGCTCTGGGTTCTAGAAAGTAGGCTCCTTTAATTAAATTAGGTAAGATATGATACAAAGAGAGTTGTGGTGTAGTGGTAGTGGCATGTTGTGCTTCTAAAGAGGTTGGGGGTTTGAGTCACTCTTTGCACAAAAGAGTATTTATTTTATTCCTAGCTCCTCTTCTTGCTTTTGGATGCCGAATTTAGTTGTGCTTCGGTTTGGCCTTTTTGTTGTTGTGGCCGAATAATGCTTATTTCTTTTCTAGTCTTCTCTCTTTTGTGCCTTGCGATTTATGCTCCCTTTCTAACCCCTTTTTCTTAAAGTTATTGACTTCCTTTCTCCTCTTCTTCATTTGCTTGTTTCTTTTCTTCATGATCGATTGCTGTTGTCCTCCCCCTCAACGCTTTCGATTTTGATTCCATCTTCCCCCTCCCTTAATTGTTGAAGTCTCTAAGCCGATTACCTTGACTGTTTTCCTCTTTATCTCATTCAGCTTTGGTTTGTGGTGGTTGAGTCATTCTTTTTCCTTCTCCCTTCTCTTGGTACAATCAGATTCTAGCTAGTCGATAGTGCTCCTGCGTTGACCTTCTAGGAGCCAATTCTTTCTGTTATTCCTCTCTATCGATCTGGGTGGTAAGTACTATTTCGTTGGATGTTGTTTCTCTCCATTCTTTTCTCTTCGGTCATAGCTATGGTTCTCTTTTAACCTTTTCTTTTTGATTGGCATTGTTAGGGGAGTGGTGACGTTAGTTCTGCCTCGTCTTAGCGGCTATCTTGTTGGGGATTGTGAATTGATTGTTTCCACTGTAACACCCCGAACCCGAGACCATCGCCGGTGTCGGACACGAGGGGTTAACAAGCCAAGTCCACATATTTTGCCCACCAATTTGACATTTCCAGTCAGGCTGGAAAACTGCGTCACCGTCGCCTTAAAAATCATATCTCGAGTTCCAAAACACGGAAACTGGTTTCGTAAATTTTCCCTGAATTTAGACTCATATATCCATCCATGGATTTATTTCTAGAATTTTTGGTCGGGCCAATTGGTACAGTTTATTAGTTAAAGTTACCCATGTTACAGGGATCGACTGCTTTGACCTTCGCGCGTTACAACTTGAATATCTCTCTGTACAGGGCTTTAATACTGGTGCCGTTTGTTTCTAATGAAACTAGACTCAAAATGGAATCTGTACATATAAGGTATGACTCCTAATTCTTTCTGGATAATTTATAGTAAATTTTAAAGTTGCGACAGGGGACCCAGAAACCATTCTGGCCCTGTCTCACAATAGCTTTAATATCTCTTAACATGTAACTCCTATGACCATTTCGTTTCTTCCATATGAAAATAGACTCATCAAGGTTCATTTACATAGCTTATTCACTATTTAATACCATCCCTACAAATTTTGGTGATTTTTCACATTCACGTCACTGCAGCTGGCAGCATCTGTTTTGAAGGTAGGTCTTACCTATTTTGTAGTCTCCATGAACCAACTAGTCTTGCCATACATAGGTTCACATATGATCATTTTAACCATACCAATGGCTGATCATGTGACCAACATTCCCACTTCCAATCCATAATCACATCATGACACCATATATATATACACAAACCGCAAATAGTCTAAGTTCAGACTTCACTTTTACGAGCCATTTTCGCATGGCCGAACACATATACATCACAAAGATATTTAAACCAACAAAGGGTAGTCCTATACATGCCATTTCAAAGTTCAACCAAAATTTATACCAAAATGGAGGCGTTGATAGTGTGGATGACTTCGACTTTAATGATCCCAAATCTGATTGCTATCGAGCAAAATCTATAAAACAGAGAGCCAAAGCAACGGGTAAGCATTTTTATGCTTAGTAAGTCTCAAGGAATAAAATCAGCTTTAATTAAAGCAATACATTCACATAGCCAAATGCATCATTTCATTAATACACATTCACATAATCATTCTTACTTCCCACTTCATCATTATATACTTTCACAAGGTATCAACCTATTCAATAGCTGAAATTCGTTAGTCGATTGAGCGAATGTTGCTCAAACATGTCGACTTTCCAATGCACATATAAACATACCTTATTCTTTGGGCCTTTCGAGCGCATTTAATTGAATTTATTACAGCAACCAACACTCACCTCCAGCCCAAGCTTCTTCGAATACAACCGGATATAACCACGTGCACGAATGCCTTCGGGTCTTAGCCCGGATAGAATGACTCGCACGAATGCCTTCGGGTCTTAGCCCGGATGTAGCCACTAGCACAATTGCCTTCGGGTCTTAACCCGGATATAATTTCCAGCATAACTGTCTTCGGGACTTAGCCCAGATATCATTCAATTGCTCATGCACACATGCATCAATAATCATTAGACATTCATATTTCATTTTCGTTACTAAGGCTCAAACGCAAATATAATCACAAGCATAATCGCCTTCGGACTTAGCCCGTATCATTCAAATACTCATACACACATAAATCAATAATCAATATACATCCATATTTCATTTCACATAATTCAAGTAGGGTCACTTCTTGAGGACTTACTCGGATATTGTCGAACGGCTTTTACGGCTATTCGATCACTTTTTCCTTCCCCTTGTCCAATTGTGGCCCTCTAAGCTCTTGAGCTAATTCAAACAAATTCAATTTATTAAAACCTCATTGTGCTAGCTTATGGCCGAATATGACAAGGAGTTTAAATGGTCATATGGCCACCCTTTAGCTTGAATACACAATGGTCATGCACATTTTATACTACATCAAGCAATTCAATACAATTCATTCGAGCATCAAGGAAAAGCTAAGGCCATCAATAGGCTCCCTAAGGCCGAATATACATGTCCATGTTGAGGCCAATTATGCACTTAATACCACACAAAACAGCATGCATTTTACTAGTTAATGCTTTGCATATTGTAGCTCAAAACTTATAATATAGCATCAAGCACTCATATGTGTGCTAGGTCAATGTGCTTGCAATTTCACAAACATTCTTCAACATCTTCTTCTTTAAACAAACATATTCATCGCTTACTTCATAACCAAAACATCATGTGCAAACATATATATACATATATGAGCATGGCCAATTTCAAGGTGTCCATATAGCCATCCAAAACACAAATTTTAACTAACATGCAAGAAGCATGAACCATGCTCATGAATGCATCATGGCCGAATACATCACAATCATGCCCTTTCATCTTCAATCATGGTTAAACAAAAAGAAAACTCAAAGTCTTACTCAAGATGGCTACAAAGAAATTTCAAGAGTAGATAATCCATCATTGCATGCATCATCATCAAGCTTCACACTTAACATGCAATGGCTTTATCACAATACCAACCTTGACCAAATACCACTTCCATGGCATAACAAGGATTTGAACCATGGCTAACATGAACATCAAGTTGGCAACTAAAACATGCATGAATCTCATGACACAACCTCATACATACCTCAATCTTGATGCAAGTTTAGCCAAATATCCTTCTAGATCTCTTCTAAACAAAGGAAATGAAGTAAAAATCTCTTCTCCTCTTAGTATTTTCGCCAAAAAGGAGAGAACAAGGATGAACAAAATTTTTTTTTCTCTTCTTGGTTGCACGGCAATGGGGGAATGCTACTCTCACACACATTTTTTTTCATTCTTTTCTTACCCATGCTTATTTGTTTATTATTTCTCCCTAATGCCCAACAAAACATGTTTCATGACATGTTTAGCCCATATCTCTTTGTCATGGCCGCCATCACTTGTAAAAGGGGAATTTGACATGCAAGTCCATTATTTTGTATGCATGCTTTAATTAGTCATCACACATTTCCCTATCGTACTTTCAAAGTTCACTACTAAGTCCTTTCTAGTGGAATTCACCTTTATAACACTAAATCAATCATCATAAAATGTCATACATGAGCACACATATTATAGGCATCAAAATAAATTTTTAATTATTTTTATGCCTCGGTTTTGTGGTCCCGAAACCACATTCCGACTAGGGTCAATTTTGGCTGTCACAACTCTCCCCACTTAAGAAATTTTCGTCCCCGAAAATCTTACCGTAAATAGGTTTGGATATCGCTCTTTCATAGAGTTCTCGGTCTCCCAAGTAGCTTCTTCTATCCCGTGCTTGAGCCATAACACTTTCACTAGCGGAACCCGCTTGTTTCGCAACTCTTTCACTTCCCGTGATAAGATACGAATCGGTTCTTCCTCATAACTCATATTGGCTTGAATTTCAATTTCGATGGACTAATCACGTGCGATGGATCGGATCTATAGCGTCAAGCATCGAAACATGAAAGACATCGTGAACCTTTTCGAGTTCGGGGGCAAAATCAAACGATATGCCACCGGACCGACTCGCCGGATATCTCATATGGCCCAATGAACCTCGGCTCAACTTGCCCTTACGGCCAAATCGAGTATCTTTTTCCAAGGCGATACCTTGAGAAACACTTTATCTCCCACCGATACTCGATATCCTTACGCTTCAGATCCGCGTGACGACTTCCGATGATCGGAGGCTATCTTTAGACTTTCACGGATTACTTTCACTTTTGTTCAAAGATCTCTAATCAAATCCACCCGAAAATCTTGCTTTCACCAAGCTCACCAAAACAATGGTGTACGGCATTTACGATCGCACAAAGCCTCGTAGGTGCCATCTTAATACTTGATTGAAAGTCGTTGTTGTTAGCGAATTCAATCAACGGCAAATACCGCTCCCATGAACCATTAAACTCAAGGACGCAACATCTCAACATATCCTCAAGTATCTCGAATTATCCGCCGGATTGACCATCGGTTTGGGGTGAAAGGCGGTCTTTGAAATGCAACTTGGTACCCAAAGCTTCTTGCAACTTTTTCCAAAATCGCGAGGTAAATCTCGGATCTCTATCCGACACGATGGAAATAGGCACCCGTGTAATCTCACAACTGAGAACGTATAATTCGGCTAATTTGTCCATTGAAAATCCGCACGCACGGGACAAAGTGAGCCGACTTAGTCAATCTATCTACCACGACCTAAACCGCATCCTTCTTACTTGTCGACAATGGCGGTCCGGATACAAAGTCCATTGTGACTCGATCCCATTTCCACTCGGGTATCGTGATTGGTCAAGTAATCTCAAGGCACTTGATGTTCCGCTTTCACTTGTTGACATATTAAACATCTCAAACAAAGTCTGAGATGTCTCGCTTCATACCATGCCACCAAAATCGACGCTTCAAATCGTTGTACATCTTCATACTCCCGGTGGATTGCCATTCGGCTACAATGGGCTTCATTCGAATTATCGAAATGAGTTCAATTCTTTGGAACACACAGATGACTTTTGAACCTCAAACAATCGTCATCATCGATTTGAAACTCCGAGTCCTTGTTCGAACACACTCGGCCGCTTTTGCAGCCAACTCGTCGTTGACTTTCTCGAGCTTCTCGAATTTGATGTGTCAATAATGGTTTGGCTTTCAATTCAGCCACTAACACACCGTCGGATCGAATGCATAAGTGCACATTCATCGTCGTAAAGTGCATAATGATTTACGACTCAAGGCATCCGCAACCACATTCGCCTTTCCGGTGATAGTCAATGACCAGCTCATAATCCTTTAATATTCGAGCCAACGCCTTTGTCGCAGATTTAAGTCTCTTTGGGTCATCAAATATCCGAGACTTTTGTGATCCGAGTACACATGGCACTTCTCACCAAATAAGTAATGTCGCCAAATCTTTAAGGCGAATACGATGGCGCTAATTCGAGATCATGGGTCGGATAATTTTTCTCGTGTGGCTTTAATTGCCTCGACGATAGGCCACAACTCGACCTTCTTGCATCAATACGCAACCTAACCCAAGGAGGAGGCGCCACTATAGATGACAAACTCTTTGCCGATTCGGTTGCACTAGAATTGGGGCTTCATCAAATAAGTTTTCAGTTGATCGAAACTTTTCCGACATTTCTCCGTCCATTCAACTTAACATCCTTTTGGAGTAGCTTCGTCATCGGCGTGGCTATCGTTGAAAAACCTTTACAAATCGTCGGTAATAACCTAAGAAGCCCCAAAAAGCTCCGAACCTCGGTAATATTTCTGAGGCTTCCAATTAAGTATGGCTGAAATTTTATTCGGTCGACTCGAATACCCGATGGAGATACCACATGACCCAAGAAGCTAACCTCTTAACCGTAAATCACACTTGTGAACTTAGCATATAATTGCTTATCCCGTAAAATTTGCAGACTAACCGCAGTGTTCAAAGATGTTCGGTCTCATTTTTGAATAGACCAAGATGTCATTAATGAACACGACTACTTAATCGATCCAAATATGGTCTCAAGATCCGATTCATTAAATCCATAAATACCGCAGGGCATTAGTGAGCCTAAACGACATCACTAGGAACTCATAGTGACCATATCTCGCTCAAGGCGTCTTGGGTACGTCGAATCTCGGATTCGCAATTGATAATAGCCCGATCTCAAATCTATTTTCGAGAACACCGAGGTTCTTCAGTTGATCGAACAAGTCATCGATACGTGGTAACGGATATTTGTTCTTTATCGTCGCTTATTGTCGACGATAGTCGATGCACGTACCGCATGGTTCCATCCTTCTTTTCACGAACAACACCGCACACCCCAAGGCGAAAAACTCAAGCGAGCAAAACCTCTATCCACCAATTCTTGCAACCGAGCTTTCAACTCCTTTAATTCCGTTGGTGCCATACGATACGGAGCTATCGAAATTGAGTGGTACCGGTACCAATTCGATGCCAAATTCTATTTCCGAACAGTGGTAAACCCGCAATTCTTCGTGGAAAACATCCGGTATTCACAAACCACGAGCACAGATTCGTGTTTTTTTCCGATTCTTTGTCATCGAGCACATACGCAAGGTACGCCGCACCCTTTTCTTACATATTTTCGGCCAACATTGCCGATATTACATACCGGCAACCCCTTTAAGTCCGTAGACTCAACCCGAATTATCTCATTATTCACGCACCTCAAATCGATAGTCTTGCTTTTGCAATTTACAACCGCATCGTGCATGGTCAACCAATCCAAACCAAGAATAACGTCAATTCATCGAACGGCAAAAGCATCAAGTCCGCGGAAAACAAGAACCTCGAACACTAGGGACTTTTCTTGCACACTTTGTTGACAAGCACGTAATGACCCAAGGGTTTGACACCGAATTACAAACTCAAGAGACTCGAATAGGCAAAGTCTTATGGATGCTAAGGTTTCACATATATAAGAATGAGTAGAACCAGGTCAATCAAAGCAATCACATTAGTATTGAAAAGAGTGAAAGTACCGGTAATGACATCTCGAGAGGCAAGATCCTCGCGTGCTCGTATGGCATAAGTCCTAGCAGAGCCCGAGCCTCGGATCCGATGGTAGCATCTCTAGATCCTCTCGACCGCCACTAATATTGCCCATATTTCTAGGTGGCCTACCTCGAGCAAATGGTAGCACCGTGGTTTCCACTCGACTTACATTCTGCTCAAGCATCCTGCAATCCTTCATAAAGTGGTCGGCCGATCCACACTTATAGCAGAGCGATCACGAAACCAACAGCTCCCCGAATGCCATTTGCCACAATGTAGACACTCGCCTCTCTCTACGATCATTTCCACCATCGGCGATCAAGTGACTCGTGTGGTCACAGGGGTCGATCGCGTCCTCGTAGAAAAGCCCAAACGCCTCTAGGTCGGCTCACATCCTCTCAAATCTCTTCGATGCTGTTGAAGAGACTTTCCGAGGACCTCTTCGAATTCTCCTGTTCCCACATCAACTTTTGTTTCTCCTTTCTAAGCTCTTCGCTTTACAAGCTCGCTCAACAAGTACTACGAACTCTCGATTTCGAGAATGCCAACGAACATCCTTATATCATCATTCAGCCCATCCTCAAGCGTTTACACATAATAGCCTCGGACGAAATGCATTCTCACAGATCGGCTAAGCCTCACAAATTTTCGCTCATAGTCAGAATCGACATAGAACCTTGATTAAGATCAAGAAATTCCTTCGCTTTTGGTCGATGAATCTCGATCGATATACTTTTTTCGAACTCGGTTTGAAAGAATTCCCAAGTCACTTGCTCTCTAGGTACCACGTAAGTCGAGTACTCCACCAATAGTAGGCGGACTCACGTAGCAAGGAGATGGTACACTTTAAGCACTCATCGGTGTACAAGATAGCTCATTGAGCACCGGATCGTGTTATCCAACCAAAATTCGCTCGCTCAACATCATCATCATCCGTAGCTTTAAATTCAGTGGCCCCATGTTTTCGAATCCTATCGATCGGGGCTTACTTGACCTTATTTGGTCACCACCGGAGGTATTGTAGGTGCGGGGTTGCATTTGTCGGGAATGGAGGTTGTGGAACAGCCGTGTTAGTTCGAATGTATTGGTTAAACCATTCGCTCATCACACTATAAAAGGCTTGCCTAGCCTCATCATTCGGATTGTTGGCCATAGGTTGAGAGTCCGCCGGCTGTCCCTTTCAAGGAGCAGCGCCACACTCTCCACATCATCGCTATCGCTCGGTTGGGATCGGATCCATTGCTATAAACAAACACAAAGTCAAATTGTCGTAAATCACCACACTATCGATTCATCATGAAATGGCATGTATAGCTAGACCCCAAACACATCACGGTAGTCCTAGAATCGACTAAACCGTGGCTCTGATACCAATAAAATTGTAACACCCCGAACCCGAGACCATCGCCGGTGTCGGACACGAGGGGTTAACAAGCCAAGTCCACATATTTTGCCCACCAATTTGACATTTCCAGTCAGGCTGGAAAACTGCATCACCGTCGCCTTAAAAATCATATCTCAAGTTCCAAAACTCGGAAACTGGTTTCGTAAATTTTTCCTGAATTTAGACTCATATATCCATCCATGGATTTATTTCTAGAATTTTTGGTCGGGCCAGTTGGTACAGTTTATTAGTTAAAGTTACCCATGTTACAGGGATCGACTGCTTTGACCTTCGCGCGTTACAACTTGAATATCTCTCTGTACAGGGCTTTAATACTGGTGCCGTTTGTTTCTAATGAAACTAGACTCAAAATGGAATCTGTACATATAAGGTATGACTCCTAATTCTTTCTGGATAATTTATAGTAAATTTTTAAAGTTGCGACAGGGGACCCAGAAACCATTCTGGCCCTGTCTCACAATAGCTTTAATATCTCTTAACATGTAACTCCTATGACCATTTCGTTTCTTCCATATGAAAATAGACTCATCAAGGTTCATTTACATAGCTTATTCACTATTTAATACCATCCCTACAAATTTTGGTGATTTTTCACATTCACGTCACTGCAGCTGGCAGCATCTGTTTTGAAGGTAGGTCTTACCTATTTTGTAGTCTCCATGAACCAACTAGTCTTGCCATACATAGGTTCACATATGATCATTTTAACCATACCAATGGCTGATCATGTGACCAACATTCCCACTTCCAATCCATAATCACATCATGACACCATATATATATACACAAACCGCAAATAGTCTAAGTTCAGTACTTCACTTTTACGAGCCATTTTCGCATGGTCGAACACATATACATCACAAGATATTTAAACCAACAAAGGGTAGTCCTATACATGCCATTTCAAAGTTCAACCAAAATTTATACCAAAATGGAGGCGTTGATAGTGTGGATGACTTCGACTTTAATGATCCCAAATCCGATTGCTATCGAGCAAAATCTATAAAACAGAGAGCCAAAGCAACGGGTAAGCATTTTTATGCTTAGTAAGTCTCAAGGAATAAAATCAGCTTTAATTAAAGCAATACATTCACATAGCCAAATGCATCATTTCATTAATACACATTCACATAATCATTCTTACTTCCCACTTCATCATTATATACTTTCACAAGGTATCAACCTATTCAATAGCTGAAATTGTTAGTCGATTGAGCGAATGTTGCTCAAACATGTCGACTTTCCAATGCACATATAAACATACCTTATTCTTTGGGCCTTTCGAGCGCATTTAATTGAATTTATTACAGCAACCAACACTCACCTCCAGCCCAAGCTTCTTCGAATACAACCGATATAACCACGCACGAATGCCTTCGGTCTTAGCCCGGATAGAATGACTCGCACGAATGCCTTCGGGTCTTAGCCCGGATGTAGCCACTAGCACAATTGCCTTCGGGTCTTAACCTGGATATAATTTCCAGCATAACTGTCTTCGGGACATAGCCCAGATATCATTCAATTGCTCATGCACACATGCATCAATAATCATTAGACATTCATATTTCATTTTCGTTACTAAGGCTCAAACGCAAATATAATCACAAGCATAATCGCCTTCGGGACTTAGCCCGGGTATCATTCAAATACTCATACACACATAAATCAATAATCAATATACATCCATATTTCATTTCACATAATTCAAGTAGGGTCACTTCTTGAGGACTTACTTCGGATATTGTCGAACGGCTTTTACGGCTATTCGATCACTTTTTCCTTCCCCTTGTCCAATTGTGGCCCTCTAAGCTCTTGAGCTAATTCAAACAAATTCAATTTATTAAAACCTCATTGTGCTAGCTTATGGCCGAATATGACAAGGAGTTTAAATGGTCATATGGCCACCCTTTAGCTTGAATACACAATGGTCATGCACATTTTATACTACATCAAGCAATTCAATACAATTCATTCGAGCATCAAGGAAAAGCTAAGGCCATCAATAGGCTCCCTAAGGCCGAATATACATGTCCATGTTGAGGCCAATTATGCACTTAATACCACACAAAAACAGCATGCATTTTACTAGTTAATGCTTTGCATATTGTAGCTCAAAACTTATAATATAGCATCAAGCACTCATATGTGTGCTAGGCCGAATGTGCTTGCAATTTCACAAACATTCTTCAACATCTTCTTCTTTAAACAAACATATTCATCGCTTACTTCATAACCAAAACATCATGTGCAAACATATATATATATATATGAGCATGGCCGAATTTCAAGGTGTCCATATAGCCATCCAAAACACAAATTTTAACTAACATGCAAGAAGCATGAACCATGCTCATGAATGCATCATGGCCGAATACATCACAATCATGCCCCTTTCATCTTCAATCATGGTTAAACAAAAGAAAACTCAAAGTCTTACTCAAGATGGCTACAAAGAAATTTCAAGAGTAGACAATCCATCATTGCATGCATCATCATCAAGCTTCACACTTAACATGCAATGGCTTTATCACAATACCAACCTTGACCAAATACCACTTCCATGGCATAACAAGGATTTGAACCATGGCTAACATGAACATCAAGTTGGCAACTAAAACATGCATGAATCTCATGACACAACCTCATACATACCTCAATCTTGATGCAAGTTTAGCCAAATATCCTTCTAGATCTCTTCTAAACAAAGGAAATGGAGCAAAATCTCTTCTCCTCTTAGTATTTTCGGCCAAAAGGAGAGAACAAGGATGAACAAATTTTTTTTTCTCTTCTTGGTTGCACGGCAATGGGGGGGGGGGAATGCTACTCTCACACACATTTTTTTTTCATTCTTTTCTTACCCATGCTTATTTGTTTATTATTTCTCCCTAATGCCCAACAAAACATGTTTCATGACATGTTTAGCCCATATCTCTTTGTCATGGCCGGCCATCACTTGTAAAAAGGGGAATTTGACATGCAAGTCCATTATTTTGCATGCATGCTTTAATTAGTCATCACACATTTCCCTATCGTACTTTCAAAGTTCACTACTAAGTCCTTTCTAGTGGAATTCACCTTTATAACACTAAATCAATCATCATAAAATGTCATACATGAGCACACACATATTATAGGCATCAAAATAAATTTTTAATTATTTTTATGCCTCGGTTTTGTGGTCCCGAAACCACATTCCGACTAGGGTCAATTTTGGGCTGTCACATCCACCCTCAAGAATTGGTTTCACAATTCTTTTTGTCAATCTGTAGTAATCTGTAATCGATCTTCGGTGGCGTCTAAGGGGTGAGGAACCTTAAATGTTCGATCAAGGTTAGTGTCGTACCATGATTAGGATAGGTTTTATTAAAAGGTTAATTACCCATTTGTTAAAGGACTGACGTTAGGGATATAGTTGAATATAGGTTGGTGTTCGAGGGAACTGCACTCTTTTCGCAAATAGGTGTGTATTCACACACTGAATAGACTGTAGAACGGCAAAAGCCGAAAAGCCAAAAAAACTAAAAGAATGGCTTTTTGGCCACATGGATGTGCGAACGCACATGTGATAACCGAGCCCATGAATCATGGGCATAATATTGTAGAGGCCACCTTGAGCGTTCTCGTGGGCTTAGGCTATTATGGGCCTTGATGGGCCGATATGGGTCGTGTGGGCCTAATGGGCTTGTGGGCCCCACACGGATAAATTCACGTTATGTGGCAAATACTGGACTGGGCTATGTAGTTCGCATGGCCGTGGTCATTTTTGGGCTAAATGGGCCACACGGGCGTGTGGGCCCACATGGGCTGCATAATGGGCTGTGGGCCCATTTGTATTGTTATGTATGTTGAGGTTACACAAGTCATCCGAGACAGTTGTGGACCTTCTGATGGGTCGGTAAGTGTGCCTAGACCCATTTTAATGAAAATGACCAAAATACCCCTAAAGGGTAAAATGACTATTTTGCCTTCGAGGGTAAATGACTAGCTTGTGCTATGATTTAATAGTTTTTTTGAGCATAACATTCTGCATACACGTATGATTTATGACATGACATATTTCATGGGATTGGGATACTATTATGGATGAAGTATACTGTACCGGTGACATTGCCATATATTCTGTTACTGGCAGTACTGCTGCGATATTTATGGCTTGATGTCGCTACTGATGGCTTTGTGCCGCTATTGATGGCTTTGTGCCACTACTGATGGCTTTGTGCCGCTACTGATGGCTTTGTGTCGATATCGATGGCTTTGTGCCGCTACTGATGGCTTTAGGCCACTATTGATGGCTTTGTGCCGCTACTGACGGCTTCGTGCCGCTACTCATGGCTTTGTGCCATATACTGATACTGGCAGCTTTGCTACATTACTGTTACAGGCAGCTTTGCTGCGATATTGATACTGGCAGCTTTACTGCGATATTGGTGTGTTGGCTGGGTGGGTCGACTTTATCCCCACATAGAGTGTTGGTGGTATGGAGTGGTGTGTTGGCTGGATTGTGATGGGTTGCATTATTGTATTGAACTGTTACTGATATGGGTTTAGGCCCAGACTGTGTTGTTCACTGTTTGTTTGATATTGGGATTACACACTGAGTTTTTGTAAACTCACCCATTTGTTTTAACTATGTAGGTAATTCTTAGGCGGATCGGTGCTGCGAGAGACTCGGAGATGGCCACACTACTGCTCCTGTTTTCTTTTATTTGGCGTTTACTTGCTATTAGATTTCGAATTGGGTTTTAAATTATGTAATAAGGCCTCTCTAATTTTCCAGCTTTTAATTTGGGATTTTTGTTTATTATGATTTATATCTGTTAGAAGTAGAATGTGGTTTTCTTAAACGATAACTGTTTTCACAACACTTTTGAAATGCTTTCGCAACAACCAATGTTTTAAAAGTAATAACAATTTAAAATGAATAACAGATAGCTATTTCGATTTGAGTTCTAACAAAGAGGCTGTAAATTTTCAAACGGGTTTTCATCAACAAGAGCAAATTTTTGAAAAGCACTCCAATATGACACTGCCAGATTCGGCCATAACGTCTAGGCCAGGTATGGGGTGTTACACCCAAGTTTAGAGACTAAGGCTTTGCTTGGTAGAGTGGAAAGATAACTGGAAAGATGAAAAATTAAAGAGGTAAAAAAACAGAACATATAAATTTTCTTTCCATAAATGTACTTCGTAGGAAAGATTAGACTTGTTCATAGGTTGAGCTAATAGACTAGAGGCAACAACCTAAATGAAAATGTATAAAGTGTACCATATGATTAATAAAGTATACGAATCCTTGTAGATAAATAGTTTGAATTGTTAATTTTTCATTTAAATAGATGTATGCTTTAAAGAATTGGTGTTGGGTGATTGATTCGAGAAAGACCTTAGGTATTATTTGAACTAGCCTAGAGCCTAAAAGCTTACCTTTTTCTATGTACCTCTAGTTCCCATATTTTGAGCCTCAAGTACCCTTTCTTTGTAACCTTAACATCAAAGCCTTGAACCTAAACGAGTCTAGCACTCAATCTTTCTCAGTCTCATTCTTTAAAATGCACTATGTTATAGATGTCAGGCTATGGACATTGAGGGATAGGTAAAGAAATCATGGTCTTTGTGTGAGAAAAAGAAAAATGAAGAGATTATGCAAACTAGTACGTTAAAAAAATGGTGAATGAAAAAGCGCAAAATAAAGAAAAAGAGAGCTAAATCAAATTAAGCTCAAAAATGAAAATCTTTCAGTTTACAAATACAAAAATTTGTATGTACTAATCTCGTGTAATACCTTCTATCATTTTGGGAGAAATAAGGTAGGCATGAGAAGCAAGAATAAGGAGGTGAGCGTCCAAATTAATTGGGGCGAATAGGGAACAAAGTCATGTGCTTAATCATTTCTAGTGCTTGAACCCATCTTAAGTATCTATTGTTTGAATTCAAACCGTCCTAAGCCTCAAAATGTTACAAGCTTGGAAGACCTTTGGGACCCGAATAAGCCACCAACATAACAATTCGTAAATAACTTGCATTTGTTTGAATGAACATGACTAATTCTTTTTAAATATACATGAGTGATCTGCATAATTTATTTTGATGGATAACACTTGTACATATGTTTATTTCCATTGCATCTACATCTATTAACATTTTAACTTAGTGAACTAACTATGTTTGCATTAGGAATAAACAAGTTAACTAGATATCACTCTTAAGTTGCATGTGATATAGTTCTCATACGAGTTCGATGTTTCACCGTTATGTAACTTAATAGTCTGATTTAGTCCAAGAGTCATCTTTTGTTTTACATATTTGGTATGTTTGCTTAAGGATAAGAAAAGAGTCAAGTGTGGGGGAGTTTGATTTGTCATAATTTGATACGGCAAATTAGGCTTTCCCAATGTATTTAAAGAGCTTATTCTCAAGCAAAGAAATATTTTTTTTGTAGTTTTTCTTAATTTTTAGATTTTAAGTTAATAAGTGCAAATATATCGTTTTTACTCATTTTGTGACCCAATTTGGCCAATAGTACCATTAGTGGCCCTAACTTGTGGTTAAGTGGTGTAAGGATGTGTTAGAGGTTGAAAATGAGAGAAAACAACACTAAAAGAAAGGGTATCACAATATCCAAACCTTGGAATCGTAACACCTCCAACAAGCTTGAAGATTGGAAACCACCTTTCAATGGTATTGCGGTATCCATCCTCTAAGAAGACCCCCAAGTTCAAAACTGACTAGGGTATCGCGATATCCTCTTCTTGGGTATCATGATACCAATATCATGAGGGGACAAAATTGGATAAAAAGGATAGTATTTGTCCACCCGATGCACCAATCACACAATGCCCGTGTAGGGGAATTTTTGCCAATGAAATTTCCTCAGCCATCAGCCTAAAACAACCAATTTTGGTTAAGGAGAGAGGAGATACACATTACTTTAGTTTTTAGCTTTAGTTTCTCTAGGTTTTCTCTTAGCTTTTCTTCTTCTTTTTCTAGGGTTTCTTATTTTCATTTCGTTAGCTATAGATTTTACATTTCTCAACACTTTTTCTTCTTATTTTAGTTATTCTTAATAGTAGTTAAGTTAGTTATCAATATGGCTTAGGTTTATTTGCATTTTAAATCCTTGTATCGTGGTTGTAAGACATTTTAGAATTTAGTTTAATGTAATTTAGTTTCTTTTACTTTAAATCCTTTAAAGTTTGTTCATTTTATTTTATAGTTTTAAATTTTCTTATTGAATGCTTTTGGTTTCATGTTCTTTAAGCTTTCTTACATAAATATCTTAACTTTTATATTTTTTTAAGTTTTACTTTCATGGCTTATTTGCTTTTCATTTACATAGTTGTTAATTATATTTTCAGCATGAGTGGCTAAACCTCTAAGGGGGTTGGTTGATGGAGATGTGGTGAGTCGACTTTTGGATGAAGGACCAAATCATAATAAATTGGATTAATTTGAATGAACCTAAAAACTTAGGGCTGACGACCCTAAGGAAACATTTAGACAAGTGACAACGAGAGGTAATCTTGTTGCGAACCAATTCATTAGTCCTGGACTACCCGGTGAGATCGAGAGATAAATTGGACTAATTTGTCTAATTTGGTAAAATTGAGATCGAGAGATAAAATTGAGCCACTTTAGTATTTTAAGAGATTGAAGTCCCTTATTCGAAAATCGATAACCCACATCAAAGTCAACCGACCACTGTTAGCATTTTCTTGGTTAATTTCGTATTTTTGCAATCTTTAAAATTTAGTCTTAGGGTAGAGTGTTAAATTTCCTTGCAACATTTTCTTATCATGATTTTCCATACTATAAAATTGTACCAATAGCTACTTAGACTCTAGAGTTTGCAATAATTATTACTCAATTGCTATCTCCTTTGGGTTCGACCTCTTGGAATACTTTGTGTTCCATTGAAATAATAAATATTACAATTGTCATTGTCCTCTTGTAGTTAAGGCCTACATTTCAAAATAGTTTTTAAAATCATTTGTTTTAATTCGCTTGCGCACCACTGGTTAATCGTGCTCTACTTCTATTCGTGATTCAAATAGACTAGGTGAGAATGAAGTTTCACCAGAGACACAAATAACAGGTGAGTCAATGGTGGGGCGGGCAAAGGCATTCAGGACGTGGATGTTGGTTAAGCGGAAAAATCGGCAACATACAAGAGAAAATAGAAATCAACGTCTTAAAAATCTAGGTATGGATTTGGCAAGATATAGACTTAGGATGTTGTCCAGCCTTGATGATGAAGAAACAGGGAATGAAATGGCTAAAGAAGGGAAATTGCCAACTATTTTTCAAAAAGGTGAGTTTTTAGAAAATCTCAAAAGGGGAAATTAAAAGGGAAAAACAAGGTTGATGGTGAGCCACCTAGGATGAGTAAGGAAGATTTTAAAGGAGTTGACCGAATGAAAGCCATTAGGCCTAGGGAAAAATTAAACTATAACAACCCATTTTCAATGGTGTCGAAAAATTTGGTTTCGGGACCACAATTCTGAAAAGTGAGTCAATATTTTATTATTTATTTATTACTTATAGGCTTATTACAAGATCTTATTAAAATTTGGTTGGAAAATTTTAACGTTTAGATAGTTAATTAAGTAAAAAGGATTAATTTAAAGAAGGTGCAAAAGTTAGTTTCTATTAGCTAAAGGTGTTAACTGGCTATATAAATGTGAATTGATGGACTTAAATGGTAAATATACCATATATGCAATTAGTGGACGATTTTGGAGTGTTGTAGTATGAAATTAAACTAATTTTTAAAGGGTAAAGTTGTAAATTAATAATTAAGTAAAAAAAAAGCCTAATTAATCATCATCTTCTTCATTTCTTCTTGGAAAAACTAAAACTAACATTTTTAGCTTAAGGAACATTTGACCAAGCTTTGCTCTTCATGCATGGTACGTGATTGATTCTTGTTTTTAATGATTTTTATATTTTTGTAATCATTGTAGCTTAATCTAGCTAACTCTAGAGTTAATTCGAAAAAATGTTAAACATTTTGAAATGTGTCATTGTTGAGTTTGAAGTGTTTTTGAAGTTTAATGGTAGATTTATAAGCTTGACAATTAAATAGGATTATTTTGTAAAGTAATTTTAGTGATTTTAATGTTTAAGGACTAAATAGTTAAAACACCAAACCTTCATACAATTCTTGTGAAATTATGATAATTATAGGTTGTTTAGGGACTAAGAGAAATTCATCTAGCATGAGTAAGGATTAAATGTACTCAATTTGAAAGTTTCGGGTTTAGGGACTAAACTGCATAAAGTGTGAAGTTTAGGGGTAAATTTTTTAAATAGTCAAAAATGGCTTATAAGCATACGTTTGATTAATGAAGTTGTTTGAATCGATTAATTGAAAGAAAATTATTATTTAGATCAAGAAACAAATCAATCGGACTCAAACCGTGGAAAAGCTAAGTTAGCGGAATAATCGTCGGCATCGTATTAGTAACCATTTTTGTTAGGTAAGTTTGTATATTGATTAAACTTATTAATTGCTGTTTTGGGTGAAATGTTGATTCATATTTGTGTTATGTAGGGTTTTAAATGATTATTATGTGATAATCAATGATTTGGATTAAGTTATAACATTAGCCAAATTGAAGGTTATGATTGAAAATGGGAAATTACATAGATAAGTACTTGTGATAAAATAATGTGACAGCCCTAAAGTGACCCTAGTCGGAAAGCGGTTTTGGGACCGCTAAACCGAGTCACCAAATTATTTGAATATGATATCTATTGTCTAAAATATGTGATTATGAATGTGTGAAGGTTTTAAGCTTCGATTTAGTAAATTGCATGTGAAATTAGTCGATAGGACTTATGTGTGACACTTTTGAAATGTGATAGGTAAATCTATAAGGATCTATTAGTGCATGTAATCAAAGGGGTGGACTTGCATGTCAATTTCCCCCTTTTTAATTGCTAGTGGCCGGCCATGACAAAGGGTGATGGGCAAAACATGTCATAAAACATGTTATGACAATGGTGTATGTTAGGAAAAATAAAATAAGGAGTATGGGTAATAAAGAAATGGGAAAAAAAAAGAATAGTGTGAGTGTTCCCCCCCATTGCCGTGAGTTGAGGGAAAGAAGAAAAAAAAAAGTGTCCATCATTTTTCACTTCTTTTGGTTGAAAATTCTAAGGAAGAAAGAAAACAAGTTGTGTTCTTTGGTTCTTCTTGGCCGATTTGAGAGGGGGAAGAAAGGAGTGAAGCAATCGGTCATCTTAGGTCGATATTAAGGTAAGGAAGTTGATACTAGTTCTTGAAATCCTAGTTGATTTTGAGTGAGATATCAAGTTATTGTTGGTAACCCATGTTGAAATTGTGATTTTGGAATAAGTAAGGTTTTCGGCTATGGAGATTAATAAGGGTGATGGTTGTGTTTCATGCTAAATCTTGATGATTATGAGTTCCTTTCTGGGTCTACCTTAGATCCATGAAGTATATTTTATTTGGTGTTGTTGGAAGTATCGGCCATGGTATATCCATAAGCATGGTTTATGCTTATTGCATGATAGGTAAGATTTGTGTTTTGGATATATGTTTATATTTGGTTATAATCAACTTGTGATTCGGCTCTTGCACATATATATATATGTTTGCACATGATGTATTGGTATGACATATATACTATCTCAAGGTATATATTTACATATGATGATGTTTCGGTTATGAAGTAAATGATTGATGCGTATTGAGTTACAATATGTAATGCGTTAGTTAGTAAAATGTATGCCATTTATGTGTGGTATTAAGTATATAATTGGCCTCAACATAGACATGCATATTCGGCCACATGAGGTGGATTGGTGTGCATGCATTCGGTTAGAGGCAAGCATATTGATGCCTATTCTTGGCTTAGATAATTGGCTAAAAGAGAGTGTGGACTATTGTGTTGAGTTAGATTCATGATTTCGTACATATGTGACTCTAATGTCTAATGTATATATGGGCTAAGTACCTTGAGCTTCTCTTTTGATGTTCGAATGAATTGTATTAAATTGCTTGATGTGATTAAAAATGTGTATGATCATTGTGTATTTGAGCTAAAAGGTGGCCATATGACCTATCAAACTCCTTGTCATATTCGGCCATAAGCTAGCAAAATGAGACTTTAATAAGTTAAATTTGTTTGAATTAGCTCAAGAGCTTAGGGACCACAGTTGGATAAGGGAAAGGAAAAAGTGATCGAATAGCCGTTGAAGCCGTTCGACAACATACGAGGTAAGTTTTTGAGTAATGGAACTTGGATTATGATTTGATTAGATCATGTTTTAAGCAAATCAAAGTCATGCTCTTTGTGTGTGGCTATTGAGCCGAAATTGCAAGTGTGATAAGTGTCTTGTGTTTGAGTTTTGATAATGAAAATGAAATACGAATGTGTCATGATTTATTGATAATTGTGCTTGGTTATTCGAATGATGTCCTGCTAAGTCCCAAGGCTTTGTGCTAAGTGACTATATCTCGGACTAAGATCCGAAGGCATTTGTGCGAGTTACTAAATCCGGGTTAAGTCCCGAAGGCATTTGTGCGAGTTACTATAACCGGGCTATGTCCCGAACGCATTTGAACGAGTAGCTATATCCGGTTAAACTCCGAAGGTACGTGATTCGGGAATGAATGAACTTACTGTAAAAATTTCAGTTAATACGCTCCCAACAACGAGGTATGTTTCGTATGTGCTTTGAATTAGTTGAGCCCTTACAAATAAGTATTCGCTCAGTTGATAAATGAGCTACCGGCCTTTGGCTAAGTTGATCTTTGTGTATGAATATAAGGGTTGGTAATGTGAAGTAAGTATGATATTGAGAATTTGTGCAAATGAAATTATCTGTTTAGCTCCATAAATACTACACTTTGGTTGTGTCTAAATTCATGACTCAAACTTACTAAGCATTAAATGCTTACTCCGTTTCTTTGATTCTCTGTGTAACACCCCAAACCCGTGACCGTCACCGGATTTGACCACAAGGTGTTACTAGGGCTTACTTCCCTTATTTCTCTTTGAAATAATTAATTTGCTCCGGCGGTGGCTAACTCGTCGTCATGTTACCTTAAAATCATATCTCGAGTTCCAGAACTCGAAAATCAGTTCCGTAAATTTTCCCTGAAACTAGACTCATAATTCCATCTACACATTTTTTCTAGAATTTTTGGTCGAGCAAATTAGTACAGTTTATTAGTTAAAGTCTCCCCTATTTCAGGGTTCGACTACACTGACCTTTGCGCACTACGACTTGGATATCTTCCTGTACAGGGCTCCAAAACTTATTCTGTTTGTTTCTAAAGAAACTAGAATCACCAAGAAATCTGTACATATAGAGTATGACTTCTAATTCTCTCTGGTTAATTTATAGTGAATTTTGAAAGTTGGAGCAGGGGATCCAGAAACCGTTCTGGCCCTGTTTCACGAAAACCTGATTATCTCTTTAAATCCGACTCATATGACCGTTTCGTTTCTTCCATATGAAAGTACATTAATCAGGGTTCAATTTCGTAATTTATTCACTATTTAATTCTAATTCTACTATTTTTAGTGATTTTTCAATCTCACATCACCGCTTTGCTTTGTCAAGATTCATTACTAAGGCAAACGATGCCTATTTCATAATTCCTCCATGACCCAACTAATCATCCATCATTCATATCACAAATTATGACCACCTTATCAAAATTGAGATTTTAAGACTCATGAATAAGTGTTTTGGAACCAAATCCATCCAACCATATGGGCCATTTTCGCATGGCTAAAGTTTACAACCCAATTTTCAACAAAACAAAATAGCCTATACATGCCAAATGTTCTCCTAGATCGACTAAGAAGACAATACCAAAGATTGCTTGCGGTGTGATGACTTCGTTGACGGTTCCGAGCACACAAAAGAGACGAGTCCACGAGACCTAAAATGGGTGACAAGAAAACACCGAGTGAGTTTATAACTCAAGAAGTCATAAGCACTTTACAATTATCCATTAGCTAAATTCATCACAAAGTGAAAAAATGAAACAAGGCTAATTGTTCCATCCATATCGAACTATACCATAGTTCCTTAGACCTTCGGTTCAATCTCGCATCAAGTCATACATTCACATTTCATATTCTATTCAATAAGATATTTGAGTCATTTTTATACACCAACTCATTTTCACCACAATCATACAATTGTAATCATCACATAGATTTAAAGCTTACCAAGCTCAACCCCGAGCATGACCATAGTGCCTATTCGCCATGAGCTCAAGGTACTTACCCGATCCGCTGTCCGGATTAACTCGATAATGTCGCACACTCAAGTGCCAATTGTAACGCAAGAGCATATAGTGAATCCGCACACGATTGCTATATATTTTCAGCTCGCACACTTAGTGCTATATAATTTTCAGCTCGCACACTTAGTGCTATATATTTTCAGTTCGCACACTTAGTCTTTGTACAATTTTAAACCCGCACACTTAGTGCCAATCTTGTCATCGTGTCCATATATACCCGCACACTTAGTGCCGAGACCAATACCTTATGCATGTTGCTGCCTTTATACATTCAACAATGGCATCATTCCATACACATACATTTTCATTTACACATCAACTCATTTAAACACAATTGCGTATATATTATGGTCATTTACATCAACACCAAATATATGCTTAATGACTTACCTTGTGTTGGGCAAATAATCCCAATTCGACTACTCGATGACCTTCGATTTCCCTTGTTGGACGCCTCCTTTAGGATCTTGAGCTTAAACAATTAAATCAACCCATTCAACCACTTTGTAAAATATTTGTATCACACATTAAAATTTCATTTCATAGGATACACATGACAAATTCTTATCCTTCTACCCCATGCTTTTGAACTATTTGGTTCACAACCTTAGGCTATCACCCTATTGCCAACTATCCTAATCAAGGATAGTATCACAAGTGTGTACACCCATATGGCCGAATGTGCAAGATTAAATTCAACACCACCTATGTGTTTAATTAGGTGGCGAATATACATAAGCACATTTAGCATTTGATACATTCGACCTTAGCATAGATTTCATTAAAAGTCCCTATTAGCCACTTCACCATCAATTATCTCATCTACTTAATATTTCATACTTATCATGCTAGCTTAATATTACTTATTTAAGTTCAACACCGTTATATACCACACTAGCACCAAATATGATATCTAATTCTTCTCTTTCTCTTTTCATCAAGACAACCTATATGAACATTTAACTAATTCAAACTTCACCCTCTTAATGCCCATTATAGCCGAATGTACCAAGCATTTATCATTTTGCAACATGAATTCTATAGCATGGCCGAATACTCATGCACATACACACACAACAACAAGAACTCAATGACCTAAAAATCTCCTTTTATTAAACATTTGAACTCACTCCTCTTCATGCTTCATTACAACAACATCAAAACACCAACCAAGAAAGACAATATCCATGGCCGAATTTCATCTCCATCAAATAGCAAAAGAAATCTAAACCATGGGCTAGGTAGAACTTAAACTAACAACTAAAGCATGCATGCATCTCATGGAATATCATCAAACATACCTTAGTCTAGCAACCACCATAGCCAATTTTTCTCAAGCTCTTCCCCCTTCTTCCCTTGCTTCTATTTGGCCAAGACTACCAAAGGATGAACAACTATTTTCTTTTCTTTCTTTCTTTGTTTTTGTCACGGCAAAAGGGGCATCTACACATTATTATTATTTTTTGTTATCATCATTTTCTTTTTCCATTTCTTTAATACTAACTTTCTTATTTTATTGTTTCCTACATGCATCACTAGTCTAACATGTTGGAGACATGTTTCCACCCATAGCATGGCCAGCCATCATGCTCCAATTTGGCTAATTTGACATGCAAGGACAAACACTTTTCCACATGTATTAATAGGCCATTTAAAATTAGCCTATCATATTTCACCACGCCTCGCATTGATCCCTATTTTATAATTTCTCATACAATTGGTAAAATTAGAGAATGAAACTTCCACATGTGCATGTACACCCACAATAAGCATAGAATATAGCAATTAATTATTTTTATGACACGGTTTTGTGGTCCCGAAACTACTTTCCGGCTAGGGTCAATTTGGGGTCACAACTCTCCCCACTTAAGAAATTTTCGCCCCGAAAATCTTATCGGGTAAATAGGCTCGGGTATCGCTCTTTCATAGAGTCCTCAAGTTCCCAAGTGGCTTCTTCAATTCGTGTTTATGCCACAACACCTTCACTAATGGAATTTTCTTATTTCGCAACTCTTTACTTCACGCATCGTAATGCGAACCGCTCTTCTTCATAACTCAAATTAGGTGAATCTCAATCTCGGATGGAGTGATTACGCATGACGGGCCGGATCTATATCGTCAAGCATCGAGACTTGGAAAACGTTGTAAATCTTTTCGAGCTCGGGGTAAAATTAATCGATGCGCCATCGCCCAACTCATTCGGATACTTCATACGGACCGATGAATCTCGGACCCAATTTGCCCTTACGGCAAAATCTAAGCACCTTCTTCCGTGGTGAGACTTTGAGAAATACCTTGTCTCCAACCCGATATTCAATGTCTTTTCTTCTCAAATCAAGATACGACTTTTGGCGATCCGGCGACTTTCAAACTTTCATGAATTACTTGAACTTTCGCTCGGCATTCTTAATCAAATCAACCTCAAGATTTTACTTTCACTAAGTTCGTCTAGAATAATGGGGTACGACATTTACGACCGTATAAAGCCTCGTAAGGCGCCATCTTAATACTTGATTGAAAACTATTGTTGTGCTTAATTCAATCAAAGGTAAATACCGCTCCCATGAACCACTAAACTCAAGGATGCAACATCTCAACATATCCTCGAGTATTTGAATTATCCGTTCAGATTGACCATCGGTTTGGGGATGAAAAGCAGTGCTAAAATGCAGCTTGGTACCCAAAGCCTCTTGCAATTTTTTCCAAAACCGCGATGTAAATGTTGGGTCTCTATCCGACACAATAGAAATAGGTACCCCATGCAATCGAACAATTTGGGAGATGTATAATTTTGCCAATTTATCGAGCTTAAAATCCAAAGTGACAGGATAAAATGAGCGACTTGGTCATCTATCAACAATGACCCAAACCGAAGTCTTTCTTATTCGAGTCAATGGTAACCTGACACAAAGTCCATTGTGACTCGATCCCATTTCCACTGTATCGTGATTGGTCAAGTAATCCCGATGGCACTTGATGTTCCGCTTTCACTTGTTGACATATCAAACACTTTGAAACAAATTAAATGTCCTGTTTCATACCGCCACCAAAATTGACATTTCAGTCATTGTACATTTTAGTACTACCGGGTGGATCGACATTCGACTCATCGTGAGCCTCGCTCAAAATCATCGAAACAAGTTTCAATTCCTTGGAATACATAATTGACCCTTGAATGTCAAACAATCATTGTCATCAATCTGAAATTTCGATTCCTCATTCAAACACATTCGCTCGCTTAGCGACCAATTCGGCGCCGACCTTCCGAGATTCGAGTACTTGATGAATCAATAACGGTTTGGTCTCTAATTCGACTACTAGCACCTCATCGGGTGAAACGGATAGATGAGCATCCATCGCCTCAAAGCGCATGCTTTACGACTTAAAGCATCACCACCACGCTGGCCTTTCCCGGTGATAATCAATGACAAGTTCATAATCTTTCGACAACTCAAGCCAACGTCTTTATCGCAGATTTAGATCTCTTCGAGTCATCAAATATTTAAGACTTTTGTGGTCCGAATAAATATGACACCTTTCTCCAAACAAGTAATGTCGCCATATTTTCAAGGCGAACACTATGGTTGCTAGTTCAAGGTCATGGGTCGGATAGTTTCTCTCATGCAGCTTTAGTTGTCTCGACGCATAAGCCACAACTCGACCTTCTTGCATCAACACACAACCTAGCCCAAGCAAGGATGCGTCACTGTACGTGACAAACTCTTTACCGAACTCCGGCTGTACTAGTACCGGAGCCTCGGTTAAATAGGTTTTTAGTCAATCGAAACTTTCTTGACAGCGTTCCGACCACTCGAACTTAACATCTTTTTGGAGTAGTTTCGTCATCGGCGCAACTATCGTCGAAAAACCTTTCACAAATCGTCGATAGTATCCGCAAGCCCCAAAAGCTCTTAACCGGTAACATTCCTCTGAGGTTTCCAATCGACTATAGTCGAAATTTTGTTCGGGTCCACCCCGACACCGATGCGGACACCACGTGCCCAAAAAGCTAACCTCTCTTAACCAAAATTCACATTTATTGAACCTTGCGATAATCGCTTATCTCGTAAAATTTGCAACACTAGCCTCGTGTGTTCAAAGATGCTCAAGATCATCTCTTGAATAGACCAAAATGTCATCGACACGGGGCTATTGAGATCGGCGTAGTACCGGTACAACCGATGCCGAATTCCACTTCTCGAACCGGTGGCAATCCGGTAACTCCTCAGAAAAACATCTGAATACTCACAAACCATCGGTACCGATTCGAGTTTCCTTTCCGTCTCTTTACTTTCAAACACATACGCAAGGTATGTTTCACACCCTTTTTCACATACCTCCGAAGCGGTCATAGAAGATACTATCGCTGGCACTCTTTTTAAATCGATGGTTTTCCTTTGCGGTCCACCACCGCATCATGTACTGATCACCAATCTATACCAAGAATAACATCGAATTCATCAAATGGTAGAAGCAGCAGATCGGTAGGAAAACAGATTCTCGAATTATTAGGGGCATCTCTTGCACACTTTATCAACGAGTACGTATTGACCCAAAGGGTTTGACACTGAATTACGAACTCAAGAGACTCAACAGTAGAGTCTTCTTGGATGCTAAGGTTTCACATACATATGAATGAGTAGAGCCAGGTCAATCAATGCAATCACACCAAGATCAAATAGAGTGAAAGTACCGGTGATAACGTCGGGGAGGTTGCTCCTCTCGTCGCGCGGATAGCATATGCTCTAGCAGAGCACGAGTCTCGGATCGAACAACCGTGCAGAGGCCCTCTCGATTACCACCCTACCTCCCGAAATCCTCGGGGTCTACCTCTAGCCGTCGTCCCACTAGATCTTGCACCTTGCATCTTATTCTTCTCATCTAGCTCCGTGCAATCTCTAATGAAGTGGTCCTTGAACCGCATCCATAACAGCCCTATTAATGACTTACCCCAACATTCACCTATGTGTAGTCTTCCACATTGGGGCATTCGGGCTTTTCTTGACGATTATTGCCCACACTAGCTACCAAGTAGCTCGTGAGTCCATCGATGGTCGTGCTCTAATGGAAATCCCCGCGATCGCCTCGACTTATTTGTGTCCTCTCGAACTTCTTTACAGTAGAAAATGGAGCTTTACCGTCGATCTTTTACGATAATCTCTAGCTTCAAATTCGCCTTCTTCTTCTCCCTTCCGAGCTCTTCCGCCTTGCGTGCTCGCTCAACTAGTGTTACAAATTCTTTTATCTCCAAAATACCCACCAAGAGCTTTGAATCTTCATTCAATCCTCTTCAAATCTTTTGCACATAGCAACCTCATCAACCACACACTCCCGAGCATACCGACTAAGTCTTACGAACTCATGTTCAGATTCGACATCTGATCATCCGGCCTTGCTTGAGTTCCAAGAACTCCTTACGCTTCGATCGATGAACCGTTGACTAATGTATTTCTTTCAAATTGGATTGAAAGAAATCCCAAGTAACTCGCTCATTTGGGACTATGGAAATTAAAGTCCTCCACCAATAGTAAGTCGAGTCTCGCAACAAGGATATAGCACACTTAAGACATTCATCGGGTGTGCATGATAGTTCATCTAACACTCGAATGGTGTTATCGAGCCAGAACTCGGCCTTTTCTGGCATCATCAGTAACTATGGCCTTGAACTCCTCGGCCCCACGCTTCCTAATCAAGTCCACAGGTGGTTTACTCAGCCTCACAAGATTAGTAACTGGAGGCATTGCGGGCTCTTGGGGTGGGGTATTTGAATTTGGAATGGTTGGACAACCGGATTGGTTCGGGCATATTGCGCGACCCACTCATTCATCATGGTGAAGAAGGCTTGTTTCGCCTTCATTTTGATTATTCGCGGATGACCGAGGCTCAACAGCGGTGTCCCTTGCGCGGAGCAGCCGCTACACTTTCAACGTCGTCCGCCAAGGGTCTCTACCCGGGTTCCATTTGCTACCCAAGACAAAAATTTCAACCGTCAAGTCATCACATTATTAAGCACTAACAATTTGGCATGTATAGCTAGATTCACACGCGCTATGGTAGTCCTAGAACCGACTAAACCATAGCTCGATACCAATAAATGTAACACCCCAAACCCGTGACCGTCACCGGATTTGACCACAAGGTGTTACCGGGCTTACTTCCTTATTTCTCTCTTGAAATAATTAATTTGCATTAAGGCAGGCTGGCTAACTGCATCACTGTTACCTTAAAATCATATCTCGAGTTTCAGAACTCGAAAATCAGTTCCGTAAATTTTCCCTGAAACTAGACTCATAATTCCATCTACACATTTTTTTCTAGAATTTTTGGTCGAGAAAATTAGTACAGTTTATTAGTTAAAGTCTCCCCTGTTTCAGGGTTTGACTACACTGACCTTTGCGCACTATGACTTGGATATCTTCCTGTACAGGGCTCAAAAACTTATGCCGTTTGTTTCTAAAGAAACTAGACTCACAAAGAAATCTGTACATATAGAGTATGACTTATAATTCTCTCTGGTTAATTTATAGTGAATTTTCAAAGTCGGAGCAGGGGATCTAGAAACCGTTCTGGCCCTGTTTCACGAAAACCTGATTATCTCTTAAAATCCGACTCATATGACCGTTTCGTTTCTTCCATATGAAAGTAGATTCATCAGGGTTCAATTTCATAATTTATTCACTATTTAATTCTACTTCTACTATTTTTAGTGATTTTTCAATCTCACATCACTGCTGCTGTTAGCATCTGTTACTAAGGCAAACGATGCCTATTTCATAATTCCTCCATGACCCAACTAATCATCCATCATTCATATCACAAATTATGACCACCTTATCAAAATTGAGATTTTTAAGACTCATGAATAAGTGTTTTGGAACCAAATCCATCCAACCATATGGGCCATTTTCGCATGGCTAAAGTTTACAACCCAATTTTCAACAAAACAAAATAGCCTATACATGCCAAATGTTCTCCTAGATCGACTAAGAAGACAATACCAAAGATTGCTTGCTGGTGTGATGACTTCGTTGACGGTTCCGAGCACACAAAAGAGACGAGTCCACGAGACCTAAAATGGGTGACAAGAAAACACCGAGTGAGTTTATAAATCAGTAAGTCATAAGCACTTTACAATTATCCATTAGCTAAATTCATCACAAAGTGAAACAATGAAACAAGGCTAATTGTTCCATCCATATCGAACTATACCATAGTTCCTTAGACCTTCGGTTCAATCTCGCACCAAGTCATACATTCACATTTCATATTCTATTCAATAAGATATTTGAGTCATTTTATACACCAACTCATTTTCACCACAATCATACAATTGTAATCATCACATAGATTTAAAGCTTACCAAGCTCAACCCCGAGCATGACCATAGTGCCTATTCGCCATGAGCTCAAGGTACTTACCCGATCCGCTGTCCGGATTAACTCGATAATGTCGCACACTCATTGCCAATTGTAACGCAAGAGCATATAGTGAATCCGCACACTTAGTGCTATATATTTTCAGCTCGCACACTTAGTGCTATATAATTTTCAGCTCGCACACTTAGTGCTATATATTTTCAGCTCGCACGCTTAGTGCTATATATTTTCAGTTCGCACACTTAGTGCTGTACAATTTTAAACCCGCACACTTAGTGCCAATCTTGTCACCGTGTCCATTTATACCCGCACACTTAGTGCCGAGACCAATACCTTATGCATGTTGCTGCTTTTATACATTCAACAATGGCATCATTCCATACACATACATTTTCATTTACACATCAACTCATTTAAACACAATTATGTATATATTATGGTCATTTACATCAACACCAAATATATGCTTAATGACTTACCTTGTGTTGGGCAAATAATCCCAAGTCGGCTACTCGATGACCTTCGATTTCCCTTGTTGGACACCTCTCCTTTAGGATCTTGAGCTTAAACAATTAAATCAACCCATTCAACCACTTTGTAAAATATTTGTATCACACATTAAAATTTCATTTCATAGGATACACATGACAAATTCTTATCCTTCTACCCCATGCTTTTGAACTATTTGGTTCACAACCTTAGGCTATCACCCTATTGCCAACTATCCTAATCAAGGATAGTATCACAAGTGTGTACACCCATATGGCCGAATGTGCAAGATTAAATTCAACACCACCTATGTGCTTAATTAGGTGGGCGAATATACATAAGCACATTTAGCATTTGATACATTCGGCCTTAGCATAGATTTCATTAAAAGTCCCTATTAGCCACTTCACCATCAATTATCTCATCTACTTAATATTTCATACTTATCATGCTAGCTTAATATTACTTATTTAAGTTCAACACCCTTATATACCACACTAGCACCAAATATGATATCTAATTCTTCTCTTTCTTTTCATCAAGACAACCTATATGAACATTTAACTAATTCAAACTTCACCCTCTTAATGCCCATTATAGCCGAATGTACCAAGCATTTATCATTTTGCAACATGAATTCTATAGCATGGCCGAATACTCATGCACATACACACACAACAACAAGAACTCAATGACCTAAAAATCTCCTTTTATTAAACATTTGAACTCACTCCTCTTCACGCTTCATTACAACAACATCAAAACACCAACCAAGAAAGACAACATCCATGGCGAATTTCATCTCCATCAAATAGCAAAAGAAATCTAAACCATGGGCTAGGTAGAACTTAAACTAACAACTAAAGCATGCATGCATCTCATGGAATATCATCAAACATACCTTAGTCTAGCAACCACCATAGCCGATTTTTCTCAAGCTCTTCCCCCTTCTTCCCTTGCTTCTATTCGGCCAAGACTACCAAAGGATGAACAACTATTTTCTTTTCTTTCTTTCTTTGTTTTTGTCACGCAAAGGGGCATCTACACATTATTATTTTTTTTGTTATCATCATTTTCTTTTTCCATTTCTTTAATACTAACTTTCTTATTTTATTGTTTCCTACATGCATCACTAGTCTAACATGTTGGAGACATGTTTCCACCCATAGCATGGCCAGCCATCATGCTCCAATTTGGCTAATTTGACATGCAAGGACAAACACTTTTCCACATGTATTAATAGGCCATTTAAAATTAGCCTATCATATTTCACCACGTCTCGCATTGATCCCTATTTTATAATTTCTCATACAATTGGTAAAATTAGAGAATGAAACTTCCACATGTGCATGTACACCCACAATAAGCATAGAATATAGCAATTAATTATTTTTATGACTCGGTTTTGTGGTCCCGAAACCACTTTCCGACTAGGGTCAATTTGGGGCTGTCACACTCTGTTTTATAGATTTTGGTTCTTCAGCTATCGGACTCGGAATTTTTGAAGTCGAAGTCGCCCGCACTATCAAAGCTCCTTTTGGTATATTTTTGGTTGAACTTTGAAATGGCATGTATAGGACTGCCCTTTTGTTGTAGGTCATGTACCTTTCGGTTTTGTGTAAATTTGGATAGCCATGCGAAAATGGCTTAAGTATACTTTGGGCATGGTATTATAATCATTGTATGTTGTTCATTAAGAGGTATGGAAATGTTTGGAAACGATTAGCCATTGGGATGGTTAATCATGATCATATTTTGTGCTATTTATGTTAAAGGGCTAGTTGAATCATGGAAACTATGAAATAGGTAAAGCCTACCTTAAAGACAGATGCTGACAGCTGCAGTGACGTGGATGTGAAAAATCACTAAAAATAGTAGGAATGGAATTAAATAGTGAATAAATTATGTAAACAAACCTTGACGAGGCTATTTTCATAGGAAAATAACGAAACAATCATATGAACAGTATGTTAAGAGATATTTAAGTTTTCGTGAGACAGGGCCAGAACGGTTTCTGGAGTCCCTGTTCCGACTTTGGAAATTCATTATAAATTGACCAAAGATAAATAGAAGCCATGCCATATATTTACAGATTCCTTTTCGAGTCTAGGTTCTGTAGAAACAAACGGCATCAGTATTGAAGCCCTGTACAGGGAGATATCCAAGTCGTAATGCGCAAAGGTCAGTGTAGTTGATCCCTGTAACATGGAGGACTTTAACTAATAAACTGTACTAATTGGCCTTATAAAAAATTATAGAAAAAAATTTGTAGATGCATATATGAGTCTAGTTTCAGGGAAAAATGACAAAACTGATTTTCGAGTTGTGGAACTCAATATATGATTTTTAAGGTGACAGTGACAGCTTAGCCTACTGTCTGGAAATTTTAAAATGAACTGCAAGTAAGTGGATTAAGCCCGTTAACCCCTCGTGTCCGACTCCGCAAAGGTCTCTGCACGGGTGTTACAGTTTTATTGGTATCGAGCTATGGTTTAGTCGATTCTAGGACTACCGTAATGCGTTTGGGTCTAGCTATACATGCCATTTTATGTGATTATTTGATAGTGTGGTGATTTCGACATTTGCAAATGTGTTTATTTATAGTAATGGATCCCGATCCCGACCGAAGCGGTAGCTGATGATCTTGAGAGTGTAACGCCGCCCCGCAAGCAAGGGACAACAGCCGCGGACTCTCAACCTATTGCTAGCAATCCGAATGATGAGGCTAGGCAAGCTTTTTATAGCGTGATGAATGATTGGTTCAACCAATACATTCGAACTAATACTGATTGTTCCACAACCTCCATTCCCGACAAATACCACCTCAAGACCTACAATGCCTCCGAGAATCGACCAAATAAGGTCAAATAAGCCCCGATTGATAGAATCCGAAAACACGGGCTATTGAATTTAAGGCTACGGATAGCGATGATGCCGGCAAGCTGAATTTTGGTTGGACAACACTATTCGGTACTCGATGAGCTATCTTGCACACCGATGAGTGCCTAAAGTGTACTATCTCCTTGCTACGTGATTCTGCCTACTATTGGTGGAATACGTTGACTTCTGTTGTGCCTAGAGAGCAAGTAACTTGGGAGTTCTTCCAAACCGAGTTTCGAAAGAAGTATATCAGTCAGAGATTCATTGACCAAAAACGGAAGGAATTTCTTGAACTCAAACAAGGTTCCATGTCGGTTATCGACTATGAACGAAAATTTGTGAGGCTTAGCCGGTACGCACGAGAATGCATTTCCTCAGAAGCCGTAATGTGTAAACGTTTCGAGGATGGACTAAATGATGATATAAAGTCGTATGTTGGCATCTTGGAAACCGAGAATTTGTAGTACTTGTTGAGCGAGCTTGCAAGGCCGAGGAGCTCAAGATGGAGAAAAGAAAAGTCGAGGTGGGAGCAAGGAGTTTCAGAAGAGGTATTCGAGAAGCCCTTCCCACATCATCGAAGAAATTTAGAGATGACTTGGGCGGTCTAGGGACACCGGGCTTTTCTAGATGAGATCGCGATCGACCCTCGTGAGCACACGAGTCACTTCGATCGCCGATGTTGGAAATGACCGTCGAGATGAGCGGAATGCCAGATTGTGGTAAATGGCATTCGGGAGTTGTAGGTTCCATGATCGCTCTGTTACAAGTGCGGTCACCGACCACTTTATCAAAGATTGCCCGAGATTGTCTGAACAGAATGTAAATCAGAGTGGGAAACCGGGTGCTACCACTGCTCGGGGTAGACCATCTAGGAATACGGGCAATGCTAGCGGCGGTCAGAGAGGATCTAGAGATGCTACCACCAGATCTGAGGCTCGTGCTCCTGCTAGGGCTTATGCCATACGCGCACGCGAGGATGCTTCCTCGCCAGATGTTATTACCGGTACTTTCACTCTCTTTGATACTAATGTGATTGCTTTGATTGACCCTGGTTCTACTCATTCTTATATATGCGAAACCTTAGCATCCTATAAGACTCTACCTATTGAGTCTACTGAGTTCGTAATTTGAGTGTCAAATCCCTTGGGTCGTTACGTGCTTGTTGACAAAGTGTGTAAGAAATGCCCCCTAGTAATTCGAGGTTCCTATTTTCTGGCGGACTTGATGCTTTTACCGTTCGATGAATTTGATGTTATTCTTGGTTTGGATTGGTTGACCGTGCATGATGCGGTTGTGAATTGCAAAAGCAAGACTATTGATTTGAGGTGCGCAAATAACGAGATAATCCGAGTTGAGTCTACGGACTTAAAGGGGTTGCTAGCTGTAATATCAGCAATGTTGGCCCAGAAATATGTAAGAAAGGGGTGCGAAGCATACCTTGCGTATGTACTTGATGACAAGGAATTGGAAAAGAAACCGAATCGTGTCGGTGGTTTGTGAATACCGGATGTTTTTCAGAAGAATTACCGGGTTTACCATTGCTCGGGAAGTAGAGTTTGGTATTGAGCTTGTACCTAGGACTACGCCAATTTCGATAGCTCCGTATCGTATGGCACTAACCGAGTTAAAAGAATTGAAAGCTCAGTTGCAAGAGTTGATGGATAGAGGTTTCTCTCGACCAAGTTTCTCACCTTGGGGCACACCAGTATTGTTTGTGAAAAAGAAGGACGGAACCATGAGGATGTGCATTGACTATCGTCAGCTGAATAAAGTGACGATAAAGAATAAATATCCGTTACCGCGTATTGATGATTTGTTTGATTAACTAAAGGAGCCTCGGTGTTTTCAAAGATAGATTTGAGATCGGGTATTACCAGCCATAATTCGAGATTCGGATATACCCAAACCGCTTTCGTAATCGAGATACGGCCACTACGAGTTCTTAGTGATGCCGTTTGGGCTCACTAATGCCCTGCGGTATTTATGGATTTGATGAATCGGATCTTCGACAAGATTTGGACCGGTTCAGTAGTTGTGTTCATTGACTACATCTTGGTCTATTCAAGAGATGAGACCGAACATGCCGAGCACCGAGATTAGTGTTGCAAATTTTACGGATAAGGTTATATGCTAAGTTCAGAAGTGTGAGTTCGGTTAAGAGAGGTTAGCTTCTTGGGTCACGTGGTATCCGTGACGGTATTCAAGTTGACTGAGCAAAATTTCAGCCATACTTAACCGGAAGCCTCCGAGAAATATTATCGAGGTTTGAGCTTTTTGGGACTTGCGGTTACGACGGTTGTTAAAAGGTTTCTCGATGATAGCCACACCCATGACGAAGCTACTTCAAAAGATGTTAAGTTCGAATGGACGGAAAATGTCGAAAAGTTTTGATCAACTGAAAACTTATTTGACGGAAGCTCAATTTTAGTGCAAATTAATCGTGCAAAGAGTTTGTCATCTATAGTGACGCCTCCCTACTTGGGTTAGGTTGCGATTGATGCAAGAAGGTCGAGCAAATGGCCTATGCGTCGAGACAATTAAAGCCACATGAGAAAAATTATCCGACCCATGATCTCGAACTAGCTGCCATCGTATTTGCTTTGAAAATATGACGACATTATTTATTTGGCGAGAAGTGCCATGTGTATTCGGATCACAAAAGTCTCAAATATTTGATGACTCAAAGAGACTTGAATCTGCGACAAAGACGTTGGCTCGAGTTGTTGAAAGATTATGAGCTTGTCATTGACTATCACCCGGGAAAGGCTAATGTGGTTGAGGATGCCTTAAGTCGTAAATCACTGTTTGCCTTACGAGCGATAAATGTACACTTGTCTGTTCTATCCGACAATGTGTTAGTGGCGGAATTAAAGGCCAAACCATTATTGATTCATCAAATTCGTGAAGATCAGAAAGTCGATGATGAATTGGTTACCAAACGGGCTGAATGTGTTCCGAATATGGAATCAGAGTTTCAAATTGATAATGACGATTGTTTGAGGTTCAGAAGTCATTTGTGTGTTCCAAGAAATTCAGAACTCATTTCGATGATTCTGAACGAGGCTCATTGTAGCCGAATGTGGATTCACCTGGGGAGTACGAAAATGTACAACGATCTGAGACGTCAGTTTTGGTGGCATGGTATGAAATGAGACATTTCCGATTTTGTCTCGAAGTGCTTAGTATGTTAGCAAGTGAAGGCGGAACATCAAGTGCCTACGGGTTTGCTCCAACCGATCATGATACCTGAATGGAAATGGGATCGAGTAACGATGGATTTTGTATCCGGCCGCCGTTGTCGGCAAGTAAGAAAGATGCAATTTGGGTCGTTGTGGATAGATTGACTAAGTCGGCTCACTTTATCCCCCAGACGCACGGATTTTTCAATGGATAAATTAGCTGAATTGTATGTTTCTCAGATTGTGAGATTACACGGGGTACCTATTTCTATCGTGTCGGATAGAGATCCGAGATTCACCTCACGATTTTGGAAGAAATTGCAAGAAGCTTTGGGTACCAAGCTGCATTTTAGCACCGCTTTTCATCCACAAACAGATGGTCAATCCGAGCGGATAATTCAGATACTTGAGGATATGTTGAGATGTTGCATCCTCGAGTTTAGTGGTTCGTGGGAACGGTATTTATCTTTGATTGAATTCGCTTACAACAATAGTTTTCAGTCAAGTATTAAGATGGCACCTTACGAGGCTTTGTACGATCGAAAATGCCGTACGCCATTGTTTTGGACCGAGCTCGGTGAAAGTAAAATTTTCGGAGTTGATTTGATTAAAGATGCTGAACGGAAAGTAAAAGTAATCCGTGAAAGTCTGAAGGCAGCCACAGATCGCCAGAAGTCGTACGCGGATCTGAAACGAAAAGACATTGAGTATCAGGTGGGAGACAAAGTGTTTCTTAAAGTTTCACCTTGGAAAAAGATACTCAGATTTGGGCGTAAGGGCAAATTGAGTCCGAGGTTCATCGGGCCATATGAAATATCCGAACGAGTCGGTCCGAGCGCGTGTCGATTGATTTTGCCCCGAACTTGAAAAGATTCACGACGTCTTTCATGTTTCGATGCTTCGACGCTATAGATCTGATCCATCGCACATAATTAGTCCACCAGAGGTCGAAATTCAAGCCGATATGAGTTATGAAGAAGAACCGATTCGTATCCTAGCTTGTGAAGTGAAGGAGTTGCGAAACAAAAGGGTTCCGTTAGTAAAAGTGTTATGGCTCAAACACGGGATGGAAGAAGCTACTTGGGAACCCGAGAACTCTATGAAAGAGCGATACCCAAACCTATTTACCGGTAAGATTTTCGGGGACGAAAATTTCTTAAGTGGGGGAGAGTTATGATGCCCTAAAGTGACCCTAGTCGAAGCGGTTTCGGGACCGCTAAACCGAGTCACCGAATTATTTGAATATGATATCTATTGTCTAAAATATGTGATTATGAATGTGTGAAGGTTTTAAGCTTCGATTTAGTAAATTGCATGTGAAATTAGTCGATAGGACTTATGTGTGACACTTTTGAAATGTGATAGGTAAATCTATAAGGATCTATTAGTGCATGTAATCAAAGGGTGGACTTGCATGTCAATTTCCCCTTTTAATTGCTAGTGGCCGCCATGACAAAGGGTGATGGGCAAAACATGTCATAAAACATGTTGTGACAATGGTGTATGTTAGGTAAAATAAAATAAGGAGTATTGGTAATAAAGAAATGGGAAAAAAAAAGAATGGGGTGAGTGTTCCCCCATTGCGTGAGTTGAGGGAAAGAAGAAAAAAAAGTGTCCATCATTTTCACTTCTTTTGGCTGAAAATTCTAAGGAAGAAAGAAAACAAGTTGTGTTCTTTGGTTCTTCTTGGCCGATTTGAGAGGGGGAAGAAAGGAGTGAAGCAATCGGTCATCTTAGGTCGATATTAAGGTAAGGAAGTTGATACTAGTTCTTGAAATCCTAGTTGGTTTTGAGTGAGATATCAAGTTATTGTTGGTAACCCATGTTGAAATTGTGATTTTGGAATAAGTAAGGTTTTCGGCTATGGAGATTAATAAGGGTGATGGTTGTGTTTCATGCTAAATCTTGATGATTATGAGTTCCTTTCTTGGGTCAACCTTAGATCCATGAAGTATATTTTTATTTTGTGTTGTTGGAAGTATCGGCCATGGTATATCCATAAGCATGATTTATGCTTATTGCATGATAGGTAAGATTTGTGTTTTGGATATATGTTTATATTTGGTTATAATCAACTTGTGATTCGGCTCTTGCACATATATATATATATATATGTTTGCACATGATGTATTGGTATGACATATATACTATCTCAAGGTATATATTTACATATGATGATGTTTCGGTTATGAAGTAAATGATTGATGCGTATTGAGTTACAATATGTAATGCGTTAGTTAGTAAAATGTATGCCATTTATGTGTGGTATTAAGTATATAATTGGCCTCAACATAGACATGCATATTCGCCACATGAAGTGGATTGGTGTGCATGCATTCTGTTAGAGGCAAGCATATTGATGCCTATTCTTGGCTTAGATAATCGGCTAAAAGAGAGTGTGGACTATTGTGTTGAGTTAGATTCATGATTTCGTACATATGTGACTCTAATGTCTAATGTATATATGGGCTAAGTACCTTGAGCTTTCTTTGATGTTCGAATGAATTGTATTAAATTGCTTGATGTGATTAAAATGTGTATGATCATTGTGTATTTGAGCTAAAAGGTGGCCATATGACCTATCAAACTCCTTGTCATATTCGCCATAAGCTAGCAAAATGAGACTTTAATAAGTTAAATTTGTTTGAATTAGCTCAAGAGCTTAGGGGACCACAGCTTGGATAAGGGAAAGGAAAAAGTGATCGAATAGCCGTTGAAGCCGCTCGACAACATACGAGGTAAGTTTTTGAGTAATGGAACTTGGATTATGATTTGATTAGATCATGTTTTAAGCAAATCAAAGTCATGCTTTTGTGTGTGGCTATTGAGCGAAATTGCAAGTGTGATAAGTGTCTTGTGTTTGAGTTTTGATAATGAAAATGAAATACGAATGTGTCATGATTTATTGATAATTGTGCTTGGTTATTCGAATGATGTCGGGCTAAGTCCCAAGGCTTTGTGCTAAGTGACTATATCTGGACTAAGATCCAAGGCATTTGTGCGAGTTACTAAACCGGGTTAAGTCCCAAGGCATTTGTGCGAAGTTACTATAACCCGCTATGTCCGAACGCATTTGAACGAGTAGCTATATCCGGTTAAACTCCGAAGGTACGTGATTCGGGAATGAATGAACTTATCTGTAAAATTTCGATTAATACGCTCCCAACAACGAGGTATGTTTCAGATGTGCTTTGAATTAGTTGAGCCCTTACAAATAAGTATTCGCCGGTTGATAAATGAGCTACCGCCTTTGGCTAAGTTGATCTTTGTGTATGAATATAAGGGTTGGTAATGTGAAGTAAGTATGATATTGAGAATTTGTGCAAATGAAATTATCTGCTTAGCTCCATAAATACTACACTTTGGTTGTGTCTAAATTCATGACTCAAACTTACTAAGCATTAAATGCTTACTCGTTTCTTTGATTCTCTTTTATAGATTTTGGTTCTTCAGCTATCGGACTCGGGATTTTTGAAGTCGAAGTCGCCCACACTATCAAAGCTCCTTTTGGTATATTTTTGGTTGAACTTTGAAATGGCATGTATAGGACTACCCTTTTGTTGTAGGTCATGTACCTTTCGGTTTTGTGTAAATTTGGATAGCCATGCGAAAATGGCTTAAGTATACTTTGGGCATGGTATTATAATCATTGTATGTTGTTCATTAAGAGGTATGGAAATGTTTGGAAACTATTAGCCATTGGGATGGTTAATCATGATCATATTTTGTGCTATTTATGTTAAAGGGCTAGTTGAATCATGGAAACTATGAAATAGGTAAAGCCTACCTTAAAGACAGATGCTGACAGCGGCAGTGATGTGGATGTGAAAAATAACTAAAAATAGTAGGAATGGAATTAAATAGTGAATAAATTATGTAAACGAACCTTGACGAGTCTATTTTCATAGGAAAATAATGAAACGATTATATGAACAGTATGTTAAGAGATATTTAAGTTTTCATGAGACAGGGCCCGAACGGTTTCTGGAGTCCCTGTTCCGACTTTGGAAATTCATTATAAATTGACCAAAGAGAAATAGAAGCCATGCCATATATGTACAGATTCCTTTTCGAGTCTAGTTTCTGTAGAAAGAAATGGCATCAGTATTGAAGCCCTGTACAGGGAGATATCCAAGTCGTAATGCACAAAGGTCAGTGTAGTTGATCCCTGTAACATGGGGGAATTTAACTAATAAACTGTACTAATTGGCCCGAGCAAAAATTCTAGAAAAAAATTTGTAGATGCATATATGAGTCTAGTTTCAGGGAAAAATCACGAAACTGATTTTTGAGTTGTGGAACTCAAGATATGATTTTTAAGGTGACAGTGACACAGTTAGCCGGCTGTCTGGAAATTTTTAAAATGAACTGTGCAAGTAAGTGGATTAAGCCCGTTAACCCCTCGTGTTCGACTCCGGCAACGGTCTCGGGTACGGGGTGTTACAAATAAAGTGTAAATAATTTTATGATTTGGATATGAAACATGGCTTGTTTGAACCTTGTGAGTGATTAGCATACAAATGACAAGTCATTAGGGTTATTACAGTTTCAGATGCTAGTCTTGGATGTTCTATCGATGGCTAAAGTCATGCATTTGTTGCAGATTCTCCACAGCTCGTGTGAGCAGCATCGTGTAACTTAACATCCTAACCCACACCTCTGTGAGCAGGCCCACAAGTATAAAAGGATATATGAATGAGTTATATGAAATGATTATATGGAAATAGATTTATGAAATGAATTCTTGAAATGAAAATGTGAGTTGTTGAAAGAAAATGAGATGGTTGAGTTATATATGCTATTTATGAATGTTATATGGTATGATATGATTATAAGTTTCATATTTGTGAACTCACCAACCTTTTTTGTAAGGTGTGTGGTGTACATAGGAGACAAATAAGCTTACAAGTTTTTTAGTGAATTTTATGCGTCAATTGTGTTTAATGCGATTCGGTAAGTTTGAGTTTACGTTAAATACAAACTTACTAAGAATTGATAGCTTATGTCTGTTGCATTTCATTCTTTGTAGGTTATCAGAAGTTAAGGTCAGTTGGAAGTTCAAGTCGGAGCGCACACTATCCGTTCCTTGACTTGGTATAAGTTTAATCATTTTGTTTTGGTTATAAATTATATGTACTAGGAGCCTTTACGTTTTTTTGCCTATGATGAAGTTATTTATAATTTTGGTTTAAGTAAGACTTGTAGTTATGTATATATATTTGGTATTTTGGCTCATGTATGACTATATAAATGCTTTTGATCATTTGATTTATACTTTATGAAAGTGGTTTAACTATGGTAAAATGGATGTGAATGAAATGGATGAATTGGATTGTTTGACATGTTTATAAGGTAGGAACTTGTGTTTATTGAATGTAAATTTAGATTGGTATTTTATTTGTAGTGGAAATGATGGCATATTGGTTAGGCACATAGGTTGAATATTTTGGTAAGTTTTAGGCATGTTTGAATGTGTTTTGAATGTGTGAAAATGGTTGTAAATGGTTTGGCTTGGTACCTAAGAAATGGTTGATGAATTGGCTTATTTTAAAAGTTATTTTAAGTGCACACGACCATGTACCACACACGGTCACTCCACATGACCATGTGGCCTATTTGATTTTTGGTACAGTATTTTCCACACGGTCTCAGGTTGCTACACAGCCAGGTGACACAACCGCGTGACCCTAAGTTACATAGGATCAGGTTTTACACGGTTTGACCACATGGCTGTGTGACCTCTATTTTCAGTTTTTTTCACATTTTTTTGTTTTGTTTCAAATTAGACTCTATTTGTTTTCAAACTAATTTTAGGGTTATTTAAGCTCAATTTAAATCACGTATTCATATATATGCTATGGATAATGATTGGTTATGAATATTTGATATTTAAATTTATTTTTGAATTGTTTTAGTTTATTATTAAATTCATTAATTGTCGTAAGATTTTGTAACCCTAATTCAGTGACGAAGATAGGTTAAGGGTGTTACATTTAATGGTATCAGAGCTATAGTTTAATCGGTTCTCAAAATGAATGTAGCATGTATAAATTTTAGAAATACATGCCATTTTATAACTTGTGAATCCAACTATCTTAGTTCCGATAAAATTAAGAGCAATGCTTAAGCCTCGGTACATGAGTCTTTTTATAGTGCGTCCATTTTTGAGGGCCAAGGAAGTGAAGCCCGTGGAGTGTTCTTCCTCATGATGTCTGAATGATTTACAAATTTTATGAGAATAAATCCATGGCTTAACAGCCTCAGCTCTGTTTTGTACCTCAACCTATACCTCCTAATCCTTAAGGTCTAGAATAAGTATGAGCTTGAAATTCGTAAATATGGGGCTGAAGAATTTTGCGAAAAAGTTGAAGATGATATGGAAAAAGTCGAATACTAGTTAGAAAATACCTTAAGGGTATTAGATGAATTGTCATGTTCTCCTAACGACTATCTAAAGTGTGTTGTCTTGTTATTGAAAGAAGAATCATATTAATGGTGGAACACATTATCAGCTATTGTACCGAATGATCCATTGAGTTAGGACTTTTTCTAGACCGAATTCATAAAAAAATATGTCAGTTGTGTAACAGCCTAGTTTAGACCCTAGTCAGAATAGTGGTTTTGGGATCATAAATCTGAGTAAAAAAATATTTTAATATTATTTTTAGTGTTTATAGTATGTGGTTAAGCATGTATGAAAGTTTCGTATGAAAATTCAATCATTTGTGCTTAATTTGCAAGAAGGACTAAATCGCAAAAAATGCAAAATTGTCCTTCTATTTGATTAAGTGCCGAATTAAAGTGTCTTATTAAGTGTGAGGTTCTTATTAAGGAAATAGACCATTAACATGGTTAATGGACTTTTATGGACAACCATTAAAAAGCTTTTATATTATTTCATTAAGGGTAAATACGTAAATGTGATATTAATGTATTATTAATAGAACAAATGTATGAAACTAGGCCATTAGTGTTCATCTTTGTCGAAAATGCAAAGAAAAAGAGTTATTTAGGGTTCGGCAAGCTCAAGCATCAATTAGGTATGTGTTTTTGATCGGTTTTCGATAATTTTTACGTTTTTGAGATTGTTGCTTAGTAATCTATCAAGCCAATGTCTCAATTTCTGAATTTGATGATGAATTTGAGATATGCCATTGATGAAATCGTCCGATTCGGAGCTAAAATAACAAGTATAGTCTAGGTGGATTTTTCCTTAGGTATTGTCTTAATTCAATTGATTTTCCCAAAAGCAATTCCCCAATTCTATTCTCTGTGAGTTCTTAGTTTAGATAATTAGTTAAGTTAAAAAACAAAACCTCTTTATTCCTAGGGTAGATAATAAAAAGACAGTCACTACTAGTACTTTTAGTTCCTTTGGGTTTGACAATCTGGTCTTGCTAAAACTTTACTACTGTTTGATAGGTACACTTGCCTACATCACGATAATAGTTAGTTTTAAGAACGATTAATTATAAATATTTAAAACCTATCACGAAATCACGCGATCAAGTTTTTGGCGCCGTTGCCAGGGAACTAAAATATTAGGAACACTCAATTTTTATTACTTTAGCCATTTATTTTTCTTGAGATCTAATTCTATTTGTAATTTTATTCTAATTTACTAATTTTATTTTTCTTTCTTCTGGCAGGTTTTTTTTATAGTTTATGACTAGAAGAAACCTATCAGGACCACTACTTTTTGACGAAGAAATCGATCACACAGTTCGCAGAAACCAAAGAGAAATAAGGTGAAGCCTAAGATACACAGAGAACGAGCAAGAAAATGATACTCAACCTCCAACCGAAGAGATGGCTGAAAACTAAGACAATCAGCTACCGCTTGCGATTGCTGCTAATCAAAATCCTGCTCTACACACTATGTATGATTATGCTAAACCTTCTTTAATAGGAACTGAATCAAGCATAGTTAGACCTGTTGTAGCTGCAAATACTTTTGAACTGAAACCTAACACAATTCAAATGATACAATAGTTTGTTCAGTTTGATGGTTTACAGGATCAAGATCCCAACGCTCACTTAGCAAACTTTTTGGAACTATGCGATACATTTAAAATTAATGACATTTTTGACGATGCCATTCGTCTTGCTTATTCCCTTTCTCATTGAGGAACAAAGATAAACAGCGGTTGAACTCATTACCACAAGGGTCAATTACTACTTGGGAACAAATGACCGAAAAATTTTTACTAAAATATTTTCCGCCGGGTAAATTACGTAATGATATCTCTTCTTTTGTGCAGATAGATTTAGAAATACTCTACGATACAAGGGAGAGATAAAGGACCTTTTGAGAAGGTTCCCTCACCATGGGTTTTCGCTTTGGCTTCAGGTTCAAACATTCCATAATGGCCTGAATCATTCGACTCGGCAAATGGTTGACGCAGCTGCTAGCAAAAGCATCAATAATAAAACACCTGAAGATGCTTATTAGTTCATAGAGGAGATGTCATTGAATAAACTATCAGTGGCAAGTCATGAGGACAAAGCCAATGAAAACAGCCGATGTTTATAACATCGATTCGTTCACCATGCTCTCTAATCAGGTAGAACTCTTGAATAAGAAAATTGATGGTTTTCTTAGTTCTTCACAGGTTCACCTAGTAATGCAGTGCGAAGCAAGTGGAGGTGGAACAAGCCATTCGGAATACCAACCTTATGGCCATAATATGGATAACGATCAATTAAATTACATGGGTAATAATCCTCGACCTCAAAACAATCTATATAGTAACACTTATAATGCAAGATGGAGGAACCACCCAAATTTTTCATGGGGAGACCAAGGAAATCAGCGACCACCTCCGGGCTACCAATAGCCACTTTATCAGTAGGAAAAGAAACCAAACCTTGAAGAGATGCTCACAAAGTTTATCTCGGTATCAGAAACCCATTTTCAGAACACCGAAATGGCACTTAAAAATCAACAAGCGTCAATCCAAGGGCTCGAAACTCAGATAGGCCAGCTGTCTAAAGTAATCTCCGAACGACCACAAGGTAGCTTGCCAAGTAATACTGAACCTAACCCAAGGGAATAGCTCAACGCGATTAATGTTCAAGATGAAGAAGGATTTATTGAGCCTAAGCTAGAATTGAGGTAAGAAACGGTGGTAAGCAAAGGTAAATGTGAGGTAGATTATAATAAAAACAAACTAGTGACTGTCGAATATAAACCTCGTGTGCCATACCCCAACGCGACAAGGAAAAACTGCTTAGATGAACAATTTGGTAAATTCCTTAAAATCTTAAAAAAATTACACATTAACTTACCGTTTATTAAAGCTCTATCGTAGATGCCATACGCAATGAAATTTTTAAAAGAGCTGTAGGAAATAAGCGGAAGTTGGATGAGGCGTCGCATGTGGAGCTGAACACAGTTTGCTTAGCTGTTCTCCAAAATAAACTACCCAACAAACTAAAAGATCCACAGAGTTTTATAATTCCTTGCTTAATTGGTACTTTAGATGTTAATAATGCATTAGCTGATTTAGGGGCTAGTATCAACGTCATGCCTTACAAAACGTTTAAGCAACTAGGTCTCGGGAAACCCAAACAGACTAGGATGAGCATTCAATTAGCAGATAAAAATACAATATTCCCTAGGGGTATTATTGAAGATGTGCTAGTTAAAATCGATAAATTTATATTTCCTATTGACTTTATTGTTCTAGACATAGAGGAGGATAACAACACTCCTTCAATTCTAGGAAGGCCCTTTTTAGCAACTGCTAAGACAATTATTGATGTTGGCACAAGTGAACTCACACTCTGTGTGGGAGACGAAACAATCACCCTTCAAGCTCGCAATTCTGGCAACACATCAGAAATTGAAGGTGATGGTTTAACCCATTCTACTAAAACTGACAATATGCTGCAACCTATTTTGCAGGAAATGAGTCTGAAGGAAGCACATGAGTCATTTTCAAGCAATAGTAGAGGACCTACTCATGATGAATGAAGACTGCAAATAGAGGAGTGATCGCGAGGTTTCGTGATAGGTTTTAAATATTTATAATTACTCGTTCTTGGACTAACTATTATCGCGATGTAGACAAGTGTACCTATCGAACAGTAGTATAGTTTTAGCAAGACCGGATTGTCAAACCCAAAGGAACTAAAAGTACTAGTAATGACTGTCTTTTTATTAACTAGCCTAAGAATAAAGAGATTTTGTTTTAATTAACTAATTATCTAAACTAAGAACTCACAGAGAAAAGAATTGGGGAATTGCTTTTGGGAAAATAGATTGAATGAAGACAATACCTAAGGAAAAATCCACCTAGACTTTACTTGTTATTCTGGCTCCGAATCGGATGATTTATTCATTCAACTTGTTCCGTAGAGATCCCTAAGTTATGTTATTATCCCTATTCAAGCTAATAACGTCTAATCCCTAGATTGAATAACCAAGACTTTTCTTTAATTAACACTCTAGTGTTCATTAACTCGATCTATGGATCCCCTTATTAGGTTTCACCCTAATCCGGCCAAATCTTGTCACCCTATTTCTATGTGCGCAATAAACTTCTCTTAATTATGACAAAAGTACTCTTAGACAGGGTCTATTCCTCCTATGAATAAGAGCACGTCTTGAATCAGTATCCTGGGATATCAAAACAAGAATTAAGAACACATAATTAAGAACAAGTTAAATATTTATCATACGATTCAGAAAATAATAACAAGATTCGTCTTAGGTTTCATTCCCCTTAGGTATTTAGGGGTTTTAGTTCATAACTAAATAAGAAAACATCTCAGAAGAATAAAGAATACAAAACAAAAAGAAAACTCAAAACTCTTGAAGGGAAATTGAGGAGAGGTTTTCAGTCTTGATAATGAATCTTGGCTTCCGAGATGGATCAATTGGCTTCCTTGGAGCATTTCCTTACCCCCTCTTCTCCCTCCCTCTTTTCTCCTCTTCTAGGGTGTATTTATAGGCTTTGGAATGCCTATAAGCCCTCAAAAGTGGCCTTTTCCGAATTGGACTCAACTTGGGCTCAGTAGGGACACGCCCGTGTGCAATTACTTCAGGCCGTGTTCGAGCCTGTTAAAATGACACGAGTGTGCTCTATACCCATGTGAATCGTGCTTTAATTCTGCCAGATTGACACGGCCGTGTTGTCTACCCATGTGAAGAGGTTCAGGACGTGTTGATTTCGTACTTTGGCCAATTTTCTCTATTTTTGGCCTGTTTCTCGTTTCTTTCGCTCTCCTATGCTCTTCTAAGTATAAAACATGAAATTAAAACATCAGGAGCATCAAATTCACCAATTCTAATGAGAAATCATCCAGAAAATGCATTAAACATGGGGTCAAAATATGTATAATTTACGATTTATCAAATAGCCCCACACTTAGGCATTTACTTGTCCTCAAGCAAAATTCTCAACTCATAATCAAAATAAATTCTTCTCAACTTATAATTTCTATCGATAATATTTCAGAATAATCCATAGATGACATTGAGAATTCAACTAAAAGAACATAAAAGTTTCAAACATTCCAAGTTGTGTATTTAATCATGCAAACATAGGTGTCTCTCTGCATCTTAGTAATTACCTTTGATTCAGAATATCACAGAGTTTCACATCCTCACTAAAGATTCACTCAAATCACTCGAGGTGTTCAAGGACAATAAATGAAGCACTCAATAGCCAATAATGAAACGTCATTACCATAGGCTTGCATGAATATCAAATCTCCACCACTATAATTTAAGATGATACATCAATCAAAAGGTATTTAGAGGGTTGTAATGAGGCTTGGTTAAGGGGGTGTGGTCACAAGCTGAAAGAAATGGTTAGAATCGAGATTGAATTGAAAAATTACCTAACTCGAAAAAGAGTTAATCTTCACTTACGTACAACAGAGCTTCTTCTCAGAATATGAAATTACAGATATGTATACATAGTTTTTTTTTTAATTAAGAACAAGCTAAATAATATAGACTAACTATTAAGAACAAAACATAGCTAGGCAATCCATTCAACTCAAATCTCGACAAAAATAGGGATTAATTTAGGGGATTTCAACAATAATGGGTTAAAGGTTAATATTAAGGGTAATACAAGAAATGGCTTGTTAGGCTCAAGGGGGTTTACTAGGGGTTAATTGTGGAGGTAGGCTTTTCATGGCATGAGTGGGTTCATCCTAAGTGCCTTAATCATTTTGACATATCAAATTAAATGGTGTGGTCTTGACATGCATAATCAAGCAAGTTCTAGAATAACAGTTCAATATTGACGCGATCAACGCAATAATAAAAGTGAGCATGAAAAAATTAATAGATGCTCAAAAGGCTCAAAAATCTCACAAAAATTATGGCTTTTTGATATTTAGACTCGTGAATTCCAATTCAAAGTAATACCTAGACTTGGGGAAACAACATATAATTTTAAATTCTTAAAAATCAACTTATCATGCTTAATTCTCTAATGTCTTAAAGTTTAAACAATCAATGCATAAATGCCTATATTTTAATTCAAGAAATATCAATCAAAATCATAAATCAATTAAAATTTATCCTAAATATGATATGAGAGTTTTTTAAGAGAACAAGGTGATTATTCAGGGATTTTTTGATAATGAATGAATGCCCCCCCACACTTAAGATGTACATTGCCCTCAATGTACAAGGATAGATATTAGAGTATAAAAATAAGATAGGGAGAGAAGTGAAACTTCCTGTATGATGAATTCCTTGAACTAGAGTATTGGAGAGTGATGAGTTCGAGAGTGGAGGAGGATACTCCGACGGTCATAGAGGTTCATTAGGCCATAAGTCCTGTGCCAAAAGAATATTATATCTAGTGGTAGCTATGGTCGTGGTCGAGCAGGACATGGAAGTCGTGGAGAACCTTTCCCGGTGGAGTTTTAGTTCCTATGTGATGATGAGCTTAAGAGCTCTACATAACTGTGATAAAATCAGAAACTTTTTAGGGGATATTAGGAAAAATAATTACTCAAAAAGAAAAACCGAATTTGATAATTAAAATAAAATTTCTAAAATCTAATTAAAATAAAGAGTAGTTTCAATAAAAAGTAAAAACATAAAATAATCAATAAATATTTCTAAACATCTTCATCGCTGGATGGTTCGCGAGGTGGTACTGGCGATGAGATGTGGAGGTGCTAACAAATTTACTGTAGGGTAGCATCAATGTTGTCAAATCATTGAAAACACTGATGCTCAAATCGGGTAAGGCGCTCAGAGATGTCAGCATATGAAGCCACCACATGAACTGGACGAGAGGGTGGTGGTGGCTGAGTTGTTGGACCCTCGTACTGTGGGGGACATCATCAGGAATGTCCTCATAGGCCTCCTCCTCGGTAGATTGGGTGAGACAATACTGGGGAGGGTAGGTTCCTCGGCGCCTCTTGATCATCCTCATGCTAAGCAAGCTTGAGATGCCTTGTGGAGACATCAGGCCGATGAGGGTGAGGGATGATTCTTAGGCCGCAGTGTTGAGGAGCCTGAAGTATCGCGCCAGCCTAGTCACGTAGGGGCCAATGGAGATGACCCCCTTCAGATGCTACTCTGTCTGGTGCTGAATCGTAAGGGCAATGAAATAGGCAAGGTCGATGACGTGCCCTTGCGACATGCACCATAAGAAGTAGTCCTAGTGGGTGTTGACGACGCCAGTGCTCTCTCGCCTCCTTATGATCGTGTGAGCTAAAATAGCGTGTAGGTACCTCAGGGATGGTGGGAGAACTGATGCCTTGGAACGACTAGGATTGTACGAGACCGTGCTAGGGGCCAAAGTGTGCCAGCACTTCGAGGGAGAGAAATGTATGTGGCGACTGAGAGCATGTAGTTCATTCTCCGCTCGAAACTCCTCGATATATAGTCCTAGAGTAGCACCGAGCTCTGGGACGCTTAGCTGGAAGATTAATTTGGCTAGGCGAAACTGGACCGTGCTGGGATCATCATACCTTGTCATTATGGTCTGGAGATGGAACGTTGAGCATAGTTCCATCGTGAGCTCGAGGTATGTTGGCTCAATAATCTCGAAGAACAGCTCCCAAGGGTTGGTGGTTAGGAGATCCCGAATCGCGTCAGCCATCTAGACTTGTTCTATGGCAGCCCAGTCGATGCAGTGGCCCGCAATTAAGGATTGAGCCCGAAGTATTTGGAACAGTTCTGTAACACCCCGTACCCGAGACCGTCGCCGGTGTCGGACACGAGGGGTTAACGAGCCAAATCCACTTATTCCACCGACCAATTTGACATTTCGACAAGTCGAGAAGCTGCGTCCTTTATCGCCTTTAAAAGCATATCTCGAGTTTCAAAACTCGAAACTGATTACGTCAATTTTCCCTGAATTTAGATCATATATCCATCCGTGGATTTATTTCTAGAATTTTTGGTCGGGCCAATTGGTACAGTTTATTAGTTAAAGTCACCCCTGTTTCAGGATTTGACTACACTGACCTTTGCGCATTACGACCTGGATATCTTCCCGTACAGAGCTTCAATGCTCATACCGTTTGTTTCTAATGAAATTAGACTCAAAGGGGAATCTACACATATAAGGTATGACTTCCAATTCTTTCTGGATAATTTATGGTAAATTTTCAAAGTCGAGATAGGGGATCCAGAAACCGTTCTGGCCCTGTCTCACGAAAACTTTAATATCTCTTAGTATACTGTTCATATTATCGTTTCGTTACTTTCATATGAAAATAGACTCGTCAAGGTTCGATTACATAATTTATTAACTATTTAACTCCATTCCTCCAAATTTTGGTGATTTTCAAATCCACCCCTCGCTGCTGTCAAGATCTGCTTTCAAGGTAACCTTTACCCATTTTGTAGTTTCCATGGGCCAACTATAGTTTTGTCATACATAGGTCCACATATGATCATATTTAGCCATTCCAATGGCTGATTAAGTGCCCATCATTCCCATTCCAGTCCATAATCACAACATGAGGCCATATATAATTACATGAACACAAATGGTCTAATGCCACACTTCACTTTTACGAGCCATTTTCGCATGGCCGTACACATATACATCACAAAAGTATTCGAAACGACAAGGGTAGTCCTATACATGCCATATCCAAAGTTCAACAAAAAGGTACCAAAAAGGACTTTGATATTGTGGTTGACTTTGACTTCGATGATCCCGAATCCAATCGCTAACGAGCCAAAATCTATAAAACCGAGAAACAAAGAAACGGAGTAAGCAATTTATGCTTAGTAAGTTTGAGCCATAAATTTACACACAACCAAGGCATAGCATTCGAGTAGCTAAACAATAATTCATATGCACAATTTCTCAATGACATGCTTACTTCACAATACCAACTCTTATATTCATACACAAATAACGGCTTAGTCTAGGCCGGTAGCTCATTCATCATCGGAGCGAATACTCATATACACTGGCTCATAGTGTGCAAAGCACACACGAAACGTACCTTGTCGTTGGGGATTTCAAAAGCGTATTAACTGAAAATTTTTACAGCAAGTTCATTATTCTCAAATCACGTACCTTCGAAGTTTAACCGGATATAGCTACTCGTTCAAACGCCTTCGGGACATAGCCCGGTTATGGTAGCCCGCACAATGCCTTCGGGACTTAACCCGGATATCACAACTCGCACAATTGCCTTTGGGCTTAGCTCGGATATCACAACTCGCACAATTGCCTTCGGGCTTAGTTCGGATATCACAACTCGCACAATTGCCTTCGGGCTTAGCCCGGATATCACAACTCGCACAATTGCCTTCGGGCTTAGCCCGGATATTACCCGAACATTCATACACATCTTTGTTTCAATTTCATAACAAAATTTCATGCACGAATCACTTAACAAGAAATGTCATTTTCGGCTCAATGGCCACATACAAAGGGCACGATTTCGATTTGTTTATAACATTATCCAATCGAATCAAAATCTAAGTTTCGATACTCGAAAACTTACCTCAGATGTCGTCGAACGATTCCGATGGCTATTCGACCACTTTTCCTTCCCTTTATCGGATTTGGTCCCCTTTGCTCTTGAGCTTAATTTAACAAATAGATTGATTCAATCATTTGAGTATCGAAAAGAGGAACTCAAGGCACTTAGCCCACATATATTCACTAGACATTAAAGTCACATATGTACGAATTCATGAATCAACTCAACACACAAAGCCTTCAACATGCTTACTCATGGCGAACAACACAACCTCTTAGGTACTCATTCATGGGCCGATTATGCATGTTGATGTAGAGGCCAATTACATGTTTAATACCACACATGAACGGCACACATTTTACTAGCTAATGCATTACATATTATAGCTCAATACACATCTATCATCTACTTCATAACCAAAACATCATCACAAGAAAATACATACTTTGAGATAGTATATATGTCATACCAATACATCATGTGCAAACATATATACACATATAGGTGCAAGGTCAATCTCAAGGTGTTCATAACCATCCAAGACACAAATTTTACCTATCATGTAATAAGCATAAATCATGCTTATGAATACACCATGGCCGAATACATCACAATCATACCCCTTTCAACTTCGGTCATGGTTAAACAAAGAACTCAATGTCTTACTCAAGATTGCTACAAAGAAATTTCAAGAGTAGTCAATCCATCATTACATGCATCCTTAACAAGCTTCACATTTAGCATGCAATGGCTTTAACACAGTATCAACCTTGGCCGTATACCATTTCCATGACATAACAAGGATTTGAACCATGGGCTAACATGAACATCAAGCTAGCAACTAAAACATGCATGAATCTCATGACACAACCTCAAACATACCTTAATCTTGATACAAGTATGACCAAATCCCCTTCTAGTACTCTTCCAAACCAAGTATGGAGCAAAAAAAAATTCTTCTTCCTCTTTACAATTTTCGGCCAAAGAAAGAATGGAAGGATGAACAAAATTTCTCTTTTTTCTCTTCCACCTCTGGCAACAATGGGGAAAGGATGAACAAATTTTTATTTTGTTTCTCTTCCTACATCCTTAATTTTTTATCATTTATTACATCATGCATTAACAAAACATGTCATAACATGTTTTCCTTGCCCATAATCCCTTGTCATGGCGGCCACTATGCCATCTTTGGGGAAATTTGACATGCAAATCCCTTATTTTTGCATGCATGATCAACTAGTCATCACACATTTCCCCATCATACTTTCAAAGTTTACTACTAGGTCCTTTCTAGTAAAATTCACATTTATAACTCTAAATCAAAACATCAAAAATGTCACACATGAATTAACACATATTATAGGCATCAAAATAAATTTTAAATTATTTTTATGCCTCGGTTTTGTGGTCCCGAATCCACATTCCGACTAGGGTCGTTTTAGGGCTGTCACAACTCTCCCCCACTTAAGAAATTTTCGTCCCCGAAAATCTTACCGGTAAATAGGGTTGGGTATCGCTCTTTCGTAGAGTTCTCGGTTTCCCAAGTAGCTTCTTCTATCCCGTGTTTGAGCCATAACACTTTCACTAGCGGAACCCGCTTGTTTCGCAACTCTTTCACTTCACGTGCTAGGATACGAATCGGTTCTTGCTCATAACTCATATTGGCTTGAATTTCAACCTCTGATGGACTAATCACGTGCGACGGATCAGATCTATAACGTCGAAGCATTGAAACATGAAAGACATCGTGAATCTTTCGAGTTCAGGGGGAAAAATCAAACGATACGCAACTGGGCCAACTCGTTCGGAGATTTCGTACGGCCCAATGAATCTCGGGCTCAACTTGCCCTTATGGCCAAATCTGAGTACCTTTTTCCAAGGCGAAACTTTAAGAAACACTTTATCTCCCACCTGATACTCGATGTCTTTTCGTTTCAGATCCGCGTACGACTTCTGACGATCGGAGGCTATCTTCAGACTTTCACAGATTACTTTTACTCTCAGTTCAGCGTCCTTAATCAAATCCACTCCGAAAATTTTGCTTTCACCGAGCTCAGTCCAAAACAATGGTGTACGGCATTTACGCCCGTACAAGGCCTCGTAAGGTGCCATCTTAATACTTGATTGAAAACTATTGTTGTAAGCGAATTCAATCAAAGGAAAATACCGTTCCCATGAACCACTGAACTCGAGGATGCAACATCTCAACATATCCTCAAGTATCTGAATTATCCGCTCGGATTGACCATCGGTTTGGGGGTGGAAGGCGGTGCTGAAATGCAACTTGGTACCCAAAGCTTCTTGCAGTTTCTTCCAAAATCGCGAGGTAAACCTCGGATCTCTATCCGACACGATAGAAATAGGCACCCCGTGTAACCTCACAATCTGAGAAACGTACAATTCGGCTAGTTTGTCCATTGAAAAATCCGTGCGTACGGGGATGAAGTGAGCCGACTTAGTCAATCTATCTACAACGACCCAAATCGCATCCTTCTTACTCACTGACAATGGCAATCCGGATACAAAGTCCATTGTGACTCGATCCCATTTCCACTCGGGTATCGTGATCGGCTGAAGTAACCCTGAAGGCACTTGATGTTCCGCTTTCACTTGTTGACATATTAAACATCTCGAGACAAAGTCGAGATGTCTCGCCTCATACCATGCCACCAAACCGACGTTTCAAGTCGTTGTACATTTTCGCATTTCTGGGTGAATTGCCATTCGGCTACTATGAGCTTCGTTCGAGAATCATCGAAATAAGCTCAATTTCTCGGACACACAAGCGACTTGAACCTCAAACAATCGTCATCATCAATTTGAAACTCGATTCCTTATTCGAACAAATTCAGTAGCGTTTTGCAACTAATTCATCATCAACTTTCTGAGCTTCACGAATTTGATGAGTCAATAATGGTTTGGCCTTTAATTGGCTATTAACACATTGTCGGGTAGAATAGACAAGTGTACATTCATAGCTAAGTAAAAAACAAAGTGATTTTCGGTTTAAGGCGTCCGCAACCACATTGGCCTTTCCGGTGATAATCAATGACAAGCTCATAATCTTTTAACAACTCGAGCCAACGTCTTTGTCGCAAATTTAAGTCTCTTTGAGTCATCAAATATTTGAGACTTTTGTGATCCGAATACACATGGCACTTCTCACCAAATAAGTAATGTCGCCATATCTTTAAGGCGAATATGATGGCGACCAATTCGAGATCATGGGTCGGATAATTTTTCTCATGTGGCTTTAATTGTCTCGACGCATAGGCCACAACTCGACCTTCTTGCATCAATACGCAACCTAACCCAAGTAGGGAGGCGTCACTATAGATGTCAAACTCTTTGCCGATTCGGCCGCACTAATCTTTGGAGCTTAGTCAAATGAGTTTTCAATTGATCGAAACTTTTTGACACTTTTCCGTCCATTCAAACTTGACCTCTTTCTCAAGCGGTTTCGTCATGGGTGTGGCTATCATCGAGAATCCTTTTACAAACCGTCTTAGTAATGTAAGCAAGTCCCAAAAAGCTCGAACCTCAAGTAATATTTCTTGGAGGCTTCCAGTTAAGTATGGTGAGATTTTACTCGGGTCGACTCGAATACCGTCGCAGATACCACATGACCCAAGAAGCTAACCTCTCTCAACCGAACTCACACTTGTTGAACTTAGCATATAGTCGCTTATCCCGTAAAATTCGCAAAGACTAACCTCAAGTGTTCAAAGATGTTCGGTCTCATTTTTTGAATAGACCAAAATGTCATCAATGAACACAACTACAAACCGATCCAAATATGGCCCGAAGATCCGATTCATCAAATCCATAAATACCGCAGGGGCATTAGTGAGCCCAAACGGCATCACTAGGAACTCGTAGTGACCATATCTCGTTCTGAAGGCAGTTTTGGGTACGTCCGAATCTCGAATTCGCAACTGATAATAGCCTGATCTCAAATCTATTTTCGAGAACACTGAGGCTCCCTTCAGTTGATCGAACAAATCATCGATACGCGGTAACGGATATTTGTTCTTTATTGTCACTTTATTAAGTTGACGGTAGTCGATGCACAGCCTCATGGTTCCGTCCTTCTTTTTCACAAACAACACTGGCGCACCCCAAGGTGAAAAACTCGGGCGAGCAAAACCTCTATCCACCAATTCTTGCAACTAAGCTTTCAACTCCATTAATTCCGTTGGTGCCATAAGGAGCTATCGAAATTGGAGTGGTACCAGGTACCAATTCGATGCCAAACTCTATTTCCGAACAGTGGTAAACCCGGCAATTCTTGTGGAAAACATCCGTATTCGCAAACCACTGGCACAGATTCAGGTTTCTTTTCTAACTCCTTGTCATCGAGTACATACGCAAGGTATGCTTCGCAACCCTTTCTTACGTATTTCTGGGCCAACATTGCTGATATTACAGCTGGCAACCCCTTTAAGTCCGTAGACTCAACCCGAATTATCTCGTTATTCGTGCACCTCAGATCAATAGTCTTGCTTTTGCAATTTACAACTGCATCGTGCATAGTCAACCAATCCAAACCAAGAATAACGTCAATTCGTCGAACGGCAAAAGCATCAAGTCCGTGGGAAAACAAGAACCTCGAAATACTAGGGACTTTTCTTACACACTTTGTTGACAAGCACGTAATGACCCAAGGGTTTGACACGAATTACAAACTCAAGAGACTCAATAGGTAAAGTCTTCTTTGGATGCTAAGGTTTCGATATATAAGAATGAGTAGAACCAGGTCAATCAAAGCAATCACATTAGTATCAAAGAGAGTAAATGTACCGGTAACAACATCTGGCGAGGAAGCATCCTCGTGTGCGCGTATGGCATAAGTCCTAGCAGGAGCACGAGCCTCAGATTTGATGGTGGCATCTCTAGATCCTCTCTGACCGCCACTAGCATTTCCCGTGTTTCTAAACGGCCTACCTCGAGTTGTGGTAGCACCCGGGTTCCCACTTTGATTTGCGTTTTGTTCAGATAATCTCGGGCAATCTTTAATAAAGTGGTCGGCTGACCCGCACTTGTAACAGGAGCGGTCATGGGATCTACAACTCCCTGAGTGCCATTTACCACAATATTGACACTCCATTCGGTTTCGACGATCATTAGAACAGGAGACCGAAGAGCCTCAGATACCCATTGTGGGGTCGATCACGATCTCGTCTAAAAAGGCCAAGCGCCTCTAGATCGGCTCACATCTTCTCGAAATCTCTTCGATGCTGTTGAAGAGACTTTCCGAGGACCTTTTCAAATTCTCCGGTCCCACATCAACTTTTGTTTCTCCTTTCTAAGCTCTTGACTTTACAAGCTCGCCGACAAGTACTACGAACTCTCGATTTCGAGAATGCCAACGAACATCCTTATATCTTCATTCAGCCCATCCTCGAAGCGTTTACACATAATAGCTTTGGATGAAACACATTCCCGAGCGTATCTACTAAGTTTAACAAATTTTCGCTCGTAGTTAGTAACTGACATAGAGCCTTGCTTAAGATCAAGAAATTCCTTTCGTTTTTGGTCAATGAATCTCTGACTGATATACTTCTTTCGGAACTCGGTTTGGAAGAAATCCCAAGTTACTTGCTCTCTAGGCACAACAGAAGTCAGAGTACTCCACCAATAATAGGCGAAATCGCGTAGCAAGGAGATAGTACACTTTAAGCATTCATCGGGTGTACAAGATAGCTCATCGAGTACCCGGATAGTGTTGTCCAACCAAAATTCAGCTTGCTCGGCATCGTCGCTATCCGTAGCTTTAAATTCAGTAGCCCCATATTTTCGAATTCTGTCAACTGGGGGCTTATTGGACCTTATTTGGTTAGTTTCCGGAGGCATTGTAGGTGCGGGGGTTGTATTAGTCGGGAATGGAGGTTGTGGAACAGCCGTGTTAGTTCGAATGTATTGGTTGAACCAATCATTCATCATGCTGTAGAAAGCTTGCCTAGCCTCATCATTCGGATTGCTAGCAACAGGTTGAGAGTCCCGGCGCTGTCCCTTGTCTTGGCAGCAGCGCCACACTCTCCACATCATCGCTATTGCTCGGTTGGGATCGGGATCCATTACTATAAATAAACACAATTTCAAACGTCAGAAATCACCACACTATCAGATAATCACAAAATGGCATGTATAGCTAGACCCAACGTATTACGGTAGTCCTAGAATCGACTAAACCATAGCTCTGATACCAATAAAATTGTAACACCCCGTACCCGAGACCGTCGCCGGTGTCGGACACGAGGGGTTAACGAGCCAAATCCACTTATTGCACCGACCAATTTGACATTTCCAGACAAGCTGGAGAACTGCATCACTGTCGCCTTAAAAAGCATATCTCGAGTTTCAAAACTCGGAAACTGATTCCATAAATTTTCCCTGAATTTAGACTCATATATCCATCCGTGGATTTATTTCTAGAATTTTTGGTCGGGCCAATTGGTACAGTTTATTAGTTAAAGTCACCCCTGTTTCAGGATTCGACTACACTGACCTTTATGCATTACGACCTGGATATCTTCCAGTACAGAGCTTCAATGCTCATGCCGTTTGTTTCTAATGAAACTAGACTCAAAGGGGAATCTACACATATAAGGTATGACTTCCAATTCTTTCTATATAATTTATGGTAAATTTTCAAAGTCAAGACAGGGGATCCAGAAACCGTTCTGGCCCTGTCTCACGAAAACTTTAATATCTCTTAGTATACTGTTCATATGATCGTTTCGTTACTTTCATATGAAAATAGACTCATCAAGGTTCGATTACATAATTTATTCACTTTTAAATCCATTCCTAAAAATTTTGGTGATTTTTCAAATCCACCCCACTGCTGCTGTCAGCATCTGTTTTCAAGGTAACCTTTACCCATTTTGTAGTTTCCATGGGCCAACTATAGTTTTGTCATACATAGGTCCACATATGATCATATTTAGCCATTCCAATGGCTGATTAAGTGCCCATCATTCCCATTCCAGTCCATAATCACAACATGAGGCCATATATAATTACATGAACACAAATGGTCTAATGCCACACTTCACTTTTACGAGCCATTTTCGCATGGCCGTACACATATACATCACAAAAGTATTCGAAACGACAAGGGTAGTCCTATACATGCCATATCCAAAGTTCAACAAAAAGGTACCAAAAAGGACTTTGATAGTGTGGTTGACTTCGACTTCGATGATCCCGAATCCGATCGCTAACGAGCCAAAATCTATAAAACCGAGAAACAAAGAAACGGAGTAAGCAATTTATGCTTAGTAAGTTTGAGCCATAAATTTACACACAACCAAGGCATAGCATTCGAGTAGCTAAACAATAATTCATATGCACAATTTCTCAATGACATGCTTACTTCACAATACCAACTCTTATATTCATACACAAATAACGGCTTAGTCTAGGCCGGTAGCTCATTCATCATCGGAGCGAATACTCATATACACTGGCTCATAGTGTGCAAAGCACACACGAAACGTACCTTGTCGTTGGGGATTTCACAAGCGTATTAACTGAAAATTTTTACAGCAAGTTCATTATTCTCAAATCACGTACCTTCAAGTTTAACCGGATATAGCTACTGCGTTCAAACGCCTTGGGACATAGCCGGTTATGGTAGCCCGCACAATGCCTTCGGGACTTAACCCGGATATCACAACTCGCACAATTGCCTTCGGGCTTAGCCCGGATATCACAACTCGCACAATTGCCTTCGGGCTTAGCCCGGATATTACCCGAACATTCATACACATCTTTGTTTCAATTTCATAACAAAATTTCATGCACGAATCACTTAACAAGAAATGTCATTTTCGGCTCAATGGCCACATACAAAGGGCACGATTTCGATTTGTTTATAACATTATCCAATCGAATCAAAATCTAAGTTTCAATACTCGAAAACTTACCTCGGATGTCGTCGAACGATTCCGATGGCTATTCGACCACTTTTTCCTTCCCTTTATCGGATTTGGTCCCCCTTTGCTCTTGAGCTTAATTTAACAAATAGATTGATTCAATCATTTGAGTATCGAAAAGAGGAACTCAAGGCACTTAGCCCACATATATTCACTAGACATTAAAGTCACATATGTACAGAATTCATGAATCAACTCAACACACAAAGCCTTCAACATGCTTACTCATGGCTGAACAACACAACCTCTTAGGTACTCATTCATGGGCCGATTATGCATGTTGATGTAGAGGCCAATTACATGTTTAATACCACACATGAACGGCACACATTTTACTAGCTAATGCATTACATATTATAGCTCAATACACATCTATCATCTACTTCATAACCAAAACATCATCACAAGAAAATACATACTTTGAGATAGTATATATGTCATACCAATACATCATGTGCAAACATATATACACATATAGGTGCAAGGCCGAATCTCAAGGTGTTCATAACCATCCAAGACACAAATTTTTACCTATCATGTAATAAGCATAAATCATGCTTATGAATGCACCATGGCCGAATACATCACAATCATACCCCTTTCAACTTCGGTCATGGTTAAACAAAGAACTCAATGTCTTACTCAAGATTGCTACAAAGAAATTTCAAGAGTAGTCAATCCATCATTACATGCATCCTTAACAAGCTTCACATTTAGCATGCAATGGCTTTAACACAATATCAACCTTGGCCGAATACCATTTCCATGACATAACAAGGATTTGAACCATGGGCTAACATGAACATCAAGCTAGCAACTAAAACATGCATGAATCTCATGACACAACCTCAAACATTCCTTAATCTTGATACAAGTATGACCAAATCCCCTTCTAGTTCTCTTCCAAACCAAGCATGAAGCAAAAAAAAATTCTTCTTCCTCTTTACAATTTTCGGCCAAAGAAAGAATGGAAGGATGAACAAAATTTCTCTTTTTTTTCTCTTCCACCTACGGCAACAATGGGGGAAAGGATGAACAAATTTTTTATTTTTGTTTCTCTTCCTACATCCTTAATTTTTTTATCATTTATTACATCATGCATTAACAAAACATGTCATAACATGTTTTCCTTGCTTATAATCCTTGTCATGGCCGCCACTATGCCATCTTTGGGGAAATTTGACATGCAAATCCTTATTTTTGCATGCATGATCAACTAGTCATCACACATTTCCCCATCATACTTTCAAAGTTTACTACTAGGTCCTTTCTAGTAAAATTCACATTTATAACTCTAAATCAAAACATCAAAAATGTCACACATGAATTAACACATATTATAGGCATCAAAATAAATTTTAAATTATTTTTGTGACATCCCTAATTTGACCCTAGTCGGAAAGTGGTTTCGGGACCACTAAACCGAGTCTTATAAGTAATTAAAAGTTATATTCTATGTTTATGATGTTAGTAAATGCATGTGTGAAAGTTTCATGCATTAATTTGATCATTTCTATGTGAATTTATTAAAATGGACTTGTATGAAACAATGTTGAAAGGTGATAGGCTAATCTTACAATGGTCTAATAGTACATGCATGCAAAAGAGTGGTTTTGCATGTCAATTTTCCCAAAAAAGGGAAGAGTGGCCGCCATGACAAGAATATGGGCAAGGGAACATGTTTCCAACATGTTTAGTTAGTGGATTATGTAGAAAAATAAAGAAATGAAAAAAATGAGCATGGATGCCCCCCTTTGTTGCCGTGAGTAGAGGAAAAAGAAAAAAAAAATTTGTTCATCCATTCTCAAATCTTGGCCGAAAATACTAAGGGAAAAAGGAAGGATTTTTGCTTCATGCTTGGTTTAGAAGAGAACTAGAAGGAGATTTGGTCATACTTGTGTCAAGATTAAGCTCAAGGAGTTAAAGAAGGAGAATCAAGCAAGGGAAAGACGAAGGTCATCGAGTAGCCGACTTGGAACTATTTTACCCAACACGAGGCAAGCCATTAAGCATATATTTGGTGTTGATTAGAATGATCATAATATATATGCAAATGTGTTTAAATGAGTTGATGTGTAAATGGAAATGTATGTGTATGGAGTGATGCCAGTGTTGAATGTATAAAGGCAGCAAAATGCATAAGGTATTGGTCTCGGCACTAAGTGTGCGGGTATAAATGGACACGGTGACAAGATTGGCACTAAGTGTGCGGGTTTAAAATTGTACAAGCACTAAGTGTGCGAGTTTGATTATATAGCACTAAGTGTGCGAGCTGAATGTATATAGCACTAAGTGTGCGGATTCACTATATGCTCTTGCATTACAATTGGCACTCGAGTGTGCGACATTACCGAGTTAATCCCGGACAGCGGATCGTAAGTACCTTGAGCTCATGACGAATAGGCAATATGTTCATGCTCGGGGTTGAGCTTGGTAAGCTTTAAATCTATGTGATGATTGCAATTGTATGATTGTGGTGAAAATGAGTTGGTGTGTGAAAATGCCTCAAATATCTTATTGTATAGAATATGAAATGTGGATGTATGACTTGGTATGAGATTGAACCGAAAGGCCCGAGGAATTATAGTATAGTTTCGATATGGATGGAGTACCTAGCCTCGTTTATCGTTTCATGTTGTGATAATTTTATTAATGGTTGGTTGATGAATGCTTATGACTTATCGAGTTATAAACTCACTCGGTGTTTTCTTGTCACCCATTTTAGGTCTCTTGGACTCGTATCGTTTATGTGCTTGGAACCGTCGTAGAAGTCATCACACCGGCTGGAAATCTTTTGGTATTGTCTTCGTAGTTGAACTAGGAGAACATTTGGCATGTATAGGCTATTTTGTTTTGTTGAATTGTGGGTTGTAAACTTTAAGCCATGCGAAAATGGCCTATGTGGTCGGTTGAGTGTGATTCTAAAACCTATGGTCACGAGCCTTAGAAACCTTAATTTTGATAAGGTGGCCATAGTTGCATTACGTATGATGAAATAGTTGGCCATGGAAGAATTATGAAATAGTCATTGTTTGCTTTAGTAATGATGTTGCCAAAGAAGCAATGAGGTGAGATGGAAAAATCACTAAAAATAGTAGAAGTAGAATTAAATAGTGAATAAATTATGAAATTGAACCTTGATGAATCTATTTTCATATGGATGAAACGAAACAACCATAGCCGTATTTTAAGAGATATTCGAGATTTCGTGAGACGGGCCGTAACGGTTTCGGGTCCCCTGTCATGACTTTGAAAATTTACTATAAATTATCCAGAAATAATTAGAAGTCATTCCTTATATTTGCAGATTCCATTTTGAGTCTAGTTTCATTAGAAACAAACGGCACCAGATTAAAGTCCTGTAGAGAGATATTCAAGTTGTAACGCGTGAAGGTCAGTGTAGTCGACCCCGTAACATGGGTGACTTTAACTAATAAACTGTACCAATTGGCCCGACCAAAATTGTAGAAATAAATCCATGGATGGATATATGAGTCTAAATTCAGGAAAATTTACGGAATCAGTTTCCAAGTTTTGAAACTCGAGATATGATTTTAAGACGACAAAGGACGCAGCTTTTCCAAACTCGTCGTAAATGCCAAATTGGTCGGTACTTTAAGAGGATTTGTCTCGTTAACCCTCGTGTCCCATAACCGCAATGGTCTCGGGTTCGTGGTGTTACAATTTTATTGGTATCGAGCTATGGTTTAGTCGGTTCTAGGACTACCATAGCGCGTGTGAGTGTAGCTATACATGCCAAATTGTTAGTGCTTAATAATGTGATGACTTCGACGGTTGAAATTTTTGTTTTGATTAGCAATGGAACCCGGATAGAGAGACCCTTGGCGGATGACGTTGAAAGTGTAGCGGCTGCTCCGCGCAAGGGACACCGCCTGATGAGCCTCGGTCATCCGCGAATAATCAAAATGTAGGGCGAAACAAGCCTTCTTCACCATGATGAATGAGTGGGTCGCATAATATGCCCGAACCAACCCTACTGTCCAACCATTCCCGAATTTAAATACTCCGCCCAAGAGCCCGCAATGCCTCCGATTCATCGATCCCGTGAGGCTAAGCAAACCACCAGAGACTTGATTAGGAAGCGGGCTGAGGAGTTCAAGGCCATAGTCACCGATGATGCCGAAAGAGCCGAATTCGCTCGATAACACCATTCGAGTGTTAGATGAACTGTCATGCACACCGATGAATGTCTTAAGTGTGCTATATCCTTGTTGTGAGACTCACTTACTATTGGTGGAGGACTTTAATTTCCATAGTCCCAAATGAACGAGTTACTTGGGATTTCTTTCAATCCAATTTCAAAGAAATACATTAGTCAACTGTTCATCGATCGAAGCGTAAGGAATTCTTGGAACTCAAGCAAGGCCGGATGATCAGATCTGAATCTGAACATGAGTTCGTAAGACTTAGTCGGTATGCTCGAGAGTGTGTGGTGATGAGGTTGCTATGTGTAAAAGATTTGAAGAAGGATTGAATGAAGACTTAAAGTCGCTAGTGGGTATTTTGGAGATAAAGGAGTTCGTAACACTAGTCGAACGAGCACGCAAGGCGGAAGAACTCGGAAAGGAAAAAAGAAGGCTGAATTTGAAGCAAGAGATTATCGTAAAAGATCGTGAGTAAAGCTCCGTTCTCGGCGAGAAAGAAGTTCGTGGAGGACACTAATAAGTCGAGGGCGCATTGCGGGAATTTCCATCGAGCCCGACCATTGACGGACTCCGAGCTACTTCTTGTAGCTAGTGTGGGCAATAATCGTCAAGAGAGACCTGAATGCCCCCAATGTGGAAGGCGACACCTAGGTGAATGTTGGGGTAAGTCTGTTAATAGGGCCTGTTATGGATGCGGTTCGAAGGACCACTTCATTAGAGATTGCACGAGCTAGATGAGAAGAACAAGATGCAAGGTGCAAGACCTAGTGGAACAACGGCTAGAGGTAGGCCCCGAGAATTTCTGGAGGTAGGGGTGGTAATCGAGAGGAGCCTCGATACTACTGTTCGATCCGAGACCCGTGCTCTGCTAGAGCATATGCCATCCGCGACGAGAGGAGGCATCCTCCCCGACGTTATCACTGGTACTTTTACTCTCTTTGATACTAGTGTGATTGCATTGATTGACCCGGCTCTACTCATTCATATGTATGTGAAACCTTAGCATCCAAGAAGACTCTACTGTTGAGTCTCATCGAGTTCGTAATTCAAGTGTCAAACCCTTTGGGTCAATACGCACTCGTTGATAAAGTGTGCAAGAGATGCCCCGATAATTCGAGAATCTGCTTTTCGGTCGATCCGATGCTTCTACCATTTGATGAATTCGATGTTATTCTTGGTATGGATTGGTCGATCAGACATGATGCGTTGGTGGATCGCAAAAGGAAAACCATTGATTTGAGGAGTGCAAATAATGAGGTAGTCCGAGTCGAGTCTCTTGATTTAAAAGGAGTGCTAGCGATAATATCTTCTATGACCGCCGGAGGTATGTGAAAAGGGTGTGAAACATACCTTGCGTATGTGTTTGAAAGTAAAGAGACGGAAAGGAAACTCGAATCGGTACCAGTGGTTTGTGAGTATTCGGATGTTTTTCCGAGGAGTTACCGGATTGCCACCGGTTCAAGAAGTGGAATTCGCATCGGTTGTACCGGTACTACGCCGATCTCAATAGCCCCGTATCGTATGGCATTAACGGAATTAAAGGAATTGAAGGTTCAATTGCAAGAATTGATGGATAGAGGTTTCACTCGACCGAGTTTTTCTCCATGGGCGCACCAAAGATTGTTTGTGAAGAAGAAGGATGGAACTATGATATTGTGCATCGACTATCGCCGTTGAATAAAGTGACGATAAAGAACAAATATCCGCTGCCACTTAATTGACGATTTGTTTGATCAATTAAAGGGAGCCTCGGTGTTTTCAAAGATAGATTTGAGGTCGGGGTACTATCAGTTGAGGGTCCGAGAATCGGACTTACCCAAGATTGCTTTTAGAACGAGGTACGGTCACTACGAATTCTTGGTGATGCCGTTTGGGCTTACTAATGCCCCTGCGGTATTTATGGATTTAATGAATAGAATTTTCAGGCCATACTTGGATCGGTTCGTAGTTGTATTTATCGATGACATTTTGGTCTATTCGAGAGATGAAACTGAACATGTTGAACACCTGAGGCTAGTGTTGCAAATCTTACGAGATAAGCAGTTATACGCAAAGTTCAGTAAATGTGAATTTTGGTTGAAAGAGGTTAGCTTTTTGGGGCATGTGGTGTCCGCATCGGGTGTCAGGGTAGACCCGAACAAAATTTCGGCCATAGTCGATTGGAGACCTCCAAGGAATGTTACCGAGGTTAGGAGCTTTTTGGGGCTTGCCGGATACTATCGACGATTTGTGAAAGGTTTTTCGATGATAGCTGCACCGATGACAAAACTACTTCAAAAAGATGTTAAGTTCGAGTGGTCGGAACGCTGTCAAGAAAGTTTCGATCGACTAAAAACTGCTTAACCGAGGCCCCAGATTAGTACGGCCGAGTCCCAGAAAGAGTTTGTCATATACTGATGACGCATCCTTGCTTGGGTTAGGTTGTGTGTTGATGCAAGAAGGTTGAGTTGTGGCTTACGCGTCGAGACAACTAAAGCCGCATGAGAGAAACTATCCGACCCATGACCTTGAACTAGCAGCCATAGTGTTCGCCTTGAAGATATGGCGGCATTACTTGTTTGGAGAAAGGTGTCACATTTATTCGGACCACAAGAGTCTAAAATATTTGATGACTCAGAGAGATTTAAACCTGCGACAAAGACGTTGGCTTGAGTTGTTGAAAGACTATGAACTCATCATTGATTATCACCCGGGAAAGGCCAACGTGGTGGCCGATGCTTTAAGTCGCAAGGCACTGGTTGCTTTGAGAGCGATGGATGCTCATCTATCCGTTTCACCCGATGAGGTGCTAGTAGTCGAATTAGAGACCAAACCGTTATTGATTCATCAAGTACTTGAATCTCAGAAGGTCGACGCCGAATTGGTCGCTAAGCGAGCCAAATGTGTTTCGAATGAGGAATCGGAATTTCAGATTGACGACCATGATTGCTTGACGTTCAAGGGTCGATTATGTATTCCAAGGAATTCGGAACTTGTTTCGATGATTTTGAACGAGGCTCATAGTAGTCGAATGTCAATCCACCCGGTAGTACTAAAATGTACAATGACCTGAAACGCCAATTTTGGTGGCTCGGTATGAAACGAGACATTTCTGAATTTGTTTCAAGGTGTCTGATATGTCAACAAGTGAAAGCGGAACATCAAGTGCCATCGGGATTACTTCAGCCGATCACGATACCCGAGTGGAAATGGGATCGAGTCACTATGGACTTTGTATCCGGACTGCCATTGTCAGCGAGTAAGAAGGATGCGATCTGGGTCATTGTTGATAGACTGACCAAGTCTGCTCATTTTATTCTTGTCTGCACGGATTTTTCGCTTGATAAATTGACAGAATTATACATCTCCCAAATTATTCGATTGCATGGGGTGTCTATTTCTATCGTGTCGGATAGAGACCCAAGATTTACATCGCGATTTTGGAAGAAATTGCAAGAGGCTTTGGGTACCAAGCTGCATTTTAGCACTGCTTTTCACCCCCAAACCGATGGTCAATCCGAACGGATAATTCAAATACTCGAGGATATGTTGAGATGTTGCATCCTTGAGTTTAGTGGTTCATGGGAACGGTATTTACCTTTGGTTGAATTCGCTACAACAATAGCTTTCAATCAAGTATTAAGATGGCGCCTACGAGGCTTTATACGGACGTAAATGCCGTACCCACTATTCTCGGTGAACTTAGTGAAGGTAAAATCTTGAGGTTGATTTGGTTAAGGATGCCGAGCAAAAGTTTGAGTAATTCGTGAAAGTTTGAAGGTCGCTGGATCGCCAAAAGTCGTATGCGGATTTGAAAAGGAAAGACATTGAATATCAGGTTGGAGACAAGGTATTTCTCAAAGTCTCACCCTGGAAGAAGGTGCTTAGATTTGGCCGTAAGGGAAAATTGAGTCCGAGGTTCATCGGTCCGTATGAAGTATCCGAACGAGTTGGACCAATAGCGTACCGATTAATTTTACCCCCTGAGCTTGAAAGGATCCACAACGTTTTCCATGTCTCGATGCTTTGACGATATAGGTCTGATCCATCGCACGTAATCGCTCCGTCTGAGATTGAGATTCAGCCAAATTTGAGCTATGAAGAGGAACCGGTTCGCATTCTGATGCGTGAAGTAAAAGAGTTGCGCAATAAGAAAATCCCATTAGTGAAGGTGTTGTGGCATAAACACGGAATTGAAGAAGCCACTTGGGAACTCGAGGACTCTATGAAAGAGCGATACCCAAACCTATTTGGGTAAGATTTTCGGGACGAAAATTTCTTAAGTGGGGAGAGTTGTGACATCCCTAATTTGACCCTAGTCGGAAAGTGGTTTCGGGACCACTAAACCGAGTCTTATAAGTAATTAAAAGTTATATTCTATGTTTATGATGTTAGTAAATGCATGTGTGAAAGTTTCATGCATTAATTTGATCATTTCTATGTGAATTTATTAAAATGGACTTGTATGAAACATTGTTGAAAGGTGATAGGCTAATCTTACAATGGTCTAATAGTACATGCATGCAAAAGAGTGGTTTTGCATGTCAATTTGCCCAAAAAAGGGAAGAGTGGCTGGCCATGACAAGAATATGGGCAAGGGAACATGTTTCCAACATGTTTAGTTAGTGGATTATGTAGAAAAAATAAAGAAATGAAAAAAAAATGAGCATGGATGCCCCCCCCTTTTGTTGCCGTGAGTAGAGGAAAAAGAAAAAAAAAATTTGTTCATCCATTCTCAAATCTTGACCGAAAATACTAAGGAAAAAGGAAGGATTTTTGCTTCATGCTTGGTTTAGAAGAGAACTAGAAGGAGATTTGGTCATACTTGTGTCAAGATTAAGCTCAAGGAGTTAAAGAAGGAGAATCAAGCAAGGGAAAGACGAAGGTCATCGAGTAGCCGACTTGGAACTATTTTACCCAACACGAGGTAAGTCATTAAGCATATATTTGGTGTTGATTAGAATGATCATAATATATATGCAAATGTGTTTAAATGAGTTTATGTGTAAATGGAAATGTATGTGTATGGAGTGATGCCATTGTTGAATGTATAAAGGCAGCAAAATGCATAAGGTATTGGTCTCGGCACTAAGTGTGCGGGTATAAATGGACACGGTGACAAGATTGGCACTAAGTGTGCGGGTTTAAAATTGTACAGCACTAAGTGTGCGAGTTTGATTATATAGCACTAAGTGTGCGAGCTGAATGTATATAGCACTAAGTGTGCGGATTCACTATATGCTCTTGCATTACAATTGGCACTCGAGTGTGCGACATTACCGAGTTAATCCCGGACAGCGGATCGTAAGTACCTTGAGCTCATGACGAATAGGCAATATGTTCATGCTCGGGGTTGAGCTTGGTAAGCTTTAAATCTATGTGATGATTGCAATTGTATGATTGTGGTGAAAATGAGTTGGTGTGTGAAAATGCCTCAAATATCTTATTGTATAGAATATGAAATGTGGATGTATGACTTGGTATGAGATTGAACCGAAAGGTCCGAGGAATTATAGTATAGTTTCGATATGGATGGAGTACCTAGCCTCGTTTATCGTTTCATGTTGTGATAATTTTATTAATGGTTGGTTGATGAATGCTTATGACTTACTGAGTTATAAACTCACTCGGTGTTTTCTTGTCACCCATTTTAGGTCTCTTGGACTCGATCGTTTGCGTGTTTCGGAACCGTCGTTGAAGTCATCACACCGGCTGGAAATCTTTTGGTATTGTCTTCGTAGTTGAACTAGGAGAACATTTGGCATGTATAGGCTATTTTGTTTTGTTGAATTGTGGGTTGTAAACTTTAAGCCATGTGAAAATGGCCTATGTGGTCGGTTGAGTGTGATTCTAAAACCTATGGTCACGAGCCTTAGAAACCTTAATTTTGATAAGGTGGCCATAGTTGCATTACGTATGATGAAATAGTTGGCCATGGAAGAATTATGAAATAGTCATTGTTTGCTTTAGTAACAGATGCTGCCAGCAGCAGCGAGGTGAGATGGAAAAATCACTAAAAATAGTAGAAGTAGAATTAAATAGTGAATAAATTATGAAATTGAACCTTGATGAATCTATTTTCATATGGATGAAACGAAACAACCATATGAGCCGTATTTTAAGAGATATTCGAGATTTCGTGAGACGGGGCCAGAACGGTTTCTGGGTCCCCTGTCGCGACTTTGAAAATTTACTATAAATTATACAGAAAGAATTAGAAGTCATGCCTTATATGTGCAGATTCCATTTTGAGTCTAGTTTCATTAGAAACAAACTGCACCAGTATTAAAGCCCTGTACAGAGATATATTCAAGTTGTAACGCGTGAAGGTCAGTGTAGTCGACCCCTGTAACATGGGTGACTTTAACTAATAAACTGTACCAATTGGCCCGACAAAAAATTCTATAAATAAATCCATGGATGGATATATGAGTCTAAATTTAGGGAAAATTTATGGAATCAGTTTCCAAGTTTTGAAACTCGAGATATGATTTTTAAGGCGACAGTGACGCAGTTTTCCAGCCTGTCCGGAAATGCCAAATTGGTCGGTACTTTAAGAGGATTTGTCTCGTTAACCCCTCGTGTCCGACACCGGCGATGGTCTCGGGTTCAGGGTGTTACAATTTTTATGCCTCGGTTTTGTGGTCCCGAAACCACATTCCGACTAGGGTCGTTTTAGGGCTGTCACAAGTTCTTCCTGAGGCCCTCGTTGAAACTGTAGGAGAGGGTGACGAATTTTTGCAGTTGGGCCCGCGAAAGAGGACACTCCCTTCCTCCTCTTCAAAGCAGGTACGACGGTTTTCTTTCCTCTTGACGATGACATGGTACCTGCAATTAGAATTATCAAGTCATCTTGATGAGTGGTCGAAGTAAAAGGAATACAATTTCCAACTAAAAAGCAAACTTTTAGCCACAACCAAACATAACTAATATAATAATTTCGTGACTTTGTCATTGTATGTAGTAATGGCATGTGTAAAAGAATGAAGCTTTCCTAACAACATGAAATGTATAAGGATTAATTGAACAATGCAAATTACATGAGAGATATTGGCATGGGAATATCATGAGGATGAGCATGGTAAAATCATGGGTAGGAAGTTTCCTAATCACTGGATTTAACATGCAATGTATAATAACTAACTAAAAATGCAAACTAAATGATAAAGTAATGAACAGAATTGGAAGATAGTTCAAAAGAAATGAGATTATTGCAATAATAAGCATTAGTAATAAGTAAAATAGAAGTGAAGAGAGTAAACAAACGCTAAGGGAGAGAGATTGGGCGTCAAAAATAAAGTTGAAGGCGGCACACGGGTGTGGCAGGGGGCCGTGTGGAGTTGCAGCGGCTAGGGTTAGGGTTTTTGAATGGGGAAGAAAGTGAATAGTGTAGGGTATTTATAGATTTTGGGGCACACGACCATGGCACACACCTGTGTCCCCTAATTTCAGCTCGTGTGATTTGTGAATTTCAAATTTGGGCGCGTTTGACATTTAGTACACACCCGTGTTGTACGGCCGTGTCTAGCTTTGTTCGCTTCTCCCAGGCCTGTGTGTTCAAGCTCCACGCCCGTCTTAAGTTAACAGGTTCGACAACGGGTGTTAGACACGGGCGTGTCACACGCATGTGCTAGTTTCTCAGTTTCAACCACGGGTCTTCCACACGGGCGTGTCGCACGCCCATGTTGTTTTGGCAGGCTCGACCACGGCCATGTCACACGGCCGTGGCATTTTACCGTAGCCCGTGTTGGGGAAATCTTTTGCCCTATTTTCACACGGCCTTAAGCACGCCCGTGTGCTTGGTCGTGTCCTGTGGAAACACCTGTATTCAAGATCTGTATTAGTAGGTTAGGAGTTAAATACCAAAATTTAAAGAAATTAATAATGTTAGTGCTTGGGTTGCCTCCCGAGAAGCGTTTATTTATAGTCTAAGCTTGACTTACCTCTTCAGTGAGTGGTCATGGTAGTTTGAGGAGTTTATACTCCTCATTCCTGCTATCAATCTCATCAAAATAAGGTTTTAATCGGGTGTTGTTTACCTTAAAAGTGCAGAACTTGGGATGACTCACATCCACTGTACCGAATGGAAAAATACTGAGTACCGTAAGAGGGATTTCCTCATTCGGTGTGGTAGTGACAATGTGGGGATCTATAGTGTCTAATAAGATTTTATCACCAACCTTAAGTTGATTTGGAGAGGTATCGGGCTCGTTTTGGTGTAGCTTCGGTTTATCATGTGTTCTCGATTTATGTGCTCACCATTCGTCTAGCTCCTCTATCCGTAGCCTTCATTCTTCATGAATGTGTCCTCTATCATTTCTGGAACATGGCTCGTGAACTTCTTTGAAGCTCAATTTCTGCAAAGTCATATTGTCAGTTTTAGTAGATTGGTGTGGACTATTACCTTCAATGTTCGATGTGATGCCAGAATTACGAGCTTGAAGGGTAATCATTTCGTCTCCCACACGAAGTGTAAGCTCACCTGTGCCAACATCAATAATTGTTTTAGCAGTTGCTAAAAAGGGCCTCCCTAAAATCAAAGGGGTGTTATTATCCTCCTTTATGTCTAGAATAACGAAATCAACGGGAAATATGAACTTATCTACTTTCACTAGTACATCTTCAATAATACCCCTAGGAAATCTTATAGTTTTATCTGCCAATTGAATGCTTATCCTAGTTTGTTTAGGTTTCCCAAGACCTAGTTGCTTAAACATTTTGTAAGGCATGACGTTAATACTAGCCCCTAAATCAGCTAATGCATGACTTATATCTAAACTACCAATTAAGCAAGGAATTGTAAAACTCCCTGAATCTTTCAATTTGTGGGGTAGCTTATTCTGTAGAATAGTTGAGCAGACTGCGTTTAGCTCTACATGCGACGCTTCGTCCGGCTTCTGCTTATTTACTAAAAGCTCTTTTAACAATTTCATTGCATTTGGCATCTGCGACAAAGCTTCAATAAACGGTAAGTTAATATGTAATTTTTTCAAAAGTTTGAGGAATTTACCGAATTGTTTGTCTGAGCAGTCTTTCCTTGTCGCATTAGGGTATGGGACACGAGGTCTATATTTTTAATTCACCATTTTTTTATGACTTACTTCACTTTTACCTTTGCTCATCATAGTTTCTTGCATCAATTCTGGCTCAGGCGCAATAAATCCTTCCTTATCTTGAGTACTAATTGCGTTGATGTGTTCCTTTGGATTAGGTTCAGTATTACTTGGTAAGCTACCTTGTTGTCCTTCGGAGATTAGTTTGGATAGCTGGCCTATCTGATTTTCGAGCCCTTGGATCGATGCTTGTTGATTCTTAAGTGCTGTCTCGGTATTTTGGAAATGGGTTTCTGATACCGAGATGAATTTAGAGAGCATCTCTTTAAGGTTTAGTTTCTTCTCTTGTTGATAAGGTGGCTGTTGAAAACCCTGAGGATTTTGTGGCTTTTGATTCCTTTGACCATCCCAAGAGAAATTTGGGTGGTTCCTCCAACCTGCATTATAAGTATTACTGTATGGGTTATTTTGAGATCGAAAGTTATTGTTACCCATATAGTTGACTTGTTCCTCTTCGGTAGTAGGATTGAAGGATTGATATTCTGTATGCACACCTCCTCCACTTGAGTCACACCTCATTACTGGATGTACCTGCGTAGAACCAAGTAAACCATCAATCTTTTTATTGAGAAGTTCTACTTGATTTGATAGCATAGTAACTGAGTCGACGTTATAAACGCCGACTATTTTTGTTGGCTTAGTCCTCATGACTTGCCACCGATAATTATTCAGTGACATTTCTTCAATGCATTCATAAGCCTCTTCAGGTGTTTTGTTGTTGATGGTTCCTCCAGTAGCTACGCCAATCATCTGTCTTGTTGAGGGATTCACACCATTGTAAAACGTTTGAACTTGCAGCCATAGAGGTAACCCATGGTGAGGGTACCTTCGCAATAGATCCTTGTATCTCTCCCATGCATCGTAAAGTGTTTCTAAGTCCATCTGCACAAAAGAAGAGATATCATTACGTAACTTAGCCATTTTAGCCGGCGAAAAATATTTTAGTAGAAATTTTTCTGTCATTTGTTCCCAAGTAGTGATGGACCCTCGTGGTAACGAGTTCAACCACTGTTTAGCTTTTTTCTCAGTGAAAAAGGGAATAACTGAAGGCGAATGGCATCATCAGATATGCCATTAATTTTGAAAGTGTCATAAAACTCCAGGAAATTCACCAAGTGAGTGTTGGGACCCTCATCCTGCAAACCATCAAACTAAACAAACTGATGTATCATCTGAATTGTGTTAGGTTTCAATTCAAAATTATTCGCAGCAATAATAGGTCTAACTATACTTGACTCAGTTCCTATTAAAGAAGGTTTAGCATAGTCATACATAGGACGTGGAGTAGGATTTTGATTAGCTGCAATTGCAGGAGGTAGCTGATTGCCTTGGTTTTCAGCCATCGCTTCGATTGGGGGTTGAGTATCATCTTCTTGCTTGTTCTCCGTGTATCTTAAGCTTCGCCTTATTTCTCTTTGGTTTCTACGAACTGTGCGATCAATTTCTTCGTCAAACAGTAATGGTCTCGACGGGTTTTTTCTAGTCATAAACTATGAAAACATGCCAAGAGAAGGAAAAAGGAAGTTAATAAATAATAATTAAATTAAATTAAATTGCAGGAAAGATAATGGCTAAAGTAATAAAAATTGAGTGTTCCTAATATTTCAGTTCCCTGGCAACGGTGCCAAAAACTTGATTGCGAGGTTTCGTGATAGGTTTTAAATATTTATAATTGCTTGTTCTTGGACTAACTATTATCGCGATGTAGGCAAGTGTACCTATCGAACAGTAGTATAGTTTTAGCAAGACCGGATTGTCGAACCCAAAGGAACTAAAAGTACTAGTAATGACTGTCTTTTTATTATCTAGCCTAAGAATTAAGAGATTTTGTTTTAATTAACTAATTATCTAAACTAAGAACTCACAGAGAAAAGAATTAGGGAACGGCTTTTGGGAAAATAGATTGAATAAAGACAATACCTAAGGAAAAATCCACCTAGACTTTACTTGTTATTCTGGCTCTGAATCGGACGATTTATTCATTCAACTTGTTCCGTAGAGATTCCTAAGTTATGTTATTACCCCTATTCAAGACTAATAACGTCTAATCCCTAGTTTGAATAACCGATACTTTTCTCTAATTAACACTCTAAGGTTGCATTAACTAGATCTATGGATCTCCTTATTAGGTTTCACCCTAATCCGAAAAAATCTTGTCACCCTATTTCTAGGCGCGCAATCAACTCCACTTAATTTTGACAAAAGTACTCTTAGACAGGGTCTATTCCTCCTCTGAATAAGAGCATGTCTTGAATCAGTATCCTGGGATATCAAAACAAGAATTAAGAACACATAATTAAGAACAAGTTAAATATTTATCATACGATTCAGAAAATAATAACAAGATTCGTCTTAGGTTTCATTCCCCTTAGATATTTAGGGGTTTTAGTTCATAACTAAATACGAAAACATCTCAGAAGAATAAAGAATACAAAACATAAAGAAAACCCAAAACTCCTGAAGGGAAATTGAGGAGAGATCTTCAGTCTTGATGATGAATCCTGGCTTCCGAGATGGATCAATCGGCTTCCTTGGTGTATTCCTTACCCCCTCTTCTCCCTCCCCCTTTTCTCCTCTTCTAGGGTGTATTTATAGGCTTTGGAATGCCTATAAGCCCTCAAAAGTGGCCTTGTATGAATTGGACTCAACTTGTGTAACGCCCCAAAAATTGGGCCTAGAAGAGTTGGGCTTTGAGTCTGGGATTCGGATAGAAGAAAACCTGAATATTGAGAAGTTTTAAATATTACTAGTGTTTAAAATATATATATATATTGATAAAATATTTATGTTATTACTAATATTTTAATTTCTATGAAAATTATTATCATTATAATTATTAGATACAAATATATTTATAAAATTAATGTTGTTAATTTAGTGTTTAAATTAAATTATTAGAAAATTTTATTGTATCTATTTTTATTGATTTATGGAAATTATAATTATTATTAGGAAAAAATATATATATTATCGTATTTAAAATTTTCATTATTATGGTTATTATTATTATTATTGTTTTAGTTTTTAAATAAATTACAATGGATTTAAAGTGTGGGAAAAATTAGGACCAAGACTCTAGCAAAAAATTATTATTTTTGCTTCTTTAGGGATCTGGACATTAAGGTTTATTAATAAGTTAGGCTAAAATTAGACATAAGGAGGAGTCGGCCCGGTGGTTAGGAGTGTTGGGCAGCGTAAAAGGGCGAGGTTCGATACCAGCGTGCGCAAATTGGGTTTTTTTAGTATACAAAGTTGCGGTTGGAATAGGCCTTAAAGGAAGTTACTGAATGAAGTTTGACACAAAGAGAGCACGTAGTGCGGTGACAAGCAACGTATGTGTGTGTTAAAGAGGTCGAGGTTCGATTCCGTGCACGTGAGCGAATCCTGTTTTTATTTTAAAGTGGGCGAATCAAGCGGTAAGGTTTATAATTTATTGTGACCATATATTAGCAAGGAAGGAAGCTCGTGCGGTGGCCAGCAAACATGGGCGTGGGCGCTAGGCGGATGGAGGTCTGGGGTTCGAGTCCGAGCGAAGGTATGTTTTAATGTTATATTTTTAAAATGAACAGGACTTCAAAGGTAACCTTTAGGATAAAAGGTGACGGTATATTATTGAAAACAAATGCCCGTCCCAGTGGCCTGCACGTCTTTGGGCAACCCTGGGGTCCTAGGTTCGATCAGCGCTATGCGCAAAAGGGTGATTCTTTTTGCTGAACGTGCGTGGGAAGGACCGTATGGAATTGAAACAGTACCAGTGCAGAATGAGTCGGTGAGTGGGGGACTGCTTTCGTCGATGGGAGTTTGAATTAAATTCAAACTTTGATTATGGCCATGAATTAAGGAGATAAGGAAGGAATTAAAATTGGAAAAGGATTTTATTTTATTCTAATCTTAATCTTATTTCTTTTTGCTCTTATTCTTTTCTATTTTTCCCAAAAGTGAACAATTTTCTCATTTTTTTAATTATTTTCTTTCCTTCTCTCATCTATTCCCTCTTTTCTTTTCTTTCTCCTCTTGCCAATTGTTCTTAAGCTAATCCTCTATTTTCTCTTTCGTTATTTCTTCCACAAACTCTCTACCTCTCATTCTTCCTCTCTTTCATCTATAGTAAAAGTTGAACCGATATTCTTTTCATTGCTAACCGAATATCAACAAGCGAAATCCGTGATCCTTTGCTTGTGCCGATTTCTTCAAAGCCGTGTTCTCCTATGTTCTTTTGTTTTATTTGCAATTATCTTTTCTTAATCCTAGATACCGACAGCAATTCTACTTCAAGGTTATAGCCCACATTATCGTCTTCTTCACCACCCAAAAGCCAAAAGTACCACGGGTTTAGGGGCTTGTAGCGGAACTTCTTCAAACTCCCGGATTCGGTTTTACCATTGTTCTAAGGATAAATCTGCACCGGATTGTGAGGAAATCAAGTAGGAGTAAAGGGTAAGTACTTATCATCTCAGATCTGTTCTTATTTTTCAAAGTTAAGAAAAGCCGAAATCCCTAAAATATAGGGAGGCTGTCGAATTGGGCATGTGGCTCTAAGGGTTTTTAACTGACGTTTTTTGTCAATGATTAGTGTCTTCTTAAGTGTTGGATTGAAAGCGTGAATCATTGGAACAATCGGATTCGGAGCTAGCTATCGACTGTGGCAAAAAGGTAACGTTTCAAAGGCTTTTAGAGACATGGTTCGATCATGGGTGAGTAAGTTTTGGAATTTAGTGATTATGGTTTGTAAATAAGAATTGTGCTAATCAATTGTAGGATATTGGAAGGGATCTCAGTAGCAGTCGTCGCAAATCAGGTGTGTACCGAACACCCTTTCTTAGTTTAATTCGGCAAAAGCCGAAATGCCGAAATTCCGGCATTTCATGGGCTTGTGAGTATGCGAATGCTCTCAAGACATAAAGTAGTTGTTAGTTCTGGCACCGCAAGGTGGTAAGTAAGTTCGTGTGATGTTTTAACGTATTTCGGAAAAAGGGCCTCGATGGGCCAAAAACTGGGCCCAATGGGCTTACGGCCCAATATGGGCAAGAGGTGGGCAAAGTAGCCTGTCAGTTAGATGGGAGAATCAAATTGCATATGATTGTTAAGAATTACTGGAATAACGTGTGTAGTTGCGTAAGTACGAAATTACCCCTAAAGAGCATAATTACCAAATACCCCTAGGGTTTAAATTGGTTAAACCGCATGATTGATTAATCTTGTATTTTACATGATATGCATTTATTAATATCTCATTGCATGGGATTGGGGTATTGATGGAGGAAGTCTGAATGTGGTTCATCCACGTCGGAGGCTTTGCCTCAACCGATTGATAATTGAGTGCCGCTGTGCAAGCAACTGTGGAGTGTAATTTGGGTGGGTTGAGATATTCCCACATGGAGTGTAGAAATTGGTGCAGGCAATGTAGCGGTTGGTGGGTTGAGTAGTCTCCCGTTAGGCTTGCATTCATTCTTGATATTGTTACATATGTTCTTGAATCGGGCCTATGGGCCATCTTGTTATGTTAAAAAGGGCTAAGGCCTTGCTATTGATTCGAAAAGGGCTTTGTTCCACTATGTATCGTTATATCAGATAGGGCTTAGGCCCAATGGGCTCGAGCTGATTTGGGCTTTGGATGGGTTTTCAGATACACCGAGTTTTCCCAAACTCACCCCTTCCTCTTCCATCCTTGCGGTGAGCCTTAGTTGGTGGACTTGGAGTAGGCGGGATTCAGAGTGGCCATGAAGCTTGATTGCCGATTTTAAATAAGTTTAGCATTTAATTTGGATTATTTTTATTGTGCTTGAAGTTGTAATAAGGCCGCTCTTTTTATTAATTTTATTTTGGGGATTATTAAACTGGTTAGCACTAGGGTTCGCTTTTATAAAAACTACTTGTTTTAAAAGATCACGATGACACACAAATTTTTCGCAAAGTAAATGTTTTCCAAGAGAATAAATATTTTAAGCAAACGTTTTCAACCTTAATCATTTTCTTAAGATGGGCATAATCACACGGTTTTACAAAAATTATACGAGATGTTAGAGTGTGGCAATGGCGGTGTGCATGTCTAGGATTGGATCCGAAGGAGCTTGGTACTTAGCGATCAACGAACTCACCTCCTCTCCTTCCTAGTTTCCTACGGTGCTGACTTCCGTTCACTTTAACCTACTTTTAAAAGTACCTTTTACAACACCAACTAAGTTTTTTTTCCAAACTAAGTAATACGGGATGTTTTGAATACTTCGATGTGGCGCATCAGATCCGGTCATATCATCTAGGCCGGGTTTGGGGTGTTACAACTTGGGCTCAGCAGGGACACGCCTGTGTGATAAGATCGTGTGATATTACTTCAGGCCGTGTTCGAGCCTGTTAAAATGGCATGGGCGTGTGCTATACCCGTGTGAATCGTGCTTCAATTTTGCCAGATTAACACGACCGTGTGGTCTGCCCGTGTGAGGAGGTCCAGGCTGTGTTGATTTCATACTTTGGCCTATTTTCTATGTTTTTGGCCCGTTTCTCGTTCCTTTCGCTCTCCTATGCTCTCCTAAGTATAAAACATGAAATTAAAGCATTAGGAGCATCGAATTCACCAATTCTAATGAGAAATCATCCATAAAATGCATTAAACATGTGGTCAAAATATGTATAATTTACAGTTTATCAAGGAGCTAGATGAATGGCGAACACATAAACAGAGAACACACAATAAACCAAAACTACGCCAGAACGAGCTCGATACCTTTCCAAATCAACTTAAGGTTGGCGATAAAGTCTTATTAGATGCTGCAGATCCTCACATTGTCACTGCCAGACCAGATGAAGAAATCCCTCTTACGGTACTTAGTATTTTTCCATTCGGTACAATTGAGGTAAGTCACCCCAAGTTCGGCACTTTTAAGGTAAACAACACCCGTTTAAAACCTTATTTTGATGAGATTGATAGCAAGAATGAGGAGTATAAACTCTTCGAACCACCATGACTATTCAATGGAGAGGTAAGTCGAGCTTAGACTATAAATAAATGCTTCTCGGGAGGCAACTCGAGCACTAACAATATTAATTTCTTTAAATTATAGTATTTAACATCTAACTTACTAATAGAGATCTTGAATACAGGTTTTTCCACAAAGACACGGCCAAGCACACAAGCGTGCTTAGGGCCGTGTGAAAACAGGGCAAAAGATTTCCCCAACACGGGCTACGATAAAACACCAAGGCCGTGCGACATGGCCATGGTCAAACTTGCCAAAACAACATGGGTATGTGACACGCCCGTGTGGAAGAACCGTGGGTGAACCTGTTAAAATAGCACGGGCGTGTGACACGCCCGTGTCTAGTACCCATGGTCGAACCTGTTAAATTAAGACGGGCGTGGACCTTGCATACACGGGCGTGGGAGAAGAGAATGAAGCTAAACACGATCGTTCGACACGGCCGTGTGCATCCACAAGCCCAAGGAACACGGGCGTGTACTAAATATCAGATGCGCCTAAATTCAAAATTCGCAAATCACACAGGCTGAAATTGTGGAACACGGGCGTGTTACCTGGCCGTGTGCCCCAAAATTTATAAAAACCCGACACTATTCATTGTCTTCTCCATCCAAAAACCCTAACCCTAGTCGCTGCAAGTCCACACGACCTCCCCGCCACGCCCGTGCGCCGCATCCAACTCCATTTTTGCCACTCATTCTCCTTTTCTAGCGTTTGTTTACTTTTTTTCCCTTTAATTGTACTCATTTTTCATGTTAGTTATCATAGAACTATGCATTTTTCATGATTATTTTCATCTTTCTCTCACTCACACTTTATTCATAGAACAAGCTATTATCTTTTTTATGTGCAAATTCTTACTCTTTATATGATTTCTCTACTTTATTTGATTAGTTACAAGTAAATATTCATGATTAGAATAATAGACATACTCATGCCTTTAGTGTTAACATTTTTCATCTGTCACGCATGTTGCATTCCATGAAATTCGTTGCCATTTTCACGCCATACAATTGATTGCTTTGATTAACTTGTTGGTCTTAGTAGTTGCTGAAATTATGATTGTTATTTACAATTTGTCTTCATGTAACTTTGATCATTCCTCAAGATGAATTAATGGTTTTGATTACAGGTACCATGTCATCTTCACGAGGAAAGAAAACTGTCGTACCTGCTTCCAAGAAACAGAAGGGAGCGTCATCTTCCTCAGGTCCAACCATGAAAATTCGTCACCCTCTCCTATAGTTCCCCCGTGGGCCCCAGGAAGAACTTTTCCAAATACTTTTGGCCTGACCTTTAATTACGGGCCACTGCATCAACTAGGCTACCGTAGAACAAGTTCAGTTGGTTGATGCGATTCAGGCCCTCCTAACCACCGACCCTTGGGAGCTGTTCTTTGGGATTATCGAGCCAACGTACCTCGAGCTCACGATGGAACTATACTCAACGTTCTATCTTCAGTTCTCCCACCTTCCCTGAGGTACCTACATGCCATTTTTGCTCACACGATTACAGGAAGGCGAGAGAGCACTGGCGTCGTCAACACTCACGACGCCTACTTTTTATAGTGTATGTTGCACGGGCACGTCATCGACCTTGCCTATTTCATCGCCGTCGTGATTCAGCACCAGACAGAGCGACATAGGAAGGGGGTCATCTCTATTGGCCCCTACATGACTCGGTTGGCTCGACACTTCGGGCTCCTTGACACTGCGGCCCAAGAATCATCCTTGACCCTTATTGGCCAAATGTCTCCACAAGGCATCTCGAGCATACTTAGCATGAGGATGATCGAGAGGCATCGAGGAACCTACCCTCCTCAATATCGTTTCGCCCAATCTACAGAGGAGGAGGCCTACGAGGACATTCCTGATGATGTCCTTCTGCAGCACGAGGACCCACCATCCCAGCCACCACCACCCTCTCGTCTAATTCATGCGGTGGCTTCATATGCTGACATCTCTGAGTGCCTCACTCGAGTCGAGCAACAGTGTTTTCAACGATTTGACAACATTGATGCTACTCTATAGCATATTTGTCAGCACCTCCACATCTCATCGCCAGTCCCACCTCGCGAACCATCCAGCGATGAAGATGTTTAAAAATATTTATTTATTATTTTATGTTTTCAATTTTTATTAAAACTACTTTTTATTTTTATTAGATTTTAGAATTTTATTTTTAATTATCAATTTCGGTTATTTCTTTATGAGTAATTATTCTTCCTAATATCCCCTAAAAAGTTCCTGATCTTATCACAATTATATAGAGCTCTTAAGCTCATCATCGCATAGAAACTAAAAACTCCACCGGGAAAGGTTCTCCACGACTGCCACGTCCCGATCGACCACGACCATAGCTACCACTAGATATAATATTCTTTCAGCGTAGGACTTATGGACTAATGAACCTCTACCACCACTGAAGTATCCTCCTCCACTTTCGCACCGATTACTCTCCAAAACTCCAGTTCGAGGGATTCATCATACAGGAAGTTTCACTTCTCTCCCTATCTCATTTTTATATTCTAATATCTATCTTTGTACATTGAGGGCAATGTACATCTTAAGTGTGGGGGATATTTATTTCATTATCAGAAAAATCCCTGAATGACTACCTTGTTCTCTTGGAAAGCTCTCATATCATATTTAGGATAAATTTTGATTAATTTATGACGATGATTGATATATTTTGAATTAAAACATAGTCATTTATGCATTGATTGTTTAAACCTCAAGACATTAGAGAATCAAGCATGATAAGTTGATTTTTAAGAATTTAAAATTTTAGGTTGTTTCCCCAAAGTTAGATATTACTTTGAGTTAGAATTCACAAGTTTTAAACATCAAAAAGCCATAATTTTTGTGAGATTTTTAAGCCTTTTGAGCATCTATTAATTCTTTCATGCTCACTTTTATTATTGCTTTGAGTGCGTCAATATCAAACTGTTATTCTAGAACTTGCTTGATTATGCATGTCAAGACCACACCATTGATTTGATATGTCAAAATGATTAAGGCACTTAGGATTAACCCACTCATGCCATGAAAAGCGTACCTCCACGACTAACCCTTAGTAAACCCCCTTGAGCCTAACAAGCCATTTCTTGTATTACCCTTAATATTAACCCTTAACCCGTTATTGTTTAAATCCCCTAAATTAATCCCTATTTTTGTCGAGATTAGAGTTGAAGAAATTGCTTAGCTATGTCTCGTTCTTAATAGTTAGTCTATGTTATTTAACTTGTTCTTAAAAAAAATGTATACACATTAGAAATTCCATATTCTGAGAAGAAGCCCTGTTGTACGCAAGTGATGATTAACCCTTTTTCTAGTTAGGCAATTTTTCAATTCAATCTCGATTCTAACCCTTTCTTTCAACTTATGACACACCCCCTAACCAAGCTTCATTACAACCCTCTAAATATTTTTTGATTGACGTATCATCTTAATTTATAGTGGTGGAGATTTGATTTTCATGCAAGCTTATGATAATGACTTTTGATTATTGACTATTGAGTGCTTCATGTATTGTCCTTAAACACCTTGAGTGATTTGAGTGGATCTTTAGTGAGGATGTGAAACTCTGTGATATTCTGAATCAAAGGTAATTACTTAGATGAGGGGAGACACCTATGTTTGCATGATTAAAATACTCAACTTGGATTGTTTGAAACTTTTATGTTCTTTTAGTTGAATTCTCAATGTATGATTACCTATGGATTATTTTGAGATATTATCGATAGAAATTATAAATTGAGAAGAATTTATTTTGATTATGAGCTGAGAATTTTGCTTGAGGACAAGCAAATGCTTAAGTGTAGGGGTATTTGATAAACCGTAATTTATACATATTTTTACCCCATGTTTAACGCATTTTATGGATGATTTTCCCTTAGAATTGGTGAATTCGATGCTCCTAATGCTTTAATTTCATCTTTTATACTTAGGACAACATAGGAGAGCGAAAGGAACGAGAAACGGGCCAAAAACGGAGAAAATAGGCCAAAATAAGAAATCAACACGGCCTGGACCTCCTCACACAGGCATAACACACGTCACACGGGAGTGTCCCTGCCGAGCCCAAGTTGAGTCCAATTCAGAAAAGGCTAATTTTGAGGGCTCTTAGGCATTCTAAAGCCTATAAATACACCCTAGAGGAGGAAGAAAGAGGACACACAGAATAGGGAGTAAGGAATTACTCCAAGGAAGCCGATTGATCCATCTTAGAAGCCGGATTCATCATCAAGACTGAAGATCTCTCCTCAATTTCCCCTTCAAGAGTTTCGGGTTTTCTTTATGTTTTTGTAGTCTTTATTATTCTGAAATGTTTTCTTATTTAGTTATGAACTAAATCCCCTAAATACCTAAGGGGAATAAAACCTAAGACGAATCTTGTTATTATTTTCTGAATTGCATGATAAATATTTAACTTGTTCTTAATTATGTGTTCTTAATTCTTGTTTTGATATCTCAGGATGCTGGTTCAAGATAAGCTCTTATTCAGAGGAGGAATAGACCCTATCTAAGAGTACATTTATCATAATTAAGCAGAGTTGTTTGTGTGCCTAGATATAGGGTGACAAGATTTTGCCGGATTAGGGTGAAACCTAATAAGGGGATCCATAGATCGAGTTAATGCAACCCTAGGGTGTTAATTAGAGAAAGGTCTCAATTATTCAATCTAGGGATTAGACGTTATTAGTCTTGAATAGGGATAATAACATAACTTAGGGATCTCTATGGAAGAAGTTAAATGAATAAATCGTCTGATTCGGAGCCAGAATAACAAGTACAGTCTAGGTGGATTTTTCCTTAGGTATTGTCTTAATTCAATCGATTTTCTCAAAAGCAATTCCCCAATTCTATTCTCTGTGAGTTCTTAGTTTAGATAATTAGTTAAGTTAAAAAACAAAACCTCTTTATTCCTAGGCTAGATAATAAAAAGACAGTCATTACAAGTACTTTTAGTTTCTTTGGGTTCGACAATCCGGTCTTGTTAAAACTTTACTACTATTCGATAGGTACACTTACCTACATCGCGATAATAGTTAGTTTCAAGAATGATTAATTATAAATATTTAAAACCTATCACGAAATCACGCGATCAATGGGTATATAATGTTCAAAGATAGAATTTGTGTACCCAAAGATAGTGAGCTCATTCAGAAGATCTTGTGAGAGGCACACAGTGGTTGTTCGTCAGTTCACTCGGGTAGCGTGAAAATGTACAATGACCTTAAGAAATTGTATTGGTGGTTGAGTATGAAAAGAGACATTTCAGAGTTTGTTTCCAAGTGCCTAGTGTTTCAACAAGTAAAGGCTGAACATTAGGTGCCTTTGGGTTTACTTCAGCCTATTATGATTCCCGAGTGGAAATGGGATCGTATCACCATAGACTTTGTGACCAGTTTACCACTGACCCCGAAAAAGAAAGATACAGTATGGGTTATTGTCGATAGACTCACTAAGTCAGCACACTTCATACCAGTGCGTGCTGACTACTCCCTTGAAAAATTAGCTAACTTGTATGTTTCTAAGATTGTGAGGCTTCACGGTGTGCCGTTGTCAATTGTTTCTGATAGAGACCCGAGGTTCACCTTGAGGTTTGGAAAAAGTTACAAGAGGCTTTAGGAACCAAGTTGAGTTTCAGCACGGCATTTCATCTGCAAATTGACGGACAGTCGGAAAGAGTAATACAAATCTTAGAAGACATGTTAAGGTGCTGCGTTCTTGAATCTCAAGGAAGTTGGGAAAAATACTTACCATTAGTTGAATTCGCCTACAACAACAGCTATCAGTTGAGTCTGAAAATGGCACCTTATGAGGCTCTGTACGGGAAAAAGTGTCAAACACCCCTATTCTGGACTGAGTTGAGAGAGAGTCAGATTCACGGGGTTGATTTGATTAAAGAGGCTAAGCAAAAAGTTAAGGTGATTCGTGACTGTTTGAACGCTGCCTCGAATAGACAAAAATCCTATACAGATTTGAAACGAAGAGAGATTGAGTTTGTAGTTGGGGATAAGGTATTTTTGAAAGTTTCCCCATGGAGGAAAGTCCTCAGATTTGGTAGAAAAAGCAAGTTGAGTCCTCGTTTTATAAGACCTTATGAGGTTACTGGGAGAGTAGGGCCAGTTGCCTATCGTTTGGAATTGCCACCAGAGTTAGAAAAGATTCACAGAAAAGATTCACAATGTGTTTCACGTGTCTATGTTACGCCGATATAGATCAGACCCTTCACACGTAATTGCGCCAACTAAAGTTAAGATTCTTCTAGATATGACTTATGGTGAAGAACCAATCAAGATCTTAGCTTGAGAGTTCAAACAGTTAAGAAATTAGAATATACCACTTGTGAATGTTTTATGGCATAGACATGGAATCGAGGAAGCCACACGGGAATCCAAAGAGTCTCTGAGAGAGCAGTATCCAAACTTATTCACCGGTAAGATTTTCGAGGACGAAAATCCCTAATGGGGAGAAATGTAACAGCCTGATTTAGGGCCTAGTAGGAACAGTGGTCTTGGGACCACAATTCCGAAGTTAGAAAATTTTCTTTATTATTTTTATGAGGATATAGTACAATTATATAAGGGCATGTAAATTTTGGTAAGTTAATTTTAGTGATTTCTAGTCCAATTTCGAAAAAGGACTAAATCGCATAAAAGGAAAAAGTTGTATTTTAGTACCCAAATGTGTTAAATAGCTAGAGAATATGATTTGGGGGTCTCAAAAGGGCAATTAGACCTTTAGAAATAGGGTGGCCGGCCATGAGAGTCATGTGTGGTCAAAATTTCAACTTTTGGTGGGATTAGGTGACCAAATTTTGACTAAAATAGAAAATAGAAAAAGGAAAATGATATCACCTTATTTCCCATTTCTTCTTAGCCAAAAATCTCAGTTATTATTGGGGGTTTGAGCTTCAAAAATTTGCAGCAACTTGAAGCTCTCACAAGTAAGTGATTTTAATGAGTTTTCTTCTAGATTTTTACATTTTTGAGACCCTTGAAGCATGAGCTTTCAAATGAGGGTGAGATCTTACAAAATGGTCAAGAGTTTAGGATTTTTCCATGGATGTATTTTTTATATATGCTGAGTTTTTATGGAAGAATATGAGTCTTAGATGTGTTATAAACAACTTTTATGAAAGGTGTTAACATGAAAACACCTAAAGGGACTATTTTGCATAAGTTGCAAAATAGGTGATAAGTGTGTGAAATAATGAGAATTTGGGATTGATCTAGTAGTAAAAAGAGTTTATCTAGGCTTGAAATACGAAGAAATTCGATAAAAATTAATTTTTGGGCATAGGGGTAAAATGGTCATTTTGCCAAGGCCTAGGGGAAAAATGGTCATTTTACCAAAGTTGTGAATTTATGAATGCCTAATTGTGTTAGGTAAAATTGTGAATTTATGAATGCCTAATTGTGTTTAGTGACTAAATGGATGCATATTGTTATTATAGATCAAGAATTGCCAAAACCGAGCCTAGATCGGGGCAAAGCCAAGCAATCCGATTAAGCCGTCTAATCAAGCACTTTTTATAAACCGAGGTAAGTTCTATGTAAATAATACAACTACACTATTAATACTTGTATTCATACTGTCATTGAATTGATATTGTACGAGTTGTTAAGTTATAAATTGAGAATGCCTTGTAATATTTGAGATAGTGGAAATATCCCGTTGAAACCTTAGGATATGAACTAAATATTCGTGCCAAGACATTGGGTAATTTGTGCGTCGGTGTAAGACATGTCTGGAACATGCTTCGGCCACATTATGAGAGCCAGTGTAAGACCATGTTTGGGACATGGCATCGACATCCAGACGTGAGCTAGTGTAAGACATGTCTAGGGCATGCATCAGCCATATTATGAGAGCCAATGTAAGACCATGTCTGGGACATGGCATCGGTATAGAGATGAGTGCCAGAGTAAGACATGTCTGGGACATGCATCAGCCTCGACAGAGACAGCCAGTGTAAGACGTGTCTGGGACACGCATCGGCTAAGAGTTGTACTAGTGTAAGACATGTTTGGGATATGCATCAGCACGCACATATGAGAGCCAGTGTAAGACCATGTCTGGGACATGTCATCGGCAATATATCCCATGTTGAAGGTCTATAGAATATCCAATAGTATTCCAAATGGTTCAATGGTGAAAGTTATAGTTCAATTTTGATAAAGAAAGGATGATCAGGTTGTGAGTGTTACAGGTACCTATATGATAAGAATGAGTAACGAGTTATTTAGGTATGTGTTTTTGATCGATTTTTGATAATTTTTACGTTTTTGAGATTGTTGCTTAGTAATCTATCAAGCCCATGTCTCAATTTCTGAATTTGATGATGAATTTAAGTTATAACATTGATAAAATTGTAAGCTTTGTGATGTTAGTTGATGGAAAATGAAAGATATGTGTGGGGTTAATATGTTTTGATTTGAATTTTTGATGAATTTGAGTATTTTGGACTAATTTGTGAAAATAAGAAATTGAGAGGCTAAAATGTGAAATAAATGAAATATGTGGGCTTATATGAGCTAAGGGAAAATTAGGCTAAGCATGTGTATATAGAAATTTTGTATATTTTGTGATTTTTGTGATTAAGGACTAAAGTGTTAAAATGTGAAAATATAAGGGCTAATTCGTAAAATACCCTAAATATGTGTAAATGGATTAAATTGAATGATTTGGTGAATAATAGATTTAAATTTGAATTTGTTTAGATCAAGAACAAAAGAAAACGAAATTAGATCGAGGGAAGTCGAAAATGATCGAGTAGTCGATTCCGTCCATTTGAATTCGTACGAGGTAAGTCTATATACAAATAAATGTGTTGAATTGAATTATTATTATGTATATGTTAATGAATTGTGATGAATGGCTATTGGAGCTGAGTATGTGAAATCTGAGAAAGTTCCGATAATGTGACAAAGTTTGAAAAGCCCCGTACGAACCATAGAAATAGTAAGGATACATATGTCATGACATAGGACTCCAATATGAGATTTCGTGTAAGACCACATTTAGGACATCGGCATCGTATATGATTTCATGTAAGACCCTGTCTGGGACAGTGGCATCGATATTTGATTACATGTAAGACCATGTTTGGGACATTGGCATTGTACGAGCTTTTCGACCTATCCGAGTATCCTTATTAAATTCAAACGGTTTAATGGGCATCCCGAGAAAGGAATAACTATGTGAATGTATATCCAATTTAGGTACATATGAACTGTATATGGTATTTGGCAATGAAAGGTAAATATTAATATGATCTTTTAATATACGAACTACATGGAAATGTGATGTAATTATAAGTAAGTGATTATGAACAATTGAGCTAAATGAGAATTATGAACTTGCTATTGTGTTATGCCATGATTCATATGAATGAATTGGTTTATAATTGTGATATGTGATAAGTTTATTTGTATATGGCTTACTAAGCTTTTAAAGCTTACTTTGTGTGTTCTTTCCATGTTTTATAGATCATCGAAGCTAACTCGGACATCGAGGATCATCAGGAACCATCATCACACTATCGACTACTTGTTGGTACTTTTGGGGCCTTTGTATATATATGGTATATGGCATGTATAGGCTAGTGAGTAAATGAAATGTTTTGTGTTAAGATTATAGCCATGAGATTTGGCTTATTTTTGGTTGGAAATGTTGTTATGTTTTTAGCCTTATAAGTTGGCCTAAGTTATGTGCTTGGTAAGTTAATGATATGAGGTTTATAATGTCTTTTATGTTGGTTTAAATATGATAAGTTTTATGACATGAATTAGGTAATATCATGTTAATAAAATGCATTTGAGAATAATGCGTACTTAATGATTTTGATATGCTTTGGCTGTGGAATTAAATGGTTGAAATGGTAGTGTATGGATGGTATGATTGTGTATCAATTGTTATGTTTGGTTGTCTATAAGTGTGAGAAAATGGTGCTATTTTGGTTGCTATATGTGCTTGAGATTAGGGTGGCAAATTGGCTTTGCAAATGGCCTATTTTTGTCCACACGAGCAGAGACACGGGTGTGTGTCTTATCCGTGTGTGACACATGGTCATGTTACACGGCCGTGTGTCCCCTAGGGTAGTCCTACAATTAGTCTGTGTTGAGCACAACCTAGACACACGGGGCGTATCTGGTGGTCGTGTGAGGCACACAACCTTGGCATATGGGTGTGTGTGGCCATTTCGAAGGGTACACGGGCTAGACACACAGGCGTGTGGATAGTCATGTGACCCAAGTCAGTTTCAACCATGGCCAAAGCACACGGGCATGGTTGATAACCGTGTGAGTCACACGGGCATGTTTGATAACCGTGTGAGTCACACGAGCTGTTCACACGGGCATGTGACCTATTATTGCATAATTTTTCTAAGTGTTTGAAAGCTTTTACATATGATTGGTTTAATCCCGAACCACTCTTATACATGTTTTAAGGTTTCGTATTACCTTGTAAGGGACAATGTGAATGTTTGTGAATAGTTTACGATAATGATTGCATAAATGTATGTAATTGATGTGTAATATCCGGTAATGCCTTATAACCCTATTCTGGCGACGAATACGGTTTAGGGGTGTTACAAGTTAGAGGTATCTTGATATAAAAAGAAAAGCGTTTCTTGAGTTGAAACAACACCACAGAACTATAGCTAAATATGAGAGAGAATCTATTTAGCTTAGTAAGTATGCTCTTGAATTAATTCCAACATAATTCACAATGTGTACTTGCTTTGAGGCGGGATTGAATGAAGAGATCTAGTTATTCGTCGAGGCACTTAAGTTGAAAGAGTTTGTGGTATTAGTTGATAGAGCTTAGAAAATAAAAGACATATTAGTAAAGCAAAGAAAAAAGTTGATTCGGAAGTTAGAGACACGTGTAAACAACAATTGGGAAAAACATTCTCCTCTCCTTCGAAGAAAGTAAAAGAATTTCGCAGTCAATTTTCAGCTCTGTCAGGATTTTTTGGAAAAGATAGTGGAAAACAACGTATTCTGAGACCTCAGGCTACCTCTATAGCCAGTGTTGGCAGTGTTCGAAACTCCAACAAGCTTGATTGCCAATATTATAGTAGGAAGCAATTTAGGGAGTGCCAATTGAAGGATGGATCTTGTTTCAAATGTGGCTCTTTAGATCATTTCCTTAGAGATTGTCCAAAAATATCAGATAGGGACAAAGCTCAGACTGTATGATTAGGGTTGCACTTTCTCAAGGTAGACCACTTAAAAACAGTGGAAATGCCAGAGTTAGCAGAAGTGGAACAAAAGACACTACAATACGATATGAGGCACGAGCTCCTGCTAGGGCTTATCCAATTCAAGCTCACAAGGATGCTTCAGTACCTAATGTCATCGTTGGTACATTTTCTCTCTTTGATGTTACCGTTTACACTTTGATTGACCCAGGGTCAACTCACTTATATATCTATACTACACTAGTAACAAATAAGAAAATACCAGTAGAGTCAACTGAATTTTTGGTCAATGTAACTAATCCACCTGGTCAGTATGTGTTAGTTGATAAGATTTGTAGGAATTGTCTACTGAAAGTTCAAGATTGTGACTTTCCAGCTGATTTGATGCTCTTGCCATTTAATGTATTTAACGTTATTCTCGGCATGGACTAATTGATGTTGCATGACGCAGTTGTGACTTGTAGATGAAAACAGATTAGTTTGAAATGTCAGAATGGATAATTAATTAGTGTTGAATCACACAAAATAAACAGTATCGCCAAAATTATTTCTACTGCGTCAGCTCAAAAACTTGTAAGAAAAGGGTGTGAGGTGTATTTGGCATATATTTTAAATTCTCGAGTTTTAGAATCTAAGGTTTAATTATTTCCTATTGTTTGCAATTTTCCTGTTGTATTTCCGGAAGAGTTGTCAAGGGTACCACCAATTAGAGAGGTTGAGTTTGCTATTGAGTTAGTGCTAGGAACTTCTTCGATATTGATTGCTCCTTATAGAATTGCCCCAACTAAATGAAAAGAACTAAAAGCATAGATGCAAGAATTTTTAGATAAAGGGTTTGTTCGACCGAGTATCTCCCTAAGGTGCGTCTGTGTTGTTTGTTAAGAAAAAAGATGGGTCAATGCATTTGTTTATTGATTATCAACAACTGAATAAAGTTACAATTAAAAACAAATATTCGTTTCCTCTCATTGACTATTTGTTTGATCAGCTAAAAGGTGCGATAGTGTTTTCAAAAATCTACCTGAGGTAAAGTTTCTGATGTACTGAGAACAAATTTTCAAACCAAGTACGGACACTATGAACTTTTAGTTATGTCGTCGGTTTAACAAATGCTCAAACTACATTTATGGATCTGATGAACATAATTTTTCAGCCGTATTTATATAAGTTTGTTGTTGTTTTCATCGATGATATACTAATTTACTCGAGAGATGAGATTAAGCACGCCTAGCATTTGAGCATTGTACTACAAACTTTGCGCGAGAAATAGTTATTTGTGAAATTCAATAAATACGAGTTCTGGCTACAAGAAGTTGGGTTTTTAGGTCATGTGGTATCAAAAAATGGCATACAAGTTGATCATAGTATGATTTCAGCTATACTAAGTTGGAACCCCCGAGAAATATCACTGAAGTAAGAAGTTTTCTGGGTTTGGCTAGATATTATAGGCATTTTGTCAAAGGTTTCTTGATAATCGCATTACCATTGATGAAACTGTTACAAAAAGATGTTAAGTTTGTCTAGTCTGATAAATGTCAACAGAGTTTTGATAAATTGAAAGCGATGTTAACTAAAGACCATGTGTTAAATCAACTAGATTCCAATAAAGAATTTATGTTATGCAGTAATGCTTCATTCAGTGGTTTAGGTTGTGTCTTGATGTAAGAAGGAAAAGTTTTATCCTATGCTTCCTGACAGCTAAAATCACATGAGAAAAATTATCCAACACACGATTTGGAACTTGCAAGTATCGTGTCTACCTTAAAGATTTGGCAAAATTATTTATACGGAGAAAAGTGTCACATTTTCACCGATCATAAAAGCTTGAAATATTTGATGTCCTAGAAAGAATTGAATTTGTGACAAAGTAGATGGTTAGAGTTGTTAAAAGACTACGATTTTACTATCAAAAGCTTATGTTGTTGTAGATGCTCTGAGTCGGAAATCATTGACTACATTGAAAGCTTTGAATGCTCAGCTGACATTCATTGATGACGGGTCGATTTTGCTGAACTAAAGGCTAAACTGATATTTTTATAGCAGATTTTTAAGGCATAAAAAAAGATCTTGATTTGTTTGCTAAACGCGAACAAGTCAAAAACTGCTAGATACAAAATTTCATATTGGTATTGACAATAGCTTATACTTTCGAAACAGATTGTTCATTCTGAAGAATTTCAAAGTTAAACGAGAGATTTTGCAAGAAGCTCACAGTAGTAGTTGCTCGATTCATCCTAGTAGTAATAAAATGTAATATGATTTGAAACAATTGTACTGGTGGCCAAGTATGAAACGTGAGATCTCAGAATTTGTATAAAAAATTTTGATTTTTCAGCAGGTTAAAACTGAGCATCAGGTACCTTCGAAGTTGCTACAAGTAGTTATTATTCCAGAATGGAAATGGGAACGAGTTACCATGGACATTGAGTCAAGGTTATTGTTATCACCAAGAAAAAAAGATGCAATTTAAGTTGTTTCCAACAGTTTGACTAAATTTTCACATTTCATTCCTTTGCGCACTGATTTTTCACTTGAGAAATTGGTAGAATTATATGTTTCTGAAATCGTCAGATTACACAGTGTGCCGTTGTCGATTATTTCTAACTGCGATCCATGATTCACCTTTAGATTCTAGGGTAAGCTGCATGAAGCTTTGGGCACCAAATTGACTTTCAGTATAGCGTTTCATTCATAGACCGATAACCAGCCTGAAAGAGTAATTTAGATACTCGAGGATATGATTCGATGTTGTATTCTTGACTACAAAGGTAACTAGGAAAAATTTCTTCTGTTGGTTGAATTTGCTTATAACAACAATTACAAGTCGAGTATTAAAATGGCTCTGTACAAAGCTTTGTATGGTAAAAAATGCAGAACTCCTTTATACTGGACCGAGTTGAGTGAGAAAAAGCTTTCGGGTATCGACTTGATTCGTGAAACTGAATAAAAATTAAAGGTGAAATGAGATTGTTTGGAAGCTGATTTTGATCGTCAAAAGTCGTATGCCAATTTAAAAAGAAAAGACATCAAGTTCCAGGTTGGCTATAATGTGCTTTTGAAAGTGTTGCCCTGGAAGAATGTTCTCTGTTTTGGTCGAAAGGGAAAAATTAGTCTGCAATTTATTGGTATGTATGAAGTTATCGAGGGAATTAGGTTGATAGCTTATTGTTTAGCTTTACCATCAAAACTTGAAAAAATTCACAATGTTTTCCATGTGTAGAGGTTGAGGTGGTACAAATCTAATCCATTGTGTGATTTCATCGATTGATTTGGAGTTACAGCCTAATATGTCGAATAGTGAGGAACCGATTAAGGTTCTGGCTCGGGAAATCAAAGAATTGAGAAAAAATGTATAGCTTTAGTTAAGGTTATTTGGCACCTTCACAGAATCGAGGAAGCTACCTTGGAATCGGAAGAAGCTATGAAATTGTAATACCCGAACCTATTTTCTAGTAAGATTTTTGGGGGTAAAAATTAATTTAAGGGGGAGAGTTGTAGACCAAAATTATAACTAGTGAGTCAATATTTTATTATTTATAGAATTATTACAAGATCTTATTAAAATTTGGTTAGAAAATTTTAACGTTTAGATAGTTAAGTAAGTAAAAAGGACTAATTTGTAAAATCGCAAAAGTTAGTTTCAATTAGCTATAGGTGTTAAGTGGCTATAGAAATGTGTTTTATTATTTATATAATTATTACAAGATCTTATTAAAATTTGGTTAGAAAATTTTAACGTTTAGATAGTTAGGTAAGTAAAAAGGACTAATTAAGTAAAAGCTAGTTTCTATTAGCTAAGGTATTAAATGGCTATAGAAATGTGAGTTGATGGACATAAATGGTAGATATACGTAGTTAGTGAACGATTTTGGAGTGTTATAGTATAAACTTAAACTAATTTTTAAATGGTAAAGTTGTAATTAATAATTAAGTAAAAATTAAAACAAAACAAAAGCATAATTAATCATCATCTTCTCCATTTCTTCTTGGCAAAACTGAAACTACCATTTTTAGCTTAAGGAACATTTGACCAAGCTTCATTCTTCATCATGGTATGTGTTTGATTCCTGTTTTTTAATGATTTTTATGTTTTTGTGATTGTTGTAGCTTTATCTAGCTAACCCAGGGGTTAATTCGTAAAACAATTAAACATTTTGAAATGTGTCGTTGTTGAGTTTGAAGTTGTAACACCCTATACTGGCCCGATCACCGAGCCCGAATATCAGGATGCGACACCATCTTCTCATGTCATACCCAACAAATAAAAGCTCATTCTAAAAGAAATGTCTTTCTTATTATCACTATTACATGCTACACATACATCAAATGGTCTTATAATAATAATTAAACATGCATAAGATCCATTTTCCAAAATTTTCCAATCAAGTACATAGGTAATGATACTGGAACATGGGTATTGATATTTCACTTAAATAGTTTGATACTGCTTGGAAAATCGATATTAAAACAACATTCAGTTTTTCACCCAAAAATTATCAGTACCTTTCAAAAGTACCAGTAATTTTTACCCCGAATATTGATGCTCGTGATATGGTATCGATACCAATTTACGATCCCTGCACATGAAAAATCATAGAGGTATCATTTTTAACACACGACTCTATACATTTGCTTCATACCAGAAAAATATATCATACATAAGCACATAACTCATTCCAACTTGTATCAAATTCATCATGTTACTATCACAACATCAAATAATTGTCAAAACAGCCATAATAATAGTTTAAACCACCGTAATTAAGTCAAAGATATGATCAACATAATACGAATCAAAACTCAAAATCTTAAGAGCAATTGAGCCATGGAAACATCCCAATTATCATGTTAAATTCTAGCATAAAGTCTACCACATTTCCTTATTCCCAAAACATAACTGAATAAACAATAAACACCTATGAAAAAGTGAAAATGAACTTGCTTGGATCATCCCATGGAACCACGCCGCTCACACTGACACACAACAAATCTGTAATGGTTTAATGTAACACCCCTAACCCACCTCTGTAACAGCTCGTTTTTGGTCAAATTGAAAAAGTGGTTTTGGAACCATAAATTTGAAGTCAAAATATTTATTTTATTATTATTTTAATGTTTATAACATGGCATGATGATTTTGTGAAATTTCGTTAAGAAATTTTATCATTTGAATGGTCAATTTGAGAAAAAGGGCTAAATCGCGTAAAGTGTAAAAGTGTTGTTCTATTAGCTAAAGGTGTTTAATAGCTATAGAACCTTAAAGTAAAGGTCCTTAAGTATTAATTAGCCTAATATGGAGTTAGTGGAAGTTGGTGGCTTGGTATTTATGTAATTATTAAAGTTATTAAGGGTTAATTTAGTAAATTGGTTAATTTAAGTTAAATTTAAATAAAAAAAAATTTATCACCATCTTTTCACCATATTCAACCAAAACATAGAGAGAAAAAAGCAATTTTTGTCTTCAACATTTGGAAACCTTAATCTCTTCAATTAAGGTAAGATTTTGTCCCATTTTTAATGATTTCTACGTTTTTGAGATCATTACAGCTAGGTCTAGCTAGCCCAGGGACTAATTTGCAAAATTTTTAAAGATTTTGAATGATTCTATTGATGAATACATGAGTATGTTGATCTTTAATGATAGATTTTGAATAGTAGTTGATAGTTCAACAAGTTTTGTTAAGTGATTTTTAGTGAAAATGCAAAATAGGGATCTTTTGCATTCTAGTAGCTATAGGTATCAAATAGCTATGGAATTCAAAACTTAAGGTCCTTATATGGTAATTAGACCATTGAAGGGTAGTTAGAAGATATTTTAATGACTCATCCATGGAAAAATTAGAAAAGGCAAGGGACTAAATTGGAAATCACTAAAATTAAAAGATGAAAATTAAATAAAAAGAAATATTCATCTAATTGCATATCATCTTCCCCAAAATTTCTATGGAAACCTTAGGAGAGAGGAAGACAACTTACCAAGCTTGAAAAGGTATGAAATCAAGTCTCGTTTTTAATGATTTTTATATTTTTGAAACCGAGATAGTCTAATCTCTCTATTTAGGGAATTAATTTGAAAAGTTATCAAGGTATGAAATTTGGGTCATGGATGAATATACTGAAAATTAGAAATTTACGGTAGAAAATGAAAAGTTATTCATAGATAAACAACTTTTATAAAGCAAATTTTGAGGAAAACTTGATTTAAGAACTAAAATGAAAAATGGTAAAAACCCATGGAAAATTCTGAAATTTGTGAAAAATGTGTATTGTAAATGTTGTTTATAAATTTCATCTAGGCTTGGAAAGAGGGTTAAATTTCATGAATTTCTTTTTCCGAGCCTAGGGACGAAATCAGAATTTTTGAAAGGATAGGGGCAAAATGGTAATTTTACCTAGAATGCAATAGAATGCCAATGTATATGAAATATGATAGATTAATAGTTAAATTTATCCATATAGATCCGGAAAGACCAACTATGGAACTAGATCAAGGAAAACAAAAGGTTTCGGATTAGTTGAGATTGAAAAACGAGCCATTTTCAAGGTAAGTTCGTGTAACTTAAAAATGTATGTTAATATGCTTGAATTGAATTGTATGATTGTGTTGTTATGTCTGAGATGATATATATACATAATGAAATAGTTTTAAATTGTGTAATACAGACAAATTATCGTGTTCAAGTCGAATGTTGAATTTTGATGGGTTGAAAATAATAGTGCATATGTTGCAAATAGAATTTAGCTGTAACAGCCCGATTTTGGGACTAGTCAGAATAGTGGTCTCGGGACCACAAATTCAGGGTCGAGTAAATTATGTTATTATTATTTTAGAGTCATAGTATGATTATAAGAGTGAACAAAAAATTTGGTGAGTTAAGTTTAACGTTTGTGAGCACAATTGTGAAAAAAGACTAAATTGCATAAAGTGAAAAAGTCTTGAATTGATAGCTAAGGGTGTTAAATAGCTAGAGAACCAAAATTGGGGTCTTTAAAGGGCAATTAGACCCTTAAATGAAAGCATAGATGGCCATGAGACAAGGAAATCAATTAGTCAAAGTGTTAGGTTTTGATGACATTAGGAAATTGAGTAAAATAAAGAAAAGTTGTCATCTTTTCTTTTCTTCTCCCATACACCACTGAAAATCAGCCATTGAAGGGGGTTTGAAAGCTTAAAATTTTTAGCTACTTAGTTGACTCACAAGTAAGTGATTTCCATACCCTTTGTTGATGATTTTTGTATTTTTAAGACCCTTGAAGCATGAGCTTTCAAATGAGGGGTATATCTTACAAAATGGTTGAAGGTCTAAGGTTTTTCCATGAGACCATTTAGGGTGTTTTCTAAAATTTTATGGAAGAATATGAGTCTTAGTTGTGTGATAGACAACTTTTGTGAAAGGTGTTACCATGAAAACAATTAAAGGGACCATTTTGCACAAGTTATAAAATGAATGATAAATATGTGAAATAGAGAGAATTTGGGGCTGCTATAAGAGTAAAAAAAGTTTAGCTAAGCTTAAGATGCAAAGAAATTTGATAAAAATTGATTTTTGAGCATAGGGGCAAAATGGTTATTTTGCCAAAGTTTAAGGGCAAAACGGTCATTTGACCGAATATGTGAATTTTAATTTCTTAATTTTATTTAGTGATTAAATGAGTGCATTTTGCTATCTTAGATCAAGAATTTGCAAATCCAAACCTAGATCGGGGAAAAGCCAAGCAAATTGACTAAATTGACTAGTCGCCACATTTTGTAATCTGAGGTAAGTTGTATGTAAATAATACAACCACATTACTAATGTATGTGTTGAATTGTATTTGAATTAATATAGAATGAATTGCTTGATTGTGGAATTGAGATGGCATGATGATAATAGAGATAGTAGAGTTCCTGTTTGAACCTAAGAAATAAATCGAATATTCATGCCGTGACGTTTGGGTCATTTGTGTGTGAGCTAGTGTAAGACATGTCCAGGACATGCATCGGCCACCTTATAAGAGCCAGTGTAAGGCCATGTCTGGGACATGACATCGACATTAAGACGAGAGCTAGTGTAAGACATGTCTGGGACATGCATCAGCCTCGAGACATAAGCCAATGTATGACATGTCTGGGACATGCATCGGCTACTAGATGATAGTCAGTGTAAGACCATGTCTGGGACATGGCATCGACTTGAGATATGAGCCAGTGTAAGACCATGTCTGGGATATGGCATCGACACCTTACCCACGTCTGAGGCTTAATGAATATCTGATAGTGTTTCAAATAGTTCAACAGTGAACGTTATGTTTTTAAGCTAATAAGGAAAGTATAAACGTGTTGTGAGCGGTACAAGTATCTAATTGGTACGTATGAGATTTGAGCTCATTGAACAATATGTGACTAGTATGGATGATAATGAGTAAGTTATGCCTATGCCTACCTTGGTATCATGAGTATGTGGATCATCGATAAAATGTTATTGTTGTGTACTTACTTATATGAAACTTACTAAGCTTTTATGCTTACTCCCTTTCCTTTCCATTTCCTTACAGTGCCGCCTGCTAGCTCAAGATTCTAGAAGTCAGAGATATCGACCACACTATCAACCGAAGCATTCAGTATAGTTGGATTTATATTTTTTATTATAGCATGTATAGGACTTAGACTTTATTATTTTGTGTCTTTGAGAATTGGCCAAATGTGTTGGCTTGGGTTGGAAACCCTTTAATTTGTATTAAGCTTTGAATAACAGTAATATTCATTTTGAATTTACAAAAGATGCATTCTCATGGTTGAATGAATGTCTATTATGCCTGATTTAGTTATAGGAGTTATACTTGTTTCGATATTGGTTGGTATTTGTATGGAACTATATATGTAAGGGTGGCAATGAGGCTTGGTAAATAGCCTTATACTGTCCACACGGGTAGGCACACGGGCATGTGTCTAGGTCGTGTGTGACACAAGGTCTAGCCCATGGGCGTGTGGTTCGGCCGTGTGTCCCTTGCAAGTAAAAATTTCTAGTCAGTATGCATGGTAATAAACACACGGGCAGAGGCACGGCCGTGTGTCCCAGCCGTGTAGAGGACACAACCCAACAAACGGGCGTGTGTAAACCCCTGTAGGTGTGAATTAAAAATTAATTCTACACAGGTGTGGGACACAGGCGTGTCCTAGGTTGCTTAGGTAGTGTGAGCCATACAGGCCATCAGCATGACCATGTCGAGTTGGTCACACGGGTGTGTTCTCTGTTTTAAGGACAAAAATTTTCATAGTTGGTTTAAGGACCCGGTATAGTCCCGAATGGTTTTCAAAGATCGATTTAAGGCTCGTAAGCCCATTAAAGTAGAAACTGAAAAAGTTCTAAGTTTGGATCGAGCTCGGTGACTTGAGATTGGTTGTATGCATGAGACTAAGTGAGGTAATGCCTTGTGCTCCTCCCCGACATAGGTTACAGTATAGGGTGTTACATTAGCCCGGATGGGTAATTCTAATATAAGCCCTCTTGAGTTAGGTTATAAATTAGATTTAGCCCAGACGGGTAATCCATATTAAGCTCTTTAGAGCATATGCTACGGATAGTATTTAGCCTAGATTGGTAATCCTACGGTAAAATGTACGACTCAAGGGTGTGCCTTTTTATTATGTACCCAATAGGTACTTTTGTACATGTGTATATTATTCGAACATCCATCGAGATTTTAATAGTTCGACGAAAAAGACTTTTAAAGAGTGGAAAGGTGAAATTAATGGAAGCTTGTAATGTGATGAGCTCATCTATTTTTACTTGATATTCATATGAGATTATGTGACTAACTTGTTTGAATAAGTGTATTTGTTTAGGTAACTTACCCAAAATTGATGGAATATGTATTTATGTGTGCTTGTGTTAATAAATAAGACCGGTAAGTTTATTTCCTGTTATACGGACTTACTAAGCATAAAATGCTTACTCCGTTTATTTTTCCCTATTTTATAGTGCTCAAAGCTAGCGAAAGTTGGAAGCCGGTCGGAGTAGTCATCACACTATCCACTATCTCATTTTGATATAAATAGAAGTCTCATTTTGGTATAATGGCATGTATAAGCTTAGTTGGCCAATGATGGCTTGTAATAGTTGTCTTGTAACCTAGCCATTAGAGTGGCTAATGATGGTCTAAGTTTGGCTATTTTAAAGTGATGTTTTGATAATCACATAAGTGCTTATTATGAGTTGGTTTGATTAAATTGTGTTAGCAAATGAATTTATGACATGAGTAAGTTTATATCTATTGATGCATGAGATAATACTATATGATTGATGTCAAATTTCTTGTGAATATGATGTTGGACTGGTGGATATATGCTTGTGAGTTTTAGTGCAGGAAAATGGTAAGTTTTAGGTGACAAATGAGGCTAGGAAATGGCCCTATTTTGTCCATACAGGTAGACACACGAGAATGTGCCTTGGCTGTGCGTGACACACGGCTTGTCCCATGGGCATGTGGTCTACCCGTGTGTCCCTTGCATCTTAAAAATGAGAAACAGAATGCTCAAAATTGGGCATACGAGCTGAGACACGGGTGCGTGTCTCAGCCATGTGTTTGACAAGGGCTTGGACATGGGCCTGTTACACGGCCGTGTGAAAACTACACCTAAATTTCAAAAATAAAAAATTTGCCACACGGCCTAGCACACGGGCATGTGACTTGGCCGTGTGACTTCAATTTCTTTATGATTTAAAAGTCAGAGCGTTACACGGGTTAGGGACACGGATGTGCGTAGTACAAGGCTTGACCACACGGGCGTGTGAGCCTTGCACCTAGGAAAATTTTTGGAATTTCGTAAAAAATTCCCTGAGTTCCCGATTTAGTCCCGATTTGAATCCAACACTCATTTTTTGCCTCGAGAGTCTATATAAGGGATGATCTGTATGATCTCGATAAATAAATAGTAATTTATATAAATTAATTAAAAAATGTTCTGATTGTTCTAATAATACTCCGAAGCCCTACTCCGACAACGGATACGGGTTAGGGAAAATCTGAGCTAGAAAGAAAATGTATTTTAATATTATCGCATGGTCCGTATTAAGATAGAAATGTTATATGAAAAGTATGATTATATAATTTTACCGATTATGTGTTTAATTATGGAAATGACCAAATTGCATAAAATGCAAAAGTTGAGTCTTATAGCTAAAAGGATCAATTAGCTATGGAATTCAAAACTTGAGGTCCTTATATGGTAATTAGACCATTAAATAAAATTTAGTAGATATTTTTGGTGATTCATCCATGAAAAATTAGAAAAGGCTAAGGATAAAATTGGAAATAAAAAATTAATGGATGAGTAATAATTTAAAAAGAAATATCATCATATTATTATCATCTTCATCCCCAAATTCTATGGAAACCCTAGGAGAGAGAAAGGAAACTAATCAAGCTTAATTATGTATGTTTTCTTTTCCCGTTTTTAGTAATTTTATATTTTTGAGATCGGGATAGTTTAATCTATCCATTTTGGGGATTAATTTGAAAATTTATCAAAGTAACAAAGTTTTTCCATGGATGAATATGTTGAAAACTTGAAATTTATGGTAGAAAATGAAAGGTTATTGATAGATAAACAACTTTTACAAAGAGAATTTTGATGAAATCATGATTTAGGGACTAAATTGAAAAGTGGTAAAACCCATGGAATATTTTTGAATTTTGTGAAATTAAAGTACAATAAATGTTATATGAAAATTTTGGTTAGGCTTGGAATAAGGATTAAAATGCATGAATTTCATTTTCTGAGCCTAGGGATGAAATTAGAATTTATGAAAAGTTTAGAGGCAAAATGGTAATTTTTCCTATAGTGTAAATTGAATCCAATTGAATATGAAATGTGATAAAGTGACCATTAAATTCATTTATATAGATCTGGACTACTCAAATTTGAAGCTAGATTGATAAAAAGAAAAAAGTTTCGGATTAGTAGATTTTCATACACAAGCAAGTGTCGAGGTAAGTTCATATAACCAAGTTGTGTTTATTTTCATGCTTGAAATGAATGTGGTATGTGATTGTATGAATTATATAAATGTTATAAATAAATGAAATAATCACATATTCAATCAAGTCCAGAAAATGTTAAGTTCCATTTGAATAATGAAATTCGATGGATATATGTGATTTCCCATAATGAATATGGTCCTGCATATGTTGCGGACAGAATATAGCTCAGACGAGCAATCCTATTTTATCCCTTTCAGGCATCCTGATAAATAGTTCTTGTGAGCATTGTATTGGTAGTGATTATGCATGTGTTGAGCACTACCCCATCTCTGTGTGAACGTCCTGTTACATGATTCGATTAGTTGTGATCTTACATAAATGCGGACACAAACCCAGCTCTGTGTGAGTGTCCTGATAGAAGCTCTTATGGGCTTCCTAACATGGCTCGCTTGAACTTCCTGTTACCTTAACCAGTGATTCTTGATATTAACTCTCCGGAGTCATCTTTTAAACTCTATGAGCTCCCTGAGTAAAAATCTTATGAGTTTCATGTTTAGACCGGATAAGTGTCTTGTTACATGGCTCATCTAAGCATCCTGATATGTGGCTTGAGAGTGTGCTCCCTGATTAAGTGCTCTAATGGGTACCCTTGATTATGAGTTGACGGCTTACTAATGGGTACCCCTGATTATGAGTTGACAGCTTACTATTTTGTAGACCTTATGTGTACTACCTGAGATGAGTATCCATCAAAATTTCAATGATTCAACGGACAAATCCTTGAAATGAGAAATTATGAGATTGAATGAATTATATCTTGAGTGTTCCTGAAATACCTGAAAATGTAACATGATGAGCTCATCCATGTTTAATTGATGCATAAATGAAATATGTGACTAACTTGCTTACTTGAGTGTATGTGATTAGGCAAATTGCCAATTTGTTGAGAATCATGTTATTATATACTTATTTTAATGAATACGATTGGTAAGTTTAATTCTCGTTATAGAACTTACTAAGAATTAAATGCTTACTCAGTTTTCTTTTCTCTGTTTTATAGTTATCGAAAGCTCGTTAAGGTTGGAGAACGGCCGATGAATACTATCCTCCAGCTTGTTTGGTATAAAAAGTAATCTTATTTTGATATAATGGCATGTATAGGTTAACTTAGCCAATTTCGGCAAGTACATGGTTGTTTGTAATTTAGCCATTGGAATAGCTAATGATGGTTTGTTTTGGTATAATGATATGTGATTATATATATCATGTTTAACATATTTGTATGTGGTTGGTTAGATTGAATTAGGGTAAAATATAAGTCTTTACTAAAAGGTAAGTTTGATCAATAGAATGTATATGATGTTATTTCATACATGTTATTGATGTTTGCTTGATTTATATAACTTGAATTGGATGGCAAATATATGCAAATATTGTTGTAGGTTGAAGGTTAAATTTGGGTGAGAAATAAGGCTAAAAAATGGCCTTATTTTGTCCACACGGGTAGACACACGAGCGTGTGTCTTGACCGTGTGTGACACACGCCTTGAGACATGGGCATGTGGTTTGGCCATGTGTCTCCTGCATCTTAAATTTGAGAAATAGAATGCTTAGAATTTGGCACACGGGTAGAGTCACGGGCATGTGTCTTAGTTGTGTGTGCTACACGGCCTAGATCACGGGCGGGTGTCTTGGTCGTGTGAATCCTGCACTTAATTTTTAAAAATTAAATTGACCACACGGCCTAGCACACGGGCGTGTGGCTGGCCATGTGGCACAAGTCAGAGAGTTACACGGGTAAGAACACGGGCTGGGACACTGGAAACACGAAAATTTACACATTTTTACATACCCTTTTTAACTTAAAATCATACAGTTTCGATAAAATTCTTGTCGAAAAATAATTAATTTTTATAAAATAATTAAAGTGCACTTAAAATATGAACATGTTGAATTTTAGTTAATTTTATAATTAATTTTGATGAATTTTGGTTATTTTCGATAGATTTGCACAAAGGGTGAAAAATGGCTTGGCAGACACTGCTAGAAGCACAAAACCGAGAAGCAATTTGAAGTATCGAGGCGAACTAAATTTCAGCCTAAGACAGTCCAAAATTATATGTATTAATTCATAATATAATTAATTTTAATTTATATCCAATTTAATTTGGGTTAATAAATTATTATTAATTAATTATGAAAAAAGTGGTCTAATTGAACTGAATCAAGTGAACCGAACCAACCAAGAAATGGACAGCCCAAAAAACCATCCCAAGTGCTGACCCAAATTAGCTTATTAGCTGATTATTTAAGCTTCCAAAGAGGCCCTTGAAGACTTGTTCAAGTTGCATTCAAACCCCTCTTCAATTGGTGGCTTTGTAGATATACCCCAAGCCAAATTTAGCAAAGTTGAACCCATCAACCTTGCCACATGTGTGGTTGGCCAAGGGATGGCTCTTTGGGTACTATTTTTAGCTAATTTTAGCAGCCATTGTAATGCCTTGAATTTTGGCCTAGAAGTATTAGGTCTTGAGCATGGGTACAGTTAAAAGGCTGTTAATAAATGTTTAGTGGTGCAAGAAAGTGACACAATTACATGTCCGCTTCAATGGTTAAGTGTTCTGGGAAGTGTCTGAGAAGTCTTGGGTTCAACCTTGGCATGTACAAAAAAGTTTTGTTTTTAAAGGAATAAGCACTGTCTCTAGGCAGTAGGCTTTTAAGTAAATAAGGGAAAAACATGACAGAAAGGATCTGCTGGTCCAGGGGATAAGTGGGTGTTACTAATGTCTGAGGTCTAAAGTTCGAGTCTTGGTTTGCGCAATGGGGGTTCTATTTTGCTGCCTAAGTCGTCTGGCTAGTAGAATTTGACCGAAACACTTTTGAGTGGAGTGGAGTTTGAATTGGTCATGGAGGGATTGTTGGAGGGAATGTTGGGATGTGGATAGTGTTTAGTTGGAGGGATTTTAGGAAAGATTATAGGAGAAGATCGTGGAGATTTGTGGTGGGAGAAGAGTTGGCGCCGAATGGGATTTGTGGCACTTTAGACTTTTAGTTTTGGTGAGTTTAGGCACTCTATTTTTGGGTGCTGTGAACATTTTGGCTCTCTCTTTTTCTGTGGAGGCCGAATAATCCTAGGGAGGTTTCGTTTTTGCTGGCATTGATTTTTCACTTCTCTGAAGGTCCCTCATTTCATCATTTTGCTCTTCTTTCCCTCCTTCTTCTTAGTTGAATACTCTCCTTCTTCTCTCTCTCTCAGTTCTTTTGACACTATCAATCCTCCTCTTCTGCATCTTGTGCTTGGCCGATTATCCCCTATTTCGTCCTCTCTGAAATTTTCCTTTTCTTCCAGTAATAGCCGAATACCCCTTTTCCCTTTCTCTCTTCTCTCTATTCCTTCACCTTTCATCGAGTTCTCCTCTTGCATTGCTAAAGTCGAATATCATCTTCTCTTCTCCTCCTCCTTCGATTCTTCTATGATCAATGGATCTCCCCTCTTTCTCATACTGTTGTTTTGATTGAATACCTTATTTTTCCTCTTCCCCCAATAAACTTCCTCTTGATCGAATAATACTAATTCTTTCACCCTCTCTATGCTAATTCTCCTGTGCTCTCTATCGTTTTTGGTGGTAATACAACTATTCAGTTATGCTCTTTCTCTTCTCTTTTGTCTCTACTGTAATCGTTTTCCATCTAACAATTCTTTTCTCTGTCGATTACTGTTAGGAGGTGCAACTATTACATCTTGTGCCCCAGTTCAAGTGGGTGTTTCTAGGGGTAGGCCGAGTACTACTGTCTTCTATTCTTAGTCTGCTCCTTCGATAAGTTGCTATACACTTGGTTCATCTATTTGCGTGTATGGTATTAGTTAACAAGTTACGCTTGGGATGCAGGTAGTCTTTAAGGATTCTAAATGATCCCTTGCAACAATTTAGTGTGATCGATCAAGGCGAGTGATAGGTAATCTCTCAAGCAAGTGTTTTGGGTTAGGGTATTTTCAATTGATTGGTAAGTGACTAACCGAAGTTTCTGATTATGTTAGGTTGGGGTTCTCATGGGTTAGTCGAGCACTTTTAAACAGGTGTGTAACCACACTGCCATACTCGTAAATCGACAAAAGCTGAAATAAGTGACCGTCGACATCACACGAGCGTGCGCTCGCTCATGTGGTAATTCAAACGAATAAATATGGGCGTAAGATCGTTAAGGCCGCCCATTAGCGACTTCATGGTCAAAGGCTAATTGGGGCTATGTTAGGCTGAAATGGGCCGTGTGGGCTCTACGAGCTTGTGGGCCCCACACGAGTAAATCACATGGATGTGTGGAGAATATTGGACCAGGCTGTGTATTCCACATGGCCAAGGCCATTTCTGGGTTTCATGGGCCAAACAAGTGTGTGGACCAACATGGGCTGCATTATGGGCCTTGGGCCCATTTTTCACTGTTGGACTGTTTAGGTTGCACGAGTCGCCCAAGACAACTGTGGACCTTCTTTTAGGTCAGTAAGTATACCTAGACCCCAATATGATGAAATGACTATTTTTCCCTTATGTGGTAAAATGACTGTTTTGCCCCTATGTGATATATGTTTATATTTTAGCATGCTATTGTAACTGTGTTGAGATATGACATGACATGCGGCATGATGCATTGCATGGGGATGGGTTTTTATATGATTGGAGGAAGTGTATTGTACTGGTAGTTAAGCCCATTATACTGGCAGCTCTGTTGCAAATACTGTTTAGTGCCGCAGTCAGTGCTATTTTGGTGTGTAGGGATGGTGGGTTGATTTTATCCCCACATGGTGTGTAGGGCTGGACGGAGTAGTGTGTAGAGGCTGGTTGGGTAGGATTTTTAATTGCATATATGTACTGTGACCGCTACTGAATTGGGCTAAGGCCCACAGTGATACTGATACTATAATGGGTTAAGGCCGTAACTGAAACTGAGCTGTTACTGATACGGGTTGCTTACTGCATGATTGACTGTTACTCATTAAGGGATTACACACTGAGTTTTTGTAAACTCACCCTTCTATTTATCTGCGCAGGTAATCCTTAGGCGAATCGATGCTGCGAGGGACTCGAAGGTGGCCACACAACAGCTTACGCTTCCATATTTGACTTTTAAAATAGTTTAATTTGGGTATTTTCTGTAATAAGGCCTCTTTAAATTTTTAACATTTAATTTGGGGTTTTATTTATATTGATTTATATCTGCTAACAGTAGGACACATGTATTCAAAAAATAAATGCTTTTCAAACATCATGACTACGCAACATGTTTCAAAAGCTTCCGTAAGAAAGATTGTTTTTAAGTAGACAACGACCTTTTAATATGATTAATTTTTGACAAACAACTTACATTTTGAAGATAAACGACAAGCCTTGAAATCATCTTCAAGGTCATTCAAAAAGGTTTAATGGAGAATGGGTTTTTAACAATTTTGCACTTTGTTAAAAACACTTCAATGTGACATCGCCAGATTCGGCCATAACGTCCAGGCCGGGTTTGGGGTGTTACAACCATCTTCATCTATAAAAATCCCCCTTGGTTGATCATTCAACACACATCAAGCATTCACATATTTTCTGTCTTCTCTCTATTTTCTCTCTTCTTTTCCAGTCCAAATTCTCTGGTTCTCTTGTCAATTTCTCCTTTTGGAAAAGGGGCATTCATCAGCCATTTGGAGCAAAAAGTAAGTGTTCATAGCAGCCTTGGTCGATGAGGACAACGGAGAAGGAAGAACAGAGCAAACTAGTCAAGCCACGGAAAAACACCAAATTTGATTCTTGTTCCCTATCTCTTTAATTTTTGTTGTTGTTATGATGAATTTAATTCGTGTTAGGTTGATCGCATTTCTTCTTCTTAAATTGTTAAAATTGTGTTTATGTTGTTATAGGCCTCGGTAAGATGCTTTAAGTAAAATCACGACTAAGTTATTCTTGCATTACAATTGTTAGGTAACTAAGGAATTAATTATTTAAACAGATTGAAATTGTAATTAATGGACACAGTACTTAATCAATACATGTTTAATCATCTAAGGTAGCCAAGGATTAAATTAGCAACTGTATCTGACGATACATTTACCTTGCATAACTTGCAAAATTATTGTGATTAAACTGTTTCAAGGTAAGGATACTTTGTTACCTTACATAATCTTTTATGTGCTTATTAAGTCGAGTTAATTGTTTGAATGACATAGGGATATGTTTAAGAGATTATTTCGATTTAATAAGTATGTATGTGCAATAACATATTTTCCTATCAAGGTTTGTTTAATCGGTTGAATTAACATAGGGATATAATCAAGAAATGAATGAATTTTGGTAGGTGAGTATGTTCATAAGTTAGCAAATTACCGAGTTGCCGTGAATTTATTCGTAACAATATAAGCATGAGTTTAGTAATTCTAAGTTATGAAATATAATTAATCTAACACAATTAAGTCATCTTGATTAAAATTGTATTTTGAAATCGTTTATTTGAGATTTATTTATTTAGTTTTACTTAGTTTAAAATCTTAGTTTTTAATCACCTTGTTCAAACAAAATATTTTTTGTAACATCTCGAATTTGGGGCTAGTCAGAATAGTGGTCTCGGGACCACAAATCTGAAGTCAAATAAATTATTTTATTATTATTTTAGAGCCATTGCATGTTTATAAGAGTGCATGAAAAAAATTGATGGGCTAATTTTAGCGTTTATGAGCCCAATTGTGAAATAGGACTAAATTGCATAAAGTGCAAAAGTCTTAAATTGATAGCTAAAGGTGTAAAATAGTTAGAGAACCAAAATTAGGGGTCTTTAAAAGACAAATAGATCCTTATAAGAAGGCATAGCCGGCGATAGAGTCAAAGAGAGGACAAATTTGTCAAAATTAGGAGAGTTGGTGACCAATTTTGACTAGATTAAAAATAAAATAAAGGGAAATGATATCATCTTTTTTTCCATCTTCTTCTCCACCAATTTTTCAGCAAAATTAAGGGTTTGAAAGCTTGAAAATTTTCAGCAACTTGAAGCACTCACAAGTAAGTGATTTTAATGAGTTTCTTAAAGATTTTTATATTTTTAGGCCCCTTGAAGCATGAGCTTTCAAATGAGGGTACTATTTTGCAAAATGGTTGAAAGTCTACGGTTTTGCCGTGAGAGCATCTAGGGTGTTTTTTGAAATTTTATGGAAGAATATGATTCTTAGGTGTGATATAAACAACTTTTGTGAAAGGTGTTAGCATGAAAACATCTAAATGGACCATTTTGTATAAGTTGTAAAATAGATGAAAAATGTGTGAAATAGTAGAAATTTGGAGTTACTATAAGAGTAAAAAAGGTTCGGCTAGGCTTAAGGTGTGAAGAAATTCGATAAAAATCGATTTCAGGCTTAGGGGTAAAATGGTCATTTTGCAAAAGTCTAGGGGAAAATTGGTCATTTTGCCCAATTATGAATTGTAGAGTGCCTAGATTCATAAAATGACTAAATAAATGCATTTTGTTATTGTAGATGAAGAAATATCGAATCCAAATCTAGACCGGAGGAAATCCAAGCAAATCGACTAGTCGCCACATTTTGTAATCCGAGGAAAGTTGTAGTTAAATAATACAAGTACAATGTTAATGTATGTGTTGAATTGTATTTGAGATTAATATAGCATGAATTGCTTGATTGTGGAATTGAGAAAGCATGATGGTAATAGAGATAGTACAGTTCTCATTTGAACCTAGGAAATAAATCGGATATTCATGTCATAACATATGGGTTATTGTGAGCTAGTGTAAGACATTTCTGGGACATGCATCAGCCACATTATGAGAGATAGTGTAAGACCATGTCTGGGACATGGCATAGGCATTGAGACGAGTGCTAGTGTAAGACCTGTCTGGGATATGCAGCGGCCTCGAGACGTAAGCCAGTGTAAAACATGCCTGGGACATGCATCGCTACGAGATGATAGTTAGTGTAAGACCATGTATGGGACATGACATCGACTTGAGATATGAGCCAGCGTAAGAACATGTTTGGGACAAGGCATTGGCACCTTACCCCACGTTTGAGGCTATGAAAATTTCTGATAATGTTCCAAATGGTTCAATGGAGAAAGTATGATCTCAAGTTAACAAGGAAAAATTTTAACTATGTTGTGAGTGGCACAGGTACCAATATGATATGTATGAAATGTGAGCTCAATATATGCTATATTAGGTGTATTGAATATTGATGAGTAAGTTTTGCTTTTGCCACTTGTGTATTAAGATACTTGTTAATGAATGGTAAAGTTATGTCGTATATTTATTTATGTGCAACATACTAAGCTTTATGCTTACTCCCTCTCCTTTTCCATTTTCTTATAGTGCTGCCTATCTAGCTCAAGGATCAACAGAAGTCAGAGATATCGATCACACTATCAATTGAAGCACTCGGTATTGTTTGATCTATATTTTTTACTATGGCATGTATAGGGCTTAGACTTTACTATTTTTGGTGTCATTGAGAACTGGCCAAATGTGTTTGCTTGGGTTGAAAACCCTTCATTTTGTCTTAAGCCTTAAATGATGGTAATCATTCATTTTGATTTGTATGCAAAGATGTTAATTTCATAGATGAGTATAATGCACCCATGGAATGTTAGTCATTGTGGTTGATTTGGTTGCTTGAGATAGCCTTGTATTGGCTTTGGTTGTTAGTGTGTATGTTGTGTAGGTAAAGGTGGCAAAGAGGCTTAGTAAATAGCCTTATATTGTCCACACAGTCTGCCCTACGGGCGTGTGGTCCGGCCGTGTGTCCCCTGCACGTAAAAATTTCAAGTCAGTAATCATGGTAGTAAATATACGGGCGTGTGCTTTGGCCGTGTGACATTTTGGGGATACTGACGTCAGAAATAGAATGTCCATGTTTTTACACATGGGCTAGGACACGGGCATGTCAAGGCCGTGTGAAGCATATGGGCCAGGGACACGGGCGTGTGCCAGGCCATGTGAAAATCCCTGTAGGTGTGCAATTAGAATTAATTCCACATGGGTGGAGGACATGGGTGTGTTCCTGTATTGCTTAGGCCGTGTTAGCCACACGGGTCATCAACACGCCAATGTTAAAAAAGGCCACACAGGCGTGTTGTCCTTTCACAAGGGCGTGTATCTTGTTTCAAAGTCAAATTTTCTATATATGGGTTAAGGGCCCGGGTTGATCCCAAACAGTTCCCAATGGTCAATTAGGGGCTCGTAGGCCCATCAAAAGAGGTTTAAAGTAGAATTTGAAAAAGTTTTAAATTGGACCTAGTCTGGGTGACTTGTGAAAAGTTGTATGCATGAGATCGAGTTAAGTAATGCCTCGTATTCTGCTCCGACGTGGGTTAAGGGTATGGGGTGTTACATTTAGTGGTATTAGAGTTATGGTTTAGTCGATTCTAGGACTAACATAGTAAGAGTACGAGTCTAGCTATACATGCCATAACTATATATTGATAGTGTGATGACTTCTAAAGGTTATAAAATTGTATTTTCATATAGTAAATGGATCCTAATAGAGCCACGGCGAATGACGTGGAGAGTAACGCGCCGGCTCCTGCTAAAGGGACCGCGCTAGTTGAGTGTGAGCCCGTGACTATGGGCTAAGGCGGAGGGGCTAGAGAAGCCTATCTCTGAATGATGGACGCTTGGTATACAGAGTTCGTTCGTGAAAATCCGAACACTCCACCTCCCCAACCTCTTTCGATTCCTCAGTATGCCCTTATATCTCTACAAGGCGCAGACTTAATTAGGAGAGAGAAGCCTTCGGTAGACAAGATTCTAAAACAAGGGGCTAAAGAATTTCAGGGTAACTTAGATGACGACCTAGAGAAAATAAAGTTTTGGTTAGAGAATACCATCAGAGTGTTTGATTGACTGTCGTGTACGCCTAAGGAGTGTGTGAAGTGTGCAATATCACTCTTGCGAGATTCGGCCTACCAGTGGTGGAGCACTCTCATGTCTGTGGTACCAAGAGAGAGAGCAACTTGGGAATTCTTCCAGGAAGAGTTTCGAAAGAAGTATATTAGTCAGAGGTTTATGGACAAAAAGAGGAAGGAATTTCTAGAGTTAAAGTAAGGCCTTATGACAATAGCAGAATATGAACGTGAGTTTGTGAAGCTTAGCAAGTATGCGCGAGAGTGAGTATCTACAGAAGGCACCATGTGTAAGATGTTTGAGGATGGCCTTAATGAAGATATCCGAGTGTTTGTTGGCATCTTAGAGCTGCAGGAATTTGTAGCACTTGTTGAAAGAGCCTGTAAGGCCGAAGAGTTGATTAAAGAAAGGAGGAAAGCGGCTTTTGAGTCACAGGATATAAGAAAAGATAGATGGAGAAGTCACATCAGTCCTCATCAAAAAGATCAAGAGAGTTCATGACCCGATCAAATTCTTCGGTAGGGTTCTCGAATAGAAACAAAAACAAACAGAACATGGTATCTAGAGCCGAGACCGCTTTTGTAGTGAGTATCGGTAGTGCTCAGCCAAATAGGCCTGAATGTTCACATTGTGGTACGCATCATTTTGGCGAGTGCTGAGGGAATGAAAGGGGCTTTTTCAAGTGTGGATCATTAGAACATTTCATTCGAGATTGTTCTGAAATGGAAGAAAGAGAGAAATAGTAAGAAATGATGGCAAGTACGGGCATTATGAATTCCTCGTCATGCCCTTTGGTTTAACTAATGCCTCGGTGGTGTTTATGGATTTGATGAAGCATATTTTTGGCCGTATTTGGATAAATTCATGGTGGTTTTTATCAATGACATACTAGTTTACTCACGTGATGAGAGTGAGCACGTGAAGCATTTGAGGACTGTATTACATACCCTAAGAGGCAAACAATTGTACGCCAAGTTCAGTAAGAGCGAATTCTGGCTTAAGGAGGTTGGATATCTAGGACACATTGTGTCGGGTTACGAGATTGGAGTTGACCCAAGCAAAGTCTAGGCTATTCTTGAATGGAAACCGTCGAAGAATGTGACAGAGGTCCAAAGCTTTTTGGGTTTGGCTGAATATTATAGAAGGTTTGTTCAAGGGTTCTCTATGATAGCTACCACGATGACAAGACTACTGCAAAAAGATGTCAAGTTCAAATGGATAGAAAGGTACCAACAGAGTTTCGAGCAATTAAAGGCTTTGTTGACTGAAGCCCCAGTGTTAGTGCAATCGAAGTTGGGTAAGAAATTTATGATTTATAGCGATGACTCCTTGAATGGTTTGGGGTGTGTGCTCATGCAAGAAGGCAAGGTTATAGCCTATGCCTCAAGACAGCTAAAGCCACATGAGAAAAATTATCCGACGCACGATTTAGAGTTGGTCGCCATCGTGTTCGCATTGAAGATTTGGAGGCACCATTTGCATAGATAGAAATGCCGAGTATTCACTGACCAAAAAAGTCTCAAGTACTTGATGAATCAAAAGGAGTTGAACCTAAGGCAACGACAATGGTTAGAGCTAATAAAGGATTATGAGTTGATTATCGACTACCACCCGAGAAAGGCGAACGTGGTCGCTGGTGCATTGAGTAGAAAATTGTTATTTGCATTGACAGCAATGAACGCCAATCTGGCCTTGCCCAAATATGGTTCAGTTCTAGCAGAGTTGAGAGCTAGACAAATATTTCTACAAAAGATTCGGGAAGCTCAGAATAATGACAGTGATTTGCAAGCCAAGAGAACTCGATGTGAGTCGGGCGTCGAGTCAGATTTTCGTATTGGTATCGGTGTATGTATAATGTTTAAAAATAGATTTTGTGTACCCAAGGATAGCGAGCTTATTTGGGAGATTCTGCAAGAGGCTCATAGTGGTTGTTTGTCTGTCCATCCGAGTAGTGTGAAAATGTACAATGATCTGAAAAAATGTACTAGTGGTCGGGAATGAAAAGAGACATTTCAGACTTCGTTGCCAAGTGCCCTGTGTGTCAGCAAGTGAAAGCTGAACACCAAGTACCTTCGGGTCTACTTTAGCCTATCACGATCCGCGAATGGAAGTGGGATCAGATTACCATGGATATCATGACGGGTTTTTCATTAACCCCGAAGAAAAAGGATGCTATTTGGGTTGTTGTGGATAAGCTAACAAAGTCGGCACATTTTATACCAGTACGTATTGATTACTGTCTCAAGAAACTGGCCGACTTGTACGTTTCTAAGATTGTGAGGCTACATGGAGTGCCTTTATCGATTATTTCAGATAGGGACCTGAGATTTACCTTGAGGTTTTAGAAAAAGTTACAAGAGGCTTTGGGAACAAAAATTGAGTTTTAGCACAGCATTTCACATGCAAACAGACAGCCAGTAGGAAAGAGTGATTCAGATTTTAGAAGACATGTTGCGGTGTTGTGTTCTCGAGTTTCAAGGTAGTTGGGAAAGGTATTTGCCATTGGTTGAATTCACCTACAACAATAGTTATCAGACAAGTTTGAAGATAGAGCCTTATGAGGCTTTGTATGGGCAAAAGTGTCGAACGCTCTTATATTGGATTGAGCTCAAAGAGGGTCAAATTCACGGGGCCGATTTAATCAAAGAGACTAAGGTGAAAGTTAAAATGATTCATGACTGCTTGAAGGCTGCCTTGGATAGATAGAAATCCTATGCATATTTGAAATGAAAGGAAATTGAGTTTCAAGTCGGCGATAAGGTATTTCTGAAAGTGTCCTCGTGGAGGAAAGTCCTCAGATTTGGTAGAAGAGGCAAGTTGAGTCCTCGTTTCATAGGACCATATGAGGTTATCGAGAAAGTGGAGTTGGTTGGCTATCGATTGGCTTTACCGTCTGAATTGGAAAAGATTCACGACGTGTTTCATGTGTCCATGTTACGTCGATATAAATTAGAACTTTCGCATGTGATTAAGCCAACAAAGGTTGAGATTCTTCCAGATATGACTTATGGCGAAGAACCGGTCAAGTTCTTGGCTCAAGAAGTCAAACAGTTAAAAAATAAGAGTATTGCACACGTGAAGGTTTTGTGGCATAGAAATGGAGTCGAGGAAGCCACATGGGAACCCAAAGAGACTATAAGAGATCAGTACCCGAATTTATTCGCCGGTAAGATTTTCGGGGATGAAAATCCCTAAGGGGGAGAAATGTAATAGCTCGAGTTTGGGTCTAGTCAGAATAATGATCTCAGGACCACAAATCTGAAGTGGAATAAATTATTTTATTATTATTTTGGAGTTATTGCATGTTTATAAGAGTGCATGAAAAAAATTGATGGACTAATTTTAGCATTTATGAGCCCAATTGTGAAAAAGGACTAAATCGCATATAGTGCAAAAGTCTTAAATTGATAGCTAAAGGTGTTAAATAGTTAGAGAACAAAAATTAGGGGTCTTTAAAAGGCAAATAGACCCTTGGAAGAAGGCATAGCTGGCCATAGAGTTAAAGAGGAGACAAATTTGTGAAAATTAGGTGAGTTGGTGACCAATTTTGACTAGATTAAAAATAAAATAAAGGGAAATGATATCATCTTTTTTTTCCGTCTTCTTCTCCACTTAATTTTCAACAGAATTAAGGGTTTGAAAGCTTGAAAATTTTCAGCAACTTGAAGCACTCACAAGTAAGTGATTTTAATGAGTTTCTTGAAGATTTTTATATTTTTGGACCCCTTGAAGCATGAGCTTTCAAATGAGGGTACTATTTTGCAAAATGGTTGAAAGTCTAGGGTTTTGCCATGAGTGCATCTACGGTTTTTTCTGAAATTTTATGGAAAAATATGAGTCTCAGGTGTGATATAAACAACTTTTGTGAAAGGTGTTAGGATGAAAACACCTAAAGGGACCATTTTGCATAAGTTGTAAAATAGATGAAAAATGTGTGAAATAGTAAGATTTTGGAGTTACTATAAGAGGAAAAAGGGTTCAGCTAGGCTTAGGTGTGAAGCAATTCGATAAAAATCGATTTTCGGGCTTAGGGGTAAAACGGTCATTTTGCAAAAGTATAAGGGAAAATTGGTCATTTTGCCCAATTATGAATTGTAGAGTGCCTAGATTTAAAAAATGACTAAATAAATGTATTTTGTTATTGTAGATCAAGAAATACCGAATCCAAATCTAGACCGGGGGAAAGCCAAGCAAATCGACTAAATCGACTAATTGCCATATTTTGTAATCTGAGGTAAGTTGTAGTTAAATAATACAAGTACAATGTTAATGTATGTGTTGAATTGTATTTGAGATTAATATAGCATGAATTGCTTGATTGTGGAATTGAGAAAGCATGATGGTAATAGAGATAGTACAGTTCTCATTTGAACCTAGGAAATAAATCGGATATTCATGTCATAACATATGGGTTATTGTGAGCTAGAGTAAGACATTTCTGGGACATGCATCGGCCACATTATGAGAGCCAGTGTAAGACCATGTCTTGGACATGGCATAGGCATTGAGACGAGTGCTAGTGTAAGACATGTCGGGATATGCATCGGCCTCGAGACATAAACCAGTGTATGACATGTCTGGGACATGCATCGGCTACGAGATGATATTCAGTGTAAGACCATGTATGGGACATGGCATCGACTTGAGATATGAGCCAGCGTAAGAACATGTTTGGGACATGGCATTGGCAGCTTACCCTACGTTTGAGGCTATGGAAATATCTGATAATGTTCCAAATGGTTCAATGGAGAAAGTATGATCTCAAGTTAATAAGGGAAAAATTTAACTGTGTTATGAATGGCACAGGTACCTATATGATATGTATGCAATGTGAGATCAATATATGCTATATGAGGTGTGTTGAATATTGATGAGTAAGTTTTGCTTTTGCCACTTGTGTATTATGATAGTTGTTGATTAATGGTAAAGTTATGTTGTATATTTATTTATGTGCAACTTACCAAGCTTTATGCTTACTCCCTCTCATTTTCCATTTTCTTATAGTGTCGCCTATCTAGCTCAAGGATCAACAAAAGTCAAAGATATCGATCGCACTATCAATTGAAGCACTTGGTATAGTTTGATCTATATTTTTGAATATGGCATGTATAGGCTTAGACTTCACTATTTTTGGTGTCATTGAGAATTGGCCAAATGTGTTGGCTTGGGTTGAAAACCCTTCATTTTGTATTAAGCCTCAAATGACGGTAATAATTCATTTTGATTTGTATGCAAAGATGTTAATTTCATAGATGAGTATAGTGCACCCATGGAATGTTGGTCATTGTGGTTGATTTGGTTGCTTGAGATAGCCTTGTATTGGCTTTGGTTGTTAATGTGTATGTTGTGTAGGTAAAGGTGGCAAAGAGGCTTGGTAAATAGCCTTACATTGTCCATATAGGTAGACACACGGGAGTGTGTCTAGGTCGTGTGTGACACACAGTCTACCCTACGAGGGTGTGGTTTGATCATTTGTCCCCTGAACGTAAAAATTTCAAGTCAGTAAACATGGTAGTAAATACACAAGAAGAGGCACGGCCGTGCGTCTCAGCCGTGTGACATTTTGGGGATGCTGACGTCAGAAACATAATGTCCATGTTTTTACACATGGGCTAGGACATGGGCGTGTCAAGGCTGTGTGAAGCACACGGGCCAGGGACACGGACGTGTGCCAAGCCATGTGAAAACCCCTGTAGGTGTGCAATTAGAATTAATTCCACACGGGTGGAGGACATGGGCATGTCCCTATATTGCTTAGGCCGTGTGAGCCACACGGGTCATCAACATGCCCATGTTGAAAAAGGCCACACGGGCGTGTTGTCCTTCCACACTGGCATGTATCTTGTTTCAAAGTCGAATTTTCTGTATATGGGTTAAGGGCCCGGGTTGATCCCGAATAGTTCCCAATGGTCGATTAGAGGCTCATACGCCCATCATAAGAGGTTTAAGGTAGAAATTGAAAAAGTTTTAAATTGGACCTAGTCTGGGTGACTTGTGAAAAGTTGTGTGTATGAGATCGAGTTAAGTAATGCCTCGTATTTCACTCCAGTGTAGGTTACGGGTATGGGGTGTTACATTTTTCTTCACCAAAGTGTTTTAAATAGCATTCATAAATAATTCTTTTCATAGTCCCTATGGGTACGATAACTCGACATTTACTTGTCACTTTATTACTTGCTGCGATTGTGTAACTTGCACATTTTCGTCGTTCCAGACACGACCGTGTTTCTCACATCAAATGCCTACACGGCCTGAGACATGGACATGTCTCTTGGCCATGTGAGCCACATGTCCTACTCACATGGGCGTGTGACCCCTGTATTAAAGAAAAATTTTTAAATTTCGCAAAAAATTCTCTGAGATCCTGATTTAGTCCCGACCTGATTCTAATATTTAAATTGGGCCTCAAGAGTTCATTCAAGGGACGATATAATTAGTTTCGGATATGAAAAGTAAAAGACATGAATTAGATGAAATTACTCTGTAAACTCTGGTAATGCTCCGTAACCTTGTTCTGGTAACGGATACAAGTTAGGGGTGTTACATGGCCAGGCCGTGTGACATTGCCCAGACCATGTAACAATCGAACAAAGGGACACATGATTGTGCCCTAGCCCGTGTCTTAAACTGTGTAACTCACTGAGTTAGGTCACACGGTTGTGTTGCAGGCCGTGTAACTCACTGACTTGATACACAAGGCCATGTCTTAGGCCGTGTGAAATTTACACCAAAAATAATAAGTGACACACGGCTGTGTGACAGCTCATGTGCTCCATAATTTGACCCTAAACATACCTAATCAACCATTCCATTTGTGCAGACATTCAAAAGACTAAAATACCTTTCAAACACATATAAACATACCAATTCAATCCACCTATTTCACCTAACCAATATGCCATTCAAAGACATCACATTTATACCAAAACATCATTAATCAAAACAAAGTAACATAGCCACATTTCGAGCACAAAACCTACTTCTTTTAACTACCAAATGACATCAATTATAACCATTCACATATCATCCTAAACATAACAAAAATACCATATATTACAAGTACTTAAAAGTGGTCATAATGACTTAAACTTGTCAAGGCACTCAAAGTCCATGAAACAAAACATAAATTCCAAAAGCATACACAAACCAAATTGACCATTAATACATTCATGGACTACCATTATAAAAAGGTCCTATACATGCCATTTATAACCTTGGCCAAAAATAACTCAAAAACTACTGAGATGGTTACTGGATAGTGTAATAGATCTTCGACAAGCTTCCAATCGATCAAGCTTTCAATAATCTACGAAACAAATGAATATAACTACATAAGCAACTAGTGCTTAGTAAGCTCATATAAACTCAAACATAACTTACCATTCATAAGCTCAATTTATAAAATGCGCATAACATTTTTACCATAATCATAAGCTTAAATCCAATCCTATAAGCATCACCAAATTCACAAATTCATAAGTTCATACATGGTACATATAAGTTCAACCATATCGTAAGTAGATTTTCATGTACACATCATCTATCAGATTAACCTTTACATAAGATTATGAACCATTATCCAAAATTACACATACCTTGCCATTAACCTTTGCTTACCCATTGAACAATCTAGAATTACATTGGATATTCGAGAACGCTCACACATAGTGTGTCTTTCTATATAACCGTAACCTTTCCTTTTCAATAGTGCTCACACGAGCTATGAAATGGGCCAACTTGCATGAGCTGTGGGTTAGAATGTTAGCTATACAATGCTGCTCATAGGAGCAGTGGAGAATTTGCAACAAATGCAAAACCTCAGCCATCAGTAGGACATTCAAGACCAACACCCGAAACATGAAATCCCTAATAACATGTAATTCGTATCCTAAGAAATCTTAAGGTTCAAATGGGATTACTTATCCATGAATTACTCAAAGCATCAATATACATGCATTTTCAAGTCAATTTATAGCAAACACAATATAACGAATAATTAATCAAACTATCATTAATAAGATTATAATTTATACGAACTTGCCTCAACAACTATGGTTGCAATAACCAAATTGCAGTCTAGTCTAAAGCTTTAGCTTTTCCCTGATTTAAGTCCGGTTGTTATTTATCTTGATCCAAATAGAAGATTTCATTCAATTTAAGTACTTCAAATAATTTCAAGTATTGAATTCAATCAAGAATTCACATGATCATGAAATTATAGAATTACCCCTCCTATTTTAACTTTTTTACAATTTAGTCCTTAAGCTCGTAACTTGAAATTTAACTATTTTTACCCTCCATACAAGCTAGCTAAATTTCTTTGGGACTCATATCAACCCATTTAAATCATCATTTCATAATGTTACCATGAAATTTTACTATTTTCTTGAATAAGTCTTTAAACCCTAAATTCACTAAAAATCTTTTAACAAAACATGTTTGTTTAACAATCAAGAGTAATAATCTATCAATTAACACCAAAACGCATTAAAAAACAATCATGTCAAGTCCCTCAACCTCTAACATTTTTTTTCAAATTAACCTCTAGGCTAAGTAGTTTAAGCTAAAACGAGCTCAAAAACATAAAAATCACTAAAAACGATACTCAAATCCATACCATGCATTAAGAATTTAAAAACTGAAGCTTCCTCCCCCTTCAATGGATATTTCGATTTTGGGATGAACAGGAAACAAAGATGATAACTTTCTTCTATCTTTTATTTACTAATTTACCTTTTTGCCCTTATTATAATTGAAAATTTTTAACTAACCCACTTCCATAACTATCCACTAACTTAATTACTGTATAATTACCATCTAAGTTCGTTAGCTTTCCTTTCCATAGCCATTTAGCCCTTTTAACTAATAGAAACCCACTTTTACAACCTTTACGATTTAGTCCTTTTTTACTTAATTAACCATTTAAATTTCAAATTTTCATAACAAAAATTTAATACTACCTTAAAATGTTAAAATAATAAGTCACTTGTCGGAGTCGTGGTCTCGAAACTACTGTTTCTAACACCACTAAAACTGGGTTGTTACAACTCTCCCCCTAAAGGAATTTTCGTCCTCAAAAATCTTACCAGTACGTAGGTTTGGGTATTGCACATTCATAGCTTCTTCTTGTTCCCAGGTAGCTTCCTCGACCCCATGAAAATGCCAGAGAACTTTAACCAATGCTATACATTTATTCCTTAATTCTTTAACTTCTCGAGGTAAAATTTTGATTGGTTCTTCACTGTAAGACATATCTAGTTAAATTTCTATATCAATAGGCGAAATCACATGTGAAGGGCCAGATCGATACCGCCGTAAGATCGATATATAAAAGACATTTTGAATTTTCTCTAATTCAGACGGTAAAACAAAATAGTAAGCTACTGGCCCAATTCTCTTGAAGATCTCATACGGGTAGATGAATCGTAGACTAAACTTCCCTTTTCGGCCAAAACAAATAACTTTTCTCCAAGGCAATACTTTTAAGAACAATTTGTCACCAACTTGAAATTCAACGTCTTTTCTTTTCAAATCCACATATGATTTCTGGCTATCAGAAGTAGCTTTCAAATAGTCACGAATTAATTTAACTTTTTCTTTAGTTTATCAGATCAAATAAACATTGAATAGCTTTTTCTCACTCAGTTCAATCCAATATAATGGAGTTATACATTTTCGAGCATACAGAGCTTCATACAGTACCATTTTAATAATTGCCTGATAGCTATTATTACAAGCAAACTCAACCAACGAAAGAAAACCTTCCCAGCTACCCTCAAACTCTAAAATGCAACAACAAAGCATATCCTCTAGTATTTGTATCACTCACTTAGATTGACCATTGATCTATGGATGAAATGTTGTATGAAAATGTAGTCATCCAAAATCTAAAAGTAAACCGTGGATCTCTGTCAAAGATAATAGACATTGGTACACCATGCAGTCTAACAATCTCAGAAAGATGCTATTTGGGTTATTGTTGATCATTTGACTAAATCCAAACATTTCATTCTAGTACGTAACCATTATACAAAATCCATAGTAACCCATTTCCATTTCCATTCTGGAATCATAATAGGCTATAGCAGTTCAAAAGGTACCTGATGCTTGACTTTGACTTGCTGAAAAATCAAACATTTTGATACAAAATCTAAAATTTCTTGTTTCATACCCGGCCAACAATACATTTGTTTCAGATCACAGTACATTTTGTTACCACCAGGGTGAATCGAATAATTACTGCTTTGAGCTTCCTGTAAAACCTTTTGTATAATATTAGAATTTCTCGAAACACAACTTTTGTTTCGCAAATATAACCTACCATCATAACTAACATGAAATTCTTAATCAGACGTCTGTTCAATCTATTCTCATTTAGCAATCAACTCGGAATCATTTTTCTGAGCTTCACAAATCTCTTGCAGAAATCTCAATCTAGCTTTTAATTCTGCTACAATGGAAACATCATCAATCGATTATTGAAAGCTCACAAAGCAAATAAATATTTTCTACTTAAAGCATCAACTAAAACATTAACTTTTCCTGGATCATCAAATCATAATCTTTTAGCTACTCCAACCATCTATGTTGTCTCAAATGTAATTCTTTTTGTGATATCAAATATTTCATGCTTTTGTGATCAGTGAAGATATGACATTTTTCTCCGTATAAATAGTGTTGCCAGATTTTTAAAGCAAACACAATAGCTACCACTTTGCCTTATTGCATCAAGACGTAGCCTAAACCATTCAATGAAGCATCACTATAGATAAAAAATTCCTTACCAGACTCTGGTTGAATTAACACAGGGGTTTCGATCAATAATACTTTCAATTAATCAAAACTTTGCTGACACTTTTCAGACTATCCAAACTTGATATTTTCTGGAGTAGCTTCATCAACGGTGTAGAAATCATCGAAAAGCCTTTTACAAATCTCCGATAATACCTGGTTAAACCCAAGAAACTTTTGATCTCTAAAACATTTCTTGGAGTCTTCCAATCTACAATAGCTGATATTTTATTCAGACCCACCATAATACACAACCAAAATTCACATTTGCTAAATTTAGCAAATAACTATTTCTCACGCAAAGTCTGCAAAATTATTCTCAAATGTTGTGCATGCTCAATTTCATCTTAGGAATAAATCAAAATATCATCAATGAGTACGACCATTTGTTAAGCCAAATGGCAGATATAGTCGAAATATTCTATTCATCAAATCCATAAACAGAGCAGTTGCATTTGTTAAGCCAAATGGCATAATAAAAAATTCAAAATGTCTATACTTGGTCCTAAAAGTAATCTTCGACACATCAGAATCTTTAACCCGTAGTTGATAATATCCAAAACGGAGATCAATCTTTGAAAACACTGTCACACCTTTCAATTGAACAAACAAATAAATGATACGCAGTAATGGATATTTTTTTTTATCATGACTTTATTAAGCTGTCGATAATCAATACACAATCATATTGACCATCCTTTGTAACACCACTTACCTGTGTTCGATAATTCTGACCCCTCTTCACTAAAAATTAATTATCTTATAATACGGGACTCAGATGATGTTCTTGTCTATCTCTCTTGAAAATAGACTCATTAAGAATTCTAAGCATATAAATTATAACCCATAACTATTTTTGTACAATTTTAAATGATTTTCTCAAATCAGAATAGGGGATTTCAAAGTCGTTCTGACTCTGTTTCACACAAATTCAAATATCTCATAATATGAAATTCCTTTGCTTACACCGTTTCCTCTATAAGAAACTAGACTCGATTAGCTTTAATTCAATATTTCATTCAATCTTTAACCCTCTTTCCACTATTTTTGGTATATTTTCCAAGTTGGACTACTGCAGTTGTCCCAAAACTGTTTAGTGTAAAATAATGGTAACTAAGCTTATAACACCTTTACAAACCATTTTAAACATCATGGTAAAAATACATAATGGTACATCATAAACATAGAACCATAATCATAAGGTCATCAATATTTCATTCTCATAGGCATAGCTTACTTATTTGTATCCTTACCAAAGATGCATCATTTCATGATCGTAATAGTATTTGAGCTTTGAGTACATACCTGTACATTTTCAACATGCTCATATACTTACCTTCTCGCTTTCATCACAAGCTTTGAGCTACCCGTTGAACCACTTAGAATACTATAGGATATTCAATAGGCCTCAAACATAGGGTAAGATGCTGACGCCATGTCCCGGACATGGTCTTACACTGGCTCACACATCAAAGTCGATGCCATGTCCCAAACATGGTGTTACACTGACTCTTATATACTGAAACCGATGCCATGTCCCTGACATGGTCTTACACTAGCTCTCATCTGTCGGTGCCGATGCCATGTCCCAAACATGGTCTTACACTAACACAAATCAAGTTGATGCCATGTCTCAGACATGGTCTTACACTAGCTTTCATATCTCGAGGCCGATGCCATGTCCCAGACATGGTCTTACACTTGCTCTCATAATGCAGACTATGCATGTCCCAGGCATGTCTTACACTAGCACACATGTCACCCAAATGTTATGGCATGAATATCCAATCTATTCTCAAAGTTCAGCCGGGAGTTTATCACGTTAAGTCTCATCATACATTTCTCATAGCCACATTCAAAAATTTCATGCAAAGTTAACCATTCAGTGCATAATAATGATAAAGTTGTAATTTTTATACACAACTTACTTGTTTCAAGGGAATATCATATTCCATCAAATTTCCAATGCATTCAATCATCACATAAATGTTATTAACATTTGGCATCACTTTCTAATATACAATATCATCAACATAAAATTCAATACAATCATAGAAAAATAGATTTCAAGTATATTAACAATAACATGGATATCACGATTATTTAATCACACGGACTTACCTCGAATGTAATTTCGGCTAATTATGCCATTTTAGTCCATAACCTCATACTTTCCGATTTAGGCCTGAATCTTGGTTCCTTGATCAAATTCACTAATTTAATCATCACATTAACCAATACATTCCATAATTTATACCTTGGCAAAATGACCATTTTGCCCCTAGACTTTCAAAAAAATTATGATTTTCCCTCTAGGCTTGTAAATCAATTTTTATCGAATTTCTTCATTATCAAGCCTAGCCGAATTTATTTTAGGCTTATAGCAGCCCACAATTTCATTCATTTCACACACTTATCACCTTTTTATCAACCTTTACGAAAAAGGTCCATTTAGGTGTTTTTCATGAAATCCTTTTAAAAAATTGTTTATTACACAACCATGACTTATTTTCTTCCATAAAAATTCAGCAAACAACATAAATATTCACATGGGAAAACCCTAGACTTTTAACCATTTTTGTAAAGTAATCCCCCCATTAGCTAGATTAAGCTACCAGGGTTCCAAAAATACAAAAATCATCAAAAATGACCTTCAAAATCACTTATTTGCAAGGGAACTATGTGGCTGAAAATTTAAGCTCTCAAAACCCCCATGTTTGCTGCCATTTTCAGTGGAAGAAGAAGAAATGAAAAAGATGAAAACTTTTTCTTTATTTTATTTTATTACCAAAACAAGTCATCTAATACCACCAAATGTTGACTTTTCAAATTTCCTTGTCCCTATGGCCGATCATCACTCCCCAAATGGCCTATTTGCACTTTAAAGACCTCCAATTCTGGTTCTCTAGCTATTTAACATATTTGGGTTGTAAAACAAAACTTTTGCCCTTTATGCGATTTAGGCATTTTTCGCAATTAGGCTCACAAATGCTAAAATTAATTCACCAAAATTTTCATGCACTCATATAATCATGCTATAACACAGAAAATAATATTAAAATAATTTTTTGACCTCGAATGTGTGGTTTTTGAAACCACTGTTCTGACTAAGCCTATTTTGGGATGTTACATCCTTTTTCTTAACAAACAATACAGGTGCACCCCAATTAGAAAAACCAGGCTGAACAAACCCTCTGTCTATCAATTCTTGCAACTGTGCTTTCAACTCTTTCAATTCTGTAAGTGTCATTCTATACGGAGCTATCGATATCAAAGAAGTTCCTAGTACTAACTCAATAGCAAATTCAACCTCACTGACTGGCGGTAACCATGGTCACTCTTTTGGAAACACATCCAAGAACTCACAAACAGTCAGAATTGATTCTAATTTCAATTCTGAAGCCTTAGAATAAAATATATAAGCTACATACGCTTCACAACCCTTCCTAACACATTTATGACTTGACATAGCTGAAATGATATTAGCTGAACTATCAAATCTATCTTATTCAATCCAGATTCCTTCACCATTTTGACATTTCAATAAATTTTGCTTTCATTTACAATTTACAACAGCATCATGAAGATTCAACCAATCTATCCCAAGAATCATATCAGACTCATCAAATGGTAATAACATCAAATTAGCCAGAAAGTTGCAATCCCAAATCATCAGAGAACAGTTTCTACAAACTTTATTAACTAACACATGCTGACCTAAAGGATTTGTTACTTTGATCACAAATTCAGTTGACTCATAAGTTATTTTCTTATCCGAAACTAAAGTTGTGTATATATATGAGTGTGTTGACCCCGAGTCAATCAAAGAGTTAACATTAGTATCAAAGATAGAAAATGTACCGGTAATTACATTAGGTATCGAAGCTTCCTCACGAGCTCGAATTGCATAGGCCCTAGCTAGTGCCTGAGCCTTAGATTTAACTGTATAATCTTTTGTTCCACTTTGACTATTTCCTACATTACCACTAATTCTAGATGACCTTCCTCTCACAGCTGTGTTACTCAACTGAATGTTCTAAGCTTTCTTTCTATTAGACCTTTCTGGACAATCTCGAAGAAAGTAATCATAGGAACCGCATTTGAAGCACTTTCCATCTCTCAATCTACACGCTTTGAAATGTCATCTATTGCTGTAACACCCTTCACCCGTATTCGTCGTCAAAATAGGGTTACGGAGCATTACCGTAAAACTATAACATAAAAACATGCATTTCTAAACATTGATATAAACATAGCATAATCTAACCATATACATGCATATTATCCCTTAATTGAGCCCTCGAGGCATTAGAAACACTTTAGAAATTATTTAGGACTAAATCAGAAACATTTGGAACATTAAGGATAAACTACAAGGGTCACACAGCCGCTCGTGTCTTAGGCCATGTAACAATCAAAATAGGGACACACAGCCGTGTCCTAACCCGTGTTTGTGCTCATGTAACTCTTTAACTTGGGTCACATGGCCAAGCCACACGCCCGTGTGCCAGGCTATATAACACTCGAAATGGTCTCACACACCTGTGTGTTAGGTCGTGTGCTAGGTCGTGTAACTGCTTGACTTACAAACTCTAAAACCTACATTTGACACATGGCCATGTCGCATGGCCATGTGTCACACATGGCTGAGACATATGTCCGTGTCTTAGGCTATGTGGACAAGAAATTTGCCAAAATCTAGCCATTTACTTCACCCATTTCAAACATGTACCTACAAGCAATATACACATAATCAAGGCCCCAAACATAACAAAACATGCATAATAACACTAAATCAATAGGCCATTAATCCATCCAACCAATATGCCATGTAGGCACCTCAATCACAATCAAGAAAATATACCTAAACTTATGCATGATTGACCAGAACTCATCTATACACATCTAGCTCAATTCCATATCAAAACATACCATAACTTACCACATTGCAAACATACCATCACTTACCACTTTGGTCATAAAATCATGCATCAACTTGGCCATATTAAAACCTAACCACAAGGCATCAAAAGTACCAAAAGTACTACAAATTCAAAATAACATTTACAAGCCCTAAACATCAATTAACCATTAAACATAAGTCCACCTATACATGCCATTATAACCTTGACTGAAACATAAAAATCTACTAATATAATCGTTGGATAGTGTTATAGGTAACACCCCTAACCCGTATCCATCACCGGAGTAGGGTTACTAGGTATTACCTATCAATACACATCATTTAACATAAATAACTCATACATTTATGCATTCATACTCAAATACCATTTAATCACAAACACAATGTCCCTTATAAGGGCCTATGAGGCCCTCAATATGCTTTAAAAGTGGTTCGGGACTAAACTGATAACATATGAAAATTTTGGAAACTTAGAAAAATTTCAACCATACAGGGGTCACACGCCCGTGTCTCAGGCCATGTGGAAACAGGGCATACATACTGACCTATATCACACAGCCGAGGACACGCCCGTGTGCTAGGCCGTGTGAAAATTGGAGGGTATACTGACTTGGCCACACAACCGACCACATGCCCGTGTGTCTAGGCTGTGTAACTCACTGACTTGATTTCTAAGCATCATTAGGGGACACACAACCGTATATCATGATCATGTGCCGCACACGGCTGAGACACACGCCTGTGTCTCTACCCGTGTGGAAAAAAATAGGCTATTTACAAGGCCAATTTGCCACCCCAACTTCAATGTACCTACACAAGGAAAAATGTACAATTTTTATACACAAAGGGCAACTAAAATCAATCCCAATTCATGCACAACTCATGCTATACAAATACAACCATTTCACTTACTGAAATATATACCAAAACAAACCATCTTACAAGGCATTATAAACATCTTACAAAAGTCATTAACAACCATTTCTAATAGCCAAACACATATCAATATTAACATTATTTACAAGCTAAATCTCATGGCTATAATCACAACCAAAATACCACATCTTGCCTATATATGCCATATACCATAAATGTATAATCCAAAATTACCAACTTAGATGTTTGATAGTGCGATGATGTTCCTGACGACTCCCGGATCCGAGCTAGCCTTGATTCACTATAAAATATAGAAAAATAACAAGAAGTAAGCTTCATAGCTTAGTAAGCTCATATGAATAACTTAATTCATCAAACAAATGAAAATCAACCAATTAGACATGACAAAACCATATACACATTAACTACAAACCTTTCTCATGTCTCAAAACATGACCAAATACAAACTCATCAAACTTTTACTATTTAATACTTGAATAGGTTCTGCACATACCTGTATCACCTCGTACTAACTTCTTTCTCAACCATATCATTTTCTTTTATCTGTTGAACCATTCAAAATAGAAATCGGATACTCAGGAGTCTCGTACGATAAGTACCTATATAATGGCCCGTAACCAAATCAAGGTAACTTATCCGAAGAACTATTATCATGGCCTGAAGCCAATCATCCAATATGCATGGCCAGTAGCCAAATCGATAAAATACACACCCGAAGTACTAATATCATGTCCTGAATCCAACTCAACGTATCACTTACTGACATGTCCATAGTATCCAAAACTATTCTTAAGGTTCAATTGGGCTTTCACACTTTTTGTTTCTATCATCGAATGCATTCGTAGAGTTGTTTTCACAATTCATACTTTATCCATAATCCCGTTTTAACAATTTATGCAATATTAAAGCATTTTAACATACATTTATAATGTAATCATCACATATGAACTTACCTCGTATTCGAAATTGACGGATCGGGTCGACTATTTGATAACCTTGCTTTTCCCCCAATCTAAATCTGAATTCTTTCTTTCTTAATCTATATGAATTCAAAATTAACTTATTTATTCATCTACTTATGCAATAAATCAAAATAAACACATATGAGCATTTTTACACCTTAGCCCCTAAACTTTCGCATTCAATCAATTTAGTCCCTATTTCAAAAATACACAAAATTTACACAATTCAACAAAACCCATGCTTGGCCGAATTATATATAGGTCCCTAGTAACCCAAAAATTTCATTTATTTCACATTTTAACCACACAATTTGTACATTTCACAATTTAATCCCTATTATGCATTTTCATCAAAAATCACTTAACAAAACATGTAAAACTATCATCAAGCTTTAATATTTCAACATTAAACATCAAAGAACACAGAGATTCAACAATGGCAACTCTCAAAATCTTTAACAGTTTCAAAATTAAAGGTACGGGCTAGCTAGATTGAGCTCCAACGATTACAAAAACATAGAAATCATAAAAAACCGAGCTAAATTCGTACCTTAATCAAGCTAGAAGTGTGCCAAGCCTTAGAAAGCTTCAAACCTTTTCTTTCTTTCCTATTTTTTATTGCTAAAATGATGAATGAAATGAATTTTGGCTTTGTTTTATTACATTACAACTTAATTACTAATTTTACCATAATAACCTTTGTTATAAACATATAAAAACATATAATAGATGGCCATAATTGTCCACTTACACTAATCATGGACTAATAAAATTATAAGGACCTTTGATTTATTAAATCATAGCAATTAAACACCTTTAACAAGTAGAATGCAACTTTTACATTTTACGTTATTTAATCCTTTTTATCAAATTAACAAACCAATCGATAAAATCAGCTCACGAAATTTTCACACATATCAAATAACATGTTTTAAATACCAAAAATAATATTAAAATAATTTTTTGTCATTGAATTTGGGGTTCTGAAACCACTGTTCTGATTTAGCTAAAATTGGGCTATTACATGATAGGTCTCTAACGAGCTTCCGATAATCTATAAAACACGAGAAAGAAAACTACGTAAGCATATAATGCTTAGTAAGTTCATAAAACATGAACATAACTTACCATTTCAATGCATAAATTTAAAATTAAACATGATACAATCTAACTAGCTTGGCACAAGCCTAAACATCATCAACAACAATTGTGAGTGCATTAACATATAATTCACTTGAATTATGACATGGTAAGGTAAATTCACATGAAAATAATGCCATTGGATTCATACTTTCCATAAACATAGATATACATTCATAGATCATTTCATACCTTTCCATAGATAACATAACCATTGGAACACTTATCGTTCCTTCCCTTTTAATGCCCGTTAAACCACTTAAAATAATATTAGATACGAGGGAAAGCTCACACAAACTGTGCCAAACATATGGTTGAAACCATTCCTTTTCCTTGTCCTTTACATTGTTGCTCACTCAAGCCATAAAATGGGTCTGCTCACAGAAGCTAACGTTTAGAATGTAAGCTACACGATGCCACTCACACAAGCTAAAAAGTATCTGCAACAAATGTTAGAACTCAACTGATAAACCGTAATTTATACATATTTCTATCCCATGCTTAGCATATTTTATGGATGAATTTTCCTTAAAATTGGTGAATTCGATGCTCCTAATGCCTTAATTTCATGTTTTATAATTAGGTGAGCAGAGAAGAGTGAAAGGAACGAGAAATGGGCCAAAAACGGAGATAATGGGCAAACGTACGAAATCAATAAGGCCAGGGCTTCCTCACACGGGCAGATCACATGGCCGTGTCCCTTTGGCAAGGTCAAAGCACGATTTACACGGGTAGATCACACGCCCGTACCCATTTAACAACCTTGACCACGACCTTAAGCAATCGCACACGGGCGTGTCCCTACTGAGCCCAAGTTTAGTCTAATTCAGAAAAGGCCAATTTTGAAGGCTCTTAGGCATTCCAAAGCCTATTTAAACACCTGAGAAGGCACTTAGATAGGGGGACAGGAGGAAGCAAGGAACTACTCAAGGAAAGTCGATCGATCCATCTCAGAAGCCGGATTCACCATCAAGACTGAAGATCTCCATTCAAATTCCATCAGGAGTTTTGGGTTTTCTTATGTTTTGTTATTTTTATTCTTTTGAGATGTGTTCTTTCATTAGTATGAACTAAAACCCCTAAATACCTAAGGAGGATGAAACCTAATACGAATCTTTGTTATTATTATCTGAATTGTATGATAAATATTTGACTTGTTCTTAATTATGTGTTCTTAATTCTTGTTTTGATATTCCAGGATACTGATTCAAGTTAAAGCTCTTATTCAGAGGAGGAACAGACCCTATCTAAGAGTAAATTTTTCATAATTAACCGGGTTGCTTGCACGCCTAGAGATAGGGTGACAAGATTTTTTTGAATTAGGGTGAAACATAATAAGGGGATCCATAGATCGCGTTAATACAACCCTAGGGCGTTAATTAGAAAGAGATTTCAATTATTCAAACTAGGGCTAGACGTTGTTAGTCTCAAGAGAGATAATAATATAACTTAGGGATCTCTACGAAACAAGTTGAATGAATAAATCGTCCGATTCAAAGTCAAATAACGAGTGAAGTCTAGGTATATTTTTCCTTAGGTATTGTCTCAATCAATCGAGTTTTCCAAAAAAGTATTTTCCCCAAATTTCCTATCTATGATTTCTTAGTTTAGTTAATTAGTTAGATAAACAAAACCCTTTAATTTTTTAGGCTAGTTAATAAAAAGAAAGTTGATACTAGTATTTTTAGTTCCTTTGGGTTCGATAATCCGGTCTTGCTAAAGCTATACTACTGTTCGATAGGTACACTTGCCTTCATCGTGATAATAGGTAGTTTCAAGAACAATTCCTTATAAATATTTAAAACCTATCACGAATATCACATATCATCAGCCATCAGTAGGACATTCAGGACCAGCATCCGAAACATGGTAACCCTAATGACATGTCATTTGTATCCTATATATTCCTAAAGTAACAGTTAGTTTGGGGTCAAACTGGAACAGTTGTTTTGGGACCATAAATCCAAAGTAGAAATATTCATTTTATTATTTCTTTAAGGTCTACAGTATGATTGAATGATTGTGTGAAATTTTCGTTAAGAAATTTCATGATTGAGTGTCCAATTTGGTTAGAAGCACTAAATTGTAATAGGTGCAAAACTTGATTTCTCTATGTTAAAAGTGCCTATTTGCTATGAATTCTTAAATTAGAGGTCCTTAAATGGTAATTAGACCATTATATTTTAGTATGGAAAAAAATGGATATGGTTAGATAAATTTCAAAGTTTTAACTGAAAGGTATTTTAGTCATCTGGTAAATAAAGACAAAATAAATCAAATAAAAAGATGTCCATCTTCTCAATTACATCCTCCTATGCCAAAAATTTAAGGGAGTCCATAGTTAGGGTTTTGGCCACTTTCAAGCTCGATTGTAAGTCTATTCTTGCCTTGTTTTTCATGATTTTTATGTTTTTGAAGTTGTCTCAACCTAATCTAGCCTTTCCAATGACTAATTTGAAGAAGGATTAAAGTCTAAAATTTTTCCCATCTTGAATATGTGTGTATTTTTTGTTTAATGGTAGAATATGCATGTTTATTGTGTGTTAGACGACTTTTACAAAGTGATTTTCGGTAAAAATGTCAAATAAGGACTTATTTGTAAAAGTCTATAAAATGTGTAGATAAGTGTGAATAAATGAAAAATGTGGGCTGTTATGAGTACTAGTAAGGCTTGGCTAGGCTTGGGTTCTGATGAAATTGAATGAAATTCATTTTACGAGGCTAGGAACTAAAATGTAAAATATTAAAAGTTAGGGGCAAAAATGTAAATTTCACCTTGTGTTTTTGGGCTGAATTAAAAATGTGATAATTAAATAAGTTAAATTTGGTATTATAGATCAAGAAATATGAAGTCCGAGTCAAGATCAGGGGAAAAACAAAGTAATTGACGAATAGCTCCCTTTGGTTGTTTTTGTAACCGAGGTAAGTTCGTATGTTAAATAAGCTTTAATATAATTGTATTTAAATGCTTTTAATATTGCATGAACTGTATGATTGATTGTGTGGACAAGTTTAACTCTATGGATAAGTTCAACGATAGTTCGATAAGCAAGAAATCCCGTTTGAACCTTAGGAATAGATTAGGATACAGATGACATGTCACTAAGGTTACCATGTGTTAAGAGATTATGTGATCCAGGTGCTAGTCTCGTACATCCTATCGATGGCTGAGTATACCGACTTATGTTGCTGTTACTTGACAGCTTGTGTGAGCAGCACTGAGTAGCTACGTCATGACTGACAGCTTGTATGAGTAGGCCCGTTGATTAGCTCAAGAACAAGCAATTATGCAATATGATATTGAGGTAGCATTGGCTACATATGTGGCACTTAGTGTGCAAGATTCTCAAGTATTCGACATTATTATTCCGAGTGGTTCACGTGTAACACCCCTAACCCGAATCTCATCGAATTAGGGTTACAAGGAATTACAAGACAGATAGAACATTTCAGACCAATTCAGAAACATATAACATTAATACATATGCAATCATCAACAATTCATCTCTTAATATGGTCTACGAGACCTAAAACATATTTTTAGGGACGGTCGGAACTAAGCCAACCTCAATCATAAATTTTAGAACTTAGAAAATTTTCTTTCAATTCTGTTGAGGTCACACGACCGTGTGTCTAGACCATGGGCCTCACACGGGCATCAGACACACATGTGAACCTGCCGTGCCAAAATAAGGCACCCTACTGACTTTCTCCCACGGCCATCAAACACGCTCGTGTGCTATGGCCGTGTAAAACTTAGCTAGCTACTGACTTGAGCCTACGGCCATATGACACGCCCATGTGCTATATCCGTGTGGATTTTAAGAGGTTACTGATTTGCTTACACGGCCACAAGGCACGCCCGTGTTCTCCGTTTGTGTGGCACAATGCAAGCTTGGTTTAAGCCAACTTGCCACCCCATTAAGGATCATCCCTACAAGCCATATTAATCAAAATTTGTACCTAAATTTTCAACCAATTTCATACTGATAACATGCTTCATTATAACTAAAACATATTAGCTCATAAAACACTACAACCATACACTATAACATGCTAGCCAACTCTCATGGCATAATATACACACATCAAAACTTATATACATAGACCTTCTAGCCTATACATGCCATACTTAATAATATTTACACTTTCAAAAGTACCAAAATGAGTTCGATAGTGTGGTGACGATCCTCGACTATTCCCGAGCCTTCAGTAGCTACGATAACTGTAAAATAGACAGTAATCACACAAAGTAAGCTACAAAGAGCTTAGTAAGCCAAATACAATTAGTCTAATTGTTAAAGCATGTAAAGTAAAGTCATTAGAAAGAATTCATCATTGTTTCACATAGTAACTCATGAGCCTAACCATGCTCATTTTCTTGTATACATATTATATTTCTTTTCCATGATTTCGTACATACTCCACATTCATTATTTTACAGAAATAGAGTCTTACATATTCAAAAATTTAGTACGATACAAACGTACTTGTATAGATTATACATTTCATATATTCATTCTCATATTTCATTCGCTATCATCAGATTGTTCAGAAACGATACAGATACTCATAAAAAAGTACAATGCCGACGTCCCGGACGTGGTCTTACATGTAAATCAATATCGATGCCTCTGTTCCAGACAAGCTCTTACACAAAATCAAATACAATGCCAATGTCCCAGACATGGCCTTATACGTAAATCTTAAATCGAGGCCTGTGTCCTAGACACGGTCTTACACGATATCTCGGACAGATGTCAACGTTCCTTTAGAAACATACAGAGCTTTTTGGATACTATTATATTATCAGAATTTACTCAAAATCCATTCATCAGGTTCTCATGGCCGTCCAATACAGATTATAGTTTATATGGGCAGGATTTAGTCAATTTAACACGTAATTGTAATTTGACTTACCTCGTACGAATTTAGGACGGAACGGGTCGACTATTCAACTATTTAGGACTTCCCTTGATCTAAGTCTGATTTTCTTTGTTCTTGATCTAATACAATACAAATTCAACCATTCAATCATTCATTTCATTCAATTTAATCCATATACACATATTTAGGGCACTTTGCATTTTAGCCCTTACATTTTCACACTTTGACAATTTAGTCCATTTTTTACAAAATCACAAATATGCAAAATTCATCAAGACTATAGCTTGGCCGAATGTATATAGCTTCCACACAAGCCTAATTAACATATTTAATTCACAATTTAGTCCTTCAAAACCTCATTTTCACAAATTAGCCCAAATAGCTTTATTTCATCAAAATTCAAAGACAACACTTATAAATCATCTACCAAGCCTTCATAATCCATCCAAAAACATCATAAAACTCATGATATCAACAATGGAATTTCATGAAATCTTTAACAGAAACAGAAATTTAGACATGGGTTTTGAAAAACACGAAGCAACGATCGCAAAAACGTAGAAATTATCAAAAACGGACCAAAGTAGATACCTTAATCAACCAAAACAAGTGCCAAAACTTAAAGCTCTATTCTTTCTTATTTTTCTTTGATTTTCGGCAAGAACAATATGATAATGGCCATTTTCATGATATGTTTTATTATATTAAACATTATATGCCATTACCAACTTTGCCTTTATTAATACATGTGAAATTTCACCTACTAATGTCCATAATTGTCCACCATTTAAACAAATGGTACATTTGACATGCAAGGACCTTTATTTTAAAAGCCAAGCACTCAACTTTTACACTTTACGTAATTTAATCCTTTTTCATAATTAAGCACAGAAATAGACAAATTAAATTACAGAAACTTCACAGGTGTAAATTCACATATCACAGACACAAAAATTAATATTAAAATATTTTTCAGAATTGGTTACATGGTCTCAAAACTACCATTCTGACTAGGGTCTAAACCGGACTGTTACAATTCTCTCCTCTTAGGGATTTTCGTCCCCGAAAATTTTACCATTAAACAGATTCGGATATTGTTGTCTCATTGAATCTTCAGGCTCCCACGTAGCCTCTTCAACACCGTGACGATGCCACATCACGTTAACTAAAGGAATTTTCTTATTTCGTAACTCTTTAACCTCACGAGCTAAAATACGGATCGACTTTTCTTCGTAAGTCATATCAGACTGGATTTCAATCTCAGAAGGGGATATCATATGAGACGGGTCAGATTTGGACCGTCGAAGCATCGATACATGAAATACATTATGTATCTTTGTGACACCCCGTACCCGATACCGTCGCCGGAGTCGGACACGAGGAGTTCACAGACTAAATTCGGTTGTCACACAGACCATTTCAACATTTCCAGACAAGCTGGCTAACTGCATCACTGTCACCTTTAAAATCATATCTTGAGTTCCAGAACTCAAAAACCAGTTCCGTAAATTTTTCCTAAAGCTAGATTCATAATTCCATCTACACATTTTTTTCTAGAATTTTTGGTCGAGCCAATTAGTACAGTTTATTAGTTAAAGTCTCCCCTGTTTCAGGGTTTGACTACACTGACCTTTGTGCGTTACGACTTGGATATCTTCCTGTACAGGGCTCCAACACTTATGACGTTTGTTTCTAATGAAACTAGACTCAAAGGGAAATCTATACATATAAGGTATGACTTCTAATTGTTTCTGGATAATTTATGGTAAATTTTCAAAGTTGGAGCAGGGGATCCAGAAACCGTTCTGGCCCTGTTTCGCGAAATATTGAATATCTCTTAAAATCCGACTCATATGACCGATTCGTTTCTTCCATATGAAAGTAGGTTCATCAAGGTTCAATTAAATAATTTATTCACTATTTAATTCCATTCCTACTATTTTTAGTGAATTTTTCACATCCACATCACTGCTGCTGCCAGCAACTATTTTAAGGTAAACTTTACCTATTCCATGATCCTCCATGGATCAACTAAGGTTTGTCATACATTTACCCAAAAATGATCATGAATAACCATGTCAAGAGTATAACACCGAAAATAATCAGCCATGGCATATGGCCTAATGATCAATTAAACCCCAACTATTCCTCATCCAAAACCGAACATTTATGCCATTTTCGCATGGCTAAAAGGTTACATACCAAATTTCAAACAAACATAATAACCTATACATGCCGAAATGTTCTCCTAAACCAACTAAGAAGAAAGTACCAAAAGTTGCTAGCCGGTGTGATGACTTCGACGATGGTCCCGAGCACACAAAATGGATCAAGAACCTAAAAAGCAACAAGTAAGCACACCAAATGAGTACATAACTCAGTAAGTCATAAGCATTACTCTACCGTCCAACAATAATACTCATAAGGGAAAAACGAATAATACGAAAATCAAATTTTTGCAACCATAGCGAACGATGCTAAAATCTCTTAAATTTATTTTTGGTTCGATCTCATGCCAAGTCAGCCCCAATCGATTTAGATCCATTACCTCAAATTGGGACACACGATGCACTAGATGAATTTATGCATTCACCGCACAACATCCATTTCGAAATTTGGATAGTAGCTCAATCACTTACCTCGTTCATGCACAATTTATATCGACAACCGAATGTTGCACACATCGTGCTTATTATGTTCGCACACATAGTTCCATAATAAATCGCACACATAGTGCCATAGTAAATCGCACACATAGTGCAATTGAGATTCCCTCATGCTTCAATCTCCCAATCGGCACACCTAGTGCCTCATAAAGTTGAGCTCGCACACTTAGTGCCATACATCTCAAGTTTGCACACTTAGTGCCAATCTCGTCACCGTACTCACTTATTGCTCTCACACTTAGTGCCGAACCAAACTCTCTACACATTTCACTACCCCTTTTTCATTCAACAATATCATCTTTCCATACACATACATTTGTATACATTTCATCTCATTAAACACATTTGCATAGGTATTTCGATCATTTAATCAATACCAAATATATGCTTAATGACTTACCTTGTGTTGGGCAAATAATTCCAAGTCGGCTACTCAATGACCTTCGATTTCCCTTTGTTGGACGCCTCTCCTTTAGGATCTTGAGCTTAAACAAATAAAGGAACTCATTCAACCGCTTTGGTACATACATTGGTATCCACATTTTAATGATCTTATGACATACGGAACAACATGGCAAAATTTTTATCTTGCTACCTTATGTTCTTGGCTATTCACTAATAGCCTTATGCAATTACCATGCTATCAAAATCCAATCACACATATACATATACATATTCGTATATTAGGTAACCACCCTTACTAACTACCCATTTTAGTTGATTTTATACAATCAAAGGCAATATCATAAATGGGTATACATATATAGCCGAATGTGCTAAAACTGATCTAACATCACCTATACCCTTGATTGAATGGCCGAATACCTATACTATCAATTATAGTATCATTTTTATTCTTTCAAACACATAGTTCCCTCCCATGAGCACTTGGCCGAATTTTCTTTTCTCTTCTAGCATAGCTTTAATATTTCATACACCCCATTCGGCCCTAACCATTCACTTAACTTATGTGTACAAATTCCATCTCAAAATTAAGAGTTGCAACTACAACTAGGTTACAACAATGCTCATCAATGACCGAATGTCTAAGCACAACTATACTACAAATTTATCCAACATCATTTAACTTTGCCCCTCACTATTTTTTTTCTAAACATCAAATACAAAGTGATTTACATATATATTTAACCAACCTTGCTAGCACACAATATTCCTTTACCGAATGTCATAAACCCGAGCCACATATATCGTTCATCAAGGCCCTTCATTGGCCACATTCGGCACCCTCCCCCCTTATGAACAAACCAATTTCAACCTTCAAGAAAAGTATATGTACCAAGAGCTTCAACTACTTGGCCAAATACCAAACCTCCAAACAATCAAATTTAATCCATGGAATGAATAGAACTTGAACTAATCACCTCATTTATATCTAAATTTCCAAGGATTTCAAAGTGCTTACCTCTTCCTAAGCATCAACCAAGCCGAATCATGCACAAAAATTTTCCCTTCTTCTTCCTCCTTCAAGTCACGGCAATGGAGAATAGAATGAGCATTTCTTCTCTTTTTTTTTTTTCCTCTTTCACTAACATTATTTTATCTCCAATAACCCAATATTTAATATAATATCTAATTAAGCATGTATATTGCCCATCAATATTCCTTCTTGGCCGGCCACTATAAATAAATTGGGCAATTTGACATGCAAGTCCACCTTTGAGTTAACATGCACTATTAAGCCATTTAAAATTAGCCTATCATATTTCACCATGTTTCACATTGATCCCTATTTAATAATTTCTCATACAATTGGTAAAATTAGAGAATGAAACTTCCACATGTGCATGTACACACAAAATAAGTATAGAATATAACAATCAATTATTTTTTTATGACTCGGTTTTGTGGTCCCCAAACCACTTTCCGACTAGGGTCATATTAGGGCTGTCACAACTCTCCCCCACTTAATAAATTTTCGTCCCCGAAAATCTTACCGGTAAATAGGTTTGGGTATCGCTCTCTCATAGAGTTCTCGGGTTCCCAAGTAGCTTCTTCGATCCCGTGTTTGAGCCATAACACTTTCACTAACGGAACCCTTTTGTTTCGCAACTCTTTCACTTCACGAGCTAGGATACGAATCGGTTCTTCTTCATAACTCATATCGGCTTGAATTTCGACCTCAGACGGAGTGATTACGTGTGACGGGTCGGACCTATATCGTCGAAGCATCGAGACATGGAAAACGTTGTGAATCTTTTCAAGCTCAGGGGGTAAAATTAATCGGTACGCTACTGGTCCAACTCGTTCGGACACTTCATACGGACCGATGAACCTCGGACTCAATTTTCCCTTACGGCCAAATCTAAGCACCTTCTTCCAGGGTGAGACCTTGAGAAATACCTTGTCTCCAACCTGATATTCAATGTCTTTTCTTTTCAAATCCGCATACGACATTTGGCGATCCGAAGCAGCTTTCAAACTTTCACAAATTACTCGAACTTTTTGCTCGGCATCTTTAACCAAATCAACCCCGAAGATTTTACTTTCACTAAGTTAGTCCAGAATAGTGGGGTACGGCATTTACGACCGTATAAAGCCTCGTAAGGCGCCATCTTAATACTTGATTGAAAACTATTGTTATAAGCGAATTCAATCAAGGGTAAATACCGTTCCCATGAACCACTAAACTCAACGATGCAACATCTCAACATATCCTCGAGGATCTGAATTATCCGTTCGGATTGACCATCAGTTTGGGGATGAAAAGTAGTGCTGGAATGCAGCTTGGTACCCAAAGCCTCTTGCAATTTCTTCCAAAATCGCGATGTAAATCTTGGGTCTCTATCCGACACGATAGAAGTAGGTATCCCATGCAATCGAACAATTTGGGAGATGTATAATTCTGCCAATTTATTGAGCGAAAAATCCGTACGCACGGGGATAAAGTGAGCCGACTTAGTCAGTCTATCCACAACAACCCAAATCGCATCTTTCTTACTTGCCGACACTGGTAACCTAGATACAAAATCCATTGTCACTCGTTCCCATTTCCATTCAGGTATCATGATTGGCTGAAGTAATCCCGATGGCACTTGATGTTCCGCTTTCACTTGTTGACATATCAGACACCTTGAAACAAATTCAGAAATGACTCGTTTCATACCGGGCCACCAAAATTGGCGTTTTAGGTCATTGTACATTTTAGTACAACCCGGGTGGACTGACATTCGACTACTGTGAGCCTCGTCCAGAATCTTCGAAACAAGTTCCGAATCCCTTGGAATACATAATCGACCCTTGAACGTCAAGCAATCATTGTCGTCAATCTGAAATTCCGATTCCTCATTCGAAACACATTCGACTCGTTTAGCGACCAATTCAGCGTCGACCTTTTGAGATTCAAGTATTTGATGAATCAATAATGGTTTGGCCTCTAATTCGACAACTAGCACCTCATCGGGTGAAACGGATAGGTGAGCATCCATCGCTCTCAAAGCAAACAGTGCTTTGCGACTTAAAGCATCGGCCACCATGTTGGCCTTTCCCGGGTGATAATCAATGATAAGTTCATAGTCTTTCAACAACTCAAGCCAACGTCTTTGTCGCAGATTTAAATCTCTTTGAGTCATCAAATATTTAAGACTCTTGTGGTCCGAATAAATATGACACCTTTCTCCAAACAAGTAATGTCGCCATATTTTTAAGGCAAACACTATGGCTGCTAATTCAAGGTCATGGGTCAGATAGTTTCTCTCATGCGGCTTTAGTTGTCTCGATGCGTAAGCCACAACTCGACCTTCTTGCATCAACACACAACCCAGCCCAAGCAAGGATGCATCACTATAAATGACAAACTCTTTGCCGGACTCCGGCTGTACTAGCACTGGGGCCTCGGTTAAACAGGTTTTTAGTCGATCGAAACTTTCTTGACAGCGTTCCGACCACTCCAACTTAACATCTTTTTGAAGTAGTTTCGTCATCGGTGCAGCTATCATCGAAAAACCTTTCACAAATCATCGATAGTATCCGGCAAGCCCCAAAAAAGCTCCTAAATTCGGTAACATTCGTTGGAGGTTTCCAATCGACTATGGCTGAAATTTTGTTCGGGTCCACCCTGACACCCGATGCGGACACCACGTGCCCAAAAAAGCTAACCTCTCTCAACCAAAATTCACATTTACTGAACTTTGCGTATAACTGCTTATCTCGTAAAATTTGCAACACTAGCCTCAGGTGTTCAGCATGTTCAGTTTCATCTCTCGAATAGACTAAAATGTCATCGATAAACACAACTACGAACCGATCCAAGTATGGCCTGAAAATTCTATTCATTAAATCCATAAATACCGTAGGGCATTAGTGAGCCCAAACGGCAAAGACTAAGAATTCGTAGTGACCATACCTCGTTCTAAAAGCAGTTTTGGGTATGTCCGATTCTCGAACCCTCAACTGATAGTAACCCGATCTCAAATCTATCTTTGAAAACACTGAGGCTCCCTTTAATTGATCAAACAAATCATCAATTCGTGGCAACGGATATTTATTCTTTATCGTCACTTTATTCAACTGACAATTGTCGATGCACAATCTCATGGTTCCATCCTTCTTCTTCACAAACAACACTGGTGCGCCCCATGGAGAAAAGCTCGGTCGAGCAAAACCTCTATCCGTCAATTCTTGCAATTGAACCTTCAATTCCTTTAATTCCGTTAATGCCATACGATACGGGGCTATTGAGATCGGCGTAGTACCCGGTACAACTTCGATGCCAAATTCCACTTCTCGAACCGGTGGCAATCCCGGTAACTCCTCAGGAAAAACATCTGAATACTCACAAACCACTGGTACTGATTCAAGTTTCCTTTCCGTCTCTTTACTCTCAAACACATACGCAAGGTATGTTTCACACCCTTTTCACATATCTTCGACGGTCATAGAAGATATTATCGCTGAACTCCTTTTAAATCGAGAGACTCGACTCGGACTACCTCATTATTTGCACTCCTCAAATCAATGGTTTTCCTTTTGCGATCCACCTTTGCGCATCATGTACGATCAACCAATCCATACCAAGAATAACATCGAATTCATCAAATGGTAGAAGCATCGATCGGTAGGAAAACAGATTCTCGAATTATTAGGGGCATCTCTTGCACACTTTATCAACGAGTACGTATTGACCCAAAGGGTTTGACACTGAATTACGAACTCAAGAGACTCAACAGTAGAGTCTTCTTGGATGCTAAGGTTTCACATACATATGAATGAGTAGAGCCAGGGTCAATCAATGCAATCACACTAGTATCAAAGAGAGTAAAAGTACCAGTGATAACGTCAGGGGAGGATGCCTCCTCTCGTGCGCGGATGGCATATGGTCTAGCAGGAGCACGGGTCTCGGATCGAACAATCGTATCAGAGGCTCCTTTCTGATTACCACCCCTACCTCCAGAAATTCTCGGGGGCCTACCTCTAGCCGTCGTTCCACTAGGTCTTGCACCTTGCATCTTATTCTTCTCATCTAGCTCCGTGCAATCTCTAATGAAGTGGTCTTTCGAACCGCATCCATAACAGGCCCTGTTAACAGACTTACCCCAACATTCACCTAGGTGTCGTCTTCCACATTGGGGGCATTCAGGTTTCCCTTGACGATTATTGCCCACACTAGCTACCGAAGTGGCTCGGGAGTCCGTCAATGGTCGGGCTCTGATGGAAATTCCCGCAGTCGCCCTCAACTTACTAGTGTCCTCCCTGAACTTCTTTACAGTTGAGAACGGAGCTTTACTCGTCGATATTTTACGATAATCTCTTGCTTCAAATTCAGCCTTCTTCTTCTCCATTACAAGTTCTTCCGCCTTGCAGGCTCGTTCGACTAGTGTTACGAACTCCTTTATCTCCAAAATACCCACTAGTAGCTTTAAATCTTCATTCAATCCTTCTTCAAATCTTTTTCACATAGCAACCTCATCAGCCACACACTCCCGAGCATACCGACTAAGTCTTACGAACTCATGTTCGTATTCAGATACTGTCATACGGCCTTGCTTGAGCTCCAAGAATTCCTTACGCTTCTGATCGATGAACCGTTGACTAATATATTTCTTCCGAAATTCCGTTTGAAAGAAATCCCAAGTAACTTGTTCCTTTGGGACTATGGAAATTAAGGTCCTCCACCAATAGTAGGCTGAGTCTCGGAACAAGGATATAGCACACTTAAGACATTCATCGGTGTGCATGACAGTTCATCAAACACTCGAATGGTGTTATCAAGCCGTAACTTCGGCCCTTTCGGCATCATCGGTAACTATGGCCTTGAACTCCTCGGCCCGGCGCTTCCTAATCAAGTCCACGGTGGTTTACTCAAACCTCACAGGATCATGAATCAAGGCATTGCGGGCTCTTGGGGTGGAGTATTTAAATTCGGGAATGGTTGGACAGCCGGATTGGTTCGGGCATATTGCGCGACCCACTCATTCATCATGGTGAAGAAGGCTTGTTTCGCCCCTTCATCTTGATTATTCGCGGATGACTGAGGCTCAACAGGCGGTGTCCCTTACGCAGGAGCAGCCGCTACACTTTCAACCTCATCCGCCAAGGGTCTCTCTACCCCGGGTTCCATTTGCTAATCAAAACAAAAATTTCAACCGTCAGAAGTCATCACACATTTAAACATTAACATTCGGCATGTATAGCTAGACTCATACGCACTATGGTACTCCTAGAACCGACTAAACCATAGCTCTGATACCAACAAAATTGTGACACCCCATACCCGATACCGTCGTCGGAGTCGGACACGAGGAGTTCACAGACTAAATTCGGTTGTCACACAGACCATTTCAACATTTCTAGACAAGCTGGCTAACTGCGTCACTGTCACCTTAAAAATCATATCTTGAGTTCAAGAACTCGAAAACCAGTTCCGTAAATTTTTCCTGAAGCTAGATTCATAATTCCATCTACAAATTTTTTTCTAAAATTTTTGGTCGAGCCAATTAGTACAGTTTATTAGTTAAAGTCTCCCCTGTTTCAGGGTTCGACTACACTGACCTTTGTGCGTTACGACTTGGATATCTTCCTGTACAGGGCTCCAACACTTATGACGTTTGTTTCTAATGAAACTAGACTCAAAGGGAAATCTATACATATAAGGTATGACTTCTAATTGTTTCTGGATAATTTATGGTAAATTTTCAAAGTTGGAGCAGGGGATCAAGAAACCGTTCTGGCCCTGTTTCGCGAAATATTGAATATCTCTTAAAATCCGACTCATATGACCGATTCGTTTCTTCCATATGAAAGTAGGTTCATCAAGGTTCAATTACATAATTTATTCACTATTTAATTCCATTCCTACTATTTTTAGTGAATTTTTCACATCCACATCACTGCTGCTGCCAGCAACTATTTTAAGGTAAACTTTACCTATTCCATGATCCTCCATGGATCAACTAAGGTTTGTCATACATTTACCCAAAAATGATCATGAATAACCATGTCAAGAGTATAACACCGAAAATAATCAGCCATGGCATATGGCCTAATGATCAATTAAACCCCAACTATTCCTCATCCAAAACCGAACATTTATGCCATTTTCGCATGGCTAAAAGGTTACATACCAAATTTCAAACAAACATAATAACCTATACATGCCGAAATGTTCTCCTAAACCAACTAAGAAGAAAGTACCAAAGTTGCTAGCCGGTGTGATGACTTGGCGACGGTCCCGAGCACACAAAATGGATCAAGAACCTAAAAGCAACAAGTAAGCACACCAAATGAGTACATAACTCAGTAAGTCATAAGCATTACTCTACCGTCCAACAATAATACTCATAAGGGAAAAACGAATAATACGAAAATCAAATTTTTGCAACCATAGCGAACGATGCTAAAATCTCTTAAATTTATTTTTGGCTCGATCTCATGCCAAGTCAGCCCCAATCGATTTAGATCCATTACCTCAAATTGGGACACACGATGCACTAGATGAATTTTTGCATTCACCGCACAACATCCATTTCGAAATTTGGATAGTAGCTCAATCACTTACCTCGTTCATGCACAATTTATATCGACAATCGAATGTTGCACACATCGTGCTTATTATGTTCGCACACATAGTTCCATAATAAATCGCACACATAGTGCCATAGTAAATCGCACACATAGTGCAATTGAGATTCCCTCATGCTTCAATCTCCCAATCGGCACACTTAGTGCCCCATAAAGTTGAGCTCGCACACTTAGTGCCATACATCTCAAGTTTGCACACTTAGTGCCAATCTCGTCACCGTACTCACTTATTGCTCGCACACTTAGTGCCGAACCAAACTCTCTACACATTTCACTACCCCTTTTTCATTCAACAATATCATCTTTCCATACACATACATTTGTATACATTTCATCTCATTAAACACATTTGCATAGGTATTTCGATCATTTAATCAATACCAAATATATGCTTAATGACTTACCTTGTGTTGGGCAAATAATTCCAAGTCGGCTACTCAATGACCTTCGATTTCCCTTTGTTGGACGCCTCTCCTTTAGGATCTTGAGCTTAAACAAATAAAGGAACTCATTCAACCGCTTTGGTACATACATTGGTATCCACATTTTAATGATCTTATGACATACGGAACAACATGGTAAAATTTTTATCTTGCTACCTTATGTTCTTGGCTATTCGGCTAATAGCCTTATGCAATTACCATGCTATCAAAAATCCAATCACACATATACATATACATATTCGTATATTAGGTAACCACCCTTACTAACTACCCATTTTAGTTGATTTTATACAATCAAAGGCAATATCATAAATGGGTATACATATATAGCCGAATGTGCTAAAACTGATCTAACATCACCTATACCCTTGATTGAATGGCCGAATACCTATACTATCAATTATAGTATCATTTTTATTCTTTCAAACACATAGTTCCCTCCCATGAGCACTTGGCCGAATTTTCTTTTCTCTTCTAGCATAGCTTTAATATTTCATACACCCCATTCGGCCCTAACCATTCACTTAACTTATGTGTACAAATTCCATCTCAAAATTAAGAGTTGCAACTACAACTAGGTTACAACAATGCTCATCAATGACCGAATGTCTAAGCACAACTATACTACAAATTTATCCAACATCATTTAACTTTGCCCCTCACTATTTTTTTCTAAACATCAAATACAAAGTGATTTACATATATATTAAACCAACCTTGCTAGCACACAATATTCCTTTACCGAATGTCATAAACCCGAGCCACATATATCGTTCATCAAGGCCCTTCATTGGCCACATTCGGCACCCTCCCCTCTTATGAACAAACCAATTTCAACCTTCAAGAAAAGTATATGTACCAAGAGCTTCAACTACTTGGCCAAATACCAAACCTCCAAACAATCAAATTTAATCCATGGAATGAATAGAACTTGAACTAATCACCTCATTTATATCTTCCAAGGATTTCAAAGTGCTTACCTCTTCCTAAGCATCAACCAAGCCGAATCATGCACAAAAATTTTCCCTTCTTCTTCCTCCTTCAAGTCACGGCAATGGAGAATAGAATGAGCATTTCTTCTCTTTTTTTTTTTTCCTCTTTCACTAACATTATTTTATCTCCAATAACCCAATATTTAATATAATATCTAATTAAGCATGTATATTGCCCATCAATATTCCTTCTTGGCCGGCCACTATAAATAAATTGGGCAATTTGACATGCAAGTCCACCTTTGAGTTAACATGCACTATTAAGCCATTTAAAATTAGCCTATCATATTTCACCATGTTTCACATTGATCCCTATTTAATAATTTCTCATACAATTGGTAAAATTAGAGAATGAAACTTCCACATGTGCATGTACACACAAAATAAGTATAGAATATAACAATCAATTATTTTTTTATGACTCGGTTTTGTGGTCCCGAAACCACTTTCCGACTAGGGTCATATTAGGGCTGTCACAATCTTTTCTAACTCAGATGGTAGCCTCAATCTATAAGCAACTAGTCCAACTCGATCTATGATTTCATACGGTCCGATGAACCTCGAACTCATCTTCCCCTTTTTACCAAATCGAAACAGTTTCTTCCACGGAGTTACTTTCAAAAACACTTTATCACCGATCTCAAATTCGATATCTTTTCGTTTTAAATCCACATAAGATTTCTGACGATCAGAAGTAGCTTTTAGACTATCTTGAATTACTTTATCTTTCTGTTCTGTTTTTTTTATGAAATCAACACCATAAACTTATTCTCACTGAGCTCAGGCCAGTACAACGGAGTTCTACACTTTCTACCATATAAGGCTTCGTACGGTGCCATTTTAATACTCGATTGAAAGCTATTATTATAAGCAAATTCAATCAGAGGTAGATACTATTCCCATGTACCTTCAAACTCAAGAATGCAACATCTCAACATATCATCGAGTATCTGAATAATCCATTTAGATTGACCATATGTTTGCGGATGAAAAGCAGTACAAAAGTGCAATTTAGTACCTAAGGCATCTTGCAACTTCTTCTAGAATTGTGAGGTAAATCTCGGGTCTCTGTCAAACACTATCGACAATGGTACACCATGCAATCTCTCGATATCATAAATATAAAGCTTAGCTAACTTATCAAGTAAGAAATCAGATCGTGCTGGAATAAAATGAGTTGACTTCGTCAATCTGTCAACTACAACCCAAATTGCGTCTTTCTTTCTCGGAGATAGGGGTAAGCCCGAAACAAAATCCATGGTCACTCGATCCCATTTCCACTCCGAAATAATAATCGGTTGTAATAACCCAGATGGCACCTGATGTTCAGCTTTAACTTGCTGACATATTAAACATTTAGAAACAAAATCAGAGATATCCCTTTTCATTCTAGACCACCAATACTATTGTTTTAAGTCATTATACATTTTCGTACTTCCTGGATGTACAGAAAATCTACTACTGTGAGCTTCACTCAAAATTGTCCAAATTAATTCTGGATTTCTCAGAACATAAAGTCTATTTCTGAATCTCAGACAGTCATCAACATCTATTCGGAATTTAGAATCAGAATTACATTGAGTTCCTTTAGCCATAATCTCATTATCAATCTTCTGAGCTTTGATAATATGTTGTAAGAACAAAAGTCTGGCTTTTAATTCAGCTAAAATTGAACCATCATCAGACAGAACTAAATGAGCATTCATTGCACTCAAAGCAAATAACGATTTTCGACTCAAAGCATCAGCAACAACATTTTCTTTTCCCAGGTGATAATCAATCACAAGTTCGTAGTCTTTTAGCAGTTCTAACCATCTTCTCTGTCACATATTCAAATCTTTTTGTGTCATTAAATACTTCAAACTTTTATGATCAGAAAACACGTGACATTTCTCACCAAACAGATAGTGACGCTAGATCTTCAAAGCAAACACAATGGCAACTAACTCAAGGTCGTGTGTCGGATAGTTCTTCTCATGCAGCTTCAACTGTCTCGAAGCATAAGCAACAAATTTTCCTTCTTGCATTAAAACACAATCTAATTCATTCAACGAAGAATCACTGTAAATAACGAATTCTTTACTTGACTCAGGTTGTACCAACACCGAAGCTTTAGTTAACAGAGCTTTTAACCGATCAAAAATTTTCTAACATTTCTCAGACCATTAAAATTTCACATCTTTCTGAAGCAATTTTGTCAACGGAGTTGCTATTACAAAGAAATCTTTTACAAATCGTCTGTACTAATCGGCAAGTCCCAAAAAACTGTGGACTTCAGATACATTCCTCGGAGGTTTCCAATCCAAAATAGCTGAAATCTTGCTCGGATCAACTCAAATACCGGAGGCTAATATAATATGACCCAAGAAACCAACTTCTCGCAACCAAAATTCACATTTACTGAACTTTGCATACAACTGTTTATCCCGCAGAGTCTGTAGCACTATTCTCAGATGTTTGGCATGCTCAGATTCATCACAGGAGTAAATCAATATGTCATCAATAAATACAAAAACAAATTGATCTAAATACGGTTTGAAAATTCTATTCATTATATCCATAAAAATAGTAGGTGCATTCGTTAAACCAAAAGGCATAACTAAAAATTCATAATGCCCGTACCTCGTTCTGAAAGTAGTTTTCGAAATGTCAGAGTCCTTTACCCGCAATTGATAGTAACCCGATCTTAGATCTTTCTTTGAAAACACAGTAGCACCTTTCAATTGATCGAATAAGTCATCAATTCTAGGCAGAGGATATTTGTTCTTTATAGTCACTTTGTTAAGCTGACAGTAATCAATGCACATTCTCATTATGCCATCTTTCTTTTTCACAAACAGGATAGGAGCACCCCATAGTGAAAAGCTCAGTCTAGCAAATCCTCGATCTGTCAATTCTTGCAACTGAGATTTTAATTCTTTTAACTCAGTTGGAGCCATTCTATACGGAGCTATCGAAATCGGAGTAGTACCAGGTACTAATTGAATGCTAAACTCAACTTCTTGAATCGGAGGCAAACCCGATAGTTCTTCAGGAAACACATCAGAAAATTCGCAGACAACAGGCACTGATTCAACTTTCCTATCATCCACTTTCGAGTCTAACACATGAGCTAAGTAGGCTTCAAAGCCTTTCTTCACAAATTTTCATACTTTCATTGCAGATATCACAGCTGGTAGTCCATTCAGATCACTAGACTCAACTCGAATTATCTCATCATTCTTACGCCTTAAATCAATGACTTTTCGTTGCAATTCACAATAGCATCGTGTAAAGTTAACCAGTCTATTCCCAGAATTATATCAAATTCATTGAAATGTAAAAGCATCAGATCAGTAGGAAAACAAATATCTCGAATCATTAACGGGCAATTCTTGCAGACTTTATCAACCAAGACACTTTTGCCTAAGGGGTTCGATACTCTAATTACGAATTCAGTAGACTCTACAATCAAAGTCTTACTGTGTACGAAATTTATACAAATATAAGAATGCGTTGATCCAAGGTCTATCAATGTAATCACAGAAGTATCATAGAGAGTAAAAATACCAGTAATCACGTCTAGAGACGAGGCTTCCTCACGAGCTTAGATAGCATAGGCTCTGGCAGGTGCTCTGGCTTCAGATCTAACTACAGTATCCCTAGTGGCTCTTTGACCACCGCTAACATTTCCCGTATTTTTAGAAGGTCTACCTCTAGCTGAGGTGTTGTTCGGTCTCAAATTTTGTACATTCTCTTGCTCAGCAGGTTCAGAACAATCTCTTACAAAATGGTCCAGTGATCCACATCGGAAACAGGATCAGTCATTCAATCTACAATTTCCTGAATGTCTTTTACTATAGTGTTTACATTCAGGTCTCTCAGACCAGACATTCCCGACACTTGCAACAGAAGTAGCAGGAGTTCTGAAATTCGAATGCGATCTAGCTCGATCTCGATTCGAATGTCCCACATTAACCTTTGGACGGCTTTGATCATCTCGAAATTTCTTTGACACAGACTGAAATGATCTACTCGAAGATCTCTTTCTAGCATCTCTAGCTTCAGAATCAGCTTTTCTTTTCTCTTTACTTAATTCTTCAGCTTTACAAGCTCGCTCAACAAGCACTACCATTTCTTTAATTTCCAAAATTCCAACTAACAGACGGATATCTTCGTTTAGCCTATCTTCAAACCTTTTGCACATTATTGCTTCATTCGATACACATTCACGAGCATACTGGCTCAATCTCACAAATTCATGTTCGTATTCAGTAACAGACATACGACCTTGTTTAAGCCCAAGAAACTATTTGCGTTTCTGATCAATGAATCTCTGACTGATATATTTCTTCCAAAATTCAGATTCGAAGAAATCCCACGTAACTCGTTCAGTCGGAACCACAGACGTCAAAGTTTTCCACCAATGATAACCCGTATCTCTCAGAAGTGAAACAGCACACTTTACACATTCTTCAAAATTCAGAGACATTTCATCAAACAATCGTATTGTATTCTCTAACCAGAATTTGGCTCTTTCAGCGTCATCATTTGTTGTAGCTCGAAACTCTTCAGCTCCATAATTTCTAATCTTATCAACTGGTGGTTTACTTGACTAAACCAGATTCACAGAGGGCATGACAGGAACTTGAGAAAGATTAACCGGGGGTAGAGGTTGTTGTACAATCGTATTGGTTCTAATATATTAGGTGAACCATTCATTCATCATCTAATAGAAGGCTTGCTTAGCCTCACCATCAAGGCTACTCATAGCCGGTCTAGAATCAGCTTGCACCGTCCCTTGCACTGGAGTAGGCGCATTACTTTCTACATCATCAGCTATAGCTCTATCGGGATCCATTTGCTATATAAAAGCACATTTCAAAGTCAAGATTCATCACACTATCACAGATTCAGATATATGGCATGTATAGCTAGACTCACATACGCTATGATAGTCCTAGAACTGACTAAACCATAGCTCTGATACCAATAAAATATAACACCCTAACCTATAACCGTCATCAAATTAGGGTTACGAGGCATTACTAGACAGACAGAACATTTTAGACCAATTCAGAAACATAAAACATTAATACATATGCAATCATTAGCAATTCATCTCTTAAGATGGTCTACGAGACCTAAAACATATTTTTAGGGACGGTCAGAACTAAGCCGAACTCACTCATAAATTTCAGAACTTAAAAAATTTTCTTTCAATTCTGTTGAGGTCACACAGCCTTGTGTCCAGTCCGTGTGCCTCACACGGGCATCAGACACACCATGTGAACCAGCCGTGCCAAAACAAGGCACCCTACTGATTTTCTCCCACGGCCATCAGACACGCCTGTGTGCTATGGCCGTGTGAAACTTAGCTAGCTACTGACTTGAGCCCACGACCATATGACATGCCCATGTGCTATAGCAGTACGGATCTTAAGAGGGTACTGATTTTCTTACACTGCCACAAGGCACGCATGTGTTCTCTGTCCGTGTGGCATAATGCAGGCTTGGTTTAAGCCAACTTGTCAGCCCATTAAGGATTATCCCTACAAGCCATATCAAACAACATTTGTACCTAAATTTTCAACCAATTCCATACTCATAACATGCTTTATTATAACTAAAACATATTAGCTTATAAAACACTACAACCATACACCATTTGGCACAACACCATCAACCAAACACCAAAAATATATACAACATTTCATTTGCTAGCCAACTCTCATGGCATAATATATACACATCAAAACTTATATACATAGACCTTCTAGCCTATACATTCCATACTAAATAACATTTACACTTTCAAAAGTACCAAGATGAGTTCGATAGTGTGGTGGCGATCCTCGACTATTCCTGAGCCTTCAGTAGCTATGATAACTGTAAACTAGACAGTAATCACAAAGAGTAAGCTACAAATAGCTCAGTAAGCCAAATACAATTAGTCTAATTGTTAAAGCATTTAAAGTAAAGTCATTAGCAAGAATTTATCATCGTTTCACATAGTAACTCATGAGCCTAACCATGCTCATTTGCTTGTATACATATCATATTTCTTTTCCATGATTTCGTACATACTCCACATTCATTATTTTACAAAAATAGAGTCTTACATATTCAAAAATTTAGTACGATACAAACGTACCTGTATAGATTATACATTTTATATATTCATTCTCATATTTCGTTCGCTATCATCAGACTGTTCAGAAATGATACAGATACTCATAAAATGTACAATGCCGACGTCCTGGACGTGGTCTTACATATAATTCAATATCGATGCCTCTGTCTGTGACAGCCTTAAAACGACCCTAGTCGAAATGTGGTTTCGGGACCACAAAACCAAGGCATAAAAATAATTTAATATTTATTTTATTGCCTATAATGTGTGTTAACTCATGTGTGATATTTTTATGCTTTGATTTAGAATTATAGATGTGAATTTCACTAGAAAGGACCTAGTAATAAACTTTGAAAGTATGAGGGAAATGTGTGATGACTAATTAAAGGATGCATGCAAAACAATGGACTTGCATGTCAAATTTCCCCCTAGCTAGTGGCCGGCCATGACAAGGATTTATGGGCAAAAATCATGTCATGAAACATGTTTGGTAAATGGGTTATGATGGAAAGAATAAAATAAGGGTATGGAATAAACAATTAATGTTAGTAGATGAGAAACAAAAAAAAAAAAAGTGTCCATCTTCCTCCATAGCTTGGCGAATGTCCTAAAGGAAGAAAGAAAAATTTTGTTCATCTCTTTTCACTCTCTTGTTGGCCGAAAATACTAAGGTTAAGGAAGGAGTTTTGCTTCATACTTGGTTTGGAAGAGGATTAGGAAGAGGTTGGCTAAACTTGCATCAAGATTAAGGTATGTTTGAGGTTCATGCATGTTTTTAGTTGCTAGCTTAATGTTCTTGTTAGCCCATGGTTCAAATCCTTGTTATGTCATGGGAATGAAATTGCCAAAGTGAATGTGGTGTTGATGCCATTGCATGTTAAATGACAAGCTTGAAAGTGATACATGTGATGGAGGATTGAAGATTCTTAGATTTTCTTTTAGCATTTTTTTGAATGAGATACTAAGTTCTTTGTTTCACCATGACCAAATTGAAATGGTGTGGTGTTGTGGTATTCGCCATGATATATCCATAAGTATAATTCATGCATGTTGCATGGTAAGTAAGATTTAAGCTTTGGAAATGTGTATATATTTGGATATAAGCCATTTGAGAATTCGCCCTTGCACCTACATGAATATATGTTTGCACATGATGGATTGGTATGACATATATACTAATTCAAAGTGTATATTTGCTTGTGATGATGTGTTGATTATGAAGTAAATAAGAGATGTGCAATGAATTATGATATGTAATGTGTTAGTAGTAAAATGTATGCTGTTTTTTTTGTGTGGTATTAAGTGTATATTCGCCACATGAGGGGTAATTAGTGTGCATGCATTCGGTTTGAGGCAAGCATATTGATGCCTATTCTTGGCTTAGAAAATTGCTAAGAGGAATATTAACTAATGTGTTGAGTTCGATTTATGATTTCGTACATATACAACTTTGATGCCTAATGTATATAAGGGCCAAGTACTTTGAACTTCACGTTGATGTTTGAATGTATTGAATTGCTTGTTGTGATGTAAAAATGTGCATGACCATTGTGTATTTGAGCTAAAGGATGGCCATATGACCATTTACACTCCTTGTCATATTCGCCATAAGCTATCATGATGAGATTTTAATAAGTTAAATTTGTGTAAATTAGCTCAAGAGCAAAGGGAGCTAAATCCGATAAAGGGAAGGAAAAAGTAGTTGAATAGCCGTCGAAATCGCTCGACAACATCCAAGGTAAGTCTTGAGTGATGACCCTACTTGAATTATATCAAAATTATGCTCCTTGTTTGTGTGGCCATTGAGCCGAATAGTAAAGGTTGATAAATATTTTGTGTTAGAGCTTTAGTAACGAAAATGAACTATGGACGTGTCTTGAATATTGATATATGTGTAAGTGAACATTGAAAATATATCCGGGCTAAGACCCGAAGGCATTCGTGCGAGTTGATATATCCGGGCTAAGACCAAGGCATTCGTATGAAGTTGATATATCCGGGCTAAGACCAAGGCATTCGTATGAAGTTGATATATCCGGCTAAGACCAAGGCCTTTGTGCAAGTCACCAAATCCGGTTATGACCAAGGCAATCGTGAAGTCGCTATATCCGGTTAAATCCGAAAGTATGTGATTCGGAAGTGAGCAATCTTGCTGTGAAAATTTCAGCTTATACACTTGTGAAAAATTCCAGCAATGAGGTATGTTTGTATGTACTTGTACTAATTGAATTCTTACAAGTAAGTATGCGCTAAGTTGATAAACGAGCTACCGGCCTTGGGCTAAGTTGTTCTTTTGTGCATGAACATAAGGGTCGGTGATGTGAAATAAGTATGAGTATGGGAATGTGAATTAGTAAAGTGGTTTAATTAGCCATGTGAATAAAATACCTTAGTCAAAGCTGATTTCATTGCTTGAGACTTACTAAGCATTAAAATGCTTACCCGCTGCTTTGGCTCTCTGTTTTATAGGTTTCGCTCGTTAGCTATCGGATTCGGGATCAAAGAAGTCAAGTCATCCACACTATCGAAGCCCCATTTTGGTACAAATTTTGGTTGAACTTTGAAATGGCATGTATAGGACCATCCTTTGTCGAAGGTCATGTACCTTCCGGTTTGTGTAAACTTGGATAGCCATGCGAAAATGGCTTATATCGTTTTAGCATAGAACTATAATCGTTTGTATGTTGACCCTTATGAGGTATGGAATTATTTTGAAACGATTAGCCATTGGAATGGTTAATCATGATCACGCTTTGTGCTATGTATGTAAAAAGGGCCAATTGAATCATGGAAAGTATGAAATAGGTAAAGCCTACTAAAGGCAGATGCTGACAGCAGCAGTGACGTGGATGTGAAAAATCACTAAAAATAGTAGGAATGGTATTAAATAGCAAATAAATTATGTAAGTGTACCTTGATGAATCTACTTTCATATGGAAGAAACGAAATGGTCATATGAGTTATAAGTTAACAGATTTTAAAGTTCTTGTGAAATAGGGCCAGAACGGTTTCTGGATCCCCTGTTCCAACTTTGGAAAATCATTGTAAATTAACCAGAGATAATTGGGAGTCATTCCATATATTTGTAGATTCCTCTCTGAGTCTAGTTTCTATAGAAACAAACGGCATTAGTATTGAAGCCCTGTACAGGGAGATATCCAATTCGTAACGCACAAAGGTCAGTGTAGTCGATCCCTACAACAGGCGAGACTTTAACTAATAAACTGTACTAATTGGCTCGACCAAAAATTCTAGAAAAAAATATGTAGATGGACATATGAGTCTAGTTTCAGGAAAAATTTACGGAACTGATTTTCGAGTTGTAAAACTCAAGTTATGAATTTTGGAGCGACTAGTACTCAGATTGGCAGCTTGTCTGAAAATTGTCAATAAGTGGGTTGAAGTTCGTTAACACCTCGCGCTCGACTCGGCGACGGTCTCGGGTTCGGGTGTTACAATTTTATTGGTATCAGAGCTACGGTTTAGTCGATTCTAGGACTACCGTAATGCGTTTGGGGTCTAGCTATACATGCCATTTTATGTGATTATATGATAGTGTGGTGATTTCTGACGTTTGAACTTGTGTTTATTTATAGTAATGGATCCCGATCCCAACCGAGCGATAGCTGATGATGTGGAGAGTGTGGCGCCTGCTCCCGCACAAGGGACAGCGCCGGCGGACTCTCAACCTGTTGCTAGCAATCCGAATGATGAGGCTAGGCAAGCCTTTTATAGCGTGATGAATGATTGGTTCAACCAATACATTCGAACTAATACGACTGTTCCACAACCTCCATTCCCAACAAACACAGCCCCCATACCTACAATGCCTCCGGTAACTGACCAAATAAGGTCGAATAAGCCCCCAGTTGATAGAATCCGAAAACATGGGGCTACTGAATTTAAAGCTACGGATAGCGATGATGCCGAGCAAGCGAATTTTGGTTGGACAACACGATCCGCACTCGATGAGCTATCTTGTACACCGATGAATGCCTAAAGTGTACCATCTCCTTGCTACGTGATTACGCCTACTATTGGTGGAGTACTCGACTTTGTTGTGCCCATGAACAAGTAACTTGGGAGTTCTTCCAAACCGAAGTTTGGAAAAAGTATATCGATCGAGATTTATGGACCAAAACGAAAGGAATTTCTCGAACTTAAACAAGGTTCCATGTCGACATCGACTATGAACGAAAATTCGTGAGGCTTGGGCGATGCTGCGAGAATGCATTTCTTGAAGGCGTGATGTGTAAACGCTCAAGATGGACTGAATGATGAGATAAAGTCGTATGTTGGCATTTTGGAAATCCGAGAGTTTGTGACTCTCGTCGAGCGAGCGATGCAAAGCCGAGGAGTTTAGTATGGAGAAAAGGAAAGCGGAAGCGGGAGCAAGGGAGTTTCAGAAGAGGTATTCGGGAAGCCCTTCCAAGATCATCAAAGAAACTTAGAGATGGCTTAGGCCGATCTAGAGACACCGGGCTTTTCTAGACGAGATCGCGATCGACCCCTGTGACCACACGAATCACTTCGATCGCCATGAGTGGGAATGATCGACGAGAGAGGACGGAGTGCGAGATTGTGGCAAATGGCATTTTGGAAGTCTGTAGATTCCGTGACCGCTCTGTTACAAGTGTGGATCGGTTGACCACTTCATTAAAGATTGCCCGAGGTTGTGCGAGCAGAATGTAGATCGGAGGGAAACCGGTACTACCACCGCCGAGGTAGACCATCTGGAAATACGGGCAAGGCTAGTGGTGGTCGAGAGGATCTAGAGATCTTTGCGACCAGATCCGAGGCTCAAGGCCCAGCTAGGACTTATGCTATACGCAAGACGCGAGGATGCCTCCTCGCCGGATGTTATTACTGGTACTTTCACTCTCTTTGATACTAATGTGATTGCTTTGATTGACCCCGGTTCTACTCATTCTTATATATGCGAAACCTTAGCATCCAAAGAAGACTTTGCCTATTGAGTCTATCGAGTTCGTAATTCGGTGTCAAATCCTTTGGGTCGTTATGTGCTGGTCGACAAAGTGTGTAAGAAATGCCCCTAGTAATTCGAGGTACTGTTTTCCGCGGACTTGATGCTTTTGCCGTTCGATGAATTTGATGTTATTCTTGGGTTGGATTGGTTGACCGTGCATGATGCGGTTGTAAATTGCAAAAGCAAGACTATTGATTTGAGATGCGCAAACAACGAGATGATCCGAGTTGAGTCTACGAACTTGAAGGGTTGCCGGTTGTAATATCATCAATGTTGGCCCGTAAATATGTAAGAAAAGGGTGTGAAGCATACCTTGCGTATGTACTTGATGATAAGGAGTTAGGAATAGAACCCAAATCTGTGCGGTGGTTTGTGAATACCGGACGTTTTCCCAAGAATTGCGGGTTTGCCACTGTTCGGAGATAGAGTTTGGCATTGAGCTTGTACCAGGACCACACCGATTTCGATAGCTCCATATCGTATGGCACCAACGAATTAAAGGAGTTGAAAGCTCGGTTGCAAGAGTTGATGGATAGAGGTTTTGCTCGCCTCGAGTTTTTCACCTTGGGGTGCGCCGGTGTTGTTTGTGAAAAGAAGGACGGAACCATGAGGTTGTGCATCGACTATCGTCGACTTAATAAAGTGACAATAAAGAACAAGTATCCGTTACCACGTATCGATGATTTGTTCGATCAACGAAGGAGCCTCGGTGTTCTCAAAAATAGATTTGAGATCGGGCTATTATCGATTCATGAATCCGAGATTCGGACATACCCAAAACCGCCTTGAGCGAGATATGGTCACTACGAGTTCTTAGTGATGCCGCTTGGGCTCACTAATGCCCTGCGGTATTTATGGATTTGATGAATCGGATCTTCAGATCATATTTGGATCGGTTCGTAGTTGTATTCATCGACGACATCTTGGTCTATTCAAGAGATGAGACCGAACATGCGAGCACCCGAGATTAGTGTTGCAAATTTTACGGATAAGCGGTTATATGCTAAGTTTAGCAAGTGTGAGTTCGGTTAAGAGAGGTTAGCTTCTTGGGTCACGTGGTATCTCGATCGGGTATTCGAGTCGACCCAAGCAAAATTTCAGCCATACTTAACTGAAACCTCCAAGAAATATTACTCGAGGTTCGAGTTTTTGGGACTTGCGGTTACTACCGACGGTTTGTAAAAGGATTCTCGATGATAGCCACACCCATGACTTAAACCGCTTCGTAAAGATGTCAAGTTTGAATGGACGGAAAAGTGTCGAAAAGTTTTGACCAATTGAAAACTCATTTGACTAAGCTCGAAGACTAGTACGGCCGAATCGGCAAAGAGTTTGTCATCTATAGTGACGCCTCCCTACTTGGGTTAGGTTGCGATTGATGCAAGAAGGTCGAGTTGTGGCCTATGCGTCGAGACAATTAAAGCCACATGAGAAAAATTATCCGACCCATGATCTCGAATTGGTCGCTATCGTATTCGCCTTTAAAGATATGGCGACATTACTTATTTGGTGAGAAGTGCCATGTGTATTCGGATCACAAAAGTCTCAAATATTTGATGACTCAAAGAGACTTAAATCTGCGACAAAGACGTTGGCTCGAGCTGTTAAAAGATTATGAGTGGTCATTGACTATCACCGGAAAGGCTAATGTGGTTGCGGATGCCTTAAGCCGAAATCACCGTTTGCTTTACTGAGCGATGAATGTACACTTGTCTATCCTACCCGACAATGTGTTAGTAGCCGAATTAAAGGCCAAACCATTGTTGACTCATCAAATTCGTGAAGCTCGTAAAGTTGATGAGGAGTTGCGTGCAAAACGAAGTGAGTGTGTTTCGAACAAGGAATCGGAGTTTCAAATTGATGATGACGATTGTTTGAGGTTCGAAGTCGCTTGTGTGTTCCAAAGAATTGAACTTATTTCGATAATTCGAACGAAGCTCATTGTAGCCGAATGGCAATCCACCGGGAGTACGAAGATGTACAATGAGTTGAAACGTCGGTTTTGGTGGCATGGTATGAAACGAGACATCTCCGACTTTGTTGCAAGATGTTTAATATGTCAACAAGTGAAAGCGGAGCATCAAGTGCCTTCGTGGTTACTTCACCGATCACGATACCCGAGTGGAAATGGGATCGAGTCACAATGGACTTTGTGTCCGGACCGCCGTTGTCGCAAGTAAGAAGGATGCAATTTGGGTTATTATTGATAGACTAACTAAGTCGGCTCACTTTATCCCCGTGCGTATGGATTTTCATTGGATAAACTAGCTGAATTGTACGTTTCTCGATTGTGAGATTACACGGGTACCGATTTACTAGGTTGTGTCGGATAGAGATCCGAGGTTCACCTCGCGATTTTGGAAGAAATTACAAGAAGCATTGGGCACCAAGTTGCATTTCAAGACCGCCTTTCACCCCCAAACCGATGGTCAATCCGAGCGTATAATTCAGATACTTGAGGATATGTTGAGATGTTGCATCCTCGAGTTCGTGGTTCGTGGGAACGGTACCTACCTTTGATTGAATTCGCACAACAATAGTTTTCAATCAAGTATTAAGATGGCGCCTTACGAGGCTTTGTACGGGCGTAAATGCCGTACACCATTGTTTTGGACCGAACTCGGTGAGAACAAAATTTTGGAGTGGATTTGATTAAAGATGCTGAGCAGAAAGTAAAAGTAATCCGTGAAAATCAAGATAGCCTCCGATCGTCGAAATCGTATGCGGATTTGAAACGAAAGGACATTGAGTATCGTGGGAGATAAAGTGTTTCTTAAAGTTTCGCCGTGGAAAAGATACTCAGATTCTACCGTAAGGGCAAGTTGAGCCGAGATTCATTGGGCCGCATTGAAATCTCCGAACGAGTTGGCCCGATTAATGTATCGTTTGATCTTGCCCCGAACTTGAAAAGATTCACAACGCCTTCCATGTTTCAATGCTTCGACGCTATAGATCTGATCCGTCGCACGTAATTAGTCCATCGAGGTTGAAATTCAAGCCGATATGAGTTATGGAGAAGAACCGATTCGTATCCTAGCTCGTGAAATGAAAGAGTTGCGAAACAAAAGGGTTCCGCTAGTGAAAGTGTTATGGCTCAAACACGGATAGAAGAAGCTACTTGGGAACCCGAGAACTCTATGAAAGAGCAATATCCAAACCTATTTACGGTAAGATTTTCGGGACGAAAATTTCTAAAGTGGGGAGAGTTGTGACACCTTTAAACGACCCTAGTCGAAATGTGGTTTCGGGACCACAAAACCAAGGCATAAAAATAATTTAATATTTATTTTATTGCCTATAATGTGTTAACTCATGTGTGATATTTTTATGCTTTGATTTAGAATTATAGATGTGAATTTCACTAGAAAGGACCTAGTAATAAACTTTGAAAGTATGAGGGAAATGTGTGATGACTAATTAAAGGATGCATGCAAAACAATGGACTTGCATGTCAAATTTCCCCCTAGCTAGTGGCCGGCCATGACAAGGATTTATGGGCAAAAATCATGTCATGAAACATGTTTGGTAAATGGGTTATGATGGAAAGAATAAAATAAGGGTATGGAATAAACAATTAATGTTAGTAGATGAGAAACAAAAAAAAAAAAAGTGTCCATCTTCCTCCATAGCTTGGCCGAATGTCCTAAAGGAAGAAAGAAAAATTTTGTTCATCTCTTTTCACTCTCTTGTTGGCCGAAAATACTAAGGTTAAGGAAGGAGTTTTGCTTCATACTTGGTTTGGAAGAGGATTAGGAAGAGGTTGGCTAAACTTGCATCAAGATTAAGGTATGTTTGAGGTTCATGCATGTTTTTAGTTGCTAGCTTAATGTTCTTGTTAGCCCATGGTTCAAATCCTTGTTATGTCATGGGAATGAAATTCGGCCAAAGTGAATGTGGTGTTGATGCCATTGCATGTTAAATGACAAGCTTGAAAGTGATACATGTGATGGAGGATTGAAGATTCTTAGATTTTCTTTTAGCATTTTTTTGAATGAGATACTAAGTTCTTTGTTTCACCATGACCAAATTGAAATGGTGTGGTGTTGTGGTATTCGCCATGATATATCCATAAGTATAATTCATGCATGTTGCATGGTAAGTAAGATTTAAGCTTTGGAAATGTGTATATATTTGGATATAAGCCATTTGAGAATTCGCCCTTGCACCTACATGAATATATGTTTGCACATGATGGATTGGTATGACATATATACTAATTCAAAGTGTATATTTGCTTGTGATGATGTGTTGATTATGAAGTAAATAAGAGATGTGCAATGAATTATGATATGTAATGTGTTAGTAGTAAAATGTATGCTGTTTTTTTTTGTGTGGTATTAAGTGTATATTCGCCACATGAGGGGTAATTAGTGTGCATGCATTCGGTTTGAGGCAAGCATATTGATGCCTATTCTTGGCTTAGAAAATTCGCTAAGAGGAATATTAACTAATGTGTTGAGTTCGATTTATGATTTCGTACATATACAACTTTGATGCCTAATGTATATAAGGGCCAAGTACTTTGAACTTCACGTTGATGTTTGAATGTATTGAATTGCTTGTTGTGATGTAAAATGTGCATGACCATTGTGTATTTGAGCTAAAGGATGGCCATATGACCATTTACACTCCTTGTCATATTCGCCATAAGCTATCATGATGAGATTTTAATAAGTTAAATTTGTGTAAATTAGCTCAAGAGCAAAGGGAGCTAAATCCGATAAAGGGAAGGAAAAAGTAGTTGAATAGCCGTCGAAATCGCTCGACAACATCCAAGGTAAGTCTTTGAGTGATGACCCTACTTGAATTATATCAAAATTATGCTCCTTGTTTGTGTGGCCATTGAGTAGGAATAGTAAAGGTTGATAAATATTTTGTGTTAGAGCTTTAGTAACGAAAATGAACTATGGACGTGTCTTGAATATTGATATATGTGTAAGTGAACATTGAAAATATATCCGGCTAAGACCAAGGCATTCGTATGCGAGTTGATATATCCGGCTAAGACCAAGGCATTCGTATGAGTTGATATATCCGGCTAAGACCAAGGCATTCGTGCGAAGTTGATATATCCGGCTAAGACCAAGGCCTTTGTGCAAGTCACCAAACCGGTTATGACCAAGGCAATCGTATGAGTCGCTATATCCGGTTAAATCCGAAAGTATGTGATTCGAAGTGAGCAATCTTGCTGTGAAAATTTCAGCTTATACACTTGTGAAAAATTCCAGCAATGAGGTATGTTTGTATGTACTTGTACTAATTGAATTCTTACAAGTAAGTATGCGCTAAGTTGATAAACGAGCTACGGCCTTGGGCTAAGTTGTTCTTTTGTGCATGAACATAAGGGTCGGTGATGTGAAATAAGTATGAGTATGGGAATGTGAATTAGTAAAGTGGTTTAATTAGCCATGTGAATAAAATACCTTAGTCAAAGCTGATTTCATTGCTTGAGACTTACTAAGCATTAAAATGCTTACCCGTTGCTTTGGCTCTCTGTTTTATAGGTTTATTTCGTTAGCTATCGGATTCGGGATCAAAGAAGTCAAGTCATCCACACTATCGAAGCCCCATTTTGGTACAAATTTTGGTTGAACTTTGAAATGGCATGTATAGGACCATCCTTTGTCGAAGGTCATGTACCTTCCGGTTTGTGTAAACTTGGATAGCCATGCGAAAATGGCTTATATCGTTTTTAGCATAGAACTATAATCGTTTGTATGTTGACCCTTATGAGGTATGGAATTATTTTGAAACGATTAGCCATTGGAATGGTTAATCATGATCACGCTTTGTGCTATGTATGTAAAAGGGCCAATTGAATCATGGAAAGTATGAAATAGGTAAAGCCTACTAAAGGCAGATGCTGACAGCAGCAGTGACGTGGATGTGAAAAATCACTAAAAATAGTAGGAATGGTATTAAATAGCAAATAAATTATGTAAGTGTACCTTGATGAATCTACTTTCATATGGAAGAAACGAAATGGTCATATGAGTTATAAGTTAACAGATTTTAAAGTTCTTGTGAAATAGGGCCAGAACGGTTTCTGGATCCCCTGTTCCAACTTTGGAAAATCATTGTAAATTAACCAGAGATAATTGGGAGTCATTCCATATATGTGTAGATTCCTCTCTGAGTCTAGTTTCTATAGAAACAAACGGCATTAGTATTGAAGCCCTGTACAGGAGATATCCAATTCGTAACGCACAAAGGTCAGTGTAGTCGATCCCTACAACAGGCGAGACTTTAACTAATAAACTGTACTAATTGGCTCGACCAAAAATTCTAGAAAAAAATATGTAGATGGACATATGAGTCTAGTTTCAGGAAAAATTTACGGAACTGATTTTCGAGTTGTAAAACTCAAGTTATGAATTTTGGAGCGACTAGTACTCAGATTGGCAGCTTGTCTGAAAATTGTCAATAAGTGGGTTGAAGTCTGTTAACACCTCGCGTTCGACTCCGGCGACGGTCTCGGGTTCGGGGTGTTACACTGTCCTAGATAAGCTCTTACACGAAATCAAATACGATGCCAATGTCCTCGACATGGTCTTATACATAAATCTTAAATCGAGGCCTGTGTCCCAGACACGGTCTTACACGATATCTCAGATAGATGTCAACGTTCCTTTAGAAACATACAGAGCTTTTCGTATACTATCCTATTATCAGAATTTACTCAAAATCTATTCATCATGCTCTCATGGCCGTCCAATACAGATTATAGTTTATATGTGCAGGATTTAGTCAATTTAACACGTAACTGTAATTTGACTTACCTCGTACAGATTTCGAACGAAACGAGTCAACTATTCAACTATTTTAGTCTTCCCTCGATCTAAGTCTGATTTTCTTTGTTCTTAATCTAATACAATACAAATTCAACTATTCAATCATTCATTTCATTCAATTTAATCCATATACACATATTTAGGGCACTTTGCATTTTAGCCCTTACATTTTTACACTTTGACAATTTAGTCCATTTTTCACAAAATCACAAATATGTAAAATTCATCAAGACTATAGCTTGGCCGAATGTATATATCTTCCATACAAGCCTAATTAACATATTTAATTCACAATTTAGTCCTTTAAAATCTCATTTTCACAAATTAGCCCAAATAGCTCTATTTCATCAAAATTCAAAGACAACACTTATAATGTAACACCGCTTACCTGTATCCAAGGTTGGAACAGGGTACGAGGCATTACCAGACTTAACCTTACACAGACAAAAATCGGGCCATAAAATTTCATTTAATTCAAAACTTTTCGAACACATGCGTAGACTCATATTTAAAGACATATAACATGTCATAAATGAGCACTTACACATCCATAATCATGCAATAACATGTCATTCACTTTAAACATATTTGCTTACCATCCTGTATATAATATACATTCTTACATTAACTAGAACTAGACATGCTAAATCTTATTCTCATTTTATACTATTATAATGTAGTTAACAATTTGTCCATTAAAAATCTATATTCAAGGCAACATTACTCATTTCCATTTAATTCATGATCCACCGGCTCGCATTTAACTTACGATGTATTTCCAATCATGCATAACAAACAAAGCTAATCAGATCATCACATCAAAACATAGGACATGGCATGATTAATTAAACTTATAAACCATAATGGATAAGGACCACATCTCATGATCATATACGATAACTCAATGCAGATTGATACGTATGGTCAAAGTCATAATAATAATACATATCACAAACCAACTTCCTATACATGCCACTCACTTGATTTTTTTAATATTTGAATTAATTCTCCCAAAAATGATAGTTTGATAGTGTGATTTTGCCTCCGACGATCTCCAACCGCGAGCCGACCTGCCAATACTATAGAAATGGAGAGGATGGGTAAGCTTTATGCTTAGTAAGTCCATATGAAATTAATAAGCAATTACTAACATGCTTTTCAATATAAAACACTATAATTGTACAATTACGCATGTTCAGGTTACGCTATTTTATCGAGTTATAGTTACTAAATCATTCATATCTAGAGATAAAAAACTCCAAATTTAGTTTCATTAATTTTCGTTGAAACTAGACTCATATAAATTTCACCCATAAAATTTCCAGAATTTTTTGTTTAGCCAATTAGTACAGTTTATTCATTAAAATTTCCCCTGTTTTGCTGTCCAACAGTTTTGACCTCTCTTCACTAAAAATTATTTATCTCATATTTCGGGACTTGGATGATGTTCCCGTCCATTCCTCCTGAAATTAGACTCATTTATAATTCTATTCATATAAATTATCACTCATAATTATTTTTATACAATTTTTAACTATTTTTCCAAGTCAGAACAGGGGATCTCGAATTCATTCTGGCACTGTCTCACAAAAATTATAATATCACATAATATAGAACTCTTTTGCTCCCATTAATATTTTTATATGAAAATAGACTCATTAGTATTTAATTCCATATATTTTTTTTAAATTTAATTCAACTTAAAAAATTTTTGATGAATTTTCAAAGTCACACAACTGCTGCTGTCCAACACTGTTTTACTACTAAAATTCACTCTTACATAATTTCACTTAATCCATTTTGTCTTATCGAAGTTCACTCAAATATTGAGCACATTGCTCATAATTTTCATAAACATATACCTGCACTTATTCATCATATAATCATGTTCACATGTATTTTTACTTAATTGATTTTCCCGTTGAACTCTTCGGAATAATAACTGATACTCAGTTGCCTGCACATATTTTCACACTTGTAGACAAGGCTATCTGGTACGCATAGTAGCCTGCACTTAGTACTACACACATGACCTAACCATCTGATACACGTAGTAGCCTGTACTTAGTACTACACACGTGATCGAAGTTATTGGGTACGCATAGTAGCCTATACTTAGTACTATACATGCGACCAATTATCCGATACACGTAGTAGCCTGCACTTATTACTACACACGTGACCTCACAATAGATCATTTGTATCATTTCTATTCCGAAGGCTCAACCGGGAAATTCCTCACTTTCCAACATGTTACAAATTTATTCATAGTCCTTTTTCAATTTGCAATTTATAACAAATAATCATTCTATAGGCAGCCACATTTCATATGATAACAAAATATAATAAAATAAAAAGAATCGATAAATTATTTACATACAAACTTATTGAAATCTCATCAGGTACAACCGTGTAGCAATTCATACAACCCATGTAATAGTAATTTAACATTCAATTCATGTAACAATAATTTGCCATTCAATTTCACATGACACAACAAGCATCACATTTTCCATATCATACACACCATCCATCAACTTCGCCTAAACATATTAAATCATACAATTAATGCCATAACAATAGAAAATTACAATTCAAGTATGGTATTGCATTATTATTAACACACGAACTTACCTCGTATACGAAAATGGTCATTTTTACCATTTTGTCCACAACTTGGTATTTTGCCGATTTTAGCCTGAATTTCAAATTTCCTTGCTCTATCATTACAAATATAGCCTAATTAGGACTCAGTATTCAAATTGACCCAAAATCATATTTTGGAAAAGTTACAATTTTTCCCCTAAACTTTGTCAAAATTACGTTTTTGCCTCTAGGCTCGTAAATTAAACTTCATCCTATTTTCTTATGTTTTATGACATGCTGAACATTTTTCCCTTCTATAGTAACAACAAATTCACACTCTAACATGTACTTATGAACATTAGGTATTTTTACCAATTATGTCGTTTTACTCGTTTTCACGTAAAATCGCTTATTAAAAGTTGTTTAACACAATTTCAAGCTTCATATTCTACCATAAAACATCAAAATAAACACATTTCACCTATGGATATTTTTCGAAATATAAACCCTAGGTTAAATTATTGCTAGAATAAGCTTAACCAAGTTACCGGGATTTCAAAAATGTAAAGAACTTTAAAAACGGGGCTAAAGAACACTTACAATCGAGCTTGGGAGTTGAACAAACCTTAACCATGGCTGCTGCTGGTAGAAACTGTTGAATGAAGAAGATGATAGCTAATTTGGCTTATTGCCCTTTTTAATTCTTTTAATTATTAGTTTACCAAAATACCCCTAACTTAAAAATATTTTATTACACCCATTTCATGTCTATTTTTACCCAGCAATTAACCAATGGTCTAATTACCATTTAAGGACCCTCAATTTAAAATTTCATAACAATTGGACACCTCTAGTATGTAGAACTCAACTTTTGCACATTTTACGATTTAGTCCTTTTGACCAAATTGAGTGCCCAAAAGTCAAAATTTTCAAACAAATTTTTTACGAAATTATTCCGTGAAATTGTAGACCATAAAAATATAATAAAAGTAAAATTTTATTCATCGGATTTGTGGTCCCGGAACCACTGTTCCGACTAGGCCCAAAATTAGAATGTTACAACTCTCTTCCCTTTAGGGATTTTCGTCCCCGAAAATCTTATCGGAAAAGTGGTTTTCACTTAGTAAGCTCGTATAAACTCAAACATAACTTACCATTCATAAGCTCAATTTATTATATGTGCACAACATCTTTACCATACTCATAAGCTTGAATACAATCCCATAAGCATCAGCAAACTCACAAATTAGTATGTTCATACATGGTACATATAAGTCCAACCATATCATAAGTAGATTTTCATGTACACATCATCTATCACATTAACCTTTACATAAGATTATGAACCATTTTCCAAATGTACACATACCTTTCCATTAACCTTTTCTTACCCAATGAACCATCTAGAATTACATTGGGTACTCGGGAGCATGATGAAATCCCTCACACAAATGCAGGACCTTAGCCATTGGTAGAACATTAAAGACCGGCATCCGAAACATGAAATCCATAATGAAATGTCATTCATATCCTAAGAATTCTTAAGGTTCAAGCGGGATTACTTATCCGTCAATTACTCAAAGCATTTGTAATGCCCCATACCCAAGACCGTCGCCGGAGTCGAACACGAGGTGTTAATAGACTTAATTCATTACTTAAACAGTTCAAACAATTTATTTTTAAAATTTTCAGTCAAGCTAACAATCTGCGTCATAGTCGCTTAAAAATTCATATCTCGAGTTACGAAAGTCGAAATCCAATTCCGTAAATTTTCCCTGAGACTAGACTCACATATCTATTTACTAATTTTTTTATAGAATTTTTGGTCAAGAAAATTAGTACAGTTTATTAGTTAAATTCTCCCCTGTTTCAGGGTTCGACTGGTCTGACCTCTGTGTATTACGAATCAGATATCTCCCTGTACAGAGTTTCAATGACTATGCCGTTTGTTTCTAAAAAAACTAGACTCAATAAGGAATCTGTAAATATAAATAATGACTTCTAATTATCTTTTAACAATTTTTGGTGAATTTCCAAAGTCAGAATAGGGGATCCAGAAATCGCTCTGGCCCTGTTTCACAAAAATTTAAACATCTCATAAAATATAACTCATATAACTGTTTTGTTCCATCCATATGAAAATAGACTCATAATTCTTCAATTCCATATTTTATTCACCATCTAATTGTATCTCTACTATTTTTAATGATTTTTCAAACTCACGTCACTGTTGCTGTCTGAATCTATTTTATGGTAATTTTTACCTATTTCATGGTTTCCATGGATTAGCTAGCAATTTAGCATACATAACACCAAATATGATCATGATTAGCCATTCCAATGGCTAATCATTACCAAGCATTTCCATACCACTCAATAACCATATCATAAGACCATATACACAAAATGATTATAATGCTATACATGCCATACTCAAAATATGCAAGCCATTATGCCAAGATGGTATACGGATATAGTGTGAGCATGCCTCCGACCATTCCCGATTTCCGAGCTGGCTTGTCAACACTACAAGGAATGAAAAGGAGGAAGTAAGCATAAATGCTTAGTAAGCTCACATGCAAATAGCAAGTAACACAACTATATAAGCAAACAGAAAACATCATTTGCATAATCATCACCGAGACATTCATATCACATTTTCATTTATCATCTTACCATATTGTTGTTATATCGAGTTTTCAACCCGAGGGTTAAGTACATACCTGTTCAAAGTATTCATTTCACAACACTTACCAATACGTCCCTTTCATCTCGAGTATTCCTCCATTTGAGTAGAATTTTACCCGTTGAACACATCGGAATATAATCCGGATACATGGAAAGTTTGCACATAGGTGCCACATATGTAGCCAAGCTACCATGTAACCCGCCCATAAGTGAACTCGGACTCAACTCAACGAGCTCGGGCGTTCGCATCCATAAGTGAACTCGGACTCAACTCAACGAGCTCGGATGCTTAGTTACATCTCTCGAACTCGAACTCAACTCAACGAGTTCGGACATTCGCATCCATAAGTGAACTCGGACTCAACTCAACGAGTTCGGATGCCCAAATATCCTGGTGACATACCACTTGTATCCTAATCCATTCCTAAGGTTCAACGGGACCTTTTTCCCAATCATGTGTCTCAACCATCTTCTACGGAATGCCGTTACCGATACTCGGTAGCATTTCACATTTTCCAAGTATATCACATAATTTGACATATTAACAAACAATTATCACAGTATAATATTTCATAATAATTATCATATCATTTAAATAATATTAAAATATTTAAAATAATAACTATGTTACCAACATTTACATATGAACTTACCTCGTATGCGAAAATGGCTACTTTTACCATTTCGTCCACAACTTGGTATTTTCCCCATTTTAGTCCGAATTTCAGTTTTCCTTGCTTTATCATTTAAAATATAGTCTAATTAGGACTCACATTATTCACATTGACCCAAAAATCATATTTTGGCAAAATTATAGTTTTACCCCTAAACTTTAACATATTTACACTTTTGCCCCAAAGCTCGTAAATTAAATTCAGCCTATTTTATTATGTTTTATGACATGCTGATCATTTTTCCCTTCTATGGCAACATCAAATTCTCACTCTAACATGTACTTATGACTATTAGGTATTTTTACCGATTAAGCCCTTTTGCTCGTTTTCACTTAAAACCGAGTAGCACAAGTTGTCTAACATAATTTAAAACCTCACATTCTATCATAAAACACCAAAATACACAAATTTCACCTATGGGTATTTTTCCAAATATGAACCCTAGGTTGAATTATTGCTAGCATAAGCTTAATCGAGCTACCGGGACTCAAAAAACGTAAAAATCATTAAAAACGAGGCTAGAACGAACTTACAATCGAGCTTGGAAGCTTGAAAAACCCTATCCATGGTTTCTCCTTGCAATATTCGGCCATGGGGTTGAAGATGAGCAAAATTGGCTTTTAATTTTGTATTTTAATTCATTTTGCCCCTAAATGACCAAAATGCCCTTACTACTAAACTTTCCAAAAATTCCATCCATGTCCAATTTTTGTCCATAGACTTAGAAATTGGTAAAATTGCTATTTAAGACCTCCTAATTAATAATTCAAAACAATTTCATACTAGAAACTTCTAGAATGCAAGTTTTACAAATTATTCAATTTAGTCCCTAATTTCAATTTAAGCACTTTATGCATAAAATTTCTTCACGAAATTTTCACACAATTATGCAATCATATCATAGACCTAAAAATAATCATAAAATAATTATTTCTATCTCGGATTTTTTGGTCACGAAACCACTATTCCGACTAGGCCCAAAATCAGGATATTACAGCATTGATATACATGCATTTTCAAGTCAGTTTAAAACAAACACAATAAAACCGATAATCAATCAAACTATCATTAATAAGATTATAATTTATATGAACTTACCTCAACAACTATGGTTGCAGTAACCAAATTACAGTCTAGTCCAATTCTTTAGCTTTTCCCTGATTTAAGTCCGGTTGTTATTTATCTTGATCTAAATGGATAATTTCATTCAATTTAAGTACTTCAAATAATTTCAAGTATTCAATTCAATCAAGAATTCACATTATCATGAAATTATAGAATTATCCCTCCTATTTTAACTTTTTTAAAATTTAGTCCTTCAACTCGTAACTTGAAATTTAACTATTTTAACCCTCCATACAAGCTAGCTGAATTTCTTAGGGACTCATATCGACCCACATAAATCATCATTTCATAATGTTACCATGAAATTTTACTATTTTCTTGAATAAGTCTTTAAACCCTAAATTCACTAAAAATCCTTTAACAAAACATGTTTGTTTAACAACCAAGAGTAATAATCTATCAATTAACACCAAAACACATTAAAAAATAATCCTGTCAAGTACCTTAACCTCTAACATTTTTTGCAATTTACATGCTTAGTAAGATAGGGAAAGGAGAGGGGTAAGCATTTACATGCTTAGTAAACTCGAATAACTAGAAAGTAAACTTACCGATTAATTAGCATACAAACATGTTAGACAACCAATCCAATAAATAGACGACAGCTTTCTATTACATGCACTCAAACATCAAGTTAGTCCTACAATAATTCATCATGTAATTTGTCTTAGATGAGCTCATCGTCCAACATTTTCATTTCTATACCACATGTTAATCTTGTTGAGTACCTCAGAAATCTCGATGGATTATCCATTTACCGTCAAGTCATAAGAGTGTTCTTCTCAAGTACGCACTCCCGTGAACCTCACATCTTACTGTGGGATTATTAGTCCAGGCTAAATCCCCCGTAATATAAACTCATGGAGTGTTGTCAGGATTACCAATCCTGGCTAAATCCCTTATAGTGACAAACACCCTTAATGAGCTTGGATCTGAATTACCAGTCCAGGCTAAATTCAGACCCTAATAGAATTACCTGTCTGGGCTAAATCCTTAATGCACACATATTCTTTGGAAAGCTCGATCACTCAAGGAACACCCATCCAGGCTAGATCATTCCTATATTTGAGATCAACGGATTACCGTCTAGGCTAAATCCTTTTCTGCAACACATGCAGGATCTTAAGCACGTAAGCCATGGTTTATCCATCGAATTTTTCTTTTAACTTCAACTGGGACATTTACCATCTTGTCATTATTATTATTAACATATTTCATGGATTTTCATGCCATTATTATATACAACTATCACACATTCATAAAACATGCATTTAGACATATTATGGGTTTACCTTAAGTTATTCGAACTTACTTGGTATTTGTGTCAGTTTTCGCATTTCGGTTATTTCGAAACCTTTCGTTTTCCTCGATCGACCTCCGGAATTTGTTCCTCGGGGTCTATAACAATAAAAATGAATTATCAATATCTCAGATTATTCTTTTCAAGCCTAAATTTCACCCTCGAACAAAATGATCGTTTTGCCCTTAACCTTTCACATTATTTACAATTTAATCTCTAGGCTCGTAAAAGGATATACATGCAATTCCTTGATTACCCAAGCCTAGTCGAATGCATTATAAACTCATACTAGCCCACATTTTCCTTTACTTCACATTTCTATCACATATTTTGTACCTTTTGCAAAATGGTCCCTTTAGGGGCTTTTCATGAAAATTACTTGGGAAAAGATGTTTAACACACATCTAACTATCATATTCTCCCATAAAACATTAAAGAACAAACATGTCACACATGGGTCACTTTGCATACATTAACCCTAGCTTAAAATATAGGAAGAAATGGAGAGAACATGTTACAAGGATCTCAAAAATACAAAGAACATTAAAAACGAGGCTAGGAGTCACTTACTATTAAGCTTGAAAATGTTGAAAACCCTAGCTATGGAGTGCTTGACAATTTCGACTGGTACAAGGGAGAAGATGGCTGATTTTTGCCTTCATTTTCCCTTTTTATTGATTTTATTACCAAATGACCAAAATGCCCCTCCTTACTAAACTTCTAAAATTTTCCATGCATGCCCATTTTTGTCCAAAAACTTAAAAATTGGGAAAATTACTTTTTAAGACCTTCTAATTAATAATCTAAAGCAATTTCATGCAAATTGCTTCTAGAATCCAAGTTTTACAATTTATTCAATTTGGTCCTTATTTTTAAGTGGACACCTTACTCATAGAATTTCTTCATGAAACTTTAACACATGCATATTTTGATATTCTAGGCCTCATAATAATCATAAAACAAATATTTCAACGTCATATTTGTGGTCCCCAAACCACTATTCTGACTAAGACCTATTTCGGGATGTTACATTTCTCCCCCTTAAGGACTTTCCTCGAAAGTCTTACCAGTAAACAGGTTCAGATATTGGCTTCTCATGGTTTCTTCTAGCTCCCATGTAGCCTCTTCCACATCATTTCGATGCCATAAAACTTTTACTAAAGTCATATCTTTATTTTTTAGTTGTTTAACCTCACGAGCCAAAATCTTGACCGGTTCTTCACCATAAGTCATGTCCGGTCTAATTTCAATCTTTATCAGTGAAATCACATGAGAGGGGTCTGATTGATATCGCCTTAACATAGATACATGGAACATGTCGTGAATCTTTTCCAGTCCTGGTGGCAATGCCAAACAATAGGCTAATGGTCCAACTCTTTCAGTGATCTCGTATGGCCCGATAAATCGCGGACTCAGTTTGCCTTTCTCGCCAAATCTCAATACCTTTTCCATGGAGATACTTTCAAAAATACCCTATCTCCAACTTGAAATTCGTTCTCTTTCTTTTTTAGATCAGCATATGAATTTGTCCAATCCGATGTCGCTTTTAAGCAGTCACGTATCACTTTAACCTTTTCTTCAATTTCCTTCATCAGATCAACTCCGTGAATCTGACTCTCTTTTAGTTCTGCCCAATACAATAGAGTTCGACACCTTCTTCCATACAAGGCCTCATAAGGCACCATCTTCAAACTCGTTTGAAAATTGTTGTTGTAGTAAACTCTACCAATGACAGGTATTTTTCCCAGCTGCCCTGAAATTCGAGGATGCAACATTGCAACATATCCTCAAGAATCTGAATCATCCACTCAGATTGACCATCAGTCTGCAGGTGAAAAGCTATACTAAAGCTCAACCTAGTATCCAAGGCTTCTTGTAGCTTCTTCCAGAATCTCGAAGTGAATATCGGGTCTCTATCTGAAATAATCGATAGTCGTACCCCATATAATCTCACAATCTCAGATATATACAAGTCGGCCAACTTATCAAGTGAATAATCTATCCTTACAGGGATAAAATGAGCTGACTTTGTCAACTTATCCACCACAACCCATATAGCATCTTTCTTTTTTGGGGTCAATGGTAATCTTGTCACGAAGTCTGTAGTAATTTTGTCCCACTTCTATTCTGGGACCATCACAGGCTGTAACAAACCTGAAGGTACTTGTTGTTCAGCTTTGATTTGCTGACATATCAAGCATTTTGACACAAATTTGGAGATGTCTCTTTTCACGCCGTTTCACCAGTACATTTTCTTCAAATCATTATACATTTTGGTACTTCTAGGATGAATAGACAAACGACTATCATGTGCCTCTTGCAAAATTCTCTGAATAATTTCATCTTTCCCCTGTACGCATAATCTATCTCTAACCATCAAACATCTATCAGAACCGATCTAAAAATCTAATTCGATGCTCGACTCACATTGGGTTCTTTTAGCTTGCAAGTCACTATCATTAGTCTGAGCATCATAAATTTCCTGAAGAAATGTCGGCCTAGCCTATAGCTCTTCCAAGACTGATCCATCATCAAACAATGCCAATCGAACGTTCATGGCCCTCAATGCAAATAAATATTTTTTGCTTAGCGTGCAGGCAACCACATTCTCCTTTCCCAAATGGAAATCGATGATCAACTCGTAATCTTTAATTAATTCTAACCATCTCCATTGTCTCAGATTCAATTCTTTTTGAGTCATAAAATACTTCAAACTCTGGTGGTCTGTGAATATACGACAAGTCTCACCATATAAATAATGCCTCCAAATCTTCAAGGCAAAAACAATGGCGGCAAGCTCTAAGTCGTGTATCAGATAATTCTTCTCGTGTGGCTTCAACTGCCACGAAGCATAAGCTATCACCTTACCATTTTGCATAAGCACACAACCTGGTCCATTTAAGGATGCATCACTGTAGACCACAAACTCTTTTCCTGACTCGGGTAATACTAGAACTGGAGCTTCAGTCAGCAATGTCTTCAACTTCTTGAAACTCTGCTGATACTTTTCTGACCATACAAACTTAACGTCTTTCTATAGTAACCTCGTCATTGGAGTTGTTATCATGGAGAATCCTTTCACAAATCTTCGGTAGTAACCTGCTAAGCCCAAAAAGCTTCTAACCTCGATTACATTTTTAGGTGGTTTCCATTCAACGGTAGCATAGATCTTACTTGGATCAACTCAAATGCCATCACCCGAAACAATATAACCCCAAAACCCTACCTTTTGAAGCCAAAACTCGCCCTTGCTAAACTTAGCATACAATTGTTTTTTTCCCGTAAGGTCTGCAACACAGTCCTCAAATGCTTCGCATGCTCTGTATCATCCTTGGAATAAATCAAAATGTTGTCAATGAACACAATGACAAACTTGTCCAAGTATGGCTGAAATATTCTATTCATTAGCTCCATAAATACGGCCGGTACATTCATCAACCCAAATGGCATGACAAGAAATTCATAGTGGTTATACCTCGTTCTGAAAGCTTTCTTAGGCACATCCGATTCCTTAACTCGCAACTGATAATAGCCAGATCTCAGGTTTATCTTAGAGAATACAGTGGCTCCCCTCAACTGGTCGAACAAATCATTGATCCTTGGCAAAGGATACTGATTCTTGATAGTTACCTTGTTTAGTTGCCGATAATCTATACATAGCCTCATTGACCCATCTTTCTTCTTTACAAATAGTACAAGAGCACCCCAAGGAAAAATGCTTGGCCTTGCAAAACCTTTATCCGTTAGTTCTTGCAACTGTGCTTTTAAGTGTTTCAGCTCAGTTGGTGCCATCCTATGTGGAGCAATAGAAATAAGAGCTATTCCTGGCACTAGTTCAAAACCAAACTCTATCTCTCTATCGGGAGGTAATCCAAGTAATTCCTCTGGGAACACTCCTAGATATTCACATACTATTGGTACAGACTCAATATTCAACTCTATTTCCTTAGTGTTCAGTACAAAAGCAAGATAGGCTTCTTACCCTTTTCTCATATATCTTTGAGCCATCATTGATGTAATTACAACCGGCGGTGTACCCAATTCTTTTGAATCAACCCGTAGAACCTCACCATCTGGGCACTTCAATTCAATATACTTGCTACAGTTTACAATTACATCATGCAAGGTTAACCAATCCATGCCAAGTATTACATCAAACTCATCAAAGGGCAACAACATAAGGTTAGCCGAAAAACAATAACCCTGAATTGTCAAAGGACAATTCTTACAGACCTTATCAACCAGGACTGACTTGCCTAATGGGTTCGACACTCTAATTATAAATTCTGTAAGTTCAATGGATATAATCATACTAGACACCAATCTCATGCAAATGTATGAATGCGCCGATCTTGGATCAATTAAGGCAACAACACAAGTGTTAAAAGAAAAAAAGGTACCCGTGATGACGTCAGGAGCAGAGGCTTCCTCTCGAGCGCGTATTGCATATTTTCTTACTAGGGTTCGAGCCTTTGATTTTGCAGTATCTTTGGCCGCAACTCGACTACCACTAGCACTTCCAGGATATCTCAGAGGTCTACCTCATGAAATAGGAGCACTCGACTTCGGGGCTAATTCCACCTCTTTATCAGTTTGCTCTGGGTAGACTCTGAGGAAACTCTCTGAAGTGGAATTTATTACAGCTTTTACACTTCGTCTTTTGGTCATCTACACTCCCCACGCTAGTTACCATCAGGGCAGAAGACTTTTGGTTACGTGGTTTGGAGCTTCTCACTCCACCCGAATATCCTACCAATGAAGTGGAGAGCACATGTTGGCTCCTTGATTTCTTTAGTAGAAAATGAGAGTGTCTTACCAGTAGACCTCTTGCTCGAAACTCGAGCTTCTCTCTTATCTTGTTTCCTTTCATTATTGAGCTCCTAGACCTTCTTGGCCCGATCAGCTAATGCAGCAAACTCTTAAACCTCAAGGATCCCAATTAACAGCTTGATTTCCTCATTCAGACCTTCCTCGAAGCATTTACACATTTCTGACTCTGTTTGAACCTATTCAGTCGTATACTAACTTAGTCTTACGAATTCCCTTCGTATTCTGATATAGTCTTATTTCCTTGTTTGAGTTCCAGGAACTTCTTTGGACTTGAGTTTAAGAACCTTTGACTGATGTATTTCTTCTTAAACTCCTCTTGGAAAAATTCCCAAGTGATGTTTTCCTTTGGCACCACTGAAGAAACGGTCTTCCACTAGTGGTATGCAGTATTCTTTAGAAAAGATATAGCACACTTTAAACACTCCTTAGGCGTACATGATAACTCGTCCAATACTCGTGTAGTGTTCTCAAGATAGACCTTGGCTTGTTTAGCATCATCATCAATCCTAGCTCTAAATTCTTCAGCCCCATACTTTCTAAGCTTATCCACCGAGGCTTTACCATTTCTTACAAGTGCCATACCTCGTGGTACTTCCTCATCAAGTCGGTTAGAGGGCGGGGGAGGTCATGGTATGTTGGGGCGATTTCTCAAATAATCCCCAAACCACTCATCCATCATGTCGAAGAAGGCGGCTCTGGCCTCTTCCCAGCCTTCAGACATAGGCCTTCTACTGCTACTAGAAACAACACATTGTACGAAAGCTGGAGCATGGCTTTCGACTCCCTCAAACTCATCTTGTGCTTGATTGGAAGACATTCACTATATTCAAAGACAATTAAACAGTTAGGAGATGTCACACTATCAACGTTCGTATAATAGCTTATTTAGCTAAACTCAATACACCCTATGTTAATCCTAGATCAAATTAAACCGTAGCTCTGATACCACTAAATGTAACACCCCTTACCTGTACCCGAGACTAGGACTAGGTACGAGGCGTTACCAGACACATACTCGAATATTTTTGGAGAATACGGGTTATAAAATTTTGTTCCAAATTAAAACCAATCAGAAAACTTAGTGTATTGGAACTTAGTGTGCGAGATACCCAAGTATCTGATATTATTACAAATGGTTCAACGAGCATAGTGGTATTACGAGAGTATATGAGTTCGATATGAAACAGTACAAGTATGTACGTGAATCATGTGGAAGTTGAATCTACGAGATTTGTGATTTCATAATTAACTTGTTGGTGGTTATATGTTAAGCTAACACTAAATTGAATTACATTATGATTTAAGTTACTTGCTTAATTTTTGTTGATTGGAAAGTTATATTTGCAGTTATACGAATTTACGAAGCTTAATTTCTTACTTTGTTTACTTTTCTGTGTTCTATAGTGATTCGGAAGCTCGCTCATTTTGAAAGTTGTTAGAGATTACATCACACTATTGAACTCTTATTTTGGTACTTTTGGACTTAATGTATTTTGGTTGTATGGCATGTATAGGTTAATTGGTTAACAGAAGCCTATATGTTTTGTTATGTTTTAGCCATTGATGTGTCTTGACAATGGTATATGCTTTGATTTGTAAATATGTGTAAATGGTCCTTTGATATGTGGTTTATAATTGCTATATGAATGCATTGTTTTGAATTGGTATTTTAAGTAGCAAATGGTTGAAAATGAGAATGTATTAGCATGCTAAGTTTTAGGCAAAATAGTGCATATACGAAATTGACCATTTAGGTGAATTCTTGAAAGTGATATTGGTATGTTTTTAAATGGAAAATTGTGATGTTTATGTGTATTATGGTTGTTGGTATTGGTATGACATGATTTGGACTTGGTTGAGATTGGTTTGGACGCTTATTGATGATATAGTCATATGCTATTTAGTATGTGTAGGTTGGTACCACTTTGGGTGAGAAATAAGGCTTGGAAAATGGCCTATTTTTGTCCACACGGGTAGAGATGCAGACGTGTGTCTCAGCCGTGTGTGACACACGGTCAAGTGACATGGCCGTGTGTCCCCTAATACTTATTTAGCAACTAAGCCAGTAGCTTCATACGGCCTAGCACAGTGGCGTGTGGCTTGACCATGTGGCACAAGTCAGTATACCCTTAAGTTTTCACACGACCTAGCACACGGGTGTGTGAGGCTATTTCGAAGGGTTCACAGTCTAGCACACGAGCATATGGTCTGGCCGTGTGACCCAAGTTCGTGAGTTACATGGGGTCAAAAATGGGCTGAGGCACGGCCATGTGATCCCATTTTGAACATCCACATGGCCTATGACACAGGCGTGTCTCTTGGCCTTGTGAGATACATGGCCTAGCCACACGGGCGTGTGTCCCTTGCACTTTGAAAATTTTCCATGTTTTTCTAAAAATTTCTTAAGTATTCAATTTAATCCCGAACCACTTCTAATGTTTAATTTGAACCTCGAGGGCTCATTTTAGGGACTATATGAATGAATTTAAATGAATTTTGTTTGGAAATGAGAAATAAATATGAAATGTATGATTTTTTAAGAGATAAGTCTGGTAAAGCTCCGTAACCCTATTCTAGCGACAGATATGGGTTAGAGATGTTACATTTATTGGTATCAGAACTACGGTTTAGTCGATTCTAGAACTAACATAGTGTGTGTGAGTTTAACTATACATGCCATATTTAATCTATGATAGTGTGATATCTCCTGACAGTTTTAAATCATGTTTCATATAGTAATGGATTCCAATCGATCAGACTCTGATGATGTAGAAAGTAATATGCCAGCCTCCGTTCATAGAGTAGTGCCTTTTGGTTTGATACCCGTATCTGAAGGCCAAGGAGGAGAGGCCAAGAAAGCCTTATTCCAAATGATGAATGAGTAGTTTTCTGAGTTTGACCGAACGAATCCAGCTATTCAACAACCCCCACCCCAAACTATTCCCCAATCGATTCAATAGCTTCTCAAGTTCTAGAGCCCGTACCTTTAAGCAAACCACCTGTTGATAAAATTTGAAAGTATGGGGCCGAAGAGTTTAGAGCTACAGTTGATGATGGTCCTAAGAGAGTTGAGTTTTTACTTAAGAATACGATCTGAGTTTTTAATGAATTGACTTGTACACCATCTGAGTGTGTTAAATGTGATGTGTCTCTTCTGAGAGATACAGCTTATCAGTGGTGGAATACCTTGATATCTATTGTACCAAAAGAACGGGTCATATGGGAATTCCTTCAGACCAAGTTCAGGAAAAAGTAAATAAGTTAGTGGTTTATTGATCAAAAGTGTAAAGAATTTTTAGAATTGAAACAAGGTTGTATGATTATAACCGAGTATGAAAGAGAATTTGTAAGACTGAGTAAGTATGCTCGAGAATGGGTCTCCACTAAAGAAATTATGTGTAAGTGATTTGAAGACAGGTTGAATGAGGATATCAAACTTTTAGTCAGAATTCTGGAACTGAAAGAATTTGTTGTTTTGGTAGATAGAGCCTGCAAAGTTGAGGAGCTTAACAAAAAGAAGGGTTGATTCTGAGGCTAGAGATTCGAGAAAGAGGTCAATGGGTAAATCATATCATTTATCGTCAAATAAATCAAAAGATTCTCATAATCGTTTGACTGCTTCAGTGGGGTACTCCAACAGAGATCGTGGAAAACAACACATGAGTCCAAAAGCTCAAGTCACTTCAGTATCGAGCGTTGGTAGCGTCAAAGTTAACAAACCTGATTGTCAACAATGTGGAAGATGGCATTTTAGAAATTATTGGATGAATAATAAGGCTTGTTTCAGATGTGGCTCGCAAGAGGATTTTATTTGTGATTGTCCTGAGTTATCCGAGAAAGACAAATTTTTGACTACAAGGCTAAGTAATATAGTTGCTAGAGGGAGACCACCTCAAAATACTAGAAATATGAATAGTAGCAAAGGTGCAACAAAGGATTCTGCTGTGAGATTCATGGCTCGAGCGCCAGCCAGAGCTTACGCTATTCGTGCTCATGAGGATGCATCGACACTAGATGTTATCACCGGTACTTTTTCTCTTTATGACACTGATCTAATTACTTTGATTGATCCTAGATCAACCCATTCATATGTTTGTATGAATTTAGTGTTTAGTAAGATTTTACCTGTTGAGTCCACTGAATTCGTGATTAAAGTATCGAACCCCTTAGGCCAGTATGTTTTAGTAGATAAAGTTTATAAGAATAGTCCCTTGATGACAGGGGTTACTATTTTTCGGTCAATTTGATGCTTTTACCATTTGATGAATTTGATGTGATCTTTAGTATGAATTGGCTGACTCTGCATAATGCTTTTGTAAACTATAGATGAAAGACTATTGAGTTGAAATGTCAGAATTATAATTATTCGTATTGAATCTGATGATTCGAGTGGGTTGCCTGTTGTGATATCGGCTATGCTAGCTCAGAAATATGTGAGGAAAGATTGCAATGCTTACCTTGCATATGTAATGGATACAAAAGTGTCTAGATCAAAGATTGAATCAGTGCCAGTGGTTTGTGAATATCTAGATGTATTTTCAAAAGAGTTACTTGGGCTGCCACCAGTCAGAGAAGTGGAATTTGCTATTGAGTTAGTACCGGGAACATCACCGATATCAATAGCTCCGTACAAAATGGCTCTCGGGAACATCACCGATATCAATAGCTCCATACAAAATGGCTCCGACAGAGTTGAAAGCTCAGTTGCAAGAGTTAACGGATATAGGTTTTGCACGACCAAGTTTCTCACCTTGGGGTGCACCAGTTCTGTTCGTCAAGAAGAAAGATGGATAGATGAGATTATGTATCAATTATTGACAGCTCAATAAAGTTATGATCAAGAACAAGTATCCATTTTCGAGAATTAATGATTTGTTTGATCAGCTAAAAGGTGCCACCATATTTTCTAAGATTAATTTGCGATCTGGTTATTATCAATTGCAGGTTAAAGATTCGGATGTGCCAAAAACTGCATTCAGGACCAGGTACGAGCACTATGAATTTCATGTTATGCTATTTAGGTTAACTAACGCTCCTACAGTATTCATGGATTTGATGAATAGAATATTTAGACCGTATTTAGATAGATTTGTTGTTGTATTCATTGATCTACTCTCGAGATGAGTCTGAACATGTCGAGCATTTGAGAATTGTATTACAAACTTTGAGAGATAAACAATTATTTCTTAAATTCAACAAATGCAAATTTTAGCTCTGGGAAGTTGGATATTTGGGACACACAGTATCGGCAAATGGCATCTGAGTTGATCCGAGTAAGGTTTTAGCTATTGTTGATTGGAAACCACCAAGAAATATATCTGAGGTTAGAAGTTTTCTGGGATTAGCTGGCTATTATCGGTGTTTTGTAAAAGGGTTCTCGAAGATTGCTACACTAATGACTCGATTATTACAAAAAGATGTAAAGTTTGAGTAGTCTAAGAAATGTCAACAGAGTTTTAATTAGTTGAAAGCACTGTTAACTGAAGCACTAGTTTTGATTCAGCCTGAGCCAGGTAAAGAGTTTATGATTTTTAGTGATGTGTCATTGCATGGTTTGTGATGTTTTTTAATGCAAGAATGTAAAGTGATAGCATATGCTTCCAAATAGTTAAAGACGGGTGAGAAGAATTATCCGACACATGAATTGGAGTTGGCCGCTATTGCATTTGCATTGAAGATTTGGCGACACCATTTATTTGGTGAAAAATGCCATATTTTTACTAATTACAAGAGTTTGAAGTATTTGATGTCTCAAAAAGATTTGAATTTGTAACAACAAAGATGGCTATAATTGTTGAAAGACTATGATTTAGTAATCGATTATCACCCAGGGAAAGCGAATGTAGTCGCGGATGCTTTGAGTAGAAAATCTTTGTTCGCTTTGAGAGTGATGAATACACTATTGTCTTTGTCTAATAATGGCTCAACTTTAGCTGAGTTAAAAACTAAAACGATGTTTTTACAACAAATTTACGAGGCTCAGAAATGTGATAATGAATTTCAAGCTAGAAGAATATAGTGCGAGTCAACTATTGATTTAGAGTTTCAGATAGGATCTAATGATTGTTTGTTGTTCCAAGGTAAAATGTGTGTACCAAATAATACTGAGCTTATACAGAAAAATTTACACAACACACAATGGTTGCTTATCTGCTCATCCGGGGAGTACTAAGATGTATAGTGATCTGAAATATATGTACTGGTGGTCGGGTATGAAACGTGACATTTCTGAATTTGTATCGAGATGCTTAATTTGTAAACAGGTTAAAGCCGAACATCAAGTGCCTTCGAGACTATTACAGACAGTAATGATACCTGAGTGGAAATGGAATAGAGTTATGATGGATTTCATATCGGGATTACCCCTATCTCTGAAAAAGAAATATGCTATATGGGTTGTTGTTGATCGTTTGACAAAATCTACACATTTCATTCCAGTACGTATAGATTTCTCACTTGATAAATTAGCTAAATTGTACATTTCATAGATCATCAAATTACATGGAGTGCTAGTCTCTATTATTTCTGATAGGGATCCGCAATTTACATCACGATTTTGGAAGAAATTGCAAAAGGCTTTGGGTACACAATTACATTTTAGCACTGCATTTCATCCTCAAACCAATGGTTAGTCTGAGAGAGTGATACAAATCCTCGATGATATGCTTCGTTGCTGTGTTTTAGAATTTGAAGGCAACTGGGAAAAATATTTACCATTGGTGGAATTTACGTATAATAATAGTTTCCAGTCGAGTATAAAGATGGAACCGTATGAAGCTTTATATGGTCGTAAATGTCAAACTCCATTGTACTGGACCGAGCTTAGTGAGAAAAAGATTCACGGGGTTGATTTTATTAGAGAGACCGAAAAGAAAGTGAAAGTAATTCGTGATAGTTTGAAAGCAACTTCAAATCGATAGAAATCATATGTAGTTTTGAAATGTAAAGATATTAAATTTCAAATCGGTGATAGAGTGTTTTTGAAAGTATCACTGTGGAAGAAGATTCTTCGATTTGGTCACAAAGGGAAATTGAGTCTGCAGTTTATTGGGCCATATGAGATTATCGAAAGAATAGGGCCAGTGGCATATCGACTTAAATTACCGTCAGAGTTGGAAAAGATTCATAATGTGTTTTACGTATCCATGTTACGACGATAAAGATCATATCCTTTGCATATAATTTTTTGGTAGAAGTTGAAATTCATCTCGACATGTTGTATAACAAATAACCGATTAGAATTTTGGCCCGAGAGACTAAAGAGTTAAGAAATAAAAGCGTAGCTTTAGTAAAGGTACTTTGGCAACATCATGGTATCAAAGAAGCTACGTGGGAACCCGAAGAAGCTATGAGAAAATAGTACCCTAACCTATTTTCTGGTAAGATTTTCAAGGACAAAAATTCCTTAGAAGGAGAGAATTGTAACAATCCGCTTTTAGTTAAATCAGAATAGTGGTTTTGGGACCATAAATCTAAAGTGAAAATAATTAATTTATTATTATTTTGAGGTTTACAGCATGATAGTATGATTGTATAAAAATTTCGTAACGAAATTTTACCGTTTGTATGCTTAATTCGATAAAAATGACTAAATCGCGTAAAGTGTAAAAGTTGAGTTCTATTAGCTAAAGGTGTATAATGGCTATAGAAATTTAAAGTGGAGCTCCTTATGTGATAATTTTACCATTTATAAAGTGAGTGGACTTTCATGGACATGATATATGTGTTTTCAAAGGTTAATATTAAAGGTTAAAATGTAATTTAATAAATAAACTAAGTAAAATAATAAAAATAAAAGTGTTGTCTTCCTAAATGCATCCATCCACTGAAATTTTAAGCTTAGAAACCTCCATGGAAGTTTGTTAGATTCGGCTAAGATAAACGTGGTGCATGTAAGTGCAATTTTGCTCAGTTTTTAATTATTTATATGTTTTTAGAGTCGTTGTAGCTTAATCTAGCTAGCCCAGGGACAAATTTGTGAAACTACTAAAGTATTAGGGTTTTTCCATTGATGAATGTGTATGTGTTTTGATATTTGGTGATAGAAAATAAATGGTTGTTGTTAGATAAACAGGTTTTGTAAGGTGATTTTGGTTGAAATTGTCAAATAGGGATTAAATTGAGAAATGTGAAAATTATGTGGTAAATGTGTGAAATACTATGGGTCTATATCTAATTCGGCTAGCATGGGTGTGGGTTTAATTGCTTGAATTTGCATTTTTATGAGCTAGGGACTAAATTATAAAGTAGTCAAATGTTCAAGGGCAAAGTGGTAATTTTTTCATAATATGAAATTGGATTGAATTGAATACAATAAATATTAAAGTGAATAAATTTGATTATATAAATCAAGAAAAGCCAGGTTCGAAATTAGATCTGGGGAAAAACAAAGTAGTTGATTGATCGGTCAGTTTTCTCTGTATAAATTCGAGTAAGTTCGTATATTAATAAGTTTTAAATTATATGTGTTTACAGGCTTAATTAATGTAATTGGGATGATAACACACTACTGAAATTCTCGACAAGATATCGGAAATTGTATGTGTAACACCCCTTACCCGTATCCAAGGCCGGAACAGAGTACGAGGCATTACCAGACTTAACAATACACATAGACGAAAACCGGGCCATAAAATTTCATTTAATTCAAAACTTTTCGAACACATGCATAACAAACAAAGCTAACTATATCATCACATCAAAACATAGGACATGGCACGATTAATTAAACTTATAAACCATAACGGATAAGGACCACATCTCATGATTTTATACGATAACTCAATGCAGACTGATACGTATGGTCAAAATCATAATAAAAATGCATATCCCAAACCAACTTCCTATACATGCCACTCACTTAATATTTCTAATATTTGAATTAATTTTCCCAAAAAATGATAGTTTGATAGTGGGATTTTGCCTCCGACGATCTCCAACCCCGAGCCGACCTGCCAATACTAAAGAAATGGAGAGGATGGGTAAGCTTTACGCTTAGTAAGTTCATATGAAAATAATAAGCAATTACTACCATGCTTTTCAAGATAAAACACTATAATTGTACAATTACACATATTTAGGACAGGCTATTTTCTGGAGTCCCAATATTAAAAAAAATCATATCTCAAGTTACAAAACTCGAAATACAATTCTGTAAATTTTATATGAAATTAGACTCATATGTCCACTTACTAATATTTTTTCTAGAATTTTTGGTTGGGACATTTAGTACATTTTATTAGTTAAAGTCTCCCCTGTTTCAGGGGTATGACTACTCTGACCCCTGTGCACTACGAACCAAATTTCTCCCTATACAGAATTCCAACGACCATGCTGTTTGTTTCCCTAAACATTAGATTCAATAAGGAATCCAGGCATGTAAGGTATGACTCTCAATAATTTTTTTAAAATTTATGGTGAGTTTCTAAATTCAGAACAGGGGATCTCGAATTCATTCAGACCCTATTTCACAAGAATTCAAATATCACACAATATAGAATTCTTTTGCTTACCCTGTTTCTTTCATGTGAAAATAGACTGATTAAGCTTTATTTACATATTTTTTTTAAATTTAATTCAACTTACACAATTTTTTGTGAATTTTCAAAGTCATGCACTGCTGTTGTCTAATACTGTTTTACTACTAAAGTTCACTTTTACACAATTTCACTTAATCCATTCCATTTTACCGAGGTTCGCTCAAATATTGAGCATATTGCTCATAAATTCAAATAAACATATACTTGCACTTGTTCATCACATAATCACTTTCACATGTATTTTCATTTAATCGATTTCCCGTTGAACTCATCGGAATAATAACAGATACACAATTGTCTACACATTTTCCCATTTCCAGACTTGTAGCCGAAGCTATCTAGTACGCATAGTAGCCTGCACTTAGTACTATACATGCGACCAACAGTCTGGTACACGTAGTAGCCTGCACTTAGTACTACACACGTGACCTCACCATCTAATACACATAGTAGCCTGCCCTTAGTACTACACACGTGATCACAGGTTTTGCACGCATAGTAGCTTCGCACTTAGTACTACACATGCGACCTCACAATAGATCATTCAGATCGTTTTTATTCGAAGGTTCAATCAGAAATTCCTCACTTTTCAACATTTTACTAAATTGTCCGTAATCAATTTAAATTCATAATTTACATCAAATAACCATTTGATAGGCAGCCACATTTCATAGGATATCAAAATATAATAACATAAAAAGAATCGATAGATTATTTATGTACGAATTTACTCGAAGTGTCGATCTCACTATCCATAGTACCAATTGCCCATTCATAGTATAATAAGACACAACTCAAATATCAAATTAGTTTTTAAGAATTTACATAACATATATCACATATTTCATATATCACTTGTCATGTATCTTCATTTTCTTACATTTCATGTAACATTCTTTCATGTCATATTTCCACATCATAAACACCATTCCATCAACTTTTCCAATATATTAAATCATAAAATATATGCAATAATAGTAAGAAATATAATTCAAACATAACATTGCATTATTATTATCATACGAATTTACCTCGATCCGAAAGCGACAATTTACCATTTTAGTCCATAACCTTGTATTTTCCCGATTTAAGCCCGAATCTCGATTTCCTTCATCTATAATATCACATTTAGCCTAATAATTAGTCACACTATTCATACGGTCCAAAAATCATATTTTTAAAAATTTTCATTTTGACCCCTAAACTTTTGCATATTTGGACTTTTTCGCCAAGGTTCGGAAATTAAACTTCATCCTATTTTCTTATGTTTTATGACATGCTTATCATTTTTCCCTTCTATGGAAACATCAAATTCTCACTCTAACATGTACTTATGACTATTAGGTATTTTTACCGATTAAGCCCTTTTGCTCGTTTTCACTTAAAACCGAGTAGCACAAGTTGTCTAACATAATTTAAAACCTCATATTCTATCATAAAACACCAAAATACACAAATTTCACCTATGGGTATTTTTCCAAATATGAACCCTAGGTTGAATTATTGCTAGCATAAGCTAAATCAAGTTACCGGGACTCCAAAAACGTAAAAATCATTAAAAACGAGGCTAGAACGGACTTACAATTGAGCTTGGAAGCTTGGAACCCCTAGCCATGGAGTCTCCCTTGCTATACACGTCCATGGTGAAGAAGATAAGAAAAATTGGCTTTTAATTTTGTATTTTAATTCATTTTACCCCTAAATGACCAAATGCCCTTACTACTAAACTTTCCAAAAATTCCATTCAAGTCCAATATTTGTCCATAAACTTTGAAATTGGTCAAATTTCTATTTAAGACCTCCTAATTAATATTTCAAAGCAATTTCATACTAGAAACTTCTAGAATGCAAGTTTTGCAACTTATTCAATTTAGTCCCTAACTTCAAATTAAACACTTTATGCATAGAATTTCTTCACGAAATTTTCACACAATCATGAAATCATATCCTAGACCTCAAAATAATCATAAAATAATTATTTCTATCTTGGATTTGTGGTCACAAAACCACTATTCCGATTAGGCCCTAATTCGGGATATTACAATATGGATCCCAGCTGAACCTTAGGAATAGATAGGATACAAATGACATGTCATTAGGAGTTACCGTGTTTTGGGTACTAGTCATGTACGTTCTACCGGTGGCTAAGTTTTCTAGCATGTGTTGCGGTTACTCGTCAACTTGTGTGAGCAGCACCGTGTAGCTACGTCTTGACCGTCAGCTTGTGTGAGCAGACCCAATGATAGCTTGAGAGTGAGCATATATATATGAGATATGAGATAAAGATGGTTTTGACCATGTATTAGCACTTAGTGTGCGAGATACCTGAGTATCTGATATTATTCCAAATGGTTCAACGGGCATAGTGGTATTACAAGAGTATATGAGTTCGATATGAACCAGTACAGGTATGTACGTGAATCATGTGGAAGTTGAATCTACGAGATTTGTGATTTCATAATTAACTTGTTGTTGGTTATATGTTAAGGTAATAACACTAAATTGAATTGCATTATGATTTAAGTTACTTGCTTAATTATGGTTGATTGGTCAGTTATATTTGTAGTTATACGAACTTACTAAGCTTAATTTCTTACTCTCTTTTTTCTGTGTTTTATAGTGATTTGGAAGCTCGCTCGTTTTGAAAATTGTCAGAGATTGCATCACACTATCGAAATCTTATTTTGGTACTTTTGGACTTAATGTATTTTGTTTAAATGGCATGTATAGGTTAATTGGTTAATGGAAGCCTATATGTTTTGTTATGTTTTAGCCATTGTTGTGTCTTGACAATGGTATATGTTTTGATTTGTAAATATGTGTAAATGGCCCTTTGATATGTGGTTTATAATTGCTATGTGAATGCATTGTTTTGAATTGGTATTTTAAGTAGCAAATGATTGAAAATGAGAATGTATTAGCATGCTAAGTTTTAGGCAAGATAGTGCATATATGAAATTGACCATTTAGGTGAATTCTTGAAAGTGATATTGGTATGTTTTTAAATGACAAATTGTGATGTTTATGAGCATTATGGTTGTTGTTGTAGGTGTAACCAACCCACTATTAAGGATAGAGTAGAAAGAAATAATAGAAAAAAGGCTCCAGTGTAAAGTCTTCATTATTATGTAACTCAATTTTATAGTAGCACTGATAAACACCAGAGTAAGCGATATTCACTGGACCAGGAGTGCCCCCTTTAGTAAAAGCTTCCACTGCTAGGTGACCAAAATGAGGATCCCAAATTGCATGAGCAATCGGCCTTACATGTAAAGGATCCTGTACCTATGCCTCAAAATTTCCTTACCAAACTACATGAAACAGATTTTCGAAAGTCCATAGAAAAATTATTGCTAATTGCCCGAAATGTGAATCAAAAATATTCTGATAAAGACGTTCCTTAGAAATATCATCATGACTCTCGAAGTCATGCGCGGTAGCAATACCCAACCAAATACAACAAGTAGTGGGGTCTTGAGCTAATCCTTGGCTAAACCTTGGAAATCTTAATGCCATAATGCCTTTCGAATCCTCCTAGCCATTATCCTACTATAATAATTCTTGCTAAGAAGAGTGCCCATGTTCTGGCAATTCCACCCAGAAGATAATGGTTTACCCCTACAGCACGTCCTTGTACAATGCTCAAGGCTCTAGGCTGAGTAGTAAGAGCAACTTTTAATTTATTATGATTATGGCATGATATGGACTTGGTTGAGATTGGTTTGAATGCTTATTGATAATATGGTCATATGCTATTTAGTATGTGTAGTTTGATGCCACTTTGGGTGAGAAATAAGGCTTGGAAAATGGCCAATTTTTTGTCCACATGGGCAGAGACACGAGCCCCTGTATCGTGTAAGTAAAGTTCTATAAAGTCTTTTCTTTCAGAACCTCTCGCTTTGCCTCCCTTTGCCTCCTTAGTTGTGAAATTTGATCGATTCATCTTAACCGGATCACATAGCATTAGTTGAGCGGTAGAATATGCTAATATTGAATTTCTCTTTAGCTTCTAATTACTTATATATATAATGTAATATAATTACTAAAAGCGAATCGAATCCAGGCGTGTGTCCTCTGATATTTATTTAAAAACCAAGTCAGTAGCTTCACACGGCCTAGCACACGGGCATGTGGCTTGACTGTGTGGCACAAGTCAGAATACCCTTAAGTTTTCACACAGCCTAGCACACGGGTGTGTGGTCAGACATGGGCTGGGACACGATCATGTGATCCTATTTCAAATTTCCACACGGCCTTTGACACAGGCGTGTCTCTTGGCCGTGTGAGACACACGGCCTAGCCACACGATTTGTGTCCCCTGCACTTTTAAGATTTTCCATGTTTTTCTAAAAATTTCTTAAGTATTCGGTTTAATCTCAAACCACTTATAGTGTTTAATTTGCGCCTCAGGGGCTCGTGTTAGGGACTATATGAATGAATTTGAGTGACTTTTGTTTGGATATGAGAAAAAAATATGAAATGTATGATTGTTTAAGAGATAAGTCTAGTAATGCTCCGTAACCCTATTCCGGTGACGGATACGGGTTAGGGGTGTTTTAATAACATCTCATATTAATTCATATATTTACAAACACATAAGAACACACAAGATAACATAGGCATGAGAAAGCCTACACTCAGAATTTAGAGTAGGGGTTTAGGCTACTACTAAATTCCCAAATAACGCATTCAATCATGTCCACAAGCAATTATTCCAAACACTAATCAATTACGCTTTCGCTGAAAGCTCAATCTAGCTTTTCCTTGTCTTTATCTCTACTCATAGAACGTCCTATCGATTCCAACACTTCGAAAAAGTAAGTCACACAACAACACAATCCACATTCAACCAAAGACTCACATCAAACAATCCAAAAACACAAGCCTAGGCTAGGTTCGCTTTTGACCGAAACTTTCGATATAAAAAACTTAAAATTTGAATATATCAGTCTATACTAAATCTTTTAGTATAAAATGAATTCCATTCATCTTATAATTTACCTACGACTAATTCCCAACCTTTAAACTACATAAAAGCACCCAATTCATGGTATCGACTTTTTCAATGTGTTTATGGTAATTTTAACAAAAAATCATTAAAAACTCAAGAAATATTTAACGATACTTCAAAATAAGTTTAGAAGCCTTATAATCATGTTTAAACAAGTTGAAAAACAATTTGAAACCACGTTTTTACTCAAAATCCTGAAATTCACCATTAACGACCCAATTTTTTGCTTTTATTAAAATCATGTGATTTAATGGCTAAAAATTCCATTTAAAAGACTAGATAACATTAAAAGGCTAATATTAAGATGAATGGTTACCTTAGTTGAAAGAAAAAATGGACTTTTTTCGAAAACCTTAAAAACCCACACACGAAGAAGATGATGAAATCTATGAAATTTTAAGTTGTTTTCTTGAAGGTTTATGAAGATTTAATGCTTTGGGAATGATGGGAATTAATTGATTTAAGTTTTGAAGAACAAAAAGTGGAAGAAAGGAGCTCTGGGAGCAAGGGATGGCTAAAGCATGAAGATGGAGAAGACTAACATGAAAATAGAGCTACAAATGGGGGTTTTTAGGTTAGATTTTAAAATCTGGTCTAATTGCCTCTTAAAAACTCTAAGTTTTGACTCTTTTACAAATCAGTCCTATTTTCAAAATTAAAGGTATTTAAAACTCATTATCAGAAATTGATTTAATTTTCTAAAAAAACATAGTAAAAAACATTACCGATAAATCATGTCACAAAATTTTTAACACTTTAAGCCTAAAATACCCCTAAAACTCCTAGGCCTTATTTTGGAGTGTTACAGAAGTGTTTTTTGTAGTTTGGTACTAGATTTATAAGCTTGATAGTTAAATGGGATTATTTTGTAAAGTAATTTTTAGTGATTTTAATGTTTATGAATTAAATAGTTAAAACAACAAAACTTCATGGAATTCTTGTGAACACTTTAATGTTTAAGGATTAAATAGATTGTTTAGGGACTAAGAGAAATTCAGCTAGCATGAATAAGGATTAAATGTGCTTAATTTGAAAGTTTCAGGTTTAGGTACTAAAATGCATAAAGTATGAAGTTTAAGGGTAATTTTGCAAATTGTTAACAAAAAGGCTTATAAGCATAAGTTTGATTATTGAAATTGAATTGATTAATTGAATGAAAATTATTATTTAGATCAAGAAACAAATCAATCGGACTTAAATCGTGGAAAAGCAAAGTTATCAGAATAGTCGTCGGCATCGTATTCATAACTGTTTTGTTTAGGTAAGTTTGTATATTGATTAAGCTTATTAATTGTTATTTTGAATGAAATGTTTATTCATATTTGTGTTATGTATAGTTTGAAATGATTGTTATGTGATAATCAATTATTTGAATTAAGTTGTTAATATTAGCTAAATTGAAGGTTATGATTGAAAATGGGAAATTACATGGATAAGTAATTGTGATAAAATAAAGTGTAAATATTTATATGATTTGGATATGAAACATGGCCCGTTTGAACCTTGTGAGTGCTTAGCATACAAATGGTATATCATTAAAATTATTATAGTTTCGGGTGTTGGTCTTGGATGTCTTACCGATAGCTAAGGTCCTACATTTGTTGCGGGTTCTCCACAGCTCGTGTATCACATCTCGACCCACACCTCATGTGAGTAGGGCCATTTCACGACTCGTGTGAGCATTTTCAATTACAGCTCGTGTAAGCATTTTCCCGCATATCTAATGTTATTTCACTATGGTTCATGGGGTATAAAAAGATATATGAATGAGTTATACGAAATGGTTATATGGAAATAGATTTATGAAATGAACTCTTGAAAGAAAATGTGAGTTGTTGAAAGAAAATGAGATGATTGAGTTATATATGCTACTTATGATATATGCTTATAACTTTTATATTTTTGAACTCACTAACCTTGTGAGGTGTGTGGTGTGCATAAGAGACAAATGAGCTTACTAGTTGTTTAATGAATTTTATGCATGAATTGTTTAGTTGAATCCTATATGGTAAGTTTGACTTTAAGTTAAATACGAACATACTAAGAATTGATTGCTTACATCTGTTGTATTTCATTTTTTGTAGGTCATCGGAAGTTAAGGTCGGTTGAAAGTTCAAGTCGTAGCTCACACTATTCGTTCCTTGACCCGGTAAAAGTTTAATCATTTTGTTTTGGTTATAAATGACATGTACTAGGCACCTTTAAGTTCATTTGCCTATGATGAAGTATTTATAACTTTCATTTAAGTAAGACTTGTGGTTTTTGTATATATATTTGGTGTTTTGGATCATGTATGATTATATAAGTGTTTTTGATCATTTAGTTTATACTTTATGAAAGTGGTTTGAGGTATGGTAAAATGGGTGCGAATGAAATGGATGAATTGGTATGTTTGACAAGTTTATAAGGTAGGAACTTGTGTTTATTGAATGTGAATTTAGATTGTGTTTGATTTGTGTTGCCAATGAGGGCATACTGGTTAGACACATAGGTTGAATGTTTTGGTATGTTTTAGGCATGTTTGAATGTGTTTTAGATGTGTGAAAATGGTTGGAAATTATTTGGCTTGGTACCTAAGAAATGGTTGATGAATTGGCTTGTTTTAAAAGTTACTTTAAGTGCACACGGGCTATCACATGGCTGTGTGCCACACACAGTCACTCCACATGGCTATGTCGCCTATTTGATTTTTGGTGCAGGATTTCCCACACGGCCTCAGGTTGTTACATGACCTGGCGACACAGCAATGTGACCCTAACTTACACAGACTCAGGTTGTTACACGGTTTGACCACACAGCTATGTGACCCCTGTTTTCAATTTTTTCTACATTTTTCTGTTTTATTTTAGATTAGTCCCTACTTGTTTCCAAATTGATTTTAGGGTTATGTAAGCTCAATTTAAATATTGTACTTGTATATATTCTATGGATAATGATTAGTTATGAATATTTGATATTTAAATTTATTTTTGAATTATTTTAGATTGTTATTGAATTTTTTAACTGTTGTAAGACTCTATAACCCTAATTCAGTGAAAAAAATGGGTTAGGGGTGTTACTATAATGGTACAGCCATGAACGAAATTGGGTTTAATATGGATAAAAATGGGACATATTTGGAGTTTCTGGGGTTAGCGTTAACAGCCCATAATGTTGAAATTCCCAATAGGGCTTTGAGAAGCACCAACAAGCCACAATTTCAATTTTAAAAAAATTGTGTGAGGGCTTTTAATTCAGCCAATTTATTAGGTAGACAAGAGTAGGTTGTGTCACCCATGCTTACGAGAGAAGATTGTGTTAGTTTTATTTTTCCACGTGCTCTCCAATTTAACACTACCTCACATTTTAATCCCACTTTTGAAGGGCCGGTGGAGTCGGTTGTTGAGTTATTTGTACAGATTTTAAATCTGGGGAGGCACTTGACTATTTCTTTTAAAGAAAAGTCTGACCCAAAGGTTAGTATTCACCAGCGGGTGAGAGGTTTAGGGATACATGCAATGAACAGGCAGCACTCGAAGGGCGTGGTACAGGAAACAAAAACAATCCTAACTGTAATAGGTCCCTCAATAGGACCATACAGGAGCGTGAGGTTCATTTTAAACTAGCGGGAAATTATAGGGTCCCACTGCTAGAAACAATGAACTCATTGGCCAAACTTATTAATATTCAGATGCAATCTGAAATGGGTAAAGGGGAGAAAGTCACTGATGATAAGCATTATGAAATGGTGGCTCTTTAGGGCAAATAGAGGTCAGTATTGATATTTTCTTTTTTTAATATTTTATTATTATGAGTTTTTTCATTTTTGCATGAAATTGTTAAGGGTGTGCCACTATTAAATTCTTGCATTTTTTTGGGAGTATAACCGAGAGTTTAAGCTTGACATTGTGGGACTTTATGAAATGAGAGCCAATGGAGGTAAAGCAAATTCAATCATTGCGAAACTTGGGTTCTAGTTTTCTCATCGTGTAGAGGTAATCTATTTTTTATGGGGAATCTAGATTGGTTGGAAGGAATCATTATGTGTTGAGATTATTAGAAATCACCCCCAATTCACATTGACAAAGGTTTTTGATAACTCCCTTCAACATCCAGTCTCAATCGCCTTTGTCTATGAAAGCCCCGATAGACAGAAGTGGAAGCTCTTTCAGGAAGGATTGAAATCGAATATTAAGAGTAAAAGGATCCACTAGCTTTTAATTGGAGATTCCAATGCTATTCTATCATTTGATGAAAACAGGGGTGGGCAAGTTGTAGGAAGAAAATGTTCCTTATTTGGTGAGTTCTCAGAATTAGCTGAACTTAATGATTTAAGATTTAAAGGGCCAACGTTTACTTGGCATAGAGGTGGGGTTGTAGAGAGAATGGATTGTAACACCTAGATTTTGGGCCTAGAAGTAATGGGCCTTGAGTTTGGGATCGGTTAGAAAGCTGCTTGAATAAAAGAAAGGTGTTTAAATATTTTATAATTGTGTGTTTAGTTTAATTGTTAAATTATTTAGGAAGGCTTGATAGTGTGGAAAAAGTCCTGGGCTCGATCCAAGGCTTTAGCAAAATTTTGCATTTTTTTTCTAAAGAACCCTGAGCATTAGGTGGAAGACTTATTAATAAGGCCTGGTAAAATCTGACACAAGGAAGCATGTGGTCTAGTGGCAAAAGGCGTGGGTAGTAAGCAGGTGGTCCAAGGTTCAAGTCTTGGCCTTGGCAAAAATTTTTTTATTGCGCATAAGATTAGTTGGGAAGCTAGCATTTAGGCTTTATAAATATGTTAGGTGGGAGTTCGACCCAAGGATGCGCTTGGCCCAGTGGCATGATGGCGTTAGGAGTAAGGAGAGGTGCTGGGTTCAAGTCGCATCATGAGTAGAAGTTGTGGGGTTTTTTTAGACAACCTGGAGGTCGACAGAAAGAGTTTATAATTAATTGGGGAGGAGAAACAACACAAAAGAGCTTGTGTCTTGGTGGCAGGGACAAATAGTGTAGCCAAAAGATCAGGGGTTCGAATTTGAATGGTAGCAAATATTTTTAGGATAACCAGGTTGTGGGTTAATAGGCCTTAAAAATAGTTAGGGATGGGATATAGCACAAGAGCGCCTGCGGTGCAGTGGCGTGAAGCATGCTATGGTTTTGAGAGGGAGCAAGTTTGAATCCCAGGCCTGGCAAAGTTTAAATTTTTATTCTTTAAGAAAACTGAGGCTTACGCATATAAGCCTTACAATTAACTGTGACCGAATGGTAGTGTAAGAAAAGATGCAGTACAATGGCAAGCAGCGTGTGGGGAGGTAGAGTAACCTTGAGCTATGGAGTTCGAGTGGAGGTGCGTATAAAGGGAGAATTTAATTTTGCTACTCAAGTGTTGTACGGTGGAAGCAATTTGAATGCAATTCAAATTGGAAATTTTGGCTAAAATCGAGGGGATTAGGATGAGGATTAAGGGTAGATATGATGGTGATAAAATTGGAGAATTTGAGGGGAAATTATCTTGACGAGTTTAAGTCGATTGAGGAGTGTAGGTTTATTTTTTATTTATTTATGTATTTTTAGTATAAATATGTGTGTCGTACGAGCGAGTAAGGGCATTTGTTTTTTTTTGTGTGTTTCAATCGCATATCACCTCCTTTTTTCTTTAAGCCAAATTCTTGATCTTTTCTTCCCTATTTTAATCGAATCAATATCTTCCCTCTTCAACTTAGCCGACTGTTTCTTGTTCATTTAAAAGCCGATTCATACACTTTGGGGGTTTGATTTCTTGTTGCAAGCAATCTCGCAATCGGTAAGTGAATTAGATCTTCTTCAGCTTTTGTTAAATATTTCTAAGTTCTTTCGTTTGTACACTCTTAAAAGCTGACTCTTCTTTATTCTTTAAAAAACTTTCATTAACCTACGGTTTCTCCATTTATTTCTCTTTTTCCCTCTCATTCAAGAGTGTGCTCGCTGATGGAAAAAGGGGGTTCTAGCAGAGAGGTTGCGATAGAGGCTCCCAAGTTTAAGTGACGTAAGGTGTCAGCCATTAGGGACTTTTCGCTTGGATGCGGAAGGGGGACTACATCAAATTTCAAGTTACATAGGCAGATCGCAGTCGATCAATCTAGTCAAGGCAAGTATAGGTGGTTCTTTGGTAAGTAGTGGATTTATTTTGAATTAATGGAATGTGGCTAGTGGAATGTAACATTGAATATAGGTTCAGGCGATTATGAATACTTAGTACTTCAAGTGATAAGGTGTGTACTTCTACCCTATGATAACTTGATATAAAGCCGAAGGTGTGTACACACACTGCACACATAAGTAGATCGGCAAAAGCTGAAATGCCAAAAAGCTGAAATACCAAAAAGCCGAAAGTTTAACTACGTCAATCCTGCGAGTGCACGAACACTTATGAGATGGAAACCGATAGGTTGTCTGAGGCCCCATGAACGATTCCATGGGCTTGGGCTGTGAATTGGCCAACCGAGCCAGAATAGGCTTAATGCGTCTGATGGGCTGTTGGGCCCATAATAGGAAAAAATTGATAATTGATTCTATGTGATGAAAAATCGTATGTGAGCATGACTATAAATGTGAATTGGGCCTGATGGGCCATATAAATGTGATTGGGCCTAGTGGGCCATATACAGGTATGCGAACTTGACTGGGATTTGTAAGGGGCTTTGGGCCTAGTATATGATGACTACATAAAACTTAATTAATATATTGCGACCGTGGACAACTCATAGGGTTAAGGTGTGGCAACGAGTATATACATATGTAGGATTGGATCTAGAGAGAGCTTGGTACTTAAGCGCTCTTAATGACTCACCTCCTCTTCTCTGGAATCCTACTTGGTGCATAGTATTTGTTCATCTTATCTCACGAGATTTGTTAACGGGCCAAGGTAAGTGAAAACCGTAATAAAAGGAAAAATTACCGAAATGCCCCTTAGGGCGAAAATGATTGAAATACCCCTAGATGTTGAATGTAAGTTTTATGGATGTGACATGCATATCTACTGCATACATATGATATTCTGCTTAGGTTGCATATGGGTTGGGTATTATAGAACGGAGGAAGTATATGAGGATCGCATGGTTGCTTGACAATCGTGGATCCACCGACGGCTTTTAAGCCCAATGTGTAAATGAAGGTAGTTCCGCAACTGAGCTACCACAAATGTGTATCAGTTGGGTGGGTCGATATTTATATCCCCACATGATGTGTCAGGGGACGGAGCTGGTGTGCAGCGGATGGATTATTAGGATGGGATTGCACTGCATTGCATGTATGATTTTGTTGTGATATTATTGCGATGTGGGCTTCAGCCCAATCGAGGCTAATTTGGGTTAAGGCCCAGAGACCACCGTTATTGAATTTGGCTTTGGCCCAAAATGACTAACGATTGCTTTATACTTGTTGAGGGTTGTACACACTGAGTTTTCAAAACTCACTTCCCCTCCTTCTAAACTTTTCAGGTGATCTTCAGTAGGCGGTTCGGCAGATGGAAGGACTCGGAGGTGGCCAACTAGCATAAAAATTTTAGACTTAGTCTTTATATAATTTTTAATATATTGACTTTAAATTATTTCCATTTGATTTGGGTTGTAACAAGGTATTTCCTCTGGCTAATATTTTAAATTAGGATTATTATCATTTTTTATGATTTATATTTATTAGAAGTAGAACGTGGTTTCCTAAACCGTATCTGTTTTTAAATACTACATTTTCGCAACTCAATTTTTAAATGACGAGTTTTCATAAAATCATATGTTCTAAATAAAGCTTTCGTAATTGAAAAGATATTTTACAAAGTAATTAAGGCTTTTCGTTTTAAGGAAGTGTTTCCAATGAAAACAAGGTTTTCTCTAAAACATTTTAATGTGACGCGCCAGAATCGGCCATAACGTCAGGGCCGGGTTTGGGGTGTTACATTTAGTGGTATCAGAGCCCAGTTTCAAAACTTGGGCTGTGAAATACGCTTGGTTTTTGGGCTTTTAAAATTCTTTTGAAAGATTCTATTGTGTGGCACACCGGGTCTCTAACGTCGAGCCAAGTAAGTTCTCTTACTACTGAATTATGTTGAACTGATATACTGCAATATGCTTTAAGATATTTATTGTCTATATTCAGTAGAATTTCCTTAAGATATCAGATTGTTTTAAAACATTTGAATCTGAATTTGATACTTATTTTTTGTATGTTTGAGAATGTTTGCGGTAGGAGGATGTTTTGAATATGTATTAAAATTATTAGGATCGGAGTGCGCAGTGGTAGCGTAGTGGGATAGTTGATACACGACTACTCTGTTATTTAGAAATTTCGGGTACGAATTTTTTTTTAGGAAGGATGAATTGTAACACCCTGATTTTAGGCCTAGAAGTAATGGGCCTTGAGTTTGGGATCGGTTAGAAGGCCGCTTGAATAAAAGAAAGGTGTTTAAATATTTTATAATTGTGTGTTTAGTTTAAATTGTTAAATTATTTAGGAAGGGTTGGTCGTGTGGAAAAAGTCCTGGGTTCGATCGAGGGCTTTAGCAAAATTTTGCATTTTTTTTCTAAAGAACCCTAAGCATTAGGTGGAAGGCTTATTAATAAGGCCTGGTAAAATTTGACACAAGGAAGCATGTGGCCTAGTGGCAAAAGGCGTGGGTAGTAAGCAGGAGGTTCAGGGTTCAAGTCCTAGCCTTGGCAAAATTTTTTTTATTGCGCATAAGATTAGTAGGGAAGCTAGCGTTTAGGCTTTATAAATATGTTAGGTGGGAGTTCGACACAAGGATGCGCTTGGCCCAGTGGCATGATGGCGTTAGGAGTAAGGAGAGGTGCTGGGTTTAAGTCGCAGCATGAGCAAAAGTTGTAGGTTTTTTTTAGACAACCTGGACGTCGGTCAAAAAAGTTTATAATTAATTGGGGAGGAGAAACGACACAAAAGATCTTGTGTCTTAGTGGCAAGGGACGAATAACACAGCCAAGAGATCAGGGGTTCGAATCTGATTGGTAGCAAATATTTTTAGGATAACCAGTTTGCGGGTTAATAGGCCTTAAAAATAGTTAGGGATGGGATATGGCACAAGAGTGCCTGCGGTGCAGTGGCTTGAATCTTGCTAAGGTTATGAGAGGGAGTAGGTTCAAATCCTATGTAACGCCCCGTACCCGAGACCGTTGCCGGAGTCGAACACGAGGTATTTACGGGCTTATTTCATTTACTTACACAGTTCATTTTTAAATTTCCAGACATGCTGCTTAACTGCATCACAGTCACTTTAAAAATCATATCTCGAGTTCTGAAGCTCGAAAACCGATTCCGTAAATTTTTCCTGAAACTAGACTCATATATCTATCTAAAAAATTTTTTTCTAGGATTTTTGGTTGGGTTAATTAGTACAGTTTATTAGTTAAAGTCTCCCCTGTTTTAGGGTTCGACTACTCTGCCTTCATGCATTACGACTTAGATATATCCCTGTACAGGGCTTCAATACTTATGCCATTTGTTTCTAATGAAACTAGACTTAAAGAGGAATCTGTAAATATAGGGCATGACTTCTAATTATCTCTGGTTAATTTATAGTGAATTTCCAAAGTCAGATCAGGGGATCCAGAAATCGCTCTGGCCCTGTTTCACGAAAACTTAAACATCTCTTAAATTACGACTTATATGATCGTTTCGTTTCTTGCATATGAAAACATACTTATCAAGGTTCGATTACATAATTTATTCACTATTTAATTCCATTCCTACTATTTTTAGTGATTTTTGAAATTCACATCACTGCTGCTATCGGCATCTGTTTTTAAGGTAGACTTTACCTATTTCATAATTTCCATGATTCAACTAGCCCTTTAACATACATAGCACAAAAATATGATCGTGATTAACCATTCCAATGGCTAATCATTGCCAAGCATTTCCACACCTCTCAATAACCATATATATACAAAATGATTATAACGCTATGCTCAAAATATATAAGCCATTTTCGCATGGCTATCCAAATATATACAATACCAAAGTACTTGACTAACAACAAAAGGGCAGCCCTATACATGCCATTATCAGAGTTCAACTAAAAGAGTACCAAAAGGGCTTTGATAGTGTGGGCGACTTCGAATTTGACACTCCCGAGTCCGATAGCTGACGAACCAAAATCTATAAAACAGAGAATCAAAGAAACGGAATAAGCAATTAATGCTTAGTAAGTTTTGAGCAATGAAATTAGGCACAACTGAAGTATAGCATTCATATGACTAAACGGATAATTTCATATACACATATTCTCAAAATCATACCTACTTCACATTTCCAACCCTTATATTCATACATAAGGGATCAACTTAACCAAAGGCCGGAAGCTTATTAATCGACTGAGCGAATACTATTTAAAAAGAATCAACTATTCCAATGCATATACGAAACATACCTCATCGTTGGGATTTTATGAGCGTATTAATTGAAATTATTACAGCAAGATCGCTCATTCCAAACCAAGTACCTTTGGGATTTAGCCGGATATAGCTACTCGCTCAAGCGCCTTTGGGACTTAGCCCGGATATAGTAACTCGCACAAATGCCTTGGGACTTAGCCGGATATAGTAACTCGCACAAATGCCTTCGGGACTTAGCCTGGATATAGTAACTCGCACAAATGCCTTCGGGACTTAGCCCGGTTATCATCCGAATATTCACGCACATATATCAATAAATCATATCACATCTATATTTCATTTTCATCACTAGAACTCAAACACAAGACACTTATCAATCATTCCCATTTTCGGCTCAATAGCCACATACAAAGAACATATATTGATTTGCTTTATGACATGATCTCTGTGCACATTCGGCTACCCATCATAGGTATAAACTAATTATCTCGACATATAATTCAAGTAAAATCATTATATCACTGTTTATTTGTTATGCTTATACGTCATAACTTAATCAAGTCATAAACTATGTTCCATTACTCAAAGACTTACCTCGGATGTTGTCGAACGATTTCGACGGCTATTCGATCACTTTTTCCTTCCCCTTATCCAACTTTGATCCTCTAGGCTCTTGAGCTAAATCAAACAATTTACTTCCCAAATCAAACATAGTCATACGACATCCATATACATTTTATACTACCCGAAATGTACCATCAAGATATACTTTACTCAAATAATTTACTTTGGCCGAACATATGTAATGTTTTGTAGCTTAATAAATTTAACATACACCATGTATTTATAATATTTTTGCAGCCAACTATCCATAGTCATGCACACACACAATCAAAAATAAATACCCAAAATTTTCATATCCTTATGCCCTAAGCCGAATACACTTGTCATGTTCACCTACATTTTTTTTTTCAAGTACAACATTCTCATATTCAGCATTAGTATCAAGCATAATAGCCAATTCTTCCCACTTTGAATCTATGCATCCATTTAATCATAGTTTGTTCAAGCACTCATACAACAAGACACATCCTTATGACTAAAAATTCTAAGTTTAAACACAATACAACATTTTAGCACCATGGCCGAATACTTCATGAAGTTGTTAAGACCCATCCTTTTCAAATTCTCACACACACTCACATTCAATCCTTTTTATTAAGCATTCAAATTCAATCATCTTCATGCCTCATCACCATAACATCAAACACCAACCAAGAAGACAATACCCATGGCCGAGTATCATCTCCATCACATAGCAAAGATTTAAACCATGGGCTAGGTAGAACTCAAGCTAACAACTAAAAATATGCATGAATCTCATGGAACAACATCAAACATACCTTAACCTAGTTACAAGCATGGCCGAACCTCTTCAACCTTTCTTCCTTTCTTTCCTTTGATTTTTCGGTCAAGAAGAACAAAATGAGAACTTTTTTTTCTTTTATCACCCCCCAATTTCCATTATTTTATTACTAACCCTTTTTATTTTATTATTTCTAACATAAAGCATTAACACAACATGTTTATAATAGGTTTTAACCCATAGCATGGCCGGCCACTAGTTCAAATTTTGGGTAATTTGACATGCAAACCCATCATCTTTATAACATGCATTAATAGGCCACTTACATTTGCCTAGCACATTTCTAAATTTTCTCACATAAGTCCTATTAACTAAATTCACATGCAATCGACTAAATCGAAGCTTAAAACTTTCACACATTCATATTCAAATATTCTAGACAATAAATATCACATTCAAATACTTCGGTGACTCGGTTTAGCGGTCCCGAAACCACTTCCCGACTAGGGTCAATTTAGGGCTGTCACAACTCTCCCCAACTTTAAGAAATTTTCGTCCCCGAAAATCTTACCGGTAAATAGGTTTGGGTATCGTTCTTTCATAGAGTTCTCGGGTTCCCAAGTAGCTTCTTCCACCCCGTGTTTGAGCCATAACACTTTTACTAAAGGAACCTTTTTGTTTCGTAACTCTTTCACTTCACGAGCTAGGATACGAATCGGTTCTTCTTCATAACTCATATCGGATTGAATTTCAACCTCTGATGGATTAATTATGTGCGATGGATCAGATCTATAACGTCGAAGCATCAAAACATGAAAGACGTCGTGAATCTTTTCAAGTTCAGGGGGTAAAATCAATCTATACGCAACTGGACCGACTCGTTCGGATATTTCATATGGCCCGATGAACCTCGGGCTCAATTTGCCTTTACGCCCAAATCTGAGTATCTTTTTCCAAGGTGAAACTTTAAAAAGCACTTTATCTCCCACCTGATACTCAATGTCTTTTCGTTTCAAATCCGCGTACGACTTCTGACGATCCGATGCTGCCTTCAGACTTTCACGAATTATTTTTACTTTCCGCTCAGTATATGTAATCAAATCAACTCCGAAAATTTTACTTTCACTGAGCTCGGTCCAAAACAATGGTGTGCGGCATTTACGACCGTACAAAGCCTCATAAGGTGCCATCTTAATACTTGATTGAAAACTATTTTGTAAGCAAATTCAATCAAAGGTAAATACCGTTCCCATGAACCACTAAACTCAAGGATGCAACATCTCAACATATCCTCGAGTATCTGAATTATCCGCTCGGATTGACCATCGGTTTGGGGATGAAAAGCGGTGCTAAAATGCAACTTGGTACCCAAAGCTTCTTGCAATTTCTTCCAAAATCGCGAGGTGAATCTCGGATCTCTATCCGACACAATAGAAATGGGTACCCCGTGTAATCTCACAATCTGAGAAACATACAATTCAGCTAGTTTATCCAATGAATAATCCGTATGTACGGGAATAAAATGAGTCGACTTAGTCAGTCTATCAACAACAACCCAAATCGCATCTTTCTTACTCGTCGACAATGGTCACCCAGATACAAAGTCCATCGTGATTCGTTCCCATTTCCATTCAGGTATCATGATCGGCTGAAGTAAACCTGTAGGCACTTGATGTTCCGCTTTCACTTGTTGGCATATTAAACACTTCAAAACGAAATCGAAAATGTCTCGTTTCATACCGTGCCACAAAAACTGACATCTCAGATCGTTGTACATTTTCGTACTCCCCGGGTGAATTGACATTCGGCTACAATGAGCTTCGTTCAGAATCATCGAAATAAGTTCCGAATTTCTTGGAACACACAAACGACTTCTGAACCTCAAACAATCGTCATCATCAATTTGAAACTCTGATTCCATATTCGAAACACATTCAACCCGTTTTGTAACTAATTCATCATCGACTTTCTGAGCTTCACGAATTTGATGAATCAACAATGGTCTAGCCTTTAATTCCGCTACTAACACATTGTCAGATAGAACAGACAAGTGTACATTCATCGCTCGTAAAGCAAACAATGATTTTCGACTCAAAGCATTCGCAACCACATTAGCCTTTCCTGGGTGATAGTCAATGACAAGCTCATAATCTTTTAACAACTCGAGCCAACGTCTTTGTGGCAGATTCAAGTCTCTTTGAGTCATCAAATATTTGAGACTTTTGTGATCCGAAAATACATGGCACTTCTCACCAAATAAGTAATTTCGCCATATTTTCAAAGCGAATACGATGGCAGCTAATTCGAGATCATGGGTTGGATAATTTTTCTCATGTGGCTTCAATTGTCTCGACGCATAAGCTACAACTCGACCTTCTTGCATCAATACACAACCCAACCCAAGTAAGGATGCATCACTGTAAATGATGAACTCCTTGCCTGATTCGGGCTGCACTAGTACTAGAGCTTCCGTCAAATGAGTTTTCAATTGATCGAAACTTTTCTGACACTTTTCTGTCCATTCAAACTTAACATCTTTCTGAAGTAGTTTCGTCATTGGTGTGGCTATCATCGAGAAACCTTTTACAAACCATCTGTAGTAACCGGCAAGTCCCAAAAAGCTCCGAACCTCAGTAATATTTCTCGGAGGCTTCCACTTAAGTATGGCTAAAATTTTGCTCGGATCAACTTGAATGCCCGATGCAGATACCACATGACCCAAGAAGCTAACCTCTCTTAACCAGAACTCGCACTTACTGAACTTAGCATATAACTGCTTATCCCGTAAAATTTGCAACACTAATCTCAGGTGCTCAGCATGTTCGGTCTCATCTATTGAATAGACTAAGATTTCATCAATAAACACAACTACAAACCGGTCGAAGTACTGTCTGAAGATCCGATTCATCAAATCCATAAATACCGCAGGGGCATTAGTGAGCCCAAACGGCATCACTAAGAACTCGTAGTGACCGTATCTCGTTCTGAAAGCTATTTTGGGTATATCCGAATCTTGAATTCACAACTGATAATAACCCGATCTCAAATCTATCTTTGAAAACACTGAGGCTCCCTTTAGTTGATCAAACAAATCGTCATTGTGCGGTATCGAATATTTATTCTTTATTGTCACCTTATTCAGTTGACAATAGTCGATGCACAACCTCATGGTTCCGTCCTTCTTTTTCACAAACAATACTGGTGCACCCCAAGGTGAGAAACTTGGTCGAGCGAAACCTCTATCCATCAACTCTTACAACTGAGCTTTCAATTCCTTTAATTCCGTTGGTGCCATACGATACGGAGCTATCGAAATCGGTGTAGTCCCAGGTACAAGCTCGATGCCAAACTCTACCTCCCGAACAGGTGGTAAACCCGGTAATTCTTCGGGAAAAACATCTAGATATTCACAAACCACCGGCACAGATTCAGGCTTCTTTTCTAACTCTTTGTCATCAAGTACATACGCAAGGTATGCTTCACACCCCTTTCTTACATATTTCTGAGCCAACATCGATGATATTATAGCTGGCAACCTATTCAAGTCAGTAGACTCAACTCGGATTATCTCGTTATTTACACACCTCAAATCGATGGTTTTTCTTTTGCAATTTACAATTGCATCATGTACGGTCAACCAATCCATACCGAGGATAACATCAAATTCATCAAACAATAAAAGCATCAAATCGACCGAAAAACAGGAACCTCGGATTACTAGGGGACATTTCTTACACGCTTTGTCGACAAGCACGTAATGACCCAAGGGATTTGACACCCGAATTATGAACTCAGTAGACTCAACAGGTAAAGTCTTACTGGATGCTAAGGTTTCACATATATAAGAATGAGTAGAACCAGGGTCAATCAAAGCAATCACATTAGTATCAAAGAGAGTAAAAGTACCGGTAATAACATCTGGCGAGGAAGCATCCTCGCGCGCCAGATAGCATAAGCTCTAGCAGAGCACGAGCCTCGAGATCCGGTTGTAGCGTCTCTAGATCCTCTCGACCGCCACTAGCATTGCCCGTATTTCTAGATGGTCTACCCGAGCAAGAGTAGCACCGGGTTTCCCACTCGATTTACATTCTGCTCGCATAATCTCGGGCAATCTTTAATAAAGTGGTCACTGATCCGCACTTGTAACAGAGCGGTCATGGAATCTACAACTCCCGAATGCCATTTACCACAATATCGACACTCGCTTCGTCTCGACGATCATTTCCAACATCGGCGATCAAGTGACTCGTGCACTCACGGGGGTCAATCACGATCTCGTCTAGAAAAGCCCGAAGTGTCTCTAGATCGCCTAAATCATCTCTAAATTTCTTCGATGATGTTGAAAGGGCCTCCCAAGACCTCTTACTGAAACTCCTTTGCTCCCATATCGCTTTTCTTTTCTCCATCTTGAGCTCCTCGGCTTTGCAAGCTCGCTCGACAAGTACCACAAATTCTCGGATTTCTAAAATGCCAACATACGACTTTATATCATCATTCATCCATCTTCAAACGTTTACACATCACGCCTTCAAGAAATGCATTCTCACGCTGCATCGGCTAAGCCTTACAAACTTTCGTTCATAGTCGGAACCGACATGGAACCTGTTTAAGTTCAAGAAATTCTTTCCGCTTTTTATCAATGAATCTCGATCGATATACTTTTTCAAACTCGGTTTGGAAAAACTCCCAAGTTACTTGCTCTTTGGGCACAATATAATCAACGATTCCACCAATAGTAGGCGTAATCACGTAGCAAGGAGATAGTACACTTTAGGCATTCATCGGTGTACAAGATAGTTCATCAAGTACCCAAATAGTGTTGTCCAACCAAAATTCAGCTTGCTCGGCATCGTCATTGTCCGTAGCTTTAAATTCAATAGCCCGTGTTTTTGATTCTCATCAACTGGGGCTTATTTGACCTTATTTGGTCGATTCGGAGGTATTGCAGTGAGGGGTTGTATTAGTCGGGAATGGGGGTTGTGGAACAGCCGTATTAGTTCGAATGTATTGGTTGAACCAATCATTCATCACGCTATAAAAAGCTTGTCTAGCTTCATCATTCAGATTACTAGCAATAGGTTGAGAGTCGGCGGTATTGTCCCTTGTAAAGGGAGCAGCGCTACACTCTCAAGATCATCAGCTAACGCTCAGTTGGGATCGGGATCCATTACTATAAATAAACACATTTTCAATTGTTAGAAATCACCACACTATCAAATAATCACATAATGGCACGTATAGCTAGACCCAAACGTATTACGGTAGTCCTAGAATCGACTAAACCGTAGCTCTGATACCATTAAAATTGTAACGCCCCGAACCCGAGATCGTTGCCAGAGTCGAACACGAGGTATTTACGGACTTATTTCATTTACTTACACAGTTCATTTTTAAATTTCCAGACATGCTGGTTAACTGCATCACAGTCACTTTAAAAATCATATCTCGAGTTCCGAAGCTCGAAAACCGATTCCGTAAATTTTTCCTGAAACTAGACTCATATATCTATCTAAAAAATTTTTTTCTAGGATTTTTGGTTGGTCCAATTAGTACAGTTTATTACTTAAATCCTCCCCTGTTTCAGGGTTCGACTACTCTGACCTTCATGCATTACGACTTAGATATATCCCTGTACAGGGCTTCAATACTTATACCGTTTGTTTCTAATGAAACTAGGCTCGAAGGGGAATCTGTACATAGAGGGCATGACTTCTAATTCTCTCTGGTTAATTTATAGTGAATTTCCAAAGTCAGATCAGGGGATCCAAAAATTGCTCTGGCCCTGTTTCACGAAAACTTAAACATCTCTTAAATTACGACTCATATGATCGTTTCGTTTCTTCCATATGAAAATAGACTCATCAAGGTTCGTTTAAATAATTTATTCACTATTTAATTCCATTCCTACTATTTTTAGTGGTTTTTCAAATTCACATCACTGCTGCAGTCGGCATCTGTTTTTAAGGTAGACTTTACCTATTTCATAATTTCCATGATTCAACTAGCCCTTTAACATACATAGCACAAAAATGTGATCGTGATTAACCATTCCAATGGCTAATCATTGCCAAGCATTTCCACACCTCTCAATAACCATATATATACAAAATGATTATAACGCTATGCTCAAAATATATAAGCCATTTTCGCATGGCTATCCAAATATATACAATACCAAAGTACTTGACTAACAACAAAAGGGCAGCCCTATACATGCCATTATCAGAGTTCAACTAAAAGAGTACCAAAGGGCTTTGATAGTATGGGCGACTTCGACTTTGACACTCCCGAGTCCAATAGCTGACGAACCAAAATCTATAAAACAGAGAATCAAAGAAACGGAATAAGCATTTAATGCTTAGTAAGTTTTGAGCAATGAAATTAGGCACAACTGAAGTATAGCACTCATATGACTAAACAGATAATTTCATATACACATATTCTCACAATCATACCTACTTCAGATTTCCAACCCTTATATTCATACATAAGGGATCAACTTAACCAAAGGCTAGAAGCTTATTAATCGACTGAGCGAATACTATTTAAAAGGAATCAACTATTCCAATGCATATACGAAACATACCTCATTGTTGGGATTTTACGAGCGTATTAATTGAAATTATTACAGCAAGATCGCTCATTCCCAAACCAAGTACCTTCGGGATTTAGCCGGATATAGCTACTCGCTCAACTGCCTTCGGGACTTAGCCCAGATATAGTAACTCGCACAAATGCATTCGGGACTTAGCCCGGATATAGTAACTCGCACAAATGCCTTCGGGACTTAGCCCGGATATAGTAACTCACACAAATGCCTTCGGGACTTAGCCCGAATATAGTAACTCGCACAAATGCCTTCGGGACTTAGCCCGGTTATCATCCAAATATTCATGCACATATATCAATAAATCATATCACATCTATATTTCATTTTCATCACTAGAACTCAAACACAAGACACTTATAAATCATTCCCATTTTCGGCTCAATAGCCACATACAAAGAGCATAAATTGATTTGCTTTATGACATGATCTCTGTGCACATTCAGCTACCCGTCATAGGTATAAACTAATTATCTCGACATATAATTCAAGTAAAATCATTATATCACTGTTTATTTGTTATGCTTATACGTCATAACTTAATCAAGTCATAAACTAAGTTCCATTACTCAAAGACTTACCTCGGGTGTTGTCGAACGATTTCGACGGCTATTCGATCACTTTTTCCTTCCCCTTATCCAACTTTGATCTCTAGGCTCTTGAGCTAAATCAAACAATTTACTTCCCAAATCAAACATAGTCATACGACATCCATATACATTTTATACTACCCGAAATGTACCATCAAGATATACTTTACTCAAATAATTTACTTTGGCCAAACATATGTAATGTTTTGTAGCTTAATAAATTTAACATACACCATGTATTTATAATATTTTTGCAGCCAACTATCCATAGTCATGCACACACACAATCAAAAATAAATACCCAAAATTTTCATATCCTTATGCCCTAAGCCGAATACACTTGTCATGTTCACCTACATTTTTTTTTCAAGTACAACATTCTCATATTCGGCATTAGTATCAAGCATAATAGCCAATTCTTCCCACTTTGAATCTATGCATCCATTTAATCATAGTTTGTTCAAGCACTCGTACAACAAGACACATCCATATGACTAAAAATTCTAAGTTTAAACACAATACAACATTTTAGCACCATGGCCGAATACTTCATGAAGTTGTTAAGACCCATCCTTTTCAAATTCTCACACACACTCACATTCAATCCTTTTTATTAAGCACTAAAATTCAATCATCTTCATGCCTCATCACCATAACATCAAACACCAACCAAGAAGACAACACCCATGGCCGAGTATCATCTCCATCACATAGCAAAGATTTAAACCATGGGCTAGGTAGAACTCAAGCTAACAACTAAAAATATGCATGAATCTCATGGAACAACATCAAACATACCTTAACCTAGTTACAAGCATGGCCGAACCTCTTCAACCTTTCTTCCTTTCTTTCCTTTGATTTTTTGGCCAAGAAGAACAAAATGAGAACTTTTTTTTTCTTTTATCACCCCCCCAATTTCCATTATTTTATTACTAACCCTTTTTATTTTATTATTTCTAACATAAAGCATTAACACAACATGTTTATAATAGGTTTTAACCCATAGCATGGCCGGCCACTAGTTCAAATTTTGGGTAATTTGACATGCAAACCCATCATCTTTATAACATGCATTAATAGGCCACTTACATTTGCCTAGCACATTTCTAAATTTTCTCACATAAGTCCTATTAACTAAATTCACATGCAATCGACTAAATCGAAGCTTAAAACTTTCACACATTCATATTCACATATTCTAGACAATAAATATCACATTCAAATACTTCGGTGACTCGGTTTAGCGGTCCCGAAACCACTTCCCGACTAGGGTCAATTTAGGGCTGTCACATCCTAGGCCTGGTAAAGTTTAAATTTTTATTCTTTAAGAAAACTGAGGCTTAGGCATATAAGCCTTATAATTAAATGTGACCAAATTGTAGCGTAAGAAAGAATGCGGTGCAATGGCCAGCAGCATGTGAGGAGGTGGAGTAACCTTGAGCTTGGAGTTCAAGTGGAGCCGGACGCAAAGGGAGAATTTAATTTTGCTACTTAAGTGTTGTATGGTGAAAGCAATTTGAATGCAATTCAAATTGGAATTTTTGGTAAAAATCAAGGGGATTAGGATGAGGATTAAGGGTAGATATGATAGTGGTAAAATTGGAGAAATTGAGAGGAAATTATCTTGACGAGTTTAAGTTGATTGAGAAGTGTAGGTGTATTATTTATTTATTTATTTTTAGTATAAATATGTGTTTCATACAGGCGAGTAAGGGCATTTGTTGTTTTTGTGTGCTTCAGTCGTATATCACCTCATCTTTTCTTTAATCCAAATTCTTGATCTTTTCTTCCCTATTTTAATCGAATCAATCTCTTCCCTCTTCAACTTAGCCGATTGTTTCTTTTTCATTTAAAAGCCGATTCATACACTTTTGGGGGTTTGATTTCTTGTTGGCAAGCAATCTCGCAATCGGTAAGTGAATTAGATCTTCATCAGCTTTTGTTAAATATTTCTAAGTTCTTTCGTTTCTACACTCTCATTCAAGAGTGTGACCGCTAATGGAAAAAGGGGGCTCTAGCAGAGAGGTTGGGATAGAGGCTCCCAAGTTTAAGCGACGTAAGGTGTCAGCCGTTAGGGACTTTCCACCTGGATGCAGAAGGGGGACTATGTTAGATTTTGAGTTACATAGGCAAATCGCAGTCGATCAATCTAGTCAAGGCAAGTATAAGTGGTTCTTCGGTAAGTAGTGGATTTATTTTGAATTAATGGAATGTGACTAGTGGTATATAACGTTGAATATAGGTTCAGACGATTATGAATACTTAGTACTCCAGGTGATAAGGTGTGTACTTCTACCCTATGATAACTTGATATAAAGCCGAAAGTGTGTACACACACTGCACACACAAGTAGATTGGCAAAAGCCGAAATGCCAAAAAGCTGAAATATCGAGAAGCTAAAATTTTGACTACGGCAGTCCTGGGAGTGCGCGAACACTCGTGAGATGGAAACCGATAGGTTGTCTGAGGCCCCATGAGCGATTCCATGGGCTTGGGCTGTGAATTGGCCAACCGGGCAAGAATAGGCTTAATGGGCTTAATAGGCTGTTGGGCCCATAATTGGCAAAAATTTATAATTGATGCTATGTGATGAAAAATCGCATGTGAGCATGACTATAAATGTGAATTGAGCCTGATGGGCCATATAAATGTGATTTGGGCCTAATGGGCCATATAAATGTGATTGGGCCTAGTGGGCCATATATAGGTATGTGAACTTGACTGGCTTTGTAAGGGGTTTTGGGCCTAGTATATGATGACTACATAAAACTTAATTAATATATTGCGACCGTGGACAAGTCATATGGTTAAGGTGTGGCAACGGGTATATGCATTTCTGTGTTTGTTTCTGGAGAGAGCTTGGTACTTAAGCGGTCTTAATGACTCACCTCCTCTTCTCTAAAATCCTACCTGGTGCATAGTATTTATTCATATTAGCTCACAAGATTTGTTAACGGGCCAAGGTAAGTGAAAACCGTAATAAAAGGAAAAATTACTGAAATGCCCCTAAGGGCAAAAATGACTAAAATACCCCTAGGTGTTGAATGTAAGTTTTATGGATGTGACATGCATATCTGCTGCATACATATGATATTCTTCTTAGGATGCATATGGGTTGTGTATTATGGAACGGAGGAAGTATATGAGGATCGCATGGTTGCTTGACAATCGTGGATCCACCGACGGCTTCTAAGCCCAATGTGTAAATAAAGGTAGTTCCGCAATCGGGCTACCATGGATGTGTATCGATTGGGTGGGTCGATATTTATATCCCCACATAATGTGTTGGGGGACGGAGCTGGTGTGTAGCGGATGGATTATTGGGATGGGATTGCATTGCATTGCATTGCATGTATGATATTGTTGTGATATTATTGCGATGTAGGCTTTGACCCAACCGAGGCTAATTTGGGCTAAGGCTTGGAGACCACTGTTATTGAATTGGGCTTCGGCCCAAAATGACTAACGGATGCTTTATACTCGTTAGGGGTTGTACACACTGAGTTTTCAAAACTCACCCCCCTTCTTCTAAACTTTTCAGGTGATCCTCAGTAGGTGGTTCGACAGATGGAGGGACTCGAAGGTGGCCAACTAGCATAAAAAGTTTAGACTTAGTCTTTATGTAATTTTTAATATATTGAATTTAAATTATTTCTATTTGATTTGGGTTGTAACAAGGTCTTTCCTCTGGCTAATATTTCAAATTAGGATTATTATCATTTTTTTATGCTTTATATTTATTAGAAGTAGAACGTGGTTTCCTAAATCGTATCTATTTTTAAATACTACATTTCTGCAACTCAATTTTTAAATGATGAGTTTTCATAAAATCATATGTTCTAAATAAAGCTTCCGCGACTGAAAAGAGATTTTACAAAGTAATTAAGGTTTTTCGTTTTAAGGAAGTGTTCCCAATGAAAACAAGGGTTTCGCTAAAACACTTCAATGTGACGTGCCAGATTCGGCCATAACATCTGGGTCGGGTTTGGGGTGTTACATGGATACAGCTATTTGCAATGAAACATGGTTTATTTCTTTTTTAATAGTTGGGTGACACATCTTATGAGACTCAAGTCTGACCACAAGCCTCTTCTTCTCTCTCCTAAACTCGATGTTGGTCTTGCTCGATGGCATCTTTTCAGATTCCTGATGGGTTGGATCGTGCATCCAAAATTCCCAGATTTTGTTAAGGAAAATTGGATTTACAGTGGTATTATGGTGGAATCCCTTGCTTGTTTCACTTCTAGTATCAAGGTTTGGAATAATGATGTATTCAGAAAAATTGGCATTCGAAAAAAATGTTGACTTAGAGGCTAGTGAGCATTCAACGGAAGTTGGATCAGGTACATTTGGATCATCTTTTGCAATTAGTAATAGAGGTTCATGAAGAGTTGGAAGTCATTTTACACCATGGGGAACTTCTTTGGAAGTAGAAGGCTAGATGTGATTGGTTGTATTTGGGAGACTGTAACACCAAGTATTTTCATTAGTACACTTTACAAAGGAGGCATTGTAATAGGATTAATGCTTTGAAAAATGATAAGAGCAATTAAATTTTTAATGAAAATGATTTTCAGCATGAAGCGGTTAAGTTTTTTCAAAAGCTTTATGGCAAGCAACTAGGTCCAATAAGAGGTCTTCCCCCCAAGTTCATTTCCTAAACTTGAGGATTCGGAGGTTCAATTTTTGGGGCAGCCGATAATAGACAAGGAAATTAATAAAGCAATGTTCAATATGGCCCCTATGGAAGCTCCAGGTAGTGATGGATTTCACGCCTTATTCTTTCCAAATCAATGGGAGCAAATAGGTAGGTTTGTGTGTGAATGGGTTAAGGGATGTTTTCTAGGAATATTATTGATCTGGATTTGAATAATGCCTTAATATTCCTAATTCCAAGGTCCAGAATCCTGATAAATTTTCACAAACCAGGCTTGAAATTAAGAAAGATAGGCTGAAACAAGGTGGTTTTGAAAACAACCTATTCTTATTTAATTTTATGATTAATTTTATGATCGAGCAATCTAAATGACTCAAATCATCACTGAGGCGAGTTTCGTATCATTTGGTATCAGAGCTTGTAAAAATTAAGTAAGTATTTACGTTCTTAGCATTCTCGGGTTGTGATTAATTAAAAAAACAAACAAAAAAATTCGAAAAAATTTCGTGAAAAAAAAGAGAGAAAGAATATATATATTTGAAGCGCAAAAAAATTTGAAAATATTAAAAAAAGAAAAAGAAAAACTAGTTGTACAAAGTTTTCTAGCCGAATTTATTTTTTACCATTTTACCAATTTCTGTAACGCCTTAAATTTGGGCCTAGAAGTATTAGACCTTTAGTATGGGTCCGTGAGGAAGTTGTATATAAGTATTTAATTGTACAAGGAAATGACACAATTAAATGTCTGCTTTAGTGGTTAATGGCGCTGAGAAGTGTTAGAGAAATATTGGGTTCAAACTTGGGCTTTAGCAAAAATTTTGCTAATAAGTGAATAAAACCCTGAGTGCTTGGATGAAGGCATTTTAAATTATTGTGGTAAATAAATGACACAAGGAAGCTTGTGGTCTAGTGGTTGTGGCGTCATTAAGGTTGCAAAGGAGCCTGGGTTCAAGTCTTGGCTCTTGCAATTTATTTTGGTTTTTCTTTTAAAGGAACCTAGACTCTGGCCTATATACCTTATATTTAATTGAGGATAAAATATGACACAGAAAGAGCCTGTGGTGGAGTGGCAAGGTGGCTTGTTGTGTAACTGTGAGATCTAAGGTTCAAGTCTTGGGATGCATAATAGAGTATGTAACTGTGAGATCTAAGGTTCAAGTCTTGGGATGCATAATAGAGTATTCATTTTGCTGTTTGAGTTGTGTAGGAGGTGGAGTTGGACTGAAACTCTGTGATTGAGGTGGTTATAAGAAAATAAGGAATTTTCCTAATGGTTGAAAGTAATCCCACATCGGGAGGCTAACATGGAAATTGTTGAGAAGCTGGCTTTAAATAGAGCGAACCAGATGAGTTGGTGAAAAAGAAAAAAAATGGTGATTAAGACCCAATGCAGGATGTGCCAAGGTTGGTGATCGTGGACTTCGGCGCGTTCTCATAAACATGTGTGTATTCACGTCCTTCTTTGTTAGAAATCAGCAAAAGCTGAAAGCCGCCACGAGTGTTCTTGTGTGCTGAGACTGTTCTGGGCCTCGATGGGCCGAATGGGCCCATAGGCCTACTTGTGTAAATCTAATTGTTAGGTGGGAAGTAGTTGGGCCTGATGGGCCATGTGAACGAGATTGGGCCTAAAGGGGCCAAATGAATAAGTGTGGATCTATTAGTGTTTAGTAAAGGGGTTGTGGACCTAGCTTTTGGTAACTACTCAAGCAGACATAAAACTTAAACAATTAATTAATCGCGACCGTGGACGAGTCATAAGGTTAAGGTGTGGCAATGGGTATATGCATGTCTAGGATTGTATCTAGGGAGAGCTTGGTACTTAAGCGGTCTTAATGACTCACCTCCTCTTCTCTGGAATCCTACCTGGTGCATAGTATCTGTTCACTTTAGCCAACGAGGACTTATTAACGGGCCAAGGTAAGTAATTAACCCATAATGAAGAGAAATTACAAAAATACCCCCAGTTTGTAAAATTACCGAAATACTCCCGATTTGTAAAATTATCGAAATACCCTCAATTGTGAAATTACTGAAATACCCTAGATTTGTAAAATTATCGAAATACTCCCTATTTGTGAAATTATCGAAACACCCTCGATTTGTAAAATTACCGAAACACCCTCGATTTGTAAAATTACCGAAATATCCTTGTAGTGTAAAATGACCGACATACCCCTGTAGGGTAAAATGACTGTTTTGCCCTTGAGGGTAAATGACCGACTTAGACTTCGAATTTGACTGATTTGATTATGAATGTATGATTGCGTTTTAATTGACTTGACTGTGGTTGTATGACTGATATGCTCTTAATATATGTTTAAAAGACTGTTACTGAGTATGGCCATTCTGCATATACGTGTGAGGATTGAGCATGACATACACGACATATTACATGGGTTGGGAATTATGGAACGGAGGAAGTATATGAGGATCGCATGGTTGCTTGATGACCGTGGATCCACCGATGGCTATTAAGCATAATATTTGATTAGCAGCTTGCTGCAAGAAGGTAGTACCGCAACCGAGCTACCATTGATGTGTATCGGATGGGTGGGTCGATATTTATATCGCCACATGATGTGTACCGCGGACGAAGTTATTGTGTAGCAGTTGGATTATTGGGGTGCATTGCACAGCATTGCATGTATGATATTATTATGATATTATTGCGATGTGGGCTTCAGCCCAACTGAGGCTAAGATGGGCTAGGCCCAATTGATTCTGTTATGGGCTGTGACCCAAATGATATTGTAACGGGCTTTGGCCCATGTATGCTCTGAATCGGACTGCATCATTCTCGTAATGGGCTCCGGTCTAGACCGATTCTCAATTACATCTGCTTTTCGATGTTACTCTAGTAAGGGGATTACACACTAAGTTTTTGTAAACTTGCCCCATTTATTAACTATGCAGGTAATCTCCCACGTTAGGTGGATCGGTATCACAGAGGGACTCAGAGACGACCACTCAACTGCACATGTTTTTCTATTTTGTTTCTTTAGTTAACCACTTTGGTTTTTGATTTGGGTTGTATTAAGGCCTCTTTATTTTCTTAACTTTTTATTTGAGAAATTTATTTAGTATGCTTAATATCTATTAAAAGTAGGGCACGATTTTCCAAAATAACAACTGGTTTTCAAAATATTGCGTTTCCGCAACTGTTTAAAAGTAAGCTTCCATAGCAAGTAATGTTTTAAGGGAATTAACATTTCACAAGTTTTAAAATGGCCAGAGGTTTTGAGTAGTAAGAAGGGTTTTCAATGAGAACATGGTTTTCGAAAAACACTTCTATGTGACACTCCAGATTCGAGCCTAACTTCTAGGCTGGGTTTGGGGTGTCACAATTTGAGCCACACTTGAAACCCCTCACTTTGTTTCTAGCCTACCATTTGTCCTAACATCAATTACTACCCCAAAACCGAACATTACTTTTGCAAACCGATTCCACAACGATTGTTGTTAAGTCTAAGTAGTCTATTGAGAACTTAGAGAGGCGAACTTGAGTAGAAAAAGGCAAGAGTGCAGTGAAACTAATAGAGTGTATAAAAGCCAAAAAAAAAAGTGTGAAACTTTTTGTGAGAGAAATTGTGAGATTTGTTGTGTGATTAAATACATGTGAAGGAGTCCAAAAAAGGAATCCAATGGACGGTGTTTGTAACACCCATAACCGTCGCAGGAATAGGTTAAGAGGCATTACCAGACTTGTAATTCAATTCAGAGCAACCATAAATCAAATAACATCTTATTTCAGCCAATATCATTCATTCACATTCAATATATATACTTAAATCAAGTATACAAAGCTTAAATCATGTATTCAGGACTAAATAGAAAACATATATAAATTTTGGAAACTTAGAAAAATTTTCACATTTCAAGTGTCACACACTAGTGTGAACAGGCCGTGTGCCTCACACAGCCAATAGACACACCCGTGTCTTAAACCGTGTGAAAATAGGCCATATATACTGACTTGTATCACATGGCCAAGGACACGCCCGTATGCCAGGCCATGTGAAAACTGGAGAGGATACTAACTTGGGTCACACGGCCAACCACGCCCCCTTGTGTCTAGTCCGTGTGCCCTTCGAAATGGCCACACAAGCCTATGTATCAAGCCGTGCCAAAACTGTAAGGTATACTGACTTGTACCACACGGCCGGTCAAACGACCGTGTGTAAGGCCGTGTGGAGCATACTGACTTTAATTTCATTTTCACACCAGGGGACACACGGCCGTACAACATGATTGTGTGTCATACATGGCTGAGACACACGCTTGTGTCCATGCTCGTGTGGACAAAAATAGGCTATTTGCAAAGCCATTTGCCACCCTATATACACAAGCATTATCAAGTATAATTGACCACATTTTTACAGCTCAATAGGCAGTCAAAAAAACCATTTCAATACACATTATAAGCCATATCAAAACTTACCAATTACATAACCAAATACCTATGTAACAACATGCATAATCCATACATTTAACATCTACATATCAAGACTTCACTTGCATAATTTCATTCCATCATTCCTTGCCAACACACCATAATTGAACACTTCAATTCAACCAAAACATAACATCAAAATAAGCCAAATCACATGGCTTACATATACACAAAATTATACCAAAGTCATGATATCAAGTAACATAACTAACATCTTTCAAATTAGCCTATACATGCCATATTTACATATATCCACAAGATCAAAAATACCAATCAAAAAATTGGATAGTGTTATGTGCAACTCCGACTTGTCCAAAACAAGCGAGCAACGAGCCTCTATAAAACATAGAAAAGAAACAGAGTAAGCTTTATAGCTTAGTAAGCCCGTATAATACAGAATTAAACTTACCATTTAAACATAATCAAAGCAACATTAAAAAGGCCAACAATTTTATTAAGTAATAGCTAATCACAAATATACATCACATGTTAGTCATTTTACAAATACATGAAACCATCCATTAATACAATACTTGTATCATTCCAAATTCACATATCATACATATAACATCAATAACACTTATAAACCGTAGCTTATTTGTATAAATAGTATTTAGGCCCGTTGAACCTATTGGAACTTCAAAGGATAATTAAGTGAACAATGTTAGTAGTCCATCAATTTATCATCATATATGCTCTTTCGAGCCATGATCGGTAAGCTCCTCCTAAGCTGATAAACAGTAAGCTCTATTAAGCTGAAACGATAAGCTCTATTGAGCTGATCAGTAAGCTCATACAAGCTGAAACGGTAAGCTCCAATGAGCTGAAAACAGTAAGCTCTTTCGAGCTGATATATCGGTAAGCTCAAACGAGCTGTGGTGAGTTCGCAACAAATGCAGGAGCTCAACCAAAACGGTAATCCTAGTATCATGTCACTTGTATCCCATGAATTCATACGGTTCAAACAGGGCTCGGTAACAAATACATTATATCAATAAAGCATTCGTACTTCAAGTATTTCAATTATATATATTCATTTCAATAATTACAAGTATAGAAAAGTTTGATTCTAATTATACGAACTTACCTTGAGCTGCTCGGATGAAAATTATCGTCTACTCGCCAACCTTTCTTTTTCCCTGATCTAGTTCCGGTATTTGTTTATCTTGATCAATATAATATCAAATTAACTCATCCAAACTTTCATTCAATTCGATTTATCCTAAAACATTCATTTTGGCTAAATTACAATTTTACCCCTAGACTTTTAACTACTTTGCAATTTAGTTCTTAAAACATAAAAATGCAAAATTACACAATTAAACCATAATCCCATGGTATTCAAATTTCATAGGGACTTTTAGCATCCCATTTCTTTCATTAATTCACACTTTTAACCACCACATTTTACAATTTCACAATTAAATCCCTATTTGTCATTTTTATCAAAAAATCACTTTATAAAACTTGTATATCTATCATTAAACCTTCATAATCTTACATTAAACATCAAAGAACTCAAGTAATCAAAAGCGGCACTTTTCAAAATCATGAACAAATTCAAAAATTAAGGCATGGGCTAGCTAAAAAACGAAGAAACGATCTCAAAAACGTAAAAATCACTAAAAACCGAGTCAAATTACATATTTAATTGAAGAATTTATGCTTGACAAATGCAAAATCCTTTTTTTTTGTTTCTTCTTCCTCAATTTTCAGCTAAAGATGTATGAAATAAAATGATTTTTGATTTTGTTTTATTTTATTAACCTTTAATAACTAAATTACTATAATAACCTTATTATAAAACATTAATATATCACATAATCTATGCCCAAGATTGTCCACTTACATTATAAATGGACTAATTACATAATAAGGGCTTCCATATTAATAAATCATAGCTATTTAATACTTTTAAACAATAGAACTCAACTTTTATGCGTTACATGATTTAATCCTTTTTACCGAATTAAGCATTTAAACGGTAAAATTTCTTTACGAAACTTTCACATAATAATTCTATCATGATTTAAACTGTAATAAAATAATAAACTAAATATTTTGACTTTGAATTTTTGGTTCCGAAACCACTATTCCGATTTGACCAAAAAATGGGCGGTTACAGTGGTGCTATACTTCCTATTCGAAATGTTGTTGGTGGAGGAGTGCCTGACTTAACACTCCAAGCTCTTATGCATGAAATGGAACGCATGTTCGATAGAAAGCTTGAACCCATCCAAGACCACCTGGACCATGTTGAAGAACGAGGCTAGCAAGAAAGAGCTCCTCAAAATCTAATAAGGGAGCGAGGACATGCAAGGTTCAACAAAGATGACCCTTACGATCCAAGTGATGTGGAGAGTGATCAAGTGTCGACTCAAAGTGGAAGGTGACAAGGCCAATGGAATCATCCTCCAAGAGAAAGAGATCGAGTCGATGATAGCCTTAAGAACATCAAGATGGCCATACCCCCATTCCAAGAGAAAAATGACCCGAGGCGTATTTGGAGTGGGAGAAAGAAATTGAACTTGTCTTCGAGTGTCATAATTACTTGGAGAGCAAGAAAGTGAAGGTTGCAACCATAGAATTCTTGTCTTAGGCTATTGTATGGTGGGATCAACTTGTGACAAGCCGTAGGAGGAATGGGGAGAGACCCATCTCGACGTGGGCCGAGATGAAGGTAGTTTTGAGGAAACATTTTATTCCATCTTACTATCACTAAGACTTGTACCAGCGGTTGCAAAACCTTACCCAAGGCAATCTGAGTGTCGAGGATTACTATAAAGAAATGGAAGTGGCCATGATCTGAGTCAACGTCGAGGAAGATCGTGAGGCAACAATGGCTAGATTTCTCGCTAGTTTGAACCGTGACATCACCAACATAGTTGAATTACAACACTATGTCGAAGTGATGGACATGGTCCATATGGCCATTAAGGTGGAAAAGAAATTAAAACAGAAGAAAGTCAACTGCCCTTAATCCACTCCCTCAACAACTAAGTGGAGTCAAGGAACTAACAAAGCCCCTATTCCTTCCAAAGAGCCCATTGTAGCTACCAAGCCTAATCAGCCAAGTGGCGAGACAAGTAAAGGTATGAACGATCCTATCCCTAATCGATCTAGGGATATAAAATGTTTTAAGTGTAACACCCCTTACCCATGTTCTAAGCTGGAACAAGGTAAGGAATATTACAGATCACGAGAATATGAATTCACACATTTACCTGATCTTACATAATTAATTCCTCTAGTTTGAACAAAAATAGATAACATTAACAGATATACATAAATACAAGTAATTATCAAATTTTGAAAAGTAATATTTTAAACCAAATTAATTATAACAAATAACAAAATGATTCAGCCCTCTATACATGCCATAATTCCAAAATAGTGTTTACAAAATACCAAAAAGTATTGATAGTGTGGATGGGTCTCCGATGATCTCCAAATCTCGAGTTGGCTTAGTAATTCTATAAGACAAGAAAAAGAAAAGAAGGTAAGCATATAGCTTAGTAAGTAAGTACGAAATTGATATACAATTTATCAAAGTAAAACAATCCTACTAGTATATAATAACATATTCAGGACAGGCTATTTTCTGGAGTCCTGGTTTAAAAAGAAAATCATATCTCAAGCTACAAAACTCAAAATCCAATTCTGTAAATTTTCCCCCAAACTAGGCTCATATGTCTACTTACTAATTTTTTTCTAGAATTTTTGGTTGGCCCAATTAGTACAGTTTATTAGTTAAAGTATCCCCTGTTTTAGGGTAGGACTACTCTGACTCCTGTGCACTACGAACCAAATTTATCCCTGTACAGAATTCCAACGACCATGCCATTTTTTCCCTTAAAAATAGACTCAATAAGGAATCCATTCATGTAAGGTATGACTCTTAATAATTTTTTTAAAATTTATGGTGAATTTCTAAAATCAGAATAGGGGATCTCAAATTCATTCAGACCCTATTTCACAAGAATTCAAATATCACACAATATAGAATTTTTTTGCTTCCCTGTTTCTTTTATGTGAAAATAGACTCATTTAGCTTTATTTTCATATATCATTTGAATTTTTATTCAACTTCCACGATTTTTGGTAAATTTTTAAAATCATGTAACTGCTGCTGTCTAACATTGTTTATTTCTAACATTCACTCTTGCATAATTCCACCTAGTCCTTTTTGTTATACCATAATTCACTCAATTATCGAGCACATAGCTCCTAACTTTTCATAAACATAAATTTGCACATATTCACCTTATAATAACTTTCACATATTACCACTTTATCGATTTTCCCCGTTGAACTCAACGGAAAATAACAAATATACCATTGTTTACACATATTTCCCCCTTCCACACTTATAGCCGAAGCTATCTAATACGCATAGTAGCCTGCAATTAGTACTACACATGCGATCAACAATCCAGTACACGTAGTAGCCTGCACTTAGTACTACACACGTGACCTCATTATCTGATACACGTAGTAGCCTGCACTTAGTACTACACACGTGATTGAAGTCATTGAGTACGCATAGTAGCCTACACTTAGTACTACACATGCGACTTAAAAGTATGATACACGTAGTAGCCTACACTTAGTACTACACACGTGTATTCACAATGGGTCATTCGTATTGTTCCTGTTCCGAAGGTTCAACCGGAAAATCTTTCCTTTTTCACTGTTAACACTTATTCATAATCTAATTAAATTTGCAAATTCCATCATTTAATCATTCTATGGATAGTCACCAATTCATATGATAACAACATAAAATAATATAAAAAAAATCAATAAATTATTCATGTACGAACTTACCTCGGTGCAAACTTTAGAAATGTTATAATTTAGTCTGAAAGCTTTTCTTTTCCCCGATCACGATCGATTCCACGTCTTTCTTGATCTATAACAACACATTTAGCTCATTTAACACTCATACTATTTATTTCAATCCAAAAATCACATTATGGAAAAATTACGTTTTTGCCCCCTAACTTTTACAAAATTATATTTTGCCCCTTGGCTCGGAAATTTAATTTCAGCCCTTATTCTTATGTTTTATGACATGCTGAACATTTTTCTCTTCTGTGGAAACATCAAATTCTCACTCTAACATGTACTTATGAACATTAGGTATTTTAACCGATTATGCCGTTTTGCTCGTTTTCACTTAAAACCGAGTAGCACAAGTTGTCTAACATAATTTAAAACCTCATATTCTATCATGAAACACCAAAATACACAAATATCACCTATGAGGATATTTCCAAATATGAACCCTAGGTTGAATTATTGTTAACATAAGCTAAATCGAGCTACCGGGATTTCAAAAACATAAAAATCATTAAAAACGGGGCTTAAAATCACTTACTATGAAGCTTGAAAGTTGAAGAAACACTAGTTATGGAGAGAGGTGAAATTCGGCCAAGCTTAATGAAGATGAACACATTTTTGTGTTATTTTTCCCATTTTATTTCATTTAATATACAAATGACCAAAATGCCCTTACTACTAAACTTTCCAAAAATTCCATCCATGTCCAATTTTTGTCCATAGACTTAGAAATTGGTTAAATTTCTATTTAAGACCTCCTCATTAATATTCCAAAGCAATTTCATACTAAAAACTTGTAGAATGCAAGTTTTGCAAATTATTCGATTTAGTCCCTAATTTTAATTTAAGCACTTTATGCATAAAATTTCATCACGAAATTTTCACAAAATCATGCAATCATATCATGAACCTAAAAATAATTATAAAATAATTATTTCTATCTCGGATTTGTGGTCACAAAACCACTATTCTGATTAGGCCCCAATTCGGGCTGTCACATTAAGTGCCAAAAGAGGGGACACATAGCCAATCAATGTCCCAATCATTGAGTTATGGTGGTTAGGGCCAATAGCAAAATTGTATCTAAAGAAGAAAAGGAGGAAGAGCCTGAAAACCCCACTGATGAAGAAGAAGAACTAGAATATCCAGTTGAAGGTGAGATTCTCATTGTCAAAAAAAGTTTAAGCATTCAAAGTGCTGAAGACGAGCAGCAACGGGAAAACATCTTCCACACTCGTTGCCACGTCTAAGGAAAGGTGTACAGCATGATAATTGACAGAGGAAGTTGCACCAACGTCGCAAGCAGCATGCTAGTGGAGAAACTTGGTTTAGCCACGACTAAACATCCGAACCCCTACAAATTTCAATGGCTCAATGATGGTGCTGAACTCAAAGTAACTAAGCAAGTTGTAGTGCCGTTTTCAATTGGTAAGTACTAAGATGAGGTGGTGTGCGATGTGGTACCAGTTGTGATAGCCCAAAATTGACCCTAGTCGGAATGTGGTTTCGGGACCACAAAACCGAGGCATAAAAATAATTAAAAATTTATTTTGATACCTATAATATGTGTGTGCTCATGTATGACATTTTATGATGATTGATTTAGTGTTATAAAGGTGAATTTCACTAGAAAGGACTTGTGTGAGAAAACTTAGAAATGAGATAGGCAAATGTTGAAGTGGCCTATTGATGCACACTAGGAAATGTTGTCCTTGCATGTCAAATTCCCCAAATTTGACTATAATGGCCGGCCAAGGTGGGTATGATGGGCAAGGAAAACATGTTTCCAACATGTTTGGCTAGTGAGTTATGTAGGAAGTATTATAATAAAAATAAGCATAAAAAAAATGAAAAAAAAAGAGAAAGATGAGCTTGGATGCCCCTTGTTGCCGTGAGTAGAGGAAAAGAGAGGAGAAATTTTTGTTCATCCAATTTCACTTCTTGGCCGAAAATACTAAGGAAAAGGGGGAGGATTTTTGCTTCATGCTTGGTTTAGAAGAGATCTAGAAGGAGATTTGGCTAAATTGCATCAAGATTAAGGTATGTATGAGGTTGTGTTGGGAGTTTCATGCATGTTTTGGTTGCTAACTTGATGTGCATGTTAGCCATGGCTCAAATCTTTGTTATGCCATGGAAATGGTATTTGGCCAAAGTTGTTATGGTGATAAAGCCATTGCATGCTAAGTGTGAAGCTTGATGATGATGCATGCAATGATGGATTGTCTACTCTTGAGTAAGATTTTGAGTTTTCTTTTGTTTAATCATGATTGAAGTTGAAAAGGGCATGATTGTCATATTCGCCATGATGCATTCATGAGCATGGTTCATGCTTCTTGCATGTTAGTTAAAATTTGTGTTTTGGATGGCTATGGACACCTTGAAATTCAGCCATGCTCATATATGTATATATATGTTTGCACATGATGTTTTGGTTATGAAGTAAGTGATGAATATGTTTGTTTAAAGAAGAAGATGTTGAAGAATAATTGTGAAATTGTAAGAACATTCGGCCTAGCACACATATGAGTGCTTGATGCTATATTATAAGTTTTGAGCTACAATATGCAAAGCATTAACTAGTAAAATGCATGCTGTTTTTGTGTGGTATTAAGTGCATAATTGGCCTCAACATGGACATGTATATTCGGCCTTAGGTAGCCTATTGATGGCCTTAGCTTTTCCTTGATGCTCGAATGAATTGTATTGAATTGCTTGATGTAGTATAAAATGTGCATGACCATTGTGTATTCAAGCTAAAGAGTGGCCATATGACCATTTAAACTCCTTGTCATATTCGGCCATAAGCTAGCACAATGAGGTTTTAATAAATTGAATTTGTTTGAATTAGCTCAAGAGCTAAGAGGGCCACAATTGGACAAGGGGAAGGAAAAAGTGATCGAAAAGCCGTTCGACAACATCCGAGGTAAGTCCTCAAGAAGTGATCTTACTTGAATTATGTGGAATGAAATATGGATGTATTGATTATTGATTTATGTGTGTATGAGTATTGAATGATACCCGTGCTAAGTCCCGAAGGCGATTATGCTAGTGATTATAATTGTGTTTGAGCCTTAGTAACGAAAATGAAATATGTATGTCCAATGATTATTGATGTATGTGTGCATGAGAAATTGAATGATATCCGGGCTAAGCCCCAAAGACAATTATGCTGGAAATTATATCCGGGTTAAGACCCGAAGGCAATTGTGCTAGTGGCTACATCCGGGCTAAGACCAAGGCATTCGTATGAAGTCATTCTATCCGGGCTAAGACCCGAAGGCATTTGTGCACGTGGTTATATCCGGTTATATTCCGAAGAATCTTGGGCTGGAGGTGAGTGTTGGTTGCTGTAATAAATTCAATTAGTACGCTCGAAAAGCCCAAAGAATAAGGTACGTTTATATGTGCATTGGAAAGTCGACATGTTTGAGCAACATTAGCCCAATCGACTAACAATTTCAGCTATTGAATTGATCGATACTTTGTGAAAGTATATAATGATGAAGTGTGAAGTAAGAATGACTATGTGAATGTGTATTAATGGAATGATGCATTTGGTTATGTGAATGTATTGCTTTAATTAAAGCTGATTATATTCCTTGAGACTTACTAAGCATAAAAATGCTTACCCGTTGCTTTGGCTCTCTGTTTTATAGATTTCGCCGATAGCAATCGGATTCGGGATCAATAAAGTCGAAGTCATCCACACTATCAACGCCTCTATTTTGGTATAAATTTTGGTTGAACTTTGAAATGGCATGTATAGGACTACCCTTGTTGGTTTAAAAATGTGGTGATGTATATGTATACGGCCATGCGAAAATGGCTCGTAAAAAGGAAGCATGAACTTAGACTATTTGTGGTTTGTATGTATATATATGGTGTCATGATGTGATTATGGATTGGAAATGGGAATGTTGGTCACATGATCAGCCATTGGTATGGTTAAAATGATCATATATGAACCTATGTATGGCAAGACTAGTTGGTTCATGGAGACTACAAAATAGGTAAGACCTACCTTAAAACAGATGCTGCCAGCTGCAGTGATGTGAATGTGAAAAATCACCAAAATTTGTAGGAATGGTATTAATTAGTGAATAAGCTATGTAAATGAACCTTGATGAGTCTATTTTCATATGGAAGAAACGAAATGGTCATAGGAGTTACATGTTAAGAGATATTAAAGCTATTGTGAGACAGGGCCAGAACGGTTTCTGGGTCCCCTGTCGCAACTTTAAAAATTTACTATAAATTATCCAGAAATAATTAGGAGTCATGCCTTATATGTACAGATTCCATTTTTAGTCTAGTTTCATTAGAAACAAACGGCACCAGTATTAAAGCCCTGTACAGATAGATATTCAAGTTATAACGCGCGAAGGTCAGAGTAGTCGATCCCTGTAACATGGGTGACTTTAACTAATAAACTGTACCAATTGGCCCGACCAAAAATTCTAGAAATAAATCCATGGATGGATATATGAGTTTAAATTCAGGGAAAATTTACAAAACCAGTTTCTGAGTTTTGAAACTCGAGATATGATTTGTAAGGCGACGGTGACGCAGTTTTCCAGCCTGACTGGAAAAGTGGAAATTGGTGGGCAAAATATGTGAACTTGGCTTGTTAACCCCTCGTGTCCGACACCGGCGATGGTCTCGGGTTCGGGTGTTACAATTTTATTGGTATCGAGCCACGATTTAGTCGATTCTAGGACTACCGTGATGTGTTTGGGGTCTAGCTATACATGCCATTAAATGATGAATCGATAGTGTGGTGATTTCGACAATTTGACTTTGTGTTTGTTTATAGCAATGGATCCCGATCCCAACCGAAAGCGATAGCTGATGATATGGAGAGTGTGGCGCTGCTCCGCGCAAGGGACAGCGCCAATGACTCTCAACCTATGGCCGACAATCCGAATGATGAGGCTAGGCAAGCCTTTTATAGTGTGATGAACGAATGGTTTAATCAATACATTCGAACTAACACTACTGTTCCACAACCTCCATTCCCGACAAATGCAACCCTGCACCTACAATACCTCCGGTGATTGACCAAATAAGGTCAAGTAAGCCCCGGTCGATAGGATTCGAAAACATGGGGCCACTGAATTTAAGGCTACGGATGATGATGATGCCGAAGCGAGCTGAATTTTGGTTGGATAACACTATCTGGGTGCTCGATGAGCTATCCTGCACACCCGATGAGTGCTTAAAGTGTACCATCTCCTTGCTACGTGAGTCCGCCTACTATTGGTGGAGTACTCGACTTCGTGGTACCTAGAGAGCAAGTGACTTGGGAATTCTTTCAAACCGAGTTCGAAAAAAGTATATCACCGAGATTCATCGACCAAAAGCGAAGGAATTCCTTGACCTTAAGCAAGGTTCTATGTCGATTCGACTACGAACGAAAATTTGTGAGGCTTAGCCAGACGCGAGAATGCATTTCGTCCAAGCCATTATGTGTAAACGCTTCGAGGATGGGCTGAATGATGATATAAGGATGTTCGTTGGCATTCTCGAGATACGAGAGTTCGTAGTACTTGTTGAGCGAGCTTGTAAAGTCGAAGAGCTTAGAAAGGAGAAACAAAAAGCGATGTGGGAACCGGAGAATTCGAAGAGGTCCTCGGAAAGTCTCTTCAACAAGCATCGAAGAGATTTCGAGATGAATTGAGCCGGTCTAGAGGCGTATCGGGCTTTTCTAGACGAGGACGCGATCGACCCCCTGTGACCACACGAGTCACTTCGATCGCCAGTGGTGGAAATGATCTCCAGAGAGGCGGAGTGTCTACATTGTGGCAAATGGCATTCGGGAGCTGTTGGTTTCGTGATCGCTCCTGCTATAAGTGTGGATCGGCCAACCACTTTATGAAGGATTGCCCGAGGATGCATGAACAGAATGTAAGTCAGAGTGGAAACCCGGGTGCTACCACTTCTCGAGGTAGGCCACCTAGAAATATGGGCAATGTCGTTGGCGGTCGAGAGGATCTAGAGATGCTACCATCGATCCGAGGCTCGTGCTCTGCTAGGACTTATGCCATACGCCGCACGCGAGGATCTTGCCTCTCCGGATGTCATTACCGGTACTTTCACTCTTTTCAATACAAATGTGATTGCTTTGATTGACCCCGGTTCTACTCATTCATATATATGTGAAACCTTAGCATCCAAAGAAGACTTTGCCTATTGAGTCTCTCGAGTTTGTAATTCGGTGTCAAACCCTTGGGTCATTACGTGCTTGTCAACAAAGTGTGCAAGAAAAGTCCCCTAGTGTTCCGAGGTTCTTGTTTTTCGGCGAACTTGATGCTTTTGTCGTTCGATGAGTTCGACGTTATTCTTGGTTTGGATTGGTTGACCATGCACGATGCGGTTGTAAATTGCAAGAGCAAGACTATCGATTTGAGGAGCGCGAATAACAAGATAATTCGGGTTGAGTCTACGGACTTAAAGGGGTTGCCACCGTAATATCGCCGATGTTGGCCCGAAATATGTAAGAAAAGGGTGCGGCGTACCTTGCGACGTGCTTTCGATGACAAGGAATCGAAAAGAAACCCAAATCGTGCCGTGGTTTGTGAATACCGGATGTTTTCCCGAAGAGTTCTTGGGTTTACCACTGTTCGAGAAATAGAATTTGGCATCGAATTGGTACCGGTACCACTCAATTTTGATAGCTCCGTATCGTATGGCACCAACGAATTAAAGGAGTTGAAAGCTTCGTTGCAAGAATTGGTGGATAGAGGTTTTGCTAGCCCGAGTTTTTCGCCTTTGGGTGCGCCGGTGTTGTTCGTGAAAAGAAGGATGGAACCATGCGGTACGTGCATCGACTATCTTCACTCAATAAAGCGACGATAAAGAACAAATATCCGTTACCACGTATCGATGACTTGTTCGATCAACTGAAGGAGCCTCGGTGTTCTCAAAAATAGATTTGAGATCGGGCTATTATCAATTGCGAATCCGAGATTCGGACGTACCCAAGACCGCCTTGAGCGAGATATGGTCACTATGAGTTCCTAGTGATGCCGTTTGGGCTCACTAATGCCCTGCGGTATTTATGGATTTAATGAATCGGATCTTGGACCATATTTGGATCGATTCGTAGTCGTGTTCATTGATGACATCTTGGTCTATTCAAGAAATGAGACCGAACATCTTTGAACACTGCGGTTAGTCTTTGCAAATTTTACGGGATAAGCAATTATATGCTAAGTTCAACAAGTGTGAGTTCGGTTAAGAGAGGTTAGCTTCTTGGGTCATGTGGTATCTGCATCGGGTATTCGAGTCGACCGAACAAAATTTCAGCCATACTTAATTGGAAGCCTCAGAAATATTCTGAGGTTCGAGCTTTTTGGGGCTTCTAGGTTATTACCGACGATTTGTAAAAGGTTTCTCAATGATAGCCACGCCGATGATGAAGCTACTCCAAAAGGATGTTAAGTTCGAATGGACGGAGAAATGCCAAAAAGTTTCGATCAACGAAAACTTATTTGGTGAAGCCCCAATTCTAGTGCAACCCGAGTCCCGCAAAGAGTTTGTCATCTATAGCGACGCCTCCCTACTTGGGTTAGGTTGTGTATTGATGCAAGAAGGTCGAGTTGTGGCCTATCGTCGAGGCAATTAAAGCCACATGAGAAAAATTATCCGACTCATGATCTCGAATTGGCGCCATCGTGTTCGCCTTAAAGATTTGGCGACATTACTTATTTGGTGAAAGGTGCCATGTGTACTCGGATCACAAAAGTCTCAAATATTTGATGACCCAAAGAGACTTAAATCTGCGACAAAGACGTTGGCTCGAGTGTTAAAGGATTACGAGCTGGTCATTGACTATCACCCGGAAAGGCGAATGTGGTTGCGGATGCCTTGAGTCGTAAATCATTATTCGCTTCGAGCGATGAGCGTGCACTTGTCTGTCCGATCCGATAGTGTGTTAGTAGCTGAATTAAAAGCCAAACCACTTGTTGATACATCAAATTCGAGTAGCTCGGAAGGTCGACGACGAGTTGGCGCAAAGCGAAATTTGAGTGTGTGCGAACAAGGACTCGAATTTCAAATCGATGATGACGATTGTTTGAGGTTCAAAAGTCGTCTGTGTGTTCCAAAGAATTGAACTCATTTCGATAATTGAATGAAGCCCATTGTAGCCGAATGGCAATCCACCCGGAGTACGAAGATGTACAATGATTTGAAACGTCGGTTTTGGTGGCATGGTATGAAACGAGACATCTCCGACTTTGTTTGAGATGTTTAATATGTCAACAAGTGAAAGCGGAACATCAAGTGCCTTGAGATTACTTGACCAATCACGATACCCGAGTGGAAATGGGATCGAGTCACAATGGACTTTGTATCCGGATTGCCATTGTCGCAAGTAAGAAGGATGCGGTTTGGGTCGTGGTAGATCGATTGACTAAGTCCGCTCACTTTGTCCCGCACGTATGGATTTCTCAATGGACAAATTAGCGAATTGTACGTTTCTCAGTTGTGAGATTACGGGGTGCCTATTTCCATCGTGTCGGATAGAGATCCGAGATTTACCTCTCGATTTTGGAAAAAGTTGCAAGAAGCTTTGGGTACCAAGTTGCATTTCAAGACCGCCTTTCACCCCAAACCGATGGTCAATCCGAGCGGATAATTCAGATACTTGAGGATATGTTAAGATGTTGCGTCCTCGAGTTTAGTGGTTCATGGGAACGGTATTTTCCGTTGATTGAATTCGCTTACAACAACAGCTTTCAATCAAGTATTAAGATGGCACCCTACGAGGCTTTGTACGGTCGTAAATGCCGTACACCATTGTTTTGGTGAGCTTGGTGAAAGCAAGATTTTCGGGTGGATTTGATTAGAGATGCTTTGAGCAGAAAGTGAAAGTAATCCGTGAAAGTCGAAGATAGCCTCCGATCGTCAAGTCGACGTGGATCTGAAGCGTAAGGATATCGAGTATCGTGGGTGATAAAGTGTTTCTCAAGGTATCGCCTTGGAAAAAGATACTCATATTCTACCGTAAGGGCAAGTCGAGCCCGAGGTTCATTGGGCCATATGAGATATCCAGCGAGTCGGTCCGGTGGCATATCGTTTGATTTTGCCCTCTCGAACTCAAAAAGGTTCACGATGTCTTTCATGTTTCGATGCTTCGACGCTATAGATCCGATCCATCGCACGTGATTAGTTTATCAGAAATTGAAATTCAAGCTAATATGAGTTATGAGGAAGAACCGATTCGTATCCTATCACGAGAAGTGAAAGAGTTGCGAAACAAGCGGGTTCCGCTAGTGAAAGTGTTATGGCTCAAGCACGGGATAGAAGAAGCTACTTGGGAGACCGAGAACTCTATGAAAGAGCGATATCCAAACCTATTTACGGTAAGATTTTCGGGACGAAAATTTCTTAAGTGGGGAGAGTTGTGACACCCAAAATTGACCCTAGTCGGAATGTGGTTTCAGGACCACAAAACCGAGGCATAAAAATAATTAAAAATTTATTTTGATACCTATAATATGTGTGTGCTCATGTATGACATTTTATGATGATTGATTTAGTGTTATAAAGGTGAATTTCACTAGAAAGGACTTGTGTGAGAAAACTTAGAAATGAGATAGGCAAATGTTGAAGTGGCCTATTGATGCACACTAGGAAATGTTGTCCTTGCATGTCAAATTCCCCAAATTTGACTATAATGGCCGGCCAAGGTGGGTATGATGGGCAAGGGAAAACATGTTTCCAACATGTTTGGCTAGTGAGTTATGTAGGAAGTATTATAATAAAAATAAGCATAAAAAAATGAAAAAAAAAAAAGAGAAAGATGAGCTTGGATGCCCCTTGTTGTCGTGAGTAGAGGAAAAGAGAGGAGAAATTTTTGTTCATCCAATTTCACTTCCTGGCCGAAAATACTAAGGAAAAAGGGGGAGGATTTTTGCTTCATGCTTGGTTTAGAAGAGATCTAGAAGGAGATTTGGCTAAATTGCATCAAGATTAAGGTATGTATGAGGTTGTGTTGGGAGTTTCATGCATGTTTTGGTTGCTAACTTGATGTGCATGTTAGCCATGGCTCAAATCTTTGTTATGCCATGGAAATGGTATTTGGCCAAAGTTGTTATGGTGATAAAGCCATTGCATGCTAAGTGTGAAGCTTGATGATGATGCATGCAATGATGGATTGTCTACTCTTGAGTAAGATTTTGAGTTTTCTTTTTGTTTAATCATGATTGAAGTTGAAAAGGGGCATGATTGTCATATTCGGCCATGATGCATTCATGAGCATGGTTCATGCTTCTTGCATGTTAGTTAAAATTTGTGTTTTGGATGGCTATGGACACCTTGAAATTGGCCATGCTCATATATGTATATATATGTTTGCACATGATGTTTTGGTTATGAAGTAAGTGATGAATATGTTTGTTTAAAGAAGAAGATGTTGAAGAATAATTGTGAAATTGTAAGCACATTGGCCTAGCACACATATGAGTGCTTGATGCTATATTATAAGTTTTGAGCTACAATATGCAAAGCATTAACTAGTAAAATGCATGCTATTTTTGTGTGGTATTAAGTGCATAATTGGCCTCAACATGGACATGTATATTCGGCCTTAGGTAGCCTATTGATGGCCTTAGCTTTTCCTTGATGCTCGAATGAATTGTATTGAATTGCTTGATGTAGTATAAAATGTGCATGACCATTGTGTATTCAAGCTAAAGAGTGGCCATATGACCATTTAAACTCCTTGTCATATTCGGCCATAAGCTAGCACAATGAGGTTTTAATAAATTGAATTTGTTTGAATTAGCTCAAGAGCTAAAAGGGCCACAATTGGACAAGGGGAAGGAAAAAGTGATCGAAAAGCCGTTCGACAACATCCGAGGTAAGTCCTCAAGAAGTGATCTTACTTGAATTATGTGGAATGAAATATGGATGTATTGATTATTGATTTATGTGTGTATGAGTATTCGAATGATACCCGGGCTAAGTCCCGAAGGCGATTATGCTAGTGATTATAATTGTGTTTGAGCCTTAGTAACGAAAATGAAATATGTATGTCCAATGATTATTGATGTATGTGTGCATGAGAAATTGAATGATATCCGGCTAAGCCCAAGACAATTATGCTGGAAATTATATCCGGGTTAAGACCGAAGGCAATTGTGCTAGTGGCTACATCGGGCTAAGACCCAAAGGCATTCGTGCGAAGTCATTCTATCCGGCTAAGACCAAGGCATTTGTGCACTTGGTTATATCCGGTTATATTCCAAAGAATCTTGGGCTGGAGGTGAGTGTTGGTTGCTGTAATAAATTCAATTAGTGCGCTCGAAAAGCCCAAAGAATAAGGTACGTTTATATGTGCATTGGAAAGTCGACATGTTTGAGCAACATTCGCTCAATCGACTAACAATTTCAGCTATTGAATTGATCGATACTTTGTGAAAGTATATAATGATGAAGTGTGAAGTAAGAATGACTATGTGAATGTGTATTAATGGAATGATGCATTTGGTTATGTGAATGTATTGCTTTAATTAAAGCTGATTATATTCCTTGAGACTTACTAAGCATAAAAATGCTTACCCGTTGCTTTGGCTCTCTGTTTTATAGATTTCGCTCGATAGCAATCGGATTCGGGATCAATAAAGTCAAGTCATCCACACTATCAACGCCTCTATTTTGGTATAAATTTTGGTTGAACTTTGAAATGGCATGTATAGGACTACCCTTGTTGGTTTAAAAATGTGGTGATGTATATGTATACGGCCATGCGAAAATGGCTCGTAAAAGGAAGCATGAACTTAGACTATTTGTGGTTTGTATGTATATATATGGTGTCATGATGTGATTATGGATTGGAAATGGGAATGTTGGTCACATGATCAGCCATTGGTATGGTTAAAATGATCATATATGAACCTATGTATGGCAAGACTAGTTGGTTCATGGAGACTACAAAATAGGTAAGACCTACCTTAAAAATAGATGCTGCCAGCTGCAGTGACGTGAATGTGAAAAATCACCAAAATTTGTAGGAATGGTATTAATTAGTGAATAAGCTATGTAAATGAACCTTGATGAGTCTATTTTCATATGGAAGAAACGAAATGGTCATAGGAGTTACATGTTAAGAGATATTAAAGCTATTGTGAGACAGGGCCAGAACGGTTTCTGGGTCCCCTGTCGCAACTTTAAAAATTTACTATAAATTATCCAGAAAGAATTAGGAGTCATGCCTTATATGTACAGATTCCATTTTGAGTCTAGTTTCATTAGAAACAAACGACACCAGTATTAAAGCCCTGTATAGATAGATATTCAAGTTATAACGCGCGAAGGTCAGAGCAGTCGATCCCTGTAACATGGGTGACTTTAACTAATAAACTGTACCAATTGGCTGGACCAAAAATTCTAGAAATAAATCCATGGATGGATATATGAGTTTAAATTCAGGGAAAATTTACAAAACCAGTTTCCGAGTTTTGAAACTCGAGATATGATTTTTAAGGCGACGGTGACGCAGTTTTCCAGCCTGACTGGAAAAGTGGAAATTGGTGGGCAAAATATGTGAACTTGGCTTGTTAACCCCTCGTGTCCGACACCGGCGATGGTCTCGGGTTCGGGGTGTTACACCAATGCACGCGGGGCATCTTCTTTTAGGGTATCCTTGGCAATTTGACTGACGTGTAATCCATGATGGATATACAAACTGATACATGTTTAAACACTTAGGAAAGAATGTAACTTTAGCACCCCTCACCCTAAAATAAGTGTATGAAGATCAAATAAAGATGAAACAATCGTAGAAAAATCAAATTAAAAAGAACAAGAAAAAAAAGAATGAAAAAGAAAATGAACAAGAAAAAAAAAGAAAGAAAAAGAAAAGAAAGTAGAAAAAAAAAAAGGAAAAAGTGAGAAAAATGATTTAAAAACTCAAGTGGAAAAAGAAAAACAAAAAGAGAGTGAGAATGGAAAAATAAGTGTCTTTGCGAGGAAAAGAGAAGTGCGGAAGTTGTTTTTGATGAGACAGACCATTCTTGTACTCATGTACAAAGAATGCCTTTTTAAAACTAACCAGCTTGATGAAAATATACCCTCTTCTATTGTTTCCTTGCTTCAAGAATTCAAAGACATATTCCCAAAGGAAGTGTCGAGTAGTTTGCCTCTTATTCAAGGCATTGAGCATCAAATCAATTTCGTGCCTAGAGCAATGATCCTGAATCGGCCAGCCTATCGGAGCAACCCTGAAGAGACTAAGGAGTTGCAAAGAAAAGTTACTGACTTGATGGAGAAAGGCTACATCCGAGAAAGCTTGAACCCATGTGCGGTGCCCATTTTACTAGTACCAAAAAAGGATGGCGCGTGGCACATGTGTGTCGATTGTTGCGCCATCAACAAGATCACCATCAAGTATAGGCACCCCATCCCTCGACTCAATGACATGCTCAATGAGCTAAGTGGAGCCCAACTGTTCTAAAAAATTGTCTTGAAGAGTGGCTATCACTAGATTCGCATGCGGAAGAGAGATTAGTGGAAGACCTCCTTCAAAACAAAATACGATTTGTATGAACGACTAGTAATGCCGTTCGATCTTACTAACACTCCTAGCACATTTATGCATTTAATGAACCATGTATTGCATGCTTTCATTGGTAAGTTTTGCATGGTTTACTTTGATGATAGTTTAATATACAACAAATATTTGGAAGACCACGTTCAACATTTGCGTGCTATGTTGGAAGTTTTGCATAAGGAAGTTCTCTTTGCTAATTTTAAGAAATGCTCTTTTTGTACTAATAAAGTTCTATTTTTAGGATTTGTGGTGAGTGCTGATGGACTCGAAGTCGATCAAGAGAAAATTAAAGCGATTCAAGATTGGCCATGTCCTACAAACATTAGCCAAGTAAGGAGTTTCCATGGACTAGCAAGTTTTTATAGGAGGTTTGTACCAAATTTTAGTACCTTAGCTGCCCCCTAATAGGTATTGTAAAGAAAAATTCTCCATTCAATTGGACTGATGAACAAGAAATTTCTTGTAATAAAATCAAGGAATGTTTGACTAACACTCCTTTGTTGTCTCAACTTGATTTAACAAAACTTTCAAAATTGAGTGTGATGCTTCAGGGATAGGAATCGAAGTGGTCTTGACTCAAGATGGGCAGCCCATTGCGTATTTCAGCGAGAAATTTAATAGGGCTACTCTCAATTATCCTATATACAATAAGGAGATGTATGCCTTGATTCAGGCTTTGGAGACATGGTAGCACTATCTATGGCCTAAAGAATTTGTTATACATACATATCATGAAGCCTTGAACCACCTTAAAGGACAACACAAGTTGAACAAGCGCCATTCTAAATGGGTGGAGTTCCTAGAATCTTTTCCCTACGTAATCAAATACAAGAAAGGTAAAGAAAATATCGTTACTGACGCGTTGTCACGGAGGTATGCACTCATTAATCAATTAGATTCTAAATTGCTTGGGTTTGAATATTTGAAAGATCTTTATGAAACTGATGTTGATTTTGGTGAGATATATAAGTCTTGTATACAAGGTGTTCATGAAAGGTATTATTAACAAGATGGCTACCTACTTTGCAAAGGTAAATTCTGCATACCCCATGGTTCTATTCGAGAAGTGCTCGTTAATAAAACCCACAGCAAACGACTTACAGGCCACTTTGGTGTAACCAAAACTTTGGCTATAGTTCAAGAACATTTTTATTGGCCTAAGATGAAGTGCGACATGATGAAAAAGTGTGAACGGTGTATTGCTTGTAAGAAAGCTAAGTCGTAAATCAAGCCACACGGTTTGTATACCCCATTACCAATTTCGAAAGAACCGTGGTGGATATCTCTATGGATTTTGTTCTAGGGCTTCCTAGAACCAAAAGTGGAAAAGACTCTATCATTGTCATTGTAGATAGATTTTCTAAAATGGCTCATTTCATTGCATGCCATAAGACAAACGATGTTTTAAATATTGTTAATTTCTTTTCAAGGTAATCGTTCGGTTGCATAGAGTGCCGCGGACCATCATCTCCGATCAAGATGCTAAGTTTCTTAGCCATTTTTGGAGAACCTTATGGGGAAAGTTTGGCACCAAGCTTTTGTTTTCCACAACTTGCCACCCCCAAACGGATGGTCAAACGGAGGTAGTCAATCGGGTCTTATCGATCTTACTGCGGGCCATCATTAGGAAAAACTTAAAGACGTAGGAGGAATGCTTGCCACACATTGAATTCGTTTACAATCAATCTGTTGATTCAGCTACTAGGCATTCTCCTTTCGAAGTAGTATACGGTTTCAATCCTTTAACTCCTTTGGATTTAGTTCCTTTGCCTTCTAACCAACTAGTACATGTAGATGGCAAGCGAAAGGCTGAATTTGTGAAACAGCTTCATCAAAGAGTTAAAGAGTATATTGAGAGGAGGATCAAGCAATATGTTCATAAGGCAAACAAGGGACACAAACGAGTCGTATTTGAACCCGATGATTGGGTTTGGATCCATATGCGCAAGGAAAGATTTCCCGAACAAAGGAGATCTAAGCTACTATCGAGAGAAGACTGTCCTTTTCAAGTCTTGGAAAGGATCAACGAAAATTCTTATAAGTTAGATCTTCCGGGTGAGTATAGAGTTAGCGATAGCTTTAACGTTGCTGATTTATCCCCTTTTGATGTAGGTGATGATTTGGGGACAAATCACCTTGAAGAGAGGGGAATGATGTAAGCATAGCCAAGGAACTAGTTGACAAATCCATTGAGTTGTCTTTGGGTCCCATCACTCGATCCCGAGCTAAGAAGTTCCAAGAAGCTATCTCAAGTTATACCGATCGAGCTTGGGAAGAAGAGGTTATGGGACTAATCAACCATTCGTGGATCAGCTCAACAAGCGTCCCATGCAACTTACTCAAAAATGAATTTTAGTTTTCATTTTTAAGCTAATTAGTTGTTGGAACAAACATTAATAATGTTTAGTTATTTTTAGTTTAAGTATTTAATATGTCTTGAGTCTATTTAGTATGTCTTAATGTCACAGCCTGATTTAGACCCTATTCAGAATGATGGTTTACAGACCATGAATGCGAGTCAGAAAAATATTTTAAAATTATTTTTTGTGTTTATTATGTGTCAATTTATATCTGTGAAATTTTTGTGCTTTAATTTTATCGTTTAAGTGCTGATTTAATAAAAAGGGCTTAATCGCGCAAAATGAAAATTTTGTGGTTAAATATGTAGGGGCAGAATTGAACTTGTCTTATTAATATGAAGCATTTAAAATGCAATTAGGCCATTGAATATATGATTGGACAATTTTGGACATGTTTTATAAGGTTTTATAATTAAATTTAAAAGGTTAAATATGTAAAATAGTTAATAACATATATATGATATAATATACCATAATTAAAAGCCATGTTCTTCATATTTTCTCATGATCGAAACATAAAAAAAAAAATAAGAAACAAAGCTTAGGGTTCGGCCATTTGATAAGTTCAATCAAGGTATGTAACTAGCTTGGTTTTTGATAATTTTTACGTTTTTGAGATCGTTGCTATGTTATCTACAAAGCCCATGCTTGAATTTTTGATTTTGATGAATCTTTTGAGTTTTGCCATTGATGAATATTTGAGCTATGTGATGTTAGTTGATGAAATATGAAAGATATGTTTTGGATTAACATGTTTTGTATTGGAATTTTTGACGATTTGAGTATTTAGGACTAAATTACAAAAATAATAAATTGAGGCACTAGAATGTGAAATAAATGAAATTTATGGACTTGTATGAACACAAGGATGATTCGGCCTACGCATGATATATTGAAATTTTGCATATTTTCTGTTTTGTGTAATAGGGACTAAATTGTAAAAACTGTAAAATGTCAGAGGTAAAATAGTAATTTGCCTATTTATGTGTTTGTGGACTAAATTGAGTGAAAATATGATTGAATGAATTTAATTTGAATATGTTTAGATCAAGAACCGAAGAAATCAGATTTGGATCAGGGGGAAACTAAAGTTGTCGACTAGTTATCCCGTTCCGATTTTCATTGTCCGAGGCAAGTTTATAAGCAAATAGATATTGTTAACTTTAAATAAATATATGAGTTTTATATGTTGAAATGAATTATTTGGAAATATATATATATATGTTACCCGAATGTAAATAAGCATGGGAGCTATGTCAATTAAATTGTTTCGACTGAATTATGATGTCCAGAAGCCCCGTATGAACCATAAGATTTCGATATGTATTTTCGAGTAAGACCACGTCTGGGACATTGGCATCGATATATGTGTTTTCGTGTAAGACAACATTTGGTACATTGGCATCGATATATGTGGTTATGTGTAAGACCATGTCTGGGACATCGGCATCGTATTTGATTCGTGTAAAACCCTATCTGGGACAGTGGCGTCGATATGAGATAGCATGTAAAACCATGTATGGGACATTGGCATTGTTCGATATATGTGATTATCTGAGTATCCTATTCGATACCTAATGGTTCAATGGGCAATGATAAGTTATGAATGAAGGTGTAAAACGAGCTAAAATGATCAGGTATGAGTTAGTTAATTACCTATTTGAAAATAAGGTAAGTTGGCCATTTAATATGTGATCCAAATAATACAAGTTACTAATCTAAACATATGTGTATTTGGTGGTATATTCGGCCATGTGATATAAATATGTATATGATTGTTATACTCGACTTATGAGTATATATGCATATAAGTGTATATGTAATTATTATGATAAAGATATTTTGGCTTGGAAATTGAATGATATTTTGTTAATGTATATATCGTTCATTTGGCCATGAATAATTTATATGTGAAAGTATATATAATACATGAAATTGAAAGTTTAAGATTTAAAGTGATTATGATAGTATAATTTGGTTTAGTTTAAATGGATTGATTATGCCAATTAGTCGTTTATTTACTTATGACTTACTAAGCTATGATAGCTTACTGTATATGTTCATGTTTACCTCTGTTTTATAGATTTTGGACTCAAGTTACGAGCTCAGGGATCGCCAGCAAAGTCTATCACACTATCGACCGTTTTTGGTACATTATAAGTTTGAATTTGATTTTATGGCATGTATAAGCTAGGTTATGTTTAGTTAAGTTTGAAGTTGTGTATATATTAAGCCATATGAAAATGGCTACTATGTTAACTGATTATATGAAACTTTAGTCATGTTTATTTGTGTTATATGCTTTGAAAATGGTTAGTGATTTTGGATGTGTATGTTTGGTGGATTCGGCTATGGCACTTGCATAGATATATATTTTCGACACATAATGTATTGATGATATATGCATATACGTTAGTTCAAGGTATGTATATATATGTTATGGTACTTGATATTGTGTTTCGGTAATGGGATTAATGATGGATGCTATTGAGTTATAAAATGTAATTCATTAGTTAGTAGTATGTATGTTTTATATATAGTTTACTTGGTATATGCTCACGGTTTTAAAGTAATGATATAAATAGATTATTGTTGATCATTTTGGAAAGCTTTCCATATTGGATATATGTACATACTTATATATTTCGGTTGTGTCTTAAAATTTGGTTTACTTGGAACGCATAAATGGTATTATGAATTAGTTTAAGTTAATAAATTAACACAAAGAATATATGTTTGTTATGTTATTATATGATTCGGTAAAGGAGTAATGTTACTAAATTATTTTATAAGTGTTTTATGGCATGTATTAAGTGATGGATTAGTATGTTTCTTGTGTATATACATATATCTAATGATTGAAATTATGTCCATTTGGTTAGTAAAAAGAAATGTTAAGTTAATGTTTTTAAATTGAATATTTATAGTAAAATGAATATATTTACCTTTGGTATGAGCATGTATATTTGATTACGTGAGTGTTAATTATGTATAGTATTTAGCATGCAAATGTGTTGTACTATGAGTTACATTTTGTGCTCATTAAATGATTCATAGCGGCATGATAAAATGTGTATTATTTATATATGGTATTAAAGTTATATTCGGCCATATAGTAATGTTTAACACTCTCAAGCTGTGTATGGATAGGTAATGCCTCTAACCCTAATCTAGCGACGGATACAGATTAGGGGTGTTACATTTGATTGGTATCAGAGCTACGGTTTAGTCGATTCTAAGCCTAACATAGCGCGTGTGAGTCTAGCTATACATGCCATATTATATACTGCAATAGTGTGATGACTTCTAACATTTGAAAATGTGTTTTCATATCGTAAATGGATCCCGACAGAGCCATAACTGATGATGTTGAGAGTATAGCGCCTATTCCTGCACAAGGGACAACACTGGTTGATTCTCGACCGACCTCGAGTAATTAAGAGGGAGAGGTTAAGCAAGCCTTTTATCAAATGATGAACGACTGGTTTACTCAGTATATTCGGATGAATTTAGTTGTACAATAACTCCACCCCCGATTAATCCTTCTCCGATACCTGCTATGCCCCCAGTGAAAGATCTGTTGAGATTACATAAGCCTCCTATTGATAAACTCAGAAAACACAAGGCTAAAGAATTTAGAGCTACTGATGATGATGATGCTGAGCAAGCTGAATTCTGGCTTGATAATACTATCTGTGTGTTTGATTAGCTATCTTGTGCCCCAGATAAATGCTTAAAATGTGCTATATATTTACTATAAGACACCACATATCATTGGTGGAATACACTAGTATCGGTGGTTCCAGAAGAATGGGTGACTTGGGACTTCTTTCAGACTGAGTTCCATAAGAAATACATTAGCCAGAGATTTATTGATCAAAAACGCAAGAAATTTCTAGAGTTGAAACAGGGTCGGATGACCGTGACAGAATATGAACTAAAATTTGTGAGACTCAGTTGATATGCCCGAGAGTGTGTTTCAACCGAAGCTATCATGTGTAAAAGATTTGAAGATGGGTTGAATGAAGACATTAAACTACTAGTTGACATACTTGAAATAAAGAATTCGTAGTACTGGTTGAGCGAGCATGCAAAGCCGAAGAGCTCAGGAAAGAGAAAAGAAAAGCTGACTTTAAAGCTAGAGATTCACGTAAGAGATCATCAGTAAGTCATTTCAGTTAGCATCAAAGAAGTTTTGAGATGATTTTAGCCATTCTAAGGCTACTTCGGGTTATTCTAGACAGGATCGGGATAGACCACCTGTGAGCTCGAGAGCTACCTCAGTAGCTAGTATTGGTAATGTCAGATCGAATCAACCCGAGTGTAAACATTTCGGTAAACAACATCCTAGTAGTTGTAGATTGCATGATCGGGCATGTTTTAAATGCGGACCGGCGGATCATTTTGTTCGTGAATGCCCTAAGTTAGCTGAACAAAATCCAATACATAATACGAGATCGGGTAACACTGCAGCTCGAGGTAGACCACCCAAAAATACGGGTAATGTGAGTAGCAATCAGAGAGGGACTAAAAATACAGTAGTTAGATCCGAGGCTCTTGCACCTGCCAGAGCCTATGCTATACGCGCACGCAAGGAGGCTTCATCCCCAGATGTTATTACTGGTACATTCACTCTCTATGATACTAGTGTAATTGCATTGGTTGATCCTAGTTCGACTCATTCTTATGTGTGTGAGACTTTAGTATTCAGTAAAACTTAGCCTGTTGAGTCTATTGAGTTTGTGATTAGAGTATCGAACCCCTTGGGCCGGTGTGTTATGGTTGATAAAGTGTGTAAGAATTGTCCTTTGATGATTCGAGATTCGTGTTTTTCGGCTAATTTGATGTTATTGCCATTTGATGAGTTCGACATAATTTTGGGTATGGATTGGTTGACTTTGCATGATGCTGTTGTAAACTGCAAAAGAAAGACTATTGATTTACGATGCCAGAATGATAAGATTATTCAGATTGAATCTAATGATCTAAATGGTTTATCGGCAGTAATATCTTCGATGTTAGCTCAAAAGTATGTGAGAAAGGGTTGTGAAGCTTACTTTGCATATATGCTTGATAGTAAAGTGGCCGAAAGAAAGATCGATCAGTACCAATTGTGTGTGAATATTCGGATGTGTTTCCTGAAGAATTATCGAGTTTGCCACCTATTCGAGAGGTAGAGTTTGGTATTGAGTTAGCACCAGGGACGACTCCGATATCTATAGCTCCTTACAGAATGGCACGTACTGAATTAAAAGAATTGAAAACTCAGTTGCAAGAGTTGACAAATAAAGGTTTCACGTGACCAAGTTTCTCTCCTTGGGGTGCACCAGTTTTGTTTGTGAAAAAGAAAGATGGAACTATGAGAATGTGTATCGATTATAGATAGCTCAATAAGGTGACTGTAAAGAATAAGTATCCATTGCCACGGATTGATAACCTGTTCGATCAGCTGAAAGGGGCTACAGTGTTTTTGAAGATAGATTTGAGTTCAGGCTACTATCAATTGCAGGTTAAAGACTCCGATGTGCCAAAGATTGCTTTCCGAATGAGGTACGGACACTATGAGTTTTTGTTTATGCCTTTTGTACTTACTAATGCACCTGCCGTTTTCATGGATTTGATGAACCAGATCTTCAGACAGTATCTGGATCGATTTGTGGTTGTGTTCATAGATGAGATTTTGATCTATTCCCCTGATGAAACTGAGCATGCTGAACATCTGAGACTTGTGTTACAACTTTGTGAGATAAACAGTTGTATGAAAAGTTTAGTAAATGTGAATTCTGGTTACACGAAGTCAGTTTTTTAGGATATGTTGTATTAGCATCAGGTATTCGGTTTGATCCAAGTAAAATTTCGGCTATACTTGATTGGAAACCTCCAAGAAATGTTTCTGAAGTCTAAATCTTTCTAGGACTTGCTAGTTACTATAGACGGTTCGTGAAAGATTTCTTTATGATTGTAACCCTGATGACAAAGCTATTACAGAAAGATGTTAAATTCGAGTGGTCAGAAAAGTACTAGAAAAGCTTTGTTCAGTTGAAAGCCCTGTTGACTGAAGCTTCAGTGCTAGTTTAGCCAGAATTGGGTAAAGAATTTATTATTTATAGCGATGCATCTTTAAATGGTTTAGGTTGTGTTTTGATACAAGGCGGCAAAGTTGTAGCTTATGCCTCAAGACAGTTAAAGCCGCATGAAAAGAACTATCCGACACACGATTTAGAATTGGCAGCTATTGTGTTTGCATTGAAGATATGGCATCGCTATCTGTTTGGTGAGAAATGTCATGTTTATTCTGATCACAAGAGCCTAAAATATTTGATGACTCAAAAATATCTGAATTTGAGACAACGTCGATGGTTAGAGCTGTTAAAAGACTACGAGCTTGTGATTGACTACCATTTGGGAAAGGCTAATGTTATTGTTGATGCTTAAAGCCAAAAATCACTGTTTGCTTTGCGTGCAATGAATGCGCATATGGATATGTTTGATGATGGTTTGATAATAGCTGAATTAAAAGCAAGACCTTTATTTGTTCAACAAATTTGTGATGCTCAAAAAATTGATAATGGTTTGTTAGAAAAGCGAGCTCAATGTGATTCGAATATTGAATCCGAGTTTCGAGTTGATGCTAAGGGTTGTCTGAGGTTCAGAAACTGAATATGTGTCTCGAGAAATTCAGAGTTGATTTAGATGATTTTGAACGAAGCTCACAGTAGTCGGTTATCTATTCACCCGGGTAGTACGAAGACGTATAATGATCTAAAATAGCTTTACTGGTGGCATGGTATGAAACGAGACATTTCTGAATTTGTTTTGAAATGTTTAGTCTGTCAACAAGTAAAAGCTGAGCATCAAGTACCTTCTGGATTGCTTCAGCCGATCATGATACCTAAGTGGAAATAGGACAGAGTCATGATAGACTTTGTATCTGGCTTACCTTTGGCACCAAGCAAGAAAGATGCAATCTGGGTTATTGTGGATAGATTGATTAAATCAGCTCATTTTATTCTGGTTCACACAGATTACTCGCTTGATAAGACTGCTGAGTTATATGTTTCTCAAATTGTGAGATTACACGGGGTACCTATTTTTATTGTTTCAGATAGAGATTCGAGGTTTACATCGCGGTTTTGGAAGAAACTGCAAGATGCGTTATGTACAAAATTACATTTCAGCACTGCTTTCTATCTGCAAACAGATGGTCAGTCTGAACGAATCATTCAGATACTTGAGGATATGTTGAGATGTTGCATTCTTGAGTTCGAATGTACGTGGGAACGATACTTACCATTGATTGAATTTGTGTACAATAATAGCTTTCAATCGAGTATCAAAATGGCACCTTACTAGGCTTTGTACGGTCGTAAATGTCGTACACCATTGTATTGGACTGAGCTCAGTGAAAACAAGATACACGAGGTCGATTTGATTAGAGAGACTGAACAAAAAGTGAAAGTAATCCATGAAAGTCTAAAAACAGCGTCAGATCGTCAAAAATCGTATACAGACTTGAAACGAAAAGATCTAGAATTTCAGATCGAGGAAAAAGTATTTTTGAAAGTCTCACCATGGAAGAAAATACTTAGATTCGGTCGTAAAGGCAAATTGAGTCTGAGATTTATTGGGCCGAATGAGATTATAAAACATATCGGGCCGATTTCTTATAGACTATTGTTGCCACCTGAGCTAGAAAAGATTCACAATGTACTCCATGTTTCGATGCTTTGTAGATATCGATCTGATCCCTCACATGTGATTAGTCTGCTAGAGATTGAGATTAAGTCTGATATGACAAATGTGTAACATCCCAAAATAGGGCCTAAACAAAACAGTGGTTGCGAAACCACGAATTCAAGATAGAAAAGTTTATTCCGGTTAATTTTTATAATTTACCGAGTGATTAGATGCATGTGTTAGAGTATCGGTGGAAAATTTTATAAATAACATGCTTAATTTGCCTACTAGGGCTTAATTGCAAAAGTTGATAAATATGAGTTTTAGATGCTAAAGGATTAAATTGAAGAGTATAATTGAAGTAGAGGTCCTTAAATGGTAATTAGACCATTAGGTTTTCATGGACAAAAATGGACATACATAGATAAAAATAACTAAATTTTTAATAAAGGGTATTTTTGTCATTTGGAAATTAAAAGATTAAAAAAGGGAAAAAGATGGCAAAATGTGCCCATCTTCTTTATTAGGCCAAAATTTCAAAGGTTCTTCATAGCTAGGGTTTTTTCAAGCTTCCAAGCTTCATAGTAAGTGATTCCAAGCCCCGTTTTTAATGTTCTTTACGTTTTTGAAGTCTTGGTAACTTGATTTAGCTTATTCTAGCAATAATTTAACCTAGGGTTCATATTTGGAAAAATACCCATAGGTGAAATGTGTTTATTTTGATGTTTTATAGTAGAATATGAAGCTTGAAATTATGTTAAACGACTTGAGCTAAGCAATTTTAAGCGAAAACGAGTAAAACGATATAATCGGTAAAAATACCTAATGGTCATAAGTACATGTTAGAGTGGAAGTGTGATGTTGCCTTAGATAAATAAATGAATCAGCATGTCATAAAACATAAGAATTAGGGACAAAGTTTCATTTTCGAGCCTTGGAGAAAAAGTGTGAATATGCAAAATTTTAGGGGCAAAATTGTAATTTTTCCAAAGTTAGAGTTAAGGACTGTTTTGATAAATGTGAACATTAAATAAGTTAAATTTGGTATTATAGATCAAGAAGAACGAAATTCGGGGTTAGACTGAGGAAAGAAAAAGGTTGAGGACTAAATCAAAATATATTATCGTATTTTGTATCGAGGTAAGTTTGCCGTAAATAAATGCAATGTTTTATTATTTATAATTAATGATGTTATTTTTCAGCATCTATATATTTATTTTGTAAACTTATTCCTTGATGATTCAAATAAGAATTGACGGAGAAATGATACTTAAAAGTCCCGGTTGAACCTTAGGAATGTGTAGGATACAAATGTCATGACATTAGGGTTTAAGGATACCAAGTAAGACCATGCCAAGGCATGGCATTGGTAAGTTTTACAAGGCAAGGAAATAATGTAAGACCATGTCAAAACATGCCATTGATAAACTACTATAAGGCAAAGATCCCATGTAAGACCATGCCAAGGCATGGCAATGGTGAGTTCATAAGGCAAGGATACCACGTAAGACCATGTCAGACATGGAAATGGTAAGTTTAAAAAGGAAAGGTACCCATGTATCCTTAGTATTCCAAATGGTTCAACGGAAAATTCAAAGAGTGTACCAAATGGAAGGTAAGATAAGTCCGTGTTCGAAAGGTTCAGGTTATCTTGATAATTCATTTAGAATGTTGTTATTTTTTTACGTGCAAACTTACTAAGCTTTATGCTTACTCCCTTTCTTTTCTCTCTTTTTTATAGTATCTCAAAGCCAACTTAGAAAATTGTAAAGACGTCGAAGATCGCCTCACACTATCAACGAGCTATCTCGATAATTTGTGACTAGAAATACTTTAAGTTATGGCATGTATAGGGACTTGGCTATTTTGTGTGTATGTCCTTACGACATGATTAAAGAATGGCATGTGAATACTTGGTAATGATTAGCTTATGATATAGCTAAATAAGAACATGTTTTGGTATTGTGTATGCCTAAATGAGGTTTAATGCAAAGAAACTATGAAAGAGTAATAGTTGGCCATGGAACAGTTAGGAAACAGCAGCAGTGACGTGGTTTTGAAAAATAACTAAAAAGTTTAGAAATAGAATTAAATGGTAAATGAGATATAGAATTAAATATTATTGAGCCTATTTTCATATAAAAGAAATAGATCAAGAAAAGGAAGTCTATATTCTGAGAAATTTAAATTTTTTGTAAGACTGGTTCAGAGTGACTTCGTGATTCCCTTTTCCAAATTTGGAAAATCACTAGAAATTGTACAAAAAGAATTATAAGTCAAAGTTTATATTTCTAGATTTCTTAGTGAGTCTATTTTCATTACAAATAAATGGAAATGTTATCCGATTTTTGTATAATGAGATAATCGATTTTTAGTGAAGAGAGGTCAGGTCTGTTGAACTGCAAAACAGGGGAATGTTTAATGAATAAATTGTACAAATTGGCCAAACCAAAAATTCTGGAAAAATTATGGTAAAAAGATATATGAGTCTAGTTTTAGGAAAATTTGTGGATTTAAATTTTGAGTTTTGTAACTCGAGTTATAATTAATTTAGTGACTGTTATACAGATGGACAGTTTTATTATGAATAGTGAAATAAATTGTTTTGATTTGTGTAAGTAATCAAAAAATTTTTAATGTTCCCGGTTTGGTCCCAAACCATTCCAATTGCACATTTTAGGGCCTCGAGGGCCCTTTTTAGGGATTTATTGGATGAAAGTGAGTGAAGTAAATTTTTTTATGCCCCGAACAAGTAAGATAAGGCTGGTAACGCCTCATCTCGACTCCAGCGACGGTCTCGGGTAAGGAGTGTTACAAGATGAGGAAGAACCGATTCGTATTTTGGCTCATGAAGTTAAAGAATTTCAAAGTAAGAAAATTACATTAGTTAAAGTACTGTGGCATAAACACAGAGTTGAGGAAGCAACATGGGAGCCAAAGGATGCAATGAAAGACCGTTATCTGAACCTATTCACCAGGTTCGACCATTTGATAAGTTCAATCAAGGTATGTAACTAGCTTAGTTTTTGATAATTTTTACGTTTTTAAGATCGTTGTTATGTTATCTACAAAGCTCATGCTTAAATTTTTTATTTTGATGAATCTTTTGAGTTATGCCATTGATGAATATTTGAGCTATGTGATGTTAGTTGATGAAATATGAAAGATATGTTTTGGATTAACATGTTTTGTATTGGAATTTTTGATGATTTTGAGTATTTAGGACTAAATTGAAAAAACAATAAATTGAGGGACTAAAATGTAAAATAAATTAAATATATGGACTTGTATGAACACAAGTATGATTCGTCCTAAGCATGATATATTGAAATTTTGCATATTTTCTGTTTTGTGTAATGGGGACTAAATTGTAAAAAGTGTAAAATGTTAGGGGTAAAATAGTAATTTGCCCATTTATGTGTTTGTGGACTAAATTGAGTGAAAATATGATTGATGAGTTTAATTTGAATATGTTTAGATCAAGAACCAAAGAAATCGGATTTGGATCGGAGGAAAACTAAAGTTGTAGACTAGTCGTCCCGTTTTGATTTTCATCGTCCGAGGTAAGTTTATAAGCAAATAGATATTGTTAACTTTAAATAAAGATATGAGTTTTATATGCTGAAATCAATAATTTGGTAATATATATATGTCAACAGAATGTAAATAAGCTTGGGAGCTACGTCAACGAAATTGTTTCGACTGAATTATGATGTCTAGAAGCCCAGTATGAACCATAGGATTTCGATATGTATTTTCGAGTAAGACCACGTCTGGGATGTTGGCATCGATATATGTGTTTTTGTGTAAGACCATGTCTGGGACGTCGGCATCGATATATGTGGTTACGTGTAAGACCTTGTCTGAGACATCGGCATCATATTCGGTTCGTATAAGACCCTGTCTGGGATAGTGGCACCGATATGAGATAGCATGTAAGACCACATCTGGGACGTTGGCATTGTTCAATATATGTGATTATCTAAGTATCCTATTTGACCTAATGGTTCAACGGGAAATGATAAGCTATGAATGGAGGTGTAAAACGAGCTAAAACGATCAGGTATGAGTTAGTTAATTACCCATTTGAAAATAAGGTAAGTTGGCCATTTAATATGTTATCCAAAAAATACAAGTTACTATTGTAAACATATGTGTATTTGGTGGTATATTCGGCCATGTGATATAAATATGTATGTGATTGTTATACTCTGACTTATGAGTATATATGTATATAAGTGTATGTGTACTTGGTATGATAAAGATATTTTGGCTTGGAAATTGAATGATATTTTGTTAATGTTTATATAGGTTTATTCGCCATTAATAATTTATATGTGAAGTTTATATAATACATGAAATTGTAAGCTTAAGATTTAAAGTGATTATGATAGTATAATTTGGTTTAGTTTAAATGAATTGATTATGTCAATTAGTTGTTTATTTGCTTATAACTTACTAAGCTATGATAGCTTACTGTATGTGTTCATGTTTACCTCTGTTTTATAGATTTTGGACTCACGTTACGAGCTCAGGGATCGTCAGCAAAGTCTATCACACTATCGACTGTTTTTGGTACATTATAAGTTTGAATTTGATTTTATGGCATGTATAAGCTAGGTTATGTTTAGTTAAGTTTGAAGTTGTGTATATATTAAGCCATGTGAAAATGGCTAATATGTTAACTAATTATATAAAACATTAATCATGTTTATATGTGTTATATGCTTTGAAAATGGTTGGTGATTTTGGATGTGTATGTTTGGCAGGTTCGGCTATGGCACTTGCATAGATATATATTTTTGGCACATAATGTATTGATGATATATGCATATACGTTAGTTCAAGGTATATATATATGTTATGGTACTTGATATTGTGTTTCAAGAATGGGATTAATGATGGATGTTATTGAGTTATAAAATGTAATTCATTAGTTAGTAATATGTATGTTATATATATAGTTTCCTTGGTATATGCTCACGGTTTTAAAATAATGATATAAATAGATTATGGTTGATCATTTTGGAAAGCTTTCCATATTAGATATATGTACATACTTATATATTTTGGTTGTGTCTTAAAATTTGGTTTACTTGGAATGCACAAATGGTATTATGAATTAGTTTAAGTTAATAATTTAATACAAAGAATATATGTTTGTTATGTTATTATATGATTCGGTAAAAGAGTAATGTTAAGCATAATGAATATTCATCTATGTTACTAAATTATTTTATAAGTGTTTTATGGCATGAATTAAGTGATGGATTAGTATGATTCTTGTGTATATACATATATCTAATGATTGAAATTATGTCCGTTTGGTTAGTGAAAAGAAATGTTAAGTTAATGTTTTTAAATTGAATAGTCATAGTAAAATGAATATATTTACCTTTAGTATGAGCATGTATACTTAATTACATGAGTGTTAATTATGTATAGTATTTAGTATGCAAATGTGTTATACTATGAGTCACATTTTGTGCTCATTAAATGATTCATAGTGGCATGATAAAATATGCATTATTTATATATGGTATTAAAGTTATATTCAGCCATATAGCAATGTTTAACACTCTTAAGCTGTGTATGGAAAGGTAATGCCTCGTAACCCTAATCCGGTGATGGATACAGGTTAAGGGTGTTACACTTAATTAGTTTCAGCAATTAATATGTCATAAGTTAATTAATATGTTCTAATTAGTTTAGCCATTTATTATGTCTTGAGTTAATTTAATTTGTTCTAGTTAATACAGCTACTTATTGTGTCCTAAGTTTAGACAATTTAAATGTGGTTTGAATGTGTCCTTAGTCGAATTTATGGATGTTTATAGGTGATTCATAGCAACTGATTCAGATAGCAACTGATTCAGCTAGCTTAAGTTCAAGGAGCAGCATCAAAGTGAGCTGTTGATTAATCTTTTCCAAGTGACTATTAGTGGAAATCAATGGACAAGAAGCTGAATTAAAGCTGCTGTTTTGAATTTCTCTAAGCAACTTTTCTTGAAACATTAAGAGACAAGAGTGTTGCTGATTTCTCTTCCCAAGTTGTCCTATCATGTACACCATCAGCCACAATTATTTTCACCGCATTTGGTTGAACCATTGCTTGACTATTGAGGTGTCCAAGCTGATTTTTAATAGCCCAGAACTGTTCAACTAATCAAAGCAGCATATTAAAGCTTGTTCTTCCCTCTTATCCAAACCCAGAGTATTCATTTAGCTCATCATGCCTTTCAACCTAAGCTAAGTGACCTAGGAAACTACAAGGGACGTTCAAGGAAGCTTCCAAGTAATTTCAGCTCCATAAGTTGAACACAAGTTGTCCATTCAGCTCACTTAGTGTCTATTTGACTAGCTTATGTAATGAACTATAAATACTTAGCTCATTTCACTTTGTAAGGACTTTTTGTGATCATTTTATGAATATTATATTACTTTGTGAGTGTTCAACTCTTATAGTTCTTTTTGGACTGAATTGACTTATCAAGACAACTCTTGTGGCATCAACTCGTCTTTCTTTTGAACTTATCACTTTCATAAGTGTGGCATTCACCTATACCTACGGTTCCTATCTTTTATAAATAGTGGGTCAAGGTTCTTATATTTATCCTTACTATTTCCATTATTTTACAACCTAAGTGCTACCATTGGTTTTGGGTCAACATAGCCTATTGTGTTGGTTCAAAATTTAGCCTTAGCCGAATCCATTTCTTTATTCCCTTAATCATTTCAAAATCACCTTGTTTTCACCTATCTTTCTTAATTTCAAGCCTGGTTTGCAAACAACCTATTCTTACTTAATTTTACAATTAGGCAATCTAAACGACTCGAATCATCACCGAGGTGAGTTTCGTATCAGTTTCAGCCAATTAGTTTGTGCTTGGTTCTTTACAAGTTGGTTATAAAGGTCATTACTAATCAGTTCAAAGTTGGATTCCCATAGTTAATTGCTCAAGAAAAATTTGACTTTATAGCCAGTATGAATTTCACAAATAATATCATCATTGCGTAGAAGGTAATTCACTCGATGAAGAGTAGACAAAAGAATAAAAAATGGTTGGATACCAAAATAGATTTGGAGAAGGCATATGATCGGGTTCGATGGGAGTTTATCAAGGCATCTTTACAAGCTGCAGTTATTCAAATTTTTCTCATTAATGTTATTATGTCTATCATTAAGAATTCTACTATGTAAGTTCTCTAGAATGATATCGCCTTAAAGAAATTCAAGTCGGCTAAAGGTGTCCATAAAGGTTGTCCTCCATCCTCGTATCTATTTGTCATTTGTATGGAGTGGCTTAGACATAGTATCTGATCATCTATAGACTCTAAACAGTGGAATCTTATTAGATTAACTTGTTCTGGTCCAATTTTATCTCATATTTTTTTTGCAAATGATTTCATATTATTTAGACATGGCAATGCTCAACGAGTTCAGATTCTGAAAGATATATTGGATAGATTTTGTGAGTTCTCAGGGCATAGAATCAATGCTCGAAAAACAACTATTTACTTCTCTAAATGGGTTGATGAGGAATTAGCTGAGACTTAGCAATATTCTTGACTTTCATAGAGTGTATAACATGACCTCTTACTTGGGGATAACCCTATTTCATGAGCAGGTTACTAATAATACACTACAATTTGTTGTGGACAATGTTAGGAGCAAGTGAAACAGTTGGGATACGAAATAAATTTCATTAGTTGGAAGGGATAGATCATTTTAACTACTCCCAATTATTTCATGCAGTCTATGATGATTCCCAAAGGTATATATGAGAAAATTGAATGTTTGGTTAGACAGTTCATTTGGGGATCTTCTAGTAAAGGAAAGAAAATGGTGCTAGTCATTTGGGAGTCCGCGTGTCAGCCTTGGGCCAATGGTGGTTTAAGCTTAAGGTGATTAAAGGATCATAATACAGCCTTTATGATAAAACTTGGATTTAATAATCTCAATTTCTAATGCTCTTTGGATTTATGCTCTTTGAACAAAATATGGAATCAAGAATGGATTTCCTGAAACTTTGGATCAAAGAAGTATTAAATGCTGGAGGGACATATGGATCCCTACTTGGTCCCTTTTGTAATCATATTTCATCTTACTCCAATTTGGCGTCAGATTACTTTATTAAGGATATGGTCACTGAGGAAGGATATTAGAATCTTGTTCTTTTCTGACTTTTGCTTCTAGATGAGATTATTTGTAGGATTGTGGCGATTCCCCTACCAAGTCCAACAATTGGATTGGATAGAGTCATATGGGGAGGTACAACAATAGGAGCTTTCATACTCAAGAGTGTATATGGGAAGATTCAGAAAGAGTCATGGAACCCAAAAGAAGCAATTTGGCAATTTCCATGGAAATTTCAAGGTCCTTAAAGGATTAGATACTTCATTTGGCTTGCTTTTCTGCAATGACTTATTACTAATGTGGAAAAAATGAAAAAGGTGATTGAGTCATGATAGTTCTTGTGGGTTTTTCATCATGAATTTGAAGATGTGCTACACGTTTTAAGGGATTGTCCGACAACTAGAGGTATCTAGAAACACATAATTCCAGCAGATAAGCTATCTCGGTTTTATTTAGGTGGACTTCTGGAGTGGCTAGTAAATTTACAGAACTCTCAACAGTTATATTTGAGAGATGTTGATTGATAAATTGGACTCATTATGTGGTGGATTTGGAAAAATCGCAACCTTCTCACATTTTAAGGTATTTCATGGAGTGCAAGTGAAATTATTAAAGTTTCTTACAGTTGGGCCAAATAGTATCTCTCATGTAGTAATAAGGTAACAAAGGTTGAATTGCAACCTAAAATTTCACATTTTTTCCTTTGCAGGAATTTTGATATGCTTAAGAATAGATGGTATGGTCAATGTGGATAGAGGATTTGTTGTAGCTGGAGGAGAAGTGTGGGATCAAAATGAAAGGTGGATCCTTGGTTTTAACAGGTATTACTGAGGCTGAGTTATGGGGCATCAAAGATGGTTTAGAGCTTCTTTTGGAACAAAATTATGATGGCATTCTAATTTAGACAGATAGCATGAACGCAATCAACAAAATTCAAGACCAAGTTCCTAATGTTTCAGGTTCCTATAGAATATTGGATCATTCGACATATTCTTAGGGAATATAACAAGGAAGCGATGATGTAACACCCCAAACCTGATCGAGACAGCCCTACTCAAACCCAAAATGTTACATTAACCACTAGAGTGACTCCCCATTTCATTTTTAACCAACCTCCAACACACCATCATACCATGTAAACAATAAGAACATGTAAGCTCTAAGATTTTAATTACAATACTTCACTTTCGCAAGCAAAAGGGTTCGCATGTCGTAGTAGTAAGACATGTAAACAAAAAGAGAACTCATGCATACACGTAAACATGCAGAAGATTGTTAACACATAGTAACTTACTTCTAGGGCTCGCTAATTACACAACTCACATATTCTAGTCTTCATGGAATAAGTCTCTTTAAACAAGGTAGGTCTCACGAACGATCCCTCTGTATTTAGATTTTGTGAACTTGTATTGTAGGGCTCTTCCTATTTCGTGTACCGTAAATTAGTAAGGGTTTGCAAGTAACAATTCGTTAAACGCTATAGTTCGCACCATGCACAATTTGGCAACTTTGTCACTTCGCAACAACTTTGGCGAACTCTATATAAATTAGTCAGCTTTGATTATTTCATATTCTAACTTATGGTGAACACTCTGATTAGAAATTAAATACTTTAGACATTAAATTGTAAATTAAGAAAACATCAAACATGGTTTCGAATTATATTCATATCGATAAGAAATTAACTTACTTAACATTCAAGTATATATATAAATAGTTTCATCGGTTCACTAGCTTTAAATAATTGAAAAGAATAAAAAGCCAAGGCTCCATTTGTTTGCCAGTAGTTGATTTTTTAGAAAATATTTTCCTTCTTTTACCGTGTTTGTTTGACCGAAAATTTTTCAAAAACACGAAAAAATGTCCCTTTTTTTACGTAAAATGTCTTACAGATTTTATTTCTGTAAGACATTTCCCATTCCTTCACCCTCATCAGAGAGCAGTCCGTCTCCTTTCCTCCCCGTCCATCAGCGTCAGCCTCTTCTCCTTATCTTGGGTGTGCTTTTTATCAACAGGTTTTGCTCTCCTTTTCTTTCTTTATTTTTTTGAATGATTAAGATCTGCTCTTGGGTATGCCTCTCCTCCTTTTTCTCTCTATTGTTCTATTCTTCTTGGGTGGAATTTGGATGATCAAAATCTTGTTTTGAATAACAAAGTCTTAAGCTTTTAAAAAAAATTAGAAGCTTTAACTATTGTTTCATTTCTCTATTGTTTTTGCTCTTGTATGTTTTATATTGAAAAAGCTTGTTAATTTGTTGCAAAGGTGTCAAGCAAAATGCCTCTGTATGAATAGATTTGGGTCTTAGGTTTGCTAGATCTATCAGCTTCTAAGATTTGGGTTGAGGGGGTCTTACTTGTTATGCTAGTTCTCTTCTAATGGTAGGTTTGTAATGCATAATTGTGGGAAAAGAGATTTATCTCATTGAATTTGTACTTAAAAATATTATCTTTGGATTTAAGAATTTAAGGGAACTCATTGACTGCATCTTACAAGAACACACCATCTATTTTGGGGTTCTTAGAAACTTGGTAAAATGAAATCAAAACACAAAGTTCATAAGCTTTTTTTAGTAAATGATTTCTTCATTTTGCAAATGTGACTTGTCGATTTATCTTGTTTTCAATCCTCTTCAACTCTACTTTTCCTCTACCCATCTTTTTTATATATATATTGTCAAAAATAACTAAAATAAATAAAAGTTTTTTGAAGAAAGGAAGGAAGAAATAAAAACCTATGTCATGTTGAGAAACTAGGTTGTTGTTTTTTGTGTTTGTTTTATGGTTCTTAAACACAGCCTATAAACACGAAAATTAAATCCTCATCTGATGTTGATGCATCTATATATATGAATGAAACATTTAACATATATATTACTCTTTTCTGCACATCTCTCCTATATCGGTCAACCACAGAGCACAAACGTGCAGGTAACAGACTCATATGCATTTTTCCTTTTCAGTGTTTTTATGTTTTGAGTTTGGTTTTGGTGTAGCTTGAATGCTGTCACTACAAGTACATTTGGGGATTTTAAGTTAGGATTTATATAGATATAGATCATGCAATAATTAAACTACATATTATGGAATTCTTGGTTGCAACATTGATTCATAACAAAGTTATTGTTATATTTTAGTCCCAAATGCATCAAGTTTGATGAAACATATCAAATTGTCAGTAGTCTAAAGATTGTTTTACAATCTACAATCCAATATTTGCAATTGTATTAGAGCTTTAGAAAGTTTGTTGCTGGTGCTATTATTATCTGTTATATCAGACCAATGATTGCTCCATAATGTTTATATACTAAAGATTACAAGGACAACAGTATATTTTCTTATTCATTGAACAAATGGCAAGTGTATGTTTAAGCCTGGAATTATATTACTCTATTAATTATCTCCATGTAGCTTTTTCTTTCAGTAGCCATTGAATGTTTAGATCTTCTTGAACACGAATCTGTCAATCCTTAGTGCAATTTTAGCAGTGGCATGAATATGATTTTAGTACCAATAGTCATTCCAAATATCACAGACTCATGGAATTAAGAAAAAAAAATGCTTTTTTATGCCTGTTGGTTGGCTCTTTGAGACTAACTGAAAGTTAGGACAACATTAAATTATTTGAATAGATTTGCATATCGTCCTGTTACTGCTACTCTTGCTTCAAAATAATTTGCTTCTTCTACAAGATGAAACATGTTTCTTGATCTAAAATCAGTTCTTTCTTATTAATTATATCTATGGTAGATCATAGATGATGGAGTTGCTTGTCATATGGTAATAACTCTATTTAATAAAATGTTAAGACTCAATGAAACAATAGACTCAACTTTTATTTTTAATCAAATTCGAATGAGATTCGTAATGAATATTTTCAAGTATACATAATTTTGACAAAAAAATACCTATGGTGTCCTCCTATTTTTGAGGAAATTTGAATCAAAAAGTTGCCTTAATAAATGCTGGGAAAATCGATTTCTAAAACTAATGGAGGTAGATTTAATTTGTGTCCTAACTCGTCCAACAGTGGCCATAGCTATGAAGTGGAGAGTAATGTGGGTCACTTTCAATGAAATATAATAGGAATATTTTGCATCTGTTATCTCATTATGTTTCTCCTCCACAAATGAAAAATATCTTTCTACTACCACATATAAAATCAATTATTAAATGTTAATTTTGGAATATATTACTTAATGTAACTTAAAAAATTAAATTAATTATATAATGTTATTGATATATATTACTTTTTTCATATATACCTTTTGTTTGTTTGTTTGTTTGTCCTTTGATCTTATGACAAGCTTGTATTTTTTTTTTTTGTAGTGATCAAATATTTGTGTGGTATTATTTTTTATAGATGGATCATAATCAAGATAAAAATGCAATTGTTGGGGTCATGGATTTAGTCTTAGCTTTTGAGGCTCTTTGTATTAAAATTTTAAAAACTAGGAAGGAAATCGCTTCTCACCCTTGTGTGAATAGAGATTATGAAAGAGAAAATTATATTAATAGTATTTTATATAGTGGTGACCAACATTGTATTGATGTGATAAGGATGAGACCGATTGTCTTTTCTAATTTGTGTGATATTCTTATTAGGAACCATTTGTTACAATTAACAAAAAAGGTGAATATTAGGGACCAAGTAGTTATATTTTTACATATAATTAGTTAAGATGTAAGGTTTCGAGTGATTGGATCTAGATATTATAGATCAATTGAGACAATTCATTTTTATTTTAGGGTTGTATTGAGAGCTATTTTGAAATTGTATAAACTAGTTATTAGATTACCTAATAAGTCTACTCCTAATGAAATCAAAAATAATCTGTAACACCCCAAACTTGGCCTGGACGTTATGGCCGAATCTGGCGATGTCACATTGAAGTGTTTTTCACAAAGTATAATCTCGTTGAAACCCGTTCTTTGTTTAAACTCTTTATGTGATCTTAAGATACGTTTATTCATTTTCAAAATGAATGGTGTTTGTCAAAAAGTTAATCATATTAAAACGACATTATTATTAATTTATTTTTAAACGTCATTACTTCCGAAAGCTCTTAAAATAGGTTTTGTATTCGTGGTGTCTTTGAAAAACATTTATTTATTTTTTTAAACTCGCGTTATTTTCCAACTGCTTGTAATTATAAATCAAGTAAATAACAATCCCACATTAAATATAAAAACCAAAGAGGCCTTATTACAATAAAATACCCAGAATAAAATTACTTATAATTTAAAATCAATTAAGGAAGTAAGAACGGTTGTGTGGCCACCTTTGAGTCCCTCGCAGCACTAATCCAACTAAGACTGGGGATTATCTATACAGATAAACAGATGGGTGAGTTAAGAAAACTTAGTGTGTAATCCCATAACAATTTAACAAACAGTGAGCATATGCAATCCGCCCATATCGATGATGATTCAAGATCGTTAGGGACTTAACCCACATAAAGATCGAGAATCAGTTTGGGCCAGAGCCCATCTTAGTGATAGTACAGTACAAATATGCAATCAAGAGACCCTACCCAGCCAACCTCTACATTCTATCTCTGTCTAACCCTACACTCCATGTGGGGATATAATCAACCCACCCATCCTTACACTCAAGTAGTACCAGTTGCGGCACTAAATAGTATTTGCAGCAGAGCTGCCAGTACAGAACACTTCCTTCAATCATAATAAAACCCATCCCCACACAACATATCATGCATCATGTCATGTCGTGTCATAATACCATACGTGTATTCAATATGTTTAAAGTGGCATGCTCAAACATAATCATATATCTCATAGGGGCATAATAGTCATTTTATCAATTAGGGGCCCAGGTACACTTATCGACCCAACAGAAAGTCCATAGTCGTCTCAGACGACCCTTGCAACTTTAACAGTTAAACAGTGAAAATAGGCCCAAGGCCCATAATGCGGGTCCATGTGGGCCCAAACATCCGTGTGGCCCACATAGCCTAGAAATAGCCTTGGCCGTGAGAGTTACACAGGTTGGCCCCAAAATTTACCATACATCCGTGTGGTTTACCCAAGTGTGGCCCACATACCCGTGGGGCCCACACGACCCAGTTTGGCCCAATGAGGCCTAAAACGGCCTAAGCCCATGAAATCGCTCATGATGGCCTCTACGATCAACCGCCCATGTTTAGTCACACGAACTACCACACAAGCGAGCATACGCTCGTGTAGCGTCATCATTAACTTATTTCGACTTTTGCCTATTTCCATAGTTGGAATGGAGATTACACACCTTGCTTGCGAAAGTGTGCACACCCCTCTTGAGTACTTCAATCCTAGATTCAATCATAGCACACCATTAGTCTATACACGATAGGGTTAAAACGAATCCTCTTATAATATTTATCTAAAAGATAGATTACCACTTGCCTTAGTCGACCGATTTAGGCTTGCACCCTATACTCGTCACAAGAGATTGATTACCAGCCCTTTAAAGATTACCTGCATTCCAACCAAACTTATTAACCATTACTGTACACGCACATAGTCTGAACCAAGCGCATAACCACTTACTGAAGGTATAAAGCCAAAAATAAGAGACAGAAGAAATCGGCCTACACTCAACCCGAGAGCCACAAACACAGTACGACAAAGGTACAGGCTCGTACCACCACACTACTAGTAAATCGACAGTAAAAGAAGATGTTAAATACAAGGTTAGCACGGTAGAGAGAGAAAAAGAAAGAGAAAGCAATCGTATACTCAAACCGATTGATCAAATGACAATGCCAAAACCGAAAGAATAGGAGGAAGAGAGGTGGAGTATTTGGCCAAACAACAAAATGAAGAGAGAAAAAGAATTGGGAGAAAAAGAAGAGAGAAAATGGAGTATTCGGCCAAAGCTTGAGAGAGAGAGAAGAGTAGAGAATCACCAAAACAAAACTGATTGAGGGAGGCGAGAGAATGAAGATTCGAAAAAGCAAAGAAAATCGAGAGAATGGCTACTAGAGGAGTAGAGGAAGAGGAGAAAATCGATCAATAAAGCCACTGTAGTGAAGAGCAAAACCAAAATAGACCAACACGAAAAGTACCCAAATGGTCAATAGCAATATTCGACCACCAAAACAAAGAAGTGAAAAGAAGCAAAAAGGAAAAAGTCAGAAACCAAAAATGAGGAGAGAAAACATACCAATCCCTAGCCGAATTCTTGAGTGGCTAGCATACCAATTCGACACTAACTCTCCCACACTTCAAAATCCCGAATTTTCCTCCCCAAATCACTCAATGTAACACCCCCTAAACCCAAACCATTGCCAGAATAGGGTTACGAAGCGTTACCAAACATATTGGTTAATTTACAAACAATTCATGAATAAACAACAAATATATTAAAATTAAATCATTATGTCTCTTTTATGAACCCTCAAGGCCTAAATCACGTATTATAAATGAATAGGGACTTATTCAAGTACTCCGAAAATTTTTCATAATATAATTATTTTTATTTTTATTTTTATTTTAAAAAAAAATTCAATATAACCCCTTTAAAAACATCTAACCTTCCCTACAATTTCAAATTTGCAACCAATTCAACACAACAACAACTCAACAAATACATTCTTCATCCAAATCACATTCGTTTCATAACAATATCACTAATCCATATTTTATCTAACATTATATCCATTCATACTTTCAAGTAGTATTTAAACATCTTAGTTAATTTTCATTCATATCATATATCAACTTATATTAACTTAACTAATATATTTATGAGTAGTCATATAAGCTCCTATACATGCCATATAAACCATTTAAAGTATTTATAACAAAATCTACTGGAAAATCGAGATAGTGTGACTTGAACGTGATGATCCAATCCTCTGACCCTCCCGTTAATCTACAAAGAGCAATAAACATTACAAGTAAGCTGACTATAGCTTAGTAAGTTCGTCGGCTTTAACCATAAATCTTACAAAATATTAGTTTTCCAAAATTCAAATCATATGGACATTTCAAGTAAGTTACTTTCATCTTGTAAGTCATAATCTCATTTTTTTTAAAAATTTAATAATGATAACATTATTTACATTTCTTTTTCCACACGTTATATTTACGACTTACCAACTTGTCCATTTAAGGAATGACTTACGGATTTGAGTATATCGTGATTTGAAGCCGAAGTCTAGTGAAGCACATAAGTGCTAAACGAAGTCTTATAGGCTAATCAAGCACATAAGTGCTAAATGAAGTCGAAGGCTACAATCAAGCTCATCGAGTGAATCGAAACCCCTAAAGGGTTAACTGAAACTCATATGAGTTAACGAAAGCTTGTAAGAGCTAAACAGAAAGAAAACATGAGAATTCGCAACAAATGTTGAATCTCGGTTTACTTGGGTAATTTACCGTCAATTCATCTTTTTCATTGAACGATCGTACTCATTTCCCACGTTCCGTTCCTCCGAAATACTCAGTTCAATTTCGTAACTTTTGTACAGAATTTACTTATTTTTAACAATTAACATACATAAATATTAACCACCATTCATAAAATAATATTGAGATTTAATGATTTAACTGTACGAACTTACCCGGAACAATTTGCAGTAGTTGTAGAGATTTCTGAAACTATTCCGGAATTTTCTCTTTTCCTCGTTTATCCTTGATTTATTGATCTATAATATAAATTTTTTCACTTATCAGTATTGACTTCACATTCATTCTATTTCACATCCTTAATGATTATAACCCGTTTATAAGTAACATTATCTGAAATTTCACTATTTACCTATGTATATTCAATGTTGTCCATCCGTGTCATAGTCACTAAATTATTTTTATCTTGAGCTACAGAACTCCAAATTATGATCTACTAATTTTCCCTAAAACTAGACTCATATATCTTCTTATCATAAAATTTTCAAAATTTTTGGTTTAGCTAATAAGTATAGTTTATTCTTTAAAATCACTCTTATTCTGCTGTTTGACAGTTCTAACCCTTCTTCACTAAAAATTAATTATATCCTTGTACAAAATTTGGATGATGTTCCCATTTGTTTCTATTGAAAAAAGGCTCATTCATAATTTTAAACATGTATATTTAAGCTCCTAATTATTTTTCTCCAATTTTTTTATGATTTTCCAAAATTAGAACAGGGGAACCCAGAATCATTTTGACTTTGTCTCACTAAATTTATTATATCTCATGATTTACAATTTAATTTCTTTCACCATTTCTTCTATAGGAAACTAGAGTCAATAAGATTTAATTTCATATTTTATTCATTCTCTAATTCGATTTTTACAATTTTTGGTGATTTTTCAAAGTTAGACTATTACTGTTGTCCAAAACTATTTTAGTGAAAAATGTTGATTTCCATTTTACCCCAAATTTCAGAGTTCATACAATTCAGTCCTTGCTCAACTAACCCCTCAATTAAACTAATTTTTTTCTCAATTAATACTTTACCTAGACATTATAAGTTATTTCACAACTATTTAAATTCAGAATTTCCACATAAAACCCTAACTTCAAACTCTTTCACCATTAGGTCCCAAACATTCACTTTCTATTCAATTCTTTTAATAAAATCAGCATATAAACAATTTAAAGCTCTATTTCCATGCTAAATCATCATATACTTCAAGCACATATTCATAGAAACTTTCAATTTCTTTCATGGAATCAAAAACTAATGAATTCAACAAGTGGACCTAGTTGTAAAAGTCACAAAAACACAAAAATTTCAAGAAATAATCAATAATTGAACTTACTTGCAATAAAAATATGAAAAACCAGCTTAAGAAAACCCTTCTATGGTGTTTTTGCCGATGAGAATGTAGAAAAATAAAGAGAAATCTAGATAATTCCACTTTAGTCCTAGCTTTATTAAGTAAATTTTGCAATATTCCAATTTTGCCCTTAATTCATCAATTTTTCTGCTGATTTCATGCCCCTTGCCATCCAACCCAAATAGACCTTAGGTCTATTTGCCTTTTAAACCCTCTTACCATGTAAGCTATTTAAGTATTTCCCATAATTTTACATTTGTTACAATTTAGTCCTTTTGTATTCAATTAACTATCGAAACTTTAAAATGTCTTGATGAAACTTTAATACTAACTTATTAACACTCCATAAATATTTATAAAAATATTTATGGCTCGGTTTAAAATTTTCAAAGTCTCGATACCTCGTTTTCGATTCTAATTTTTTTAATATTTATTTCTAGTACACTATTCGCTATTTCAAAAATTTGCCTAACTTCACATTTAACTTATATTAACTAAATTAATAATATTTTCTACTCATTGTCGGATTTAGTGATCTCAAATCACTGTTCTGACACCACTAAAAATTTAGGCTATTACACTCAAACAGTCCACCAATCCATTGATCCACTCCTCAAAATTCTCCTCCAATCTCTCAACCATCTAATTTGAACCCCCCCAACTCTTCAGAGTTTCGACTAAGCTAGAACAGTCCCACGACACTAGCAGCAAAATAAAACACCTTTGTGCATAGCGGGACTCGAACTCAAGACCTTCAGTAACAATGCCACGCCACCTATCCCCTAGACCAGCAGGCCCTTTCTGACATAAAATACCCACATTTATTTAAGAACCTACTGACTAGAGACAGGGCTTATCCAAAATAAAAACAAAACTTTTGCACAAGCCAAGGCTTGAATCCAAGACTTCTCAGACTCTTCTCAAAACACTTAACAACTGAAGTAGATACACACTTATGTCACAACCATACAAAAATAAATACGTAGGATTTGGGGGCATTACAACTCTACCCCCTAAAAGAAAATTTTGGCCTCAAAATTTACCTGATCAGAACAGATGAGGGTATTGTTGTCGCATTACCTCATCGAGTTCCCACGTAGCCTCCTCAGAGCTGTGATTACGCCAAATAACCTTAACCAGTGGAATAGACTTCTTTCTTAAAATCTTTACAGCGCGATCCAATATCTAAACCGGCTCTTCCTCAAAAGTCAGATATGGCTTAACCTTAACCTCCTCAACCGAAATAACATGCGTGGGATCAGAGTGGTAGTGCCTCAGCATAGAGACGTAGAACACAGCATGAATCCGGTCTAACTCTGGAGGCAACTCTAACTGATATGCAACCAGCCTCACACGTTTCAGTATGAGGTAAGGCCTAATAAACCTAGGGCTCAACTTGCCCTTCCGTCCACATCTCAGTACCTTCTTCCATGGCGAGACCTTGAGAAAAATGAAGTCTACCACAAAATACTCAATCTCCTTACGCTTCAGATCTGCATACGAATTCTGTCTGTTAATGCCACCTTCAGTCAATCCCAAATTAGCCTAACATTATCCTCAGTATCAAAAACTAACTTAGGGCCTAGAACACGTCGCTCACCTAACCCAGTCCAACACAAAGGAGTGTGATGCATGATATTCGTGACAGGTTTTAAATATTTATAATGAATCGTTCTTGAAACTAACTATTATCATGATGAAGGCAAGTGTACCTATCGAACAGTAGTATAGCTTTAGCAAGACCGGATTGTCGAACCCAAAGGAACTAAAAGTACTAATAATGACTGTCTTTTTATTATCTAGCCTAAGAATAATGGGGTTTGTTTTAACTAACTAATTAAATAAACTAAGAATTCATAAAAAATAGAATTGGAGAATTACTTTTGGAAAAATGATTGAATTAAGACAATACCTAAGGAAAAATCCACCTAGACTTCACTTGTTATTTGACTCTGAATCGGACGATTTATTCATTTGACTTGATCCGTAAAAATCCCTAAGTTATATTATTATCCCTCTCGAGACTAACAACATCTAACCCTAGGTTGAATAATTGAAATCTCTTTCTAATTAACTCCCTAGGGTTGCATTAACTCGATCTATGGATCCCCTTATTAAGTTTCACCCTAATCCGGCAAAATCTTGTCACCCTATCTCTAGGCACGCAATCAACTCTTCTTAATTATGACAAATGTACTCTTAGACAAGGTCTATTCCTCCTCTGAATAAGAGCTTAACTTGAATCAATATCCTGGAATATCAAAACAAGAATTAAGAATACATAATTAAGAATAAGTCAAATATTTATCATACAATTTAGATAATAATAACAAGATCTGTCTTAGGTTTCATTCCCCTTAGGTATTTAATGGTTTTAGTTTATAACTAAAAAGGTAAACATCTTAGAAGAATAATGAATACAAGATATAAAGAAAAACCCAAAACTCCTGAAGGGAAATTGAGGGGAGATCTTCAGTATTGATGATGAATCTAGCTTCTGATATGGATCAATCGGCTTTCCTTGAACAGTTTCCTGCTTCCCTCTCTCTGCGTCTCCTTTTCCTCCTCCTCTTGGGTGTATTTATAGGCTTTGGAATGCCTAAGAACCCACAAAATTGGCCTTTTTCGAATTGGACTAAACTTGGGCTCGGTAGGGACACGCTCGTGTGTGATTACTTCAAGCTGTGGTCAAGCCTGTTAAAGAGGAACGGGCGTCTGGTCCACCCGTGTTAGTCGTGCTTCAATTCTGCCAAATTGACACGGCCGTGTGGTCTGCCCGTGTAAGGAGGTCCAGCCCGTGTTTATTTCGTACATTGGCTCATTTTTTCCGTTTTTGGCCCGTTTCTAATTCCTTTCACTCTCTTATGCTCACCTAAGTATAAAACAGGAAATATAGGCATTAGAAGCATCGAATTCAGCAATTTTAAAGAAAAATCATCCATAAAATGTGCTAAGCATGGGATAGAAATATGTATAAATTACGGTTTATCAAATACCCCCACACTTAAGCATTTTCTTGTCCTCAAGCAAAAATCCTCAACTCATAATCAAAATAAATTCTTCTCAACTTTTAATTTCTATCGATAATATCTCAAAATAATCCATAGGTAATCATACATTGAAAATTCAACTAAAAGAACATCAAAGTTTCAAAAATTCCAAGTTAAGTATTTTATCATGAAAACATAGGTGTCTCCCCTCGTCTAAGTAATTACCTTTGATTCAAAATGTCACAGAGTTTCACATCCTCACTAAAGATTCACTCAAATCACTCGAGGTGTTTAAGGACAATAAATGAAGCACTCAATAGTCAATAATGAAAATTCATTACTATAGGCTTGCATGAAAATCAAATCTCCACCACTATAAATTGAGATGAAACATCAATCAAAAGGTCTTTAGAGGGTTGTAACGTGGCTTTGGTTAAAGGGTGTGGTCACAAGCTGAAAGAAAGGGTTAGAATCAAGATTGAATTGAAAAATTACCTAACTAGAAAAATGACTAGTCATCAATTGCGTACAACAAAGTTTTTTTCTCAGAATATAGAATTTAACTTCTCTAGCTCAAAAGATCACTACTACTAATATGTATACATGTATATATATATTTATATTTTTTTTAATAACAAATCAAATTACAAAATAGGATAAAACATAGCTAAACAATTATTCCAACTCAAATCTTGACAAAAATAGGGATCAAATTAATTTAGAGAATTTCAACAATAATGAGTTATGGGTTAGTATTGAGGGTAAATCAATAAATGGGTTGTTAGGCTCAAGGGGTTTCACTAAGGGTTAATTGTGAAGGTAGGCTTTTATGGAGTGAGTGGGTTAAACCTAAGTGTCTTTCTCATTTTGACATATCAAATCAAATAGTGTGGTCTTGACATGCATAATCAAGCAAGTTCTAGAATAACAATTCAATATTGATGCACTCATAATGAAAGTGAGCATGAAAGAAATAATAGATGCTCTAAAGGCTCAAGATCTCACAAAAATTATGGCTTTTTTATGTTTATACTTGTGAATTCCAACTCAGGATAATACCTAAACTTAAGGAAACAACCTAAAAGTTTTCAATTCTTCAAAAATCAACTTATCATGCTTGATTCCCTGATGTCTTAAAGTTTAAACAATCAATGCATAAATGCCTATATTTTAATTCAAGATATATCAATAAAAGTCATAAATCAATCAAAATTTATCCTAACATGATATGATAGCTTTTCAAGAGAACAAGGCAATCATTCAGGGATTTTTCTGATAGTGAAATGAATACCCCCCCACACTTAAGATGTACATTGCCCTCAATGTACAAAGATAGATATGTAGAAAAGAATATAAATATAAGAAAGGGAGAGAAGTGAAACTTCCTGAGTTATGAATGAATTTCCTTGAGCTGGAGTTTTGGAGAATAATCGGCGTGAGGGTGGAGAAGGATACTCCGGTGGTGGTAGAGGTTCATTAGTCCATAAGTCCTGTGCCAAATGAATATTATATCTAGCAGTAGCTATGGTCGTGGTCGAGCAGGACATGGCAGTCGTGGAGAACCTTTCCCAGTGGAGTTTCAAGTTCCTAAGTAATGGTGAGCTTCATAGCTCTTTATAACTGTGCTAAAATCAGGAACTTTTTAGGGAATATTAGGAAGAATAATTACTCATAAAGAATTAACCAAGATTTTTTTATAAAACCTAAAATAGTAACAAAAAGGAAATAACATTTAAAAGTTAAAGGTGAAATTAATAAAAACATAAAATAAAAGTAAAAATAAAATAAAATTAAACATCATCATCGTCGGATGGCTCGTGAGGTGGTGGTGGCCTTGAGATGTGAAAGTGCTGACAAATCTGCTGTAGAGTAGCATCAATGTTATCAAATCGTTGAAAACACTGCTGCTCAAATTGAGTGAGGCGCTTAGAGATGTCAGCATTTGAAGCTGCCACATGAACTGGACGATGGGAGCGTGGTGGCTGAGACGCTGTGTCCTCGTGCTGTGGAGGGACATTATCAGTAATGTCCTTGGGGGCCTCCTCCTTGGTAGATTGGGTGAGACAATATTGAAAAGGGTAGGTTCCTCGGAGCCTTTCAATCATCCTCATGCTTAGCATGTTCGAGATTCCTTGTGGAGACATCTAGCCAATGAAGGTCAAGGATAATTCTTAGGCCATGGTGTCGAGGATCCTGAAGTGTCACGCCAGTCGTGTCACATAGGGCCCAATAGAGATTACCCCCTTCCTATGTTGCTCCGTCTGGTGTTGAATGGCAAGGGCAACAAAATAAGCAAGGTCGATGACGTGCCAGCGTGACATACACCATAGAAAGTAGGCATCGTGAGTGTTGACGATGTCAGTGCTCTCTCGCCTTCTCGTTAACGTGTGAGCCAAAATAGCGTATAGGTACCTCAGGGACGGAGAGAGAACCGATGCCTTGGAGCAGCTAGGACTGTAGGAGGTAGCGCCAAGGGCCAAAGCATGCCAGCACTTCGAGGGAGAATGATGGATGTGGCGATTGAGAGTGGAGTTCATTCTCCTCCATGAACTCTTCAATGTAAAGGCCTAGTGCTGTACCAAATTCTGGGACGCTCAACTGGCGGATTAAACCACCGAGGCGAAATTGGAATGTCCACAGATCATCAAAACGGGTCATCACGGTCTGAAGATGAAATGTTGAGCATAATTCCATCGTGAGCTCGAGACACGTCGACTCGATGATCCCAAAGAAAAGCTCCTAAGGGTCGGTGGTTAGGAGGGCCTGAATCGCATTAGCCAACTGAACTTGTTCTACTGCAGCCCAGTTGATGCAACAGCCTACAATTAAAGGTCGGGCCCGGAGTATTTGGAAAAGTTCTTCATGGGGCCGAATGGGGAACTGCAAGAAAGGGTTACGAATTTCCGCGGTAGGACCCGAGGAAGATGACGCTCCCTTCCTTTTCTTTGAAGCAGGGACGGCGGCCTTTTTACCACTTGAAGACGACATTGTATACATGTAATATAAAAAAGAATAAAAGTAGGTAAACGAATTTGAAAAGGAAAAAGCCATGAATTTGAACTAACAATTTCAGCCAAAACTACTAATACTAACAAAACTTAACCAAAATAATCAATTTGATAGCATAATTTCATGACATTAGTATGGTAATAGCATGAGAATGAGCATAGTAATGCCATGGGTATGACAATAGAATGAGGCTTTCCTAACAACTCGATTCAACATGAAATGTATGATAAATAACCTAAGAATGCAAATTAAATGATAGAATAATGAGCAAAATGAAAATAGTATGAGAAAAATGAAGATTATTTTGATAATAAGCATTAAAAATAAGTAAAATAGAAGTGAAAAGAGGAAACAAATGCTAAGGGAGAGAGATTGGGCGTCAAAAATGGAGTGGGAAGCGACGCACGGATGTGGTAAGGAGGCCGTGTGAACTTGTAACGGCTAGGGTTAGGGATTTTGAGTGAAGAAGACAATGAATAGTACAGGGTTTTTATAGATTTTGGGACACACGGCCAGAGGACACGCCCGTGTTCCCCAATTTTTGTCCGTGTGATTCGCGAATTTTAAATTTGGGCGCGTTTGACAATTGGCCCACGCCCGTGTTCCTTAGGCGTGTGGGTGCGCATGGTCGTGTCAGACGGCCTTGTCTATCTTCATTTGCTTCTCCCACGCCCGTGTTAATCTAACAAGTTCGAACACAGTTGCTTGGCAAGGGCGTGTCGCATGCCTGTGTTAATTTGACAGGTTTGGCCACGGTTTCAAGGCACGAGCGTGTCACAGGCGCGTGTTGTTTTGGCAAGTTCACCCACGGCTATGTCGCAAGGTCGTGCCGATTTATCGTAGCACGTGCTAGGGAAAATCTTTGCCCTGTTTCCACACGGCCTAAGGCACGCCCGTGTGCTAGGCCATGTCTGTGTGGGAAACCTATATTCAAGAGCTTCATTAGTAAGTTAGGTGTTTAAACACTAAAATTTAAAGAAGTTAATATAGTTAGTGCTTGGGTTGCCTCCCGAGAAGCACTTATTTATAGTCTAAGCTTGACTTAACTCTCCATTGAATGGTCATGGTGGTTCGAGGAGTTTATACTCTTCATTCCTGCTGTGAATCTCATCAAAATAAGGTTTTAGGCGGGTATTGTTTACCTTAAAAGTGCCGAACTTGGGATGACTTACCTCGACTACACCGAATGATAAAATGCTAAGTACCGTAAGAGGAATTTTTCATTCGGTTTGGCAGTAACAATGTGAGGATCTGCGGTATCTAATAAAACTTTATCTCTAACCTTAAGTTGATTTAGAAAGGTATTGAGCTTGTTCTGGCGTAGTTTTGGTTTATCGTGTGTTCACAGTTTATGCGTCCGCCATTCATCTAGATTCTCGATTTATAGCCTTCATTCTTCATGAATGGGTCCTTTACTATTGCTTGAAAATGGTTTATGTACTTCCTTCAAACACATTTCCTGCAAAGTAGGTTGCACCATATTGTCAGTTTTAGTAGAATGGTTTAGACAATCACCTTCAATTTTTGATGTGTTGCCAGAATTGCGAGCTTAAATGGTGATTGTTTTGTCTCCCACACGAAGTGTGAGGTCACCTGTGGCAACATCAATAATCGTTCTAGCAGTTGCTAAAAAGGGCCTTCCTAAAATCAAAGGAGTGTTGCTATCCTTCTCTATGTCTAGAACAACGAAGTCAACGGGAAATATAAATTTATCGATTTTAACTAGCACATCTTCAATAATACCCCTAGGAAATCTTATAGTTTTATCTACTAATTGAATGCTCATCCTAGTCTGTTTGGGTTTCCAAAGACCTAGTTGTTTAAACATTTTGTAAGGCATGACGTTAATACTAGCCCCTAAATCAGCTAATGCATTATTAACATCTAAACTACCAATTAAGCAAGAAATTGTAAAACTCCCTGCATAATTATCATCCACAAGATGCATTATTAACATCTTGCCTTGGTTCTGGTTCAAGTGTCACTAACCCTTCCTCATCTTGACTAGTAATCGCGTTGAGTTGCTCCTTTGGGTTAGATTCTGTGTTGCTTGGCAAGCTATCTTGTGGTCGTTCAAAAATCAACTTGGCAAGCTATCCAATCTGAGTTTCGAGCCCTTGGATCGATGCTTGTTGATTCTTAAGTGTTGTCTCGGTATTTTGAAAATGGGTTTTTTACACCGAGATAAACTTTGAGAGCATCTCTTTAAGGTTCGGCTTCTTTTCCTGTTGGTAGGGTGGTTGTTGGAAACCCGGAAGATGTTGTGGCCTTTGATTTCCTTGACCGGCCCACAAGAAATTGGGATGGTTCCTCCAACCTGCATTATAAGTGTTACTATATAGGTTATTTTGGGATCTAGAGTTATTGTTACCCATATATTGGACTTATTCCTCTTTGATGCTAGGGTTAAAGGGTTGATATTCTGTGCACGCTCCTCCTCCATTCGAATCACACCTCATCATTGGATGTACCTGAGTAGAACCATACAAACCGTCAATCTTTTTATTTAAGAGTTCTACTTGGTTAGATAGCATAGTAACCGCGTCGAGGTTGAACACACCGGCTGCTTTCGTCGGCTTTGTTCTCATAACTTGCCACTGATAGTTATTCAGTGACATCTCCTCAATAAATTCATAAGCCTCTTCAAGTGTTTTGTTATTGATGGTTCCCCCGGCTGCTGCATCAATCATCTGTCTTGTCGAGGGGTTCACACCATTGTAGAATGTTTGAACTTGCAACCATAGAGCTAGTCCATGGTGAGGACACCTTTGCAGTAGGTTCTTGTATCTTTCCCATGCATCATAAAGAGTTTCTAAGTCCATCTGCACAAACGAAGAGATATCATTACATAATTTGGTCGTTTTAGCCGGTGAGAAATATTTTAATAAAAAAATTGGGTCATTTGTTCCCAAGTAGTAATTGACCCTCGTAGTAACGAGTTCAACCACTGTTTAGCTTTGTTCCTCAATGAAAAAGGGAATAACCGAAGGTGAATAGCATCGTCAGAAACGCCATTAATTTTAAATGTATCGTAGAATTCTAGGAAATTTGTCAAGTGAGTGTTTGGATCCTCATCTTGCAAACCATCAAATTGAACAAATTGCTGTATCATTTGAATAGTGTTAGGTTTTAATTCAAAATTATTCGCAGCAATAGCAACCCTATCTCTAGGCGCGCAATCAACTCCGATTAATTATGACAAATGTACTCTTAGATAGGGTCTATTCCTCCTCTGAATAAGAGCTTAACTTGAATCAATATCCTGGAATATCAAAACAAGAATTAAGAACACATAATTAAGAACAAGTCAAATATTTATCATACAATTTAGATAATAATAATAAGATCTGTCTTAGGTTTTATTTCCCTTAGGTATTTAGGGGTTTTAGTTCATAACTAAAAAGGTAAACATCTCAAAAGAATAATGAATAGAAAACATAAAGAAAAACCCAAAACTCCTGAAGGGAAATTGAGGGGAGATCTTCAGTCTTGATGATGAATTCGACTTCTGATATGGATCAATTCCTTGAGCAGTTCCCTGCTTCCCTCTCTCTGTGTCTCCTTTTCCTCCTTCTCTAGGGTGTATTTATAGGCTTTGGAATGCCTAAGAACCCTCAAAATTTTCCTTTTCCGAATTGGACTAAACTTGGGCTCGGTAAGGACACGCCCGTGTGCGATTACTTTAGGCCGTGGTCAAGCATGTTAAAGTGGCACGAGTGTGTGGTCCACCCATGTGAGTCGTGCTTCAATTCTGCTAAATTGACACGATTGTGTGGTCTGCCCATGTGAGGAGGTCCAGGCCGTGTTGATTTCATACATTGGCCCATTTTCTCCATTTTTGGCCCGTTTCTCATTCCTTTCACTCTCCTATGCTCACCTAAGTATAAAACATGAAATTAAGGCATTAGGAGCATCGAATTCACCAATTTTAAGGAAAAATCATCCATAAAATGTGCTAAGTATGGGATAGAAATATGAATAAATTACGGTTTATCAAAGTGCGACACCTACGACCATATAATGCCTCGTAAGGTGTCATCTGAATGCTAGACTGATAGCTATTGTTATAAACAAACTCTACTAGCGGCAAGTAATCCTCCCAACTGCCTCGAAAATCAATCACACAACTCCTTAACATGTCTTCCAGCATCTGAATCACCCTCTCTTACTGACCATTTGTCTTAGGATTGAATGTAGTACTGAAGTCTAACCTTGTACCCAGAGCTTCATACAACTTCTTCCAAAACTGATATGTGAAGAGAGGATCCCTATCAGATATTATGGAAACCGGTACCCCATGCAGTCTTACTATCTCGAGACACATACAGTTTAGCCAACTTTTATAAAGAGTAATTAGTACAAACTGGTATGAAATGGGAAAATTTGGTCAATCGATCCACGATGACCCATACTAAATCCTTCTTAATAAGCGTTAAGGGCAGCCCACTAACGAAATCCATAGTCATTCTCTCCCACTTCCAAAGCGAAATTTTAACTGGCTAAAGCAACCTTGAAGATAATTGATGTTTAGCCTTAACCTGCTGGCAAGTTAGACATTTACTCACAAAGTCGATAACTTCATGCTTAAGACCCGGCCACCAATACAACTCACAAAGGTCACGGTACATCTTACTTCTACCAGGATGTATAGCATAAGGGCTACTATGCGCCTCTCGCAGTATAGACTGCCTCAAGTCGGTATCCTTCGGTACACAGATCCTCCCACGGAAACAAAGCAACCCTTCACTTTTCAGCCCAAAATCCACAGTATCCCCACTCTCCGCTTATAGAAAACGAAGATCCAGCGACTTGTTTTCCAATTGTCTACCCTTAATCTGCTCAATCCACATCAGTTTAACTTGAAGCTCAGCCAACAAGCTAGCATCATCAAATAAACTGAGGCGAGCAAACATCACCCTCAAATCAGTTATAGCTCTACGATTTAGTGCGTTTGCCACCATATTAGCCTTCTTAAGGTGGTATTCGATTGTACAGTCATAGTCTTTTAGCAGCTCAATCCATCTACGCTGCCTAAGATTTAGCTCCTTCTGAGTAAGGAGATACTTGAGGCTCTTGTTATCAGTGTAAATGATACACCTCTCACCGTATAGATAATGCCTCCAAATCTTCAATGTGAATACCACCGCAGCCAACTCCAAATCATACGTCGGATAATTCGCTTCATGTGTCTTAAGCTGACGGGACGCATATTCAACCACCTTACCCTCTTACATTAACACACATCCCAACCCAACATGTGATGTATCACTATAGACAGTGAACTTTTTCCCTGACTCTAGCTGAATCAAAACAAAATCCTCAGTCAGTACCTTCTTGAGCTTCTCCAAGCTCTCCTGCAATGCATCAGTCCAGTTAAATGGCAGCCCTTTAAGCAACAACTTAGTCAGAGGTGCTACTATCAGTGAAAACCTTTCAACAAATGTCGATAATAGCCTGCCAGTCCCAGAAAATTATAGATCTTACATACAGTCTTAGGCGGCTTCCAATCCAGAATAGCTTAAATTTTCCAAGGATCAACCCTAATCCCCTCAGCAGATACCACATGGCCCAGAAATGTTACATCCCGTAACCAAAACTTACACTTACTGAACTTGGCGTACAATTGTTTCTCCCTCAGAATCTACAGAACAACTCGGAGATGTTCATCGTGTTCATCTTCAATCCTCCAAATACACCAGGATGTCATCAATAAAAACCACCACGAACCGGTCCAAATAGGGCTGGAACACTCGGTTCATCAGATCCATAAAAGCCGCTAGTGCATTCGTCAGTCCAAACGGCATCACTAGGAACTCGTAATGACCATAATGAGTCCTAAATGTTGTCTTGTATACATCGGTCTCCTTGACTTTCGATTGATGGTACCCTGATCAGAGATCAATCTTAGAGAAAACTAAAGCTCCTCAAAACTGGTCGAACAGATCATCTATCCTCCACAGGGGGTACTTATTCTTAATGGTCAATTTATTCAATTACCGGTAATCAATGCACATACGCATGGACCCATCGTTCTTTTTTACAAACAAAATCGGTACTGCCTATGGAGACACACTAGGTCAGATGAACCCTCGATCCAATAACTCTTGAATCTGAGCTTTAAGCTCCACAAGCTCCTTCGGTGCCATTCTATAAGGGGCAATAGACACTAGAGCTGTACCAGGTAAGAGCTCAATCCCAAAGTCAACTTCACGGTTTGGAGGTAACCCAGGTAGCTCATCGAGAAAAACATCTGGCAAGTCTTTAATTATTCTGATATCCTTAACAAAAGGAACCCCTAAATCAAAAAGACTAATGTAGGCCAGGTACGCCTGCAACCAATCCTTACTAACTAACTTCTCTGCCCTTAATGCAGAAATCACATTTAACTAATAATTCCGACGTTCCCCAATTACAACTACCTCGTCATCCTCCACAGTTCTCGGTACCATCCGTTTAGTAGCACAATCCAAGCTCACATGATGCTCAACTAACCATTCCATTCCCATAATTAAGTCAAATTCTCCAAAAGGAAGTTCCATCAAATTTGCCAAAAAGATGACTCCTTAAACCTCTAAAGGTACATTTCTGAACAGTTTATTTACCCTCACTGACTGCCCCAATGGACTCAACACAGTAACCTCACTAATAGTACTTTCAACCAAGATACCAAAGTCTTAGACACATTACAGGCTATATAGGAATGAGTAGATCCTATATCTATCAATGCAGTATAAGGTACATTATAGATAAAGAACATACCCATGATAACATCTGGGCCATCTCCCTCCTCTCGGTGACGTGCAGCATAAACCAAAGCTGGCTGCCTTGCCTCAGTATAATCAGCACCTCTACCCGATGCTCTCTGACCGCGGCCCAAACCATTACCACCCCTGGCCTGACCACGGCCCCTTGGTGGCTGCTGAACACCCCTCGGCCGCTGTACAGTACCTAAACTTGTAGCTCGCATCTGATCGAGTCTCTGTGGACAATCTCTGATACAATGCTCCAATGATCCGCATCTTCAACATGCCCCAATCCTTTTTTAGCACTCGCTCTGATGGCGTCTCCCACAATTAGCACAGGGCTGCAGTCCATAGCAACAATAGGGGCCCCAACTCTAACTGGCCCATCAACTCTAGCTTTTTCTTAGGCCTCAGAAAGGAACTTGAGGGCTCCGAATCCCTCTTATTCCTACCTCTCTTCTTCTCATAATTCTGGCGCTCAGCGCACTTGACCTCCCCTACGATCTTCGCCTTATTAACCAAAGCAGAAAAATCTTGCTCCTTCTGTGGAGTTATCAGAACCCGTAGACTATCCCTGAGGCCGTTCTTGAAACGAACACACTGCTTGTACTCGGTTGCCACCATCCCTCGTGCATAGTAGTTTAATTGTAAAAATTCAACCTCATATTCAACCACTGATTTATCCTCTTGAGTTAGATTCAGAAACTCTCTCCTTCGGGCATCCACATAACTAGCACCTATATACTTTTCTTGGAAAGCAGTCTTTAAAAATTCCCAGGTCAGTCAATTGGGCCGAGTGCCCTTTTTAATCGTGAGCCACCACTGGTAAGCCTCATCTCACAGCAGTGACACTGCTCCCTTTAGTTTCTACTCGGGGGTACAGTTGAGATCATCCATGATCCTCTCTGTGGCCTCAATCCAATATTCAGCCACATTCATGGCAACTCCAGTAATACCCTTAAAAATCTCAGCTCCACTTGACCGGAGTCGTTTCGTAACTGACCCACGACCGATAGGACCAGTATTGGGCCCAGCGACCCTATCCAGAATCAGTAACATAGCTTGGGACAATGTGTCGTCCCCAACTGCACCATCATGAGACCAATCTCAGTCACAGGTGAAGTCGGTGCCTCTCTAGCCTCAACATTAGGCATGTGGGCAGATGTTGAAGACCCAGCTCGAGCACCTCCACGGCCTCCGTCGTGGCCTCTTGTACCCTTTCCACGAGTACTCTAGTGCTCATTATCGAATTACGTTTTATCTGTATTAACAATTTTATACATTACTTTATAGTTTCAGTGTTTATTAACGGATATTTTATGGAAACAATATCAGTAATTCAGAGTTTATTTTCGCAGATCATAGTCTTACTACAGTTTTTAATATACCCTAAATAGAGTATTTTAGTATAATCTACCACTTACAATAGTCTTATTATTTCAATTTAAACAGACAACGATTTCAGAAGACTTACAAAATCGGCGCCAGAGACTCGGTGTACCACACATTCAGTAAAACATTTCAAAAATACCTTAAATTATTTGAAACAGTTCTTTTTAGAAATTCCAAGTTAAAAAAAAAACCCAAGTCCACAATCGAGTTTTGCAACCTAGCTCTGATACCACTAAATGTAACACCCCAAATTCGGCCTAGATGTTATGGCTGAATCTGGCGATATCACATTGAAGTGTTTTTCGCAAAGTATAATCTCGTTGAAAACCCATTCTTTATTTAACCGCTTTATGTGATATTAAGATACGTTTATTATTTTCAAAATGAAAGGTGTTTGTCGAAAAGTCAATCATATTAAAAAGTTATTATTATTAATTTATTTTTAAATGTCATTACTTTCTGAAGCTCTTAAAATAGGTTTCGTATTCGTGGTGTCTTTGAAAAACATTTATTTATTTTTTTAAAATTCGCGTCATTTTCCTATTGCTAGTAGTTATAAATCAAGCAAATAACAATCCCACATTAAAAATAAAAACCAAAGAGGCCTTATTACAATAAAATACCCAGAATAAAATTACTTATAATTTAAAATCAATTAAGGAAGTAAGTGCGGTTATATGGCCACCTTTGAGTCCCTCGCAGCACTGATCCACCTAAGTCTAAGGATTACCTGTACAGATAAATAGATGTGTGAATTAAGAAAACTCAGTGTGTAATCTCATAACAATTTAACAAACAGTGAGTATACGCAATCTGACCTATATTAGTGACAGTTCAGTATCAGTTAGGGACTTAACCCGTTAAAGTATCAGAATCAGTTTAGGCCAGAGCCCATCTTAATAATAGTACAGTACAAATATGCAATCAAGAGATCCTACCCAGCCAACCTCTACACTCGATCTCCATCCAACCCTGCACTCCATGTGGGGATATAATCAACTCACCCATCCCTACACTCCAAGTAGTACTGGTTGCGGCACTAAACAATATTTGCAGCAGAGTTGCCAGTACAGTACACTTCCTCCAATTATAATAAAACTCATCCCCATGCAACATATCATGCATCATGTCATGTCGTGTCATAATATCATACGTGTATTCAATATGTTTAAAGTGGCATACTCAAACATAATCATATATCTCATAGGGGCACAATAGTTATTTTATCGATTAGGGGTCCAGGTACACTTACTGACCCAACAGAAAATCCACAGCCATCTCGGGCGATCCGTGCAACATTAACAGTTAAACAATGAAAATGGGCCCAAGGCCCATACGTCCGTATGGCCCACCTAGCCTAGAAATGGTTTTGGCCATGAGAGTTACACAGCCTGGCCCCAAAATTCACTACACGTCTGTGTGGTTTGCCCGAGTGAGACCCACATTCTCGTGGGGCCCACACGACCCAGTTCAGCCCAATGAGGCCCAAAACGGTTTAAGCCCATGAAATCGCTCATGATGGCCTCTACGATCAACCGCCCATGTTTAGTCAAATAGACTACCACACGAGCGAGCGTATGCTCGTGTAGCATCATCATTCACTTATTCCAACTTTTGCCGATTTCCACAGTTGGAATGGAGATTACACACCTTGCTTGCGAAAGTGTGCACACCCCTCTTGAGCACTTCAATCCTAGATTCAATCATAGCACACCATTAGTCTCTACACGATAGGGTTAAAACGACCCCTCTTATAATATTTATCTAAAAGATAAATTACCACTTGCCTTAGTCGACCGATTTAGGCTTGCACCCTATACCCGTTACAAGAGATTGATTACCAACCCTTTAAAGATTACCTACATTCCAACCAAACTTAATAACCATTATTGTACACGCACATAGTCTGAACCAAGCGCATAACTACTTGCCGAAGGTGTAAAGCTAATAATAGGAGACAGAAGCAATTGGCCTACACTCAGCCCAAGCGCGACAAACACACAGTACAACAGAGGCATAGGCTCACACCACCACACTCCTAGTAAATCGACGGTAAAATAAGATGTTAGATACAAGACCAGCATGGTAGAGAAAGGAAAAAAAAAGAGAAAGCAACCGTACACTCAAACCGATTGATCAAATGACAATGCCAAAATGGAAAGAAGAGGAGGAGGAGAGGTGGAGTATTCGGCCAAACAACAAAATGAAGAGAGAAAAATAATTGGGAGAAACAGAAGAGAGAAAAAGGAGTATTTGGCCAAATCTTGAGAGAGAGAGAGAGAGAGAGAGAGAGAGAGAGAGAGAGAGAGAAGAGTAGAGAATCAGCCAAAACAAAACGTATTAAGAGGGAAGAGAATAAAGATTCAGCAAAAGCAAAGAAAACCGAGAGAATTGCTGATAGAGGAGTAGAGAAAGAGGAGAAATCGATTAGTAAAGGCACTTTAGTGAAAAGCAAAACCAAAATAGACCAACACAAAAAGTACCCGAATGGTCAATAGCAATATTCGACCACCAAAACAAAGAAGAGAAAAGAAGCAAAAAGGAAAAAGTCAGGAACCGAAAATAAGGAGAGAAAACATACCAATCCCTAGCCGAATTCTTGAATGGCTAGCATACCAATTTGGCACTAACTCTCCCACACTTCAAAATCCCAAATTTACCTCCCCAAATCACTCAAACTGTCCACCAATCCCTTGATCCACTCCTCAAAACTCTCCTCCAATCCCTCGACCATCTAATTTGAACTTCCCCCAAACTCCTTAGAGTTTCGGCTAAGCTAGAACACTCTCATGGTACTAGCAGCAAAATAAAACACCTTTGCACATAGTAGGACTCGAACTCAAGACCTTCAGTAACAATGCCATGCCACCTATCCCCTAGATCAGCAGGCCCTTTCTGACATAAAATACCCACATTTATTTAAGAACCTACTGACCAGAGACAGGGCTTATCCAAAATAAAAATAAAACTTTTGCACAAGTCAAGGCTTGAGCCCAAGAATTCTCAGACTCTTCCCAGAACACTTAACCACTGAAGAAAATACACACTTGTGTCACAACCATACAAAAATAAATACGTAGGATTTTAGGGCGTTACACAATCCAAGGTTTTATCTTTATTTTAAATATTGTATTAGAGCATTAGATGGAACTCATGTTCATGTATCCGTTCCACTTAGCGTTCAAAGAAGATTCCATAGTCGTAAAAGGGAGACAACACAAAATGTATTGGCTGTCATTACATTTGATTTGAATTTTTTTCCTATATTCTAGCTAGTTGAGAAGGTAATGCACATGATTCTTGTATTTTAAGTGATGCACTTTCACGCCCAGTAGGATTAAGAATTCCGGAAGGTAAGAATTAACATTAAATACCAAATAGTTCAAGTAAGCTCATAATTTATTAGTAATAATTATGTTTTGTAAAATTGTAGGTAAATATTATCTTGCTGATGCTGGATATGGCATCCAAAATGGATATTGCATCCAAAATGGATATATTACCCCATATCGTGGCATCCAATATCATTTAAAAGAGTTTAATGATCAAGGGTCAGAATATGTAAAGGAGCTTTTTAATCTTCGTCATTCATCATTGCGAATTGCTATTGAGCTTGTTTTTCGGATTTTGAAGAAACAATTTTGTGTGTTAGATACTGAACCATTTTGGAATTTTCAAACTCAAGTAGATATAGCTTTGGCTTGTTATATCATTCATAATCATATAATGGGAGTTGATCCTAGTGATTTACTTAATCAAGGATTATATAAGGAGCTTGAGCTTGATTTGATAATACCAACTCTTACAGAGTGACAAGAAAGAGAAAAAGCAAGAGAATGGTCTATTAAGAGAGAGTAAATTGCACAAACTATTGGATTGATTATATGGCTTGAAATTTTAGGTAGGTTTAGGGCTTAAGGTTAATTTTTTCTATGTTATGTATGTTTTAGCATTAAAAACTTTATTTTTTTTAATGTTGGTTGGATATTGATATTGAAATTTGTTTGTTGGATTTTGAAATTATTATGTTTTAAAGTTGTTGGATATTGAATTTATTATGTTTTAAGCTTGTTGGATATTGAAATGATTGACAATGAAAATTATTAATGTAGAATGGGTCAGGGCAACAAAGAAAGGACAACCAAGCAATTCAGGTGGACAAAACCAATGGAATATATTTTTTCTCAAAATTCTAGCAGATGGGGCCCAAAAAGGAAATAAGCCTTCTAACACTTTCAAAGCAGTTTCTATTAATCGAGTAGCTATAGCTATTTCTGAAAAATTCCAAGTTCAATGTGATTCTAAGCATGTGGAAAATCATTTGAGGACTGTAAAAAATCAATGGCAAATAATATGCAATTCGAGCCAAAAGTGGTTTTGGATGGGATGATAACATGAAAATGATCACATGTGATAGATCGACATATGATACAATAGTAATGATAATATATTTATATATATGTTAAATATATCTTAGCATTATATTATTTACTTGTTATCCTAATTATGTATAATATCCAACAAGCACACAAGAAGTATGAACCATTTTTTAATAAAAGCATTTATCATTATGATGAAATGGCTTTGGTTGTTGGCAAAGATATGGTAATAAAGAGTTTTGCTAGAACATTTGCTGACATAGACTTGGATGACATTAACCAAGATTCATTGCCTATAGACTACGACATTAAGGAGATTGAGGTAAGAGCAAATGTATCTTCATCTGGCACATTTGAATGTAAAAGAAAAAATGTTCAAGAAAGTGTCACTGATGAAAATATTAAATTTTTGGGTGAACAACTTGGCAAGATTGCAAATGCATTGGAACAATTTACTGCAGATAAGACACCACATCTTTACGAAGAAATGATGTCGATGGAGGTGGAAGGATTTGATGACGGCTTCCTTTGTAGTGTGTTTGATTATCTTGTGAGTCGTGAATCGGAGGCCAAAACCTTCTTAGTCAAAAGTACGAAGCATAGACTTCAAAAATTTTCTCAAGGTTGAAGATATATATGCTTTAATGTGGTGTAGTACTAATTATATGGTGTAATACTAGTTATGCACTTGGACAATATTGTAATTATCATGTGGTGTACTACTAATTATGTATTTGGATAATATTCTTAATTTGTAATTATCATGTGGTGTACTTCTAATTTGTAATATTAGTTATGGAAAATATTATAGTTATCATGTGGTAATTTGTAATATTAATTGTGGTTTGAAAGCTAATTTATTATTATTTAATATTTATTTTTTATTTTTTATAACATAATTAGGAATCATGTATTCGCTTTAGTTGTTTTCAATTTATGATTATTTATATATTTAATTTGATGTATTTATAAATAAATTGTTGCAATATATGTAAAAAAATGTAAAATATAAATTTAATAGATATAAAATAAACTCAATTAAACAAAGAAAAATAATAAATTCTCAAATGTATGTTTGATTCATTTAAAAGCAGTTTTCTGAAATATTTTCAAGAAATCTGCTAACCAATAAAATATATTTTACATAGATTCATCCAAATACCAGAAAATATTAACTTTTCCAGAAAAATAATTCATTTTCTAGAAATCATTTTCCAGAAACCATTTTCAGTCAAACAAATGGAGCCTAAGTCTTAGAACAATCAGCAAAGTCAACATAGAGAAAGATATTTCTATGACCAAGCGAAGTCCTACATTTCCTTTAAGTCCAGAGTTCTTTTGTATCACCTATTCAGTGTTTATGCCTCGCCTGGATCCCTCGCTTCGCCACTACACACTGTGTGATCTAACTATCTACAGTGTTTAGAAATGAGTGTGTGAGTTCTTGCAAGCTCAGTGAATGTACAGAAAAAAACTACATAGCATGACAAAAACATAAGTTAGACAAGAGCTTTGTCAAGGTTACTGTTCTGCGAACTGGGTTCGCCATATCTATGTAAAGCCTAGTTTATGGATACTTGTTGTTAGTTAACTTAAAACAGTAAAACATAGTATTTTGGAAAACACAATCTTATTCTCACATTCTTTTGTTGGATAAATGGAGCTCTTTATGACTCCTCACTTTGACTCTAAGAGTTTGTCATATCCCATAAGTGTAGTGCTAAGCTAACACTTCCATAACACCAGCATGTCTCATTGAGTGAAGCTTGGCTTATTATTGCCTTATTTCTCCTAACCTGTCCTAGGGTCTCTCACCCAAATCACAAAACACAAAGGTGAATACTCACAATCTTATAGCATGCCATTATATCCAACGGTTGTAAAAGACTATAGTGTAGCATTTACTTAAACATAGAACTCACAAATAACGAGGAGCTCGCAAAACACTATTCATATTTAGCTCGCATTATAGAGATTGCATATCACTGTTTATGAAACCACATAATTAAACACAATCACAAAATAGAGTTTAGAGAAGAATATTTCCCGAAACTTAGGATTAAGCCCTAAGTCCTGATTAACACTATGGTTCGCACTTACTTGTGGCGATCCCAAAACACTCACCAGTTTGTTGAAAGCTTTAAACAAGCTTTGTTTTTCCATTATATTTACTTGTAAATAACTCTGTTAGGTTCGCAACTTCACAAATATACACAAGTTACTAATAGACGAAGCACATTAAAACTAATACATAAACGTAAGTGAACCTAGGTTCGCACATACTAGTCTTTTGGCGAACCTAGCCTCTTTCATTGTGAACCTTCTTAAAAATTTTAAAATTACTTTCAATAGATAAATAGAGTTTTACCTTAAATTTTAAGAGCTAAGTTCTAGGTTCTTGATTTCGTAGAAACAAGAGAAAGAAGTAATAGATGAAGAATTTTGAGAGAGTTTTTTCATTCAAAGGAATATGAAATTTCAATGAAAAAAGCTTAATTTATAGGCAGTAGGTGTCTTGATGATCTTAGCTTGCCCTAGTAGACATAAGAAAGATTTACGCGCATGGGTAGTGTTGTGAATAGGAAAATAAGTTGACTTTCTACCTTTGGTATAACTACTCATTGGCCACTCCTAATAATTTTTTTTTACCCTCAATACCCTACTTTCACTCTTGACCTAAGCCAACGACCATAGCTCGCCAAGCCCACTAGCAACCCTTGCTTGCCAAACCCCAAACTCTTAAGCCTTATTTTGAGATGTTACCGATGAAATCACTAAACTAGTACAAGAAAGGAGAGAAGGACTACAAGTATTGAGGCTTCTCCTTTGGGAAGTTAGTTTTATGTTGATGTAACTTTTTCAATTTTTTTTTTATCTTTTCACCAAAAAAATATTAAAAAGATGAAAGGAAAGAAAATAGTAAACTATGTGGTTGGTTACTTAACTTTCATAAATTTTCATTTTGGGCATCAAAAATAAAAAGTTTGTAATAGGGGCACTATCCTTACATACTTTCATCATTTTAGTTACTTTCCTTACATGCTTTTATCATTTTAGTTACTTGACGTTAATTTACCATTACATACACATTTTAGTAACATTAGTAAATTTTCATTTTGATCACTTTTTTTAAATTAATTTTTCAAAAAAAAACTGAGTTTTACAATGATTTAACTTATTTAGTTGTTGAGATGAAACCAAATTTTCCATTTGTAACTCAATTTCATGTAATAGCTTAGGTTTTTCCTATAAAGACTAAAATTAATTCTAAAAAATAAAGGAAATTGAAAAGATAAAAGATAGTTTTTCCTTCCTTTTTACGGGGAAAGAATTTGAAATTAATTTTTTAAAATGAAAAATAAAGGAAATTAAAAAGATAAAATAGTTTTTCTAACTCAAATTTTCCCATGTAAAAACTTACTAAAGAAATTTAATTCTTAAAAAATAAAAGAAATTTAAAAGATAATATGAGTAATCAAAATAAAAATTTATTAAAGTTAAGTGACTAAAATAAGTGTATGTAATGACAATTTAACGACAAGTATCTAAAAGGATAAAACTAAAATGATAAAAAATATGTAGCAACAATAACTATATTACATTTAATATCTAAAATGAAAATTTATGAAAATTAGATGACCAACTATATAATTTACCTAGAAAGGAAGAGAATATTCAAAGAAAAGACATGTTGAAATTGTGAAAAATAATAAAGTTGGGTTTAAATAGAAAAGAAATGAGTTAATTAAGTGTGTTTGAGTTAAATTCATTGAAATAAATATAGTTTTATACAAGGGAAAAAGTTGAAATATTATTTTATAACACCGTAAAGGTAAAAACACAAAAATAAATTCCGTTCTTCAATTTCTTTCAGTCCTACTTGTAATCTTTTTTTTTAATACAGTAATCCATTAATTAATTAATTAATATTATTATAAGATGAAAAGATAAAGTAGAGAACAAATGAAATATGAAAGTTGAATGGAGCAAATGTGAGGGAAAAGCCGAAAGGAAGAACAGCAAGTTTTGTCATCAATCGTCCCACCAAATTAAATTAGTAACTGACACTAACAATGAAGATCCACACCCATACAGTACCCTTTTATTGTGTTTGTATTCATGTAAATAATAATAATAATAATGAAATGTAGTTTGACTTTAGTAAAAGGAAAAACAACGCGCCGGGGTTTCTTCTTTCTTCTTTAAATTTTTTTATAATTTAATTAAACAATTATTTTTATTCAAAATTGTTTTAAAATTTAATAATGTGATTATTAATATCTCACTACTAAGATTTGAATTTAAATGATGTTTTAAATAGGGTTATGTACATCTCTCTAAACAAATCATTTCATTTAAATTTTAAATGACTATAATTTTTATTTCAATTTTTAAATGCATGGTTTAAAATTAAAATTAAATAATTTTTAATATGCTGTTGATAATATTTTAAATATATGTCACCTGCATTGCACGTGATTTTATAAATTTAATATTTAATATATATTCTTTAAAATATTGTATTCTTAATTATAGAAATTAATGTAAAATAATATTTTTATTTGAATTATTGAAAATAATTAAAATATATTAACTTATCAATTCAAATATTAAAATAGAAAATTTTGAAATCGTAATTAAAAATTTTTAACATATTCAACATATAATATGGTTTTATTTTATGTAATTAATGCAAAGTAATATTATTCAAATAATAACTAATAAACATAATTAATTCTAACCAAGTAAAAATAATAATTAACTCTAATATCACTTAAATGATAATTAAAATGCTTAGAACTCTATTAAATAATAACTCTATTTTATATTAATAAAATTAGCCAACTTTTTAAAATAAAATTAGCACAATTTATATTTTACATCAAATTTTTAACTAATAATTATATTTAAAAAAATTCTATATTTTATGCTTAAATTTTTATTCAGTAATAACTTTATTTTAAAATTAGTACAATATTTTTAACTAATAATTGTCAATTAAATCATAATTATTTTTAAATATGTAATTCTCATAACTTTAACTTCTAATGAATTATAATTATTTTTAAATGAATAATTATCACAATTTATATTTTACTTCAACTTTTTTAAATGTGAATTTAGTAATAAGATAAAATATAAAAAGTATTATTCTCAGTTCAAAAAAATTCAAAGTCATGTTTTTATATATATTATAGATAAATAATTAAACCAAATAAATAAAATAAACCCCACATAAAAAACATCAATATTTAAAATATACATGGTACTATTTATTAACTTCTAAAATAACATAAAACTAATTTTTATAATTTCTTCTTTTAACAACCCCTTCTTCTCTCACTCTCAGGAAAAAATTAAGTCATTTTGCAAACCTCAAACCCAAACATGTAGGGTATCATCTCCAACCATAATTAAATGTTCTTTTCATTATTTATGTTATCTTACCAAGAAATAAATTGACAATTAGTAGATATAGAAGAATCAAAACAACATTTAGTTATGAGTTAACCATAGTTGTAGATTTTCCAAAATAAACATAACTAAAAGAAGATTATTTAATTATATTTAAATAAATAATTAAAAACCTTAAGAAAGAAAAATCTTTAAAATATATTAATTAAGAACCAAAAATAGCAAGATATGCTATATATATATATATATATATATATATATATATATATGTGATTCTAGTAAAAGAAAAAAGGAATTAATAGAGAATAATAAATAATAATAAAGAAATAAAATTACTAAAAATAAGAATATATAAAGAACTAGTTTCTTATCTTATTTGTTGTATATATCTATTAAATTTTATTAATTTATTAACTTTTAAATAATTTTAAAGTTTGTTAACGTTAGTCTAATTAAATGATTAAAATAAATATTTGATCAATATTCAATTTAATAAATATTTAAAATTTTATTCAAATTCATAATTACTAATAAGTAGTTATTTTTAACTAAATGTAACAATTACAATTTAATAGGGATTAATATCATTTTTTAAAAAAGTTAATAAATAAATTTGGAAGATAAATTAAATTGCGAAACTATTAATATTTAAAGAGTTTATAAAGCAAATAAACCAAAAAATGTGTGAACATGTGTTAAATAGTTTAATGTTAAAAAGAACAAATGTTAAAAAAGGTGTGATTATTACATGCGTTTTCTAATGTAACTTTCATTCACTTCTGCCTACAAATCCGAATAATAAAGAAATATTTAGAATTTTCCCTAAGCATTTAATCAAGTTTTTGGGGTTTATTATCATAGCTTTGCATAAAAGGCGGGAAAAAAAATTATATAAACATGGTCAAGACCTTATTTTTGACTTGCATGTTTCCTTTCGTTAAAAAGTTAATGGTGTTGCCATAATACATCCAATTTTATAAATATATGTACATAATTTTGTACTCTTAAAATTCCAAGATATTAGCGTAAATCTGAAACTAAAATGAATGAAGAGATTTACTGTATGCATGTTGAATTAATTGATTAAAAATATGATATTTGTAGAAATTATGTAAACCAACTTTATAATAAAATTGATGAAAGATTAGCACATGAATATTCTTTCTAATTTAATCTTTTTAATAGCTTCAATCTTTTATAAATGAAATATTCTAATCTAAATTTTTTTCTATTTTACGTGAAATTGTAAATATGGTGTTAAGGTAATTTAATAATTTGACGACACCCTAATCTAGTATTTAGAAAATCTTTAATATGTTGTTAACTGTATAGTTACATTTTTCAATTAAAAAGACATATTTAATTTTAAATAATGTATATTAAATTTTCATTATAAATATTTCCATTTCTATTTATAGTATTTCAAATTTATTTAGGAGAAGACCAACAATTATATTAATAAATCACTATAATTAAGTTGAAGAAAATATACTATAAATAAGGTAATTTAATAATTTGATTCTAAAGCCTTGAATTGTTGTTTTAATATAATCAATGATAAACTTTTCTATTCTTAATTATCATATAAGTTTCTTTTATTTAAAAAAACTTTAATGATAAAAAGTTCCTTATAACATAAATGAATAATTAATTAAACAGTTGGTCGAAAATATCACTCATTTGAAATATTAATAAAAACTAACAATTGCTTTCAAAAACTAAAGACTAACAATTAATTAAGTTTTCCAAGTTATCTTTTCCGTTTTAACGCCCAACACTGTTAACTTTGAGTTAATTAGGCAGGTGACATAGTCCTTGGAAAAATTATAAAAAGAAAAATAATTATAAATTATAAATATATTTAAAATATATAAATGATAAATAGGGTAAATTACACTAGATATTACTGAACTTTGATTATTTTTTATTTTTGTACTGAACTTTTAAAACTTACAAAGATATCACTAACGTTATCGCGTTATTATAAAAACACCACTTAACTGTTTACTGTATTATTAATAACTGCGTTTGACATAGCATTTTTAACGTACCACGTGTTTAAAAATTGATTTTTTAAATATTAAAATATTTATTTTCTTTTTTCCTTATTATTTTCCTCTATTTCCCCTTTCTTCTTCTTCTTTGTTCTTTTTATATTATTTCTCTTCTCAACAAACCCTAATTGCCACCTTGGAATTTAGCTTTTAAAAAACCATTCAAAATTAAGTCATGACCAAGAATATTACATGGAATAGAAAATAAGGAATTATAACTTAAAACACATGTATGTATTACTGGAGAAATACATCCACTAAGTCCCATGCCTTCAAAGAACTTATGAAAGGTGAGTGCAACCACTAAAGGTTTTATAATCTTTGAATGTTCAGAAGCACCTAATGATATCCCTATGATCAAAATGATATCCCTATGATCAAAGAGTTTACCACTATTCCCAGTTCCAGTACCTTAAAAAATCACATATATCGATTTTCACATTGCAATTTCGAATTCATATTACAATTGAGTCAGTTACAGAAAATATTGAAAACAATAAAAAAAACCAAAATTGCAATATATATTTTCATAAAACAATAATATATATGATTCACAAAACAAAATTGGTCTCTAAGAATCTGAGTTGAATCCGAATGCTCAGGCATAGAAACAGAACCATAAGCTTGGCCATGATGAAGATGATTTTCGTTTTCCCTTGTTTTCTCTTCAACCATCAATGTACCAATCTCAGCAACCATAAACAAAAGCCCAACAAACAAAACCTTATCCCAAGGATTTTTACTAAGGCAAGGAAATGTTCAGTTTTCAGTGGTGTTAGGAAGAACATGGATGAAACTAATGGACAATATCACACCAGCAACAAAAGCTTTGACGATGGAAAAAAGGGTGTTTTGGGGAAAGCCTTGGGAGATCCATCAACGGGTTTGATGTTTGGGGAAGCCACCAGCGGTGGTGGAATCGGTGGCTGCTAGGTTTGTTGGGAAGGGAAATAATAATAATAATAATAATAATAATAATAATAATAATAATAATAATAATAAAATGAAGAAAAGAGAGGGGGAAAAAGAAGAAATTAAAAAAGAAATAAAAATTCAATAAATATTTTAATATTAAAAATAATTTTTAAACAAGTGACAAATTTTACATGTCACGTCAGACACATATTACAAAATAACGATAGTGAATGGTTAAGTGATATTTTATAATAACACAATAATATTAGTGATATTTTTATAAATTTCTAATATTTAGTGACAAAATTTTAACATATAAAAATATATCAATTAACTTAAAAATTATAATTGCAAATAATGTTTAAGCCGCTACAATTTTCAAATGGGATGATTGGTCATAATCATTTCATTCAAACTTATAAGCAATTATAGTTTTTTTATATAAATTTTATATTCCTGTACTAAAAACTACTTTTATTATGGATCTTAATTCAAAAATGTAAAAGAAATTAAAATACCTTCAATTTTTTCTAAAAATATTAGTCTTTTTTAAATTATAAAAACATAAAATTATTAAAATGATTTGGATGTGAATAAAAAGAATGTATAATATACAATGTGATTAAGTGTCATCAATTTTCTACTTTTTGAGTAATATTTTCTCGTATGTTATTGATAAGAGTGTTCGGGTATTTATATATATTGTTACAGATGCTATTACAGCTCATGATAAGGCCCCCACTATTTTGTCTTGACTTCACTGCCTTTAATACTGGCATTCTCTACGAACTCTAGGTTTGCTGGGCACGTGTCTATGGAGCACGATGTCCTTTCTGTTCTTAGGACTAAAACTCTGGGCGAGCTCCGTACCTGTTGAACACGTGTTTGGGTGGCCTGCGGAACACACCACCCTTTCCTGTAAGCTCCCTAGGTCCCTGCAAGTTGGGTCATTGGCTTTGCCTTGCGAGCTAAGTTTGTGAGCTTGCTCTACGAGTAGGGTTTGCAAGCTTGCCTCGCTATCCTCTCGTGGCTTACTTCACACTTAGTCTTCTGGTGGGATCTATCCGGGTCATGGGTCGAAGACCTGGATCCCTAGTAGGGGTCGGGTTGATGATTATTGATGTATAACAATCTACTCCTTCTTTTAATAGGCCTAAGGGGTGCTATAAAATGGCGACCTTAGGTCCATTATGTTAAGTTTTTAATGCAGCTTGTTGGATACGTTTGTGAGAAATAATGCATATCGATCATTCTGATAGTTTCGAGTGTACGTATCTAACTGTTGAAAGTTGACCCGTTCCCATCTATTTGCATCTGGATCGTTGATTTTTCTTGGTTATACGAATCATCTAAGAGCAGGATGAGAAACCCTTCTTTAAAAGGGGAGCCTTCAGAACCTTAAATCTTTCATGTCTAGCCTTTCCAACAACCTGAAACGAAGGTAATTTCAAACATTCTCACTTTTTAAATTTTCGCTTTCTTCCCAGCCCATCCATTGCGAGAACGACTGTCTCTGGTTCTGGTGACGGGCAAACTTTATCCATGTACCACTAAGCAGAAGGAACTGCAAAAAGTTCTAGGTGTTCAGGGAATAAAACTTCCCAATTTCATTTATAAGTTTTCCATTTTAGAGAGGTCACACCGGCTGTGCGGAACCTCCGAAGATAGTTTCCTTCTTTCGATTCACGCACTGGAGGCTGGATTCCACTTGCCACTACACCATTTCTTCTGCAGTTTGCTCAAGGACTACAAGATTGCACTTGGTCAACTCTCGGGCTTTTCTTGGTGGATTACCATGATGTAATTCATCGAATGCTCCCAGCGTGGTAATGTTCCTTTGCTCACCATTTTTCAGCATCTATATTAGTTGAAGAGTCATAATATGGAGAACTCATTGGGGTTCAATTACTTCTCTCATTGTAAAAAGGTGAAGGCGGTTATTGTGAACCAATGTTCCAACCTTCGTCTAAACTGGAGGAAGTATGTCAGAGTTCGTAGCAGACTTGGTGGTTTTGGGACCACAAATCCGAGATAAAAATAATTATTTTATAATTATTTTGAGGTATATGATATGATTTCATGATTGTGTGAAATTTTCGTGAAGAAATTCTATGCATAAAATGCTTAATTTGAAATTTGGGACTAAATTGAAAAAGTTACAAAACTTGCATTCTAGAAGTTTCTAGTATGAAATTGCTTTGGAATATTAATTAAGAGGCCTTAAATAGAAATTTGACCAATTTCTAATTTTTTGGAAAAAAATTAGACATGGATGGAATTTTTGAAAGTTTAGTAAGGAAGGGCATTTTGGTCATTTGGATTTTAATGAATTAAAATTGGGAAAAATCAAGCAAAAATCCATTCATCTTCTTCATGTTGCTGCAAAATTTTACTTGCTACCATAGCTAGGTTTTCTTCAACTTCTAAGCTCAATAGTAAGTCAATCCTTGCCTCGTTTTTAATGTTCTTTACATTTTTGAAATTCTCGTAACTCGGTTTACCTATTTCTACCAATATTTTGAGCTAGGGTTTATATTTAAAAATTTACCCATGAATGGTATGCATGAATTTTGATGTTTTATGGTAGAATATGAAGCTTGAGATTGTGTTAAACAACTTTTGCTAAGTGATTTTACGTAAAAACGACTAAAATGATGTAATCGGTAAAAATATCTAATGTTCATAAATACATGATAGAGTGTGAATTTGATGTTGCTATAGAAGTGAAAAATGATCAGCATGTCATAAAACATAAGAAAATAGGGTGAAGTTTAATTTATGAGATTTTAGGCAAAAGTGTAAATATGTGAAAGTTTAGGGGCAAAATTGTAATTTTGAAAAAATATGATTTTGGGTTGATTTGAATAATATGAGTCCTAATTAGGCTATATTTGAAATGATAGAGCAAGGAAAATTGAAATTCGGGATAAAATTGACAAAATACCAAGTCGTGGACAAAATGGTAAAAATGACCATTTTCACATACGAGGTAAGTTCATATGATTTTAATAATGCAATGTGTATTTTAATGTTAATGTTATGATATTACATGAATTTTAAGTATACATATATGTGAATAATTTGATATTATGTAAATGATGCAACATTACTATATGTTGTTGATGTCTTGATAATGGTATGATGATTATTGTTTACGAATTGTTGCATGCTATGATTATTGTTGAATTATTATACAAATTATGTGGAATACTTGAAAAATATGAGTTGCCACCGGAGTATCAATATTGACATCACGAGAAAGATGGCAAAGACGTATGATCGAGGAAAGAGCTCGTTTGAACCTTAGGAATAGGTTAGGATACAAGTGACATGTCACTAGGAAATTGAGATTCAAACTCGTTGAGTTGTGGTAAGAGTTCGTGAGAATTATGAGGCATCCGAACTCGTTGAGTTGCATTCTGAGTTCACCTATGGATGCAAGTGTCCAAACTCATTGAGTTGTGTTTCGAGTTCATTATGGATGCGGACACCCGAGCTCGTTGAGTTACGTTCCGAGTTCATTATGGGTGAGATTATGGTAGCTTTGCTACATAAACCACAGGCTATTGAGTTTGTCTAGCTGCGGGCTTCCGTGTATCCGATTATATTCCGAGTGTTCAACGGGTAATTTGACGAAGTATTCGATAATGGTCCCAATGCAATTGGTGAGTATGTTCTTCAGTTAAATTACAAGTTGTACAGGTATGTACACTAAACTTATGTGTGATGCCTTGATATATGAAGTATATAGTATTGGTGAATACTATGAAAATGACATGATGAGGAATAAGTCTTGATACTTGATGACATTGAGATTATGGATCCATGAATATGAATCATAATTATATGTTCTTTCCATGATGGATGAAATGATATTGTATGGGTTTAGTGAATAATAGTTGTGATTGAGTAAATTTAGCCTTGGCAGTTTTGGGTTACTACAGTGATGCAACTTTGGAAATTCACCATAAATTGTAGAAACTGAGTTAGGGGCTAAATAAATTATGAGATTAAAGCTCAATGAGTCTAGTTTCACATAGAGGAAATGGTATATGCAATTGAATTTTATGTTATGAGATATTTAAATTGTTGTGAGATAGAGTATGAATGACTTCGAAATCCTGTTCCTATTTGAGAAATTCACTAAAAATTGTGAAAAAATAATTAGGAGTTATAATTTACATGTATAGATTCCTTATTGAGTTTATTTTTAAGAGAATGGAATTTCCTTTTGAATTCTGTAAAGAGAGAAAATTGATTCGTAGTGAACAGAGGTCAGAGTAGCCGAACACTGAAACAAGGGAAACTTTAATGAATAAACTGTACTAATTGGCTAAGTCAAAAATTCTGAAAATTTTATGGGAGAAAGGTATATGGGTCTAGTTTCAAGGAAAATTAACAGAACTTAATTTGGAGTTTCGTAGATCCAAATATAAATGATTTAATAACTGTAACTTGATAAAATAGCTTAACCTGAACATGTGTAATTGTACAATTATAGTGTTTTATCTTAAAAAGCATGTTAGTAATTGCTTATTAATTTCATATGGACTTACTAAGCGTAAAGCTTACCCCTCCTCTCCATTTCTTTAGTATTGGCAGGTCGGCTTGGGGTTGGAGATCATCGGAGGCAAAATCACACTATCAAGCTATCACTTTTGGGAAAATTAATTCAAATATTAGAAATATCAAGTGAGTGGCATGTATAGGAAGCTAGTTTTATGACATGTATTATTATTATGATTTGGCGTAACCTATTGATCTACGTTGAGTTATTGTATATGGCCATGGGATGTGGCCTATATTCACTATGGTTTGTAAGCTTAATTAATCATGTCATGTTCTATGTTTCTGGTGTGATGAGGTTGATAGTCATGGATGTTGGTTAAAGTGAAATATGTTTAAAATGAAAGACTTGTTGTTGCGTGAAATTTTCCAGGTTTTCGTAAGTTCTCAGTTTAGTCTCAAAATCGTTCCAAAGTATGTTTTGGGCTTCGTAGACCCAAATAAAGGACGTTATGCATGTGTCTGAACAGTTTTGAATTAAATGAAATTTTAGGGCCATTTTTTATTTGTGTGCATGTTTAAGCCTGGTAATGCCTCGTATCTGGTCCCAGCGTCAGACACGAGTAGGGGTCTTCGTTGAGTCGGGATATGTGTTCGTTCCAGCGGACTCTCTCCACTGACAAAGTTGTGGCCTAGCTTCAAAGGCTTGCCACTAGGGGTCTATTGATTTTGGAGGACCTTATCATGACAATGAATGTTTTTCAGTCTTACTTGGAGGGTTACAACTTTAAAGGGTGGAGGCCTAGTGATAACGTGGAAGTTGCTCGATCTCTTGGTGCACTGCTTGAGAGCTGTACGTGATCTCATGACTCTTTTGACAAGTTAGGCCAATATTGTGGGGTGCCACGAAAGAACCAGTAAACTTTTTCTATCGTTTCTGTGAAATGAAACTTTATTCATTTCTCTTATCGAGTATTCGCAAAGGGAAGGTGGTAGGCAGAATGTAAATCTGTTAACTACTTCCACTAATCATTGGGTTGTTGGTGATCCAGGGATTAATCACAGCCCTAAGGATAGTTCGAGTGAAACTAATAGTATCTCTCACAAAATCAACAAGGCCATGGATATTGACTCTTTAATTAGTGGTTCTCACAAGAAATGTAAGACTACTGCGGGGGTTGTGCACATTAATTCTGCGAGTGAAGAAGATAAGAGCAATACGCAATTGGAGCGACGCAGCATAGGAAGGATAGGTCATGCTGGTCCTATTGCTGCAGTGGTTGAAGCTTTAAATTCTCCAAGTTCTCTAGTGGCGAGCTTGCTACCTGTTCTCCTTGCGAGCTAGCCAATTTCCATTGATGAGAATACTTCCCCATCTACCCCCATGCCACTCCTTTTTTTATTGTTGTTGGAGAAGCTCTGATTAAAAGTAATGGAGGTTCATTTCCATGGCGTAGTGATTTGAGCGCACAGGAGTATCATTATAATCCTAATAACGTGGCCTCGGATGGTAAGCTTTTGTACCAGAAGCTGTGAGGCTAAGTAGCGCACGAATACCCCAACATCAGGTTTATCCTCATCTCTGTGATTCTTACTTTCTAAGGCTAATTTGATTGGGTTGAGATTTGAAGAGGCCCATCAGAGCGAGCTCGCAGAGACTAAGGAAGAGTTGGTAAGAGTTCATGAGTTATATCATAAGACGAAAGAGGAAAATGAGGTTATCAATAAATAGAACGGGGATCTTATAGAGCGATTGGCTGTTGCTGAGATTAAGATAGAGGGAGTAGCCTGCGAGGTGGCCATTGAGAGGCAGAGTAATGAGGCTGTGCAGGCTGAGGTAAAAGGGATCATTGTGAAATACGCAGCCATTCTCGAGAAGACCATTAAAAAGTGCTAGAACCAAGTGGAGGCCACTGTGTAGAAGCAATCTAAGGCCCTGGAAAAGTTCAAAGAGAAAATAGCTGAAATTTTCTTGAATTCTATTTTGAATTTGAAAATGAACATATTGATGCATGCTAAAGTTGTTGATGGCCCTTTCAATGTCTTGATGGGGTAGACATGAATAGGTTGGGTTTCAATGTGTTTTTTCCTTCTAGTGAAACGTGAGACTCATTTGTGTCCACCTGGAAGAATTCTCCATACTTTTACTTAGAGGAGAGGACTCAGCTGAGAATGAGGACGTGGCCCTCTTTGTTGTGAACGATGACGTTGCCCCTTTTAAAAATGCAAACCAATGCTCTGATGGAGTAGATGGGAATAATATGTCTTAGCCAACTTTTATTTGTTGTTGTTTGGTTTTTCATGAAATGAAAATGTGCATTTAAAGAAATCTACTTTTGATAGTCGTTGCCATTGTGTCTTTTGCGAGCTCATTATGTTTATCGCATAGCTATATCGTTATTATAAAGGCTTTAAGTAAAAACCTTTAAAAATTACCAGCTGCGAGCTATTTTGAGACTTAGTAAGGTTGTTAGCTAGGATTGTTATCCACTTGTAGTTTTATGTTTGTGAAAATTTTGAAAGATAACATAGCTGGGGATATGAATCTGTGAGCTGTTTTATACTTAAGAAAATTTTGAAAGGTAACATAGCTAGGAGTTTTTAACTCTCGTAAACTGTGTTGGAGGCTGCAATCTTTATCCTGCAAGCCTTAGTATGGCAGTTGGGAGCTTTGCTCTTGCTAACTGTGTTGGAGGCTACAGTTTTTATCCTACGAGCCTTAATATATCAGTTGGGAGCTTTACTCTTACTAACTGTATTGGAGGCTATGGTTTTTATCCTACGAGCCTTAGTATGATTGCTGGGAGCTTTGCTTTCGCTAACTGTGTTGGAGGTTGCAGTTTTTATTCTGCAAATTTTAACATGACAACTGGGAGCTTTGCTCTCACTAGCTATATTGGAGCTGCAGTTTTTATCCTGTGAACTTTAATAGGACAGTTGGGAACTTTGCTCTCGCTAACTATATTAGAGGCTATGATTTTTATCCTACGAGCCTTAATATAACAGCTAAGAGCTTTTCTCTCTCTAACTATGTTGAAGGCTATGACTCTTCACTTACGAGCCTTAATATAACAGTTGGGAGCTTTGCTCTCGCTAACTGTGTTGGAGGTTGTGACTCTTCACCTGCAAGCCTTAATAAGACAGTTGGAAGCTTTGCTCTCGCTAATTATGTTGGAGGCTACGGTTTTTATCCTAGGAGCCTTAATATGGCATAAATGTTGTTAGGGAAAGATTCTTCATTCACAAGGTAAGGATTTAAACATGATACTTTTTGAGATGTCGAACATTCCAAGTTCGCGGTATAGTCGTGCCCTCTATTCTCGCTAGCTTATTACTCTGTAACCTATTTTTTCTATAACTTTGTATGGCCCCTCCCAATCTAGAGTCATTTTTCCTTGTTGTGAGGCGGGTAGACTAACTTCAGTATTTCTTAAGGCATGATCACAAACTTGGAACTACTTGTTTTTTACCTTCGAATTGTAGTAGTGAGCTACTTGTTGGGCACGCTTTGTGTTTCTAATTTCAGTTGTTTCTCTAAGTTCGTCAATCAAGTCAAAATTGAGCCTGATGGCCTCCAGATTAGCTTTATCATTGAAGTGTTGTGTTTTGTGCGACCTCAAACCAATCTCTACAGTGATTACAACATTTTCACCGTAAACAAGCAAAAAAGAATTTTCTCCTATTGCTGTATAGGGCATAGTTCGCAAGGCCCATAAGATTCCAGACAGTTCTTCTAACCAAGTGTTCTTAGTCTTGCTAACTTTTTTTCTTGAGGGTTGTTAGAATTTTTTTTGTTTATTGCTTCCACTTGCCCATTAGTTTGTGGCATTTTCACTGAGCTTTAAGCTAGAGCTATCTGGAGGTCAACACAGAATTTTTTGAACTTTTCTTAGAACTGGGTACTATTGTTTATAATAATCATGTGAGATATCTCAAACCTGCAGACAATCGATTTCCACAGGAAAGATTCTATCTGTTTCTTTGTTATAGTTGTTAATGCTTCATCTTCAATCTATTTGGTGAAGTAGTACATAGCCATTACTATAAACTTCTTTTATGCCGTGGCTATAGGAAATGGGCCAAGGATATCAACCCCCCAAGTTGCAAATGGCTAAGGACCTTACATGACTTGAAGAGGCCCTATTGGTTGTTGTTGGACTTTGGCATTTCTTTGGTAGGAATCGCACATACGAACCAGTTGGTGCGTGTTTTTTTGAACTGTAGGCCAGTAATATCCTTGGTTAAATATTTTTTTTAGGTAAGTAGCCTACCCCTTAGGTGATCATCGCAAATCTCCTAGTGGATTTCTTGCATTACATATCCAGCCTCAGGTGGTGATGAACACCACAGTAGTGGATGTGAAAATCTCTTTCTATATAGTACACCCTCCAAAACGGTGTACCTATCAAATGTAGGATAAAATATATTTTCTTAATTCATCGTATAGTCAAATGGGTTCGTGACATTTAAATATCCAAATCATTTATTAGGAATTTGGCAAATATTTTTAATTTGTAATGATGATATACCTTGCTATTTTACGTTATAGTTTTACGAGCTCCTTCTTGTATCAGTTGTCTGGTTCACCTTTGAGGGTACGATTTATTGGTGTCATATAGGCCTCTGCCTAATCTATACATAACACTTACAGTATGTCATAGCCTGGGGTCTCTCTATGCTCGAGTAGGATTTTCCCTCTTTGTTCGATGACAATAGAGGATGCTAATTTGGACAAAGCATCAGCACATACGTTGTCACTTCTCGGGAGCTGTTTAATTTGAGCTTTATCAAACCCTACAAGCAACTATCCTGCCATTGCATGATATTTTTCAGCATCGCTTCTTTTACATCGTATTCGTAATTCACTTATTTTGCCACCAACTGTGAGTCTGTGTGGACAATTAGGTCCTTTGCTGTTAACTATTGTGTTAATTGTAGTCTTGATACCAGGGTTTCATATTTTGTGATGTTATTGGATGTTTAGAACCCAAATGACACTGTCATTCGTTGCCACTAGGGTCGATTATGAGTACACTTACTCCTGATCCTATTTGGCTGTAGAACTATCGACAGAAATTAGACAATTTTTTGAATTATCAGTTTGCATTTACACTTTCTAGAGGTGGGTTAACTATTAAATGTAGCACAACAAGCGAAAAAATAATTTTAGTATAAAATACATAATACATGGTGCTTCATCATAAAGTATAACCTGTGGAATTGTTAGCATGTTATGCCTCCTCATAAAATATAACTAATCAAGCTATTAACTTCCATCAATGTTCATACAACATACAATTTTTATAGGATAATTACTATTCAACATTTCAAGTTGTAGCCCACATTACTTACTGCGTCCTCAGTTCTTTCAAAGAACACTCCACTATCAAGTCGGCTAGCACCTGTCCTTTTATTGTTGTTCGCAGGGTGAAGTCTATTCTAAATTTAACAAGTTCAGTATTCCACTTTATGACCCTTTCTAAAGTGTCTGCCTTGGACAACACTTTTCTTCATGGGCTAATTGGTAACCACAATGACTGGATAAGCTTGAAAGTACGAGCGTAATTTGCGAGCTACAATTATTAGAGCATAGATACATTTTTCAATTTTTGAGTACCTCATTTTTTTGTTTTGGAGTACCTTGTTGGTGTAGTATATTGGGAATTGGTGGACACCCTCTAACTTAACCAACACTGCAGCGACTGTCTCTTCTAAGGTAGCCAAATATAGGTAAAGGGTTTCTCCTACCTGGGGTGATTTCAAAAGTGGAGGGGAGGTAAGGTACAATTTTGATTTCCTGAAGGTTGCCAACATTCTTAAGTCCATGAGAAAGAGATTATCAAAGCTTTGAAGAAGGGGATGCACTTGTCTGCCATTCTTCTTCCATTCTAAAAATGAATCTGTTGAGTGCCACCACTATGCCTGTGAGGCATTGTATGTCTTTTATGGTTCGCGGAAGAGACATTTCCATGATAGCTTGGATCTTTTCTAGGTTCAACTTTATCCCTCCTTTTGAGATCATGAAGCTCAAAAACCTATCAGCTCGCACTCTAAAAGCGCACTTCTCGGGGTTTAACTTTATGTTATGAGCTCTTAGAACTACTAATGTCTCTAATAGACTTCACACATGTTTCTCCATTGACTCACTCTTTACTAACAAGTCATTTACGTAGACCTCGAGCCCGTGACTTATCTGCCGTTTGAATATCCTATTTACGAATCTCTAGTAGGTTGCTCCCGCATTCTTGAGGCCAAATGGCATGACTTGATAGTAAAAAAGTCATTCCTCAATGATGAAGGCTGTCTTTTCTTGGTCACCTCAATCCAACAGAATTTGGTTGTAACCCATGAAACTCATGAACATTTGGCCTACAAAGGCATACACTAATCAATCAATTGATGGCATGGGAAAACTGTCTTTAGGGCATGCTTTGTTAAGGTTGGTGCCATTTGTCATTTGCCTTCTTCACCATTACTATATTCGAAACCCAACCTGGGTATTCTACTTCTTTGATGAATCCTGCTGATAGTAACTTAGCTACTTCTTGCCTCACTGCCTTCACCACTTGTGGCGTGAATTTTCTTCTCTTCTACTTTAACAACTTCGCCTCCGGGAGCATGTTCAACTTGTGCACAATTACTTGGGGGTCTACACCTAGCATGTTTGCTGCGGACCAAGCAAAAACATCTGAGTTTTTCATTAAACATTAGATCAATATATTCTTTTCTTCTTCTTTGAGAGCTGATGAAACTTTGACAGTTCTTTCCTCGTTATCACAAAATAGCTGTAAAGTCTCAGTATGTTCTGCAACCTCGGGCTTTTTTCTCTTATGCTCATCTCTCACATCCAAACTGTCTAAATCAAGAACTTGGCTTGCCAATTTAGCCCATTGTGAACTTTGTCCTTTAGCTATAGGTTCTCTCGCTTGCTTAACAAACAACATATGATCGCAGTTCGTTGATCAGATCGTAAAAATCCAACTCCAGTCTTTTTCAAAAACTTAAATTTCATACAGAATGTTGCAATCACCATCTTTGTTATCTCATTATCGGTCTTTTGAAGATGGCAGTGTATACCATTGGGTGATCTACCACATGAAACTGAACATATTCTGTGGTTGTCTGCTCGCCATCTTCTAAGGTGATTGGCAATGTGATTGATCATTTCACCTCAACGGGATGGTTTGCAAAACCATACAATAGACTAGCCTTGGATGGTGCATGTTCCTTTAGTCCTATCTGTAACACCCCTAACCCGTGTTCGTCGCCGAACTAGGATTAAGAGGCACTACCGACCACAACACTACTTTCGGATACGATATATTCACACAGATCATATTCTCAAAAATAAAACATATAATAGCTTTAATATCAAACATATATTATTAATCAAAATACAAATACTATTAATAATTCAAATTATCAACCAAATTCATATTGTACAGATAAACATATTATCACATTAATATGTCTGCCTCAAAGCCATACAAAACACGCTTTACAATTATATGCACAAGTCGGGTGTTTATCAAAGTAAGGGTAATCAAATACTTAATAATATTCATGCACTTAAAAGACCAAACAAATTATATCACAATATCCAAACATACTAATTCAAGTATTAAAATTTCAAGACTAAGCACCAATCAAATTTACCAAATTTAAAACCCAAAATACATATCCACCAAACGTACTTTAATATTAATTATAATATACAATTTAAGTTATTAATAAACAAATATCATACTTATTAGTTAAACCAAATTAAAATATACTATCAAGTTAATAAAAATTAAACCAATGATTTCATAATTCAATTACCAGTCTTTGCACAACTATAAAATTAAAACCATCGCTACTACATCACGTAAACCTAATTCAATCAATAAATGTTTATTCTTTTACCTTATTACTAAGTCAGAATAGCAGACCACTTATAAATACAAATCAAACATATATTAAATATGCCGTTTACAATTATAAATCATGCATTATATTCAACCAAAATTCACATAAGTTTAAATATACTTACCATACCCAAAATTTAATATGTTCGATACTCATATCACATTTATTCAAATATACTCATTATCTCATTTTTTTTAAATCTTTATAAATACATATACAACATAATTAATAATCTTAACCAAAGACAACATAACATCTATAATTCTTACGATTTTTATATATATATAGAGAGAGAGAGACATCTAGACATATCTGAATAGGCTTTATAATAAGTCACGTTTACGGATTACCAAACATTCAACACGCATCAATTAATAGCTGCTGCACAAACTCATAATAACATTAATTCAAATCATGTTACAATTTTAAATAGCAATCACGCATGCAAAATTTATACTTTGTACCAAATGCATATTATGCTATTTGGTTTCATAACCGAATCTTATTACCTAAATTCATATACACATCTAAATCTTCCATCACTAAATTACCAATATTTAAACTCATCAAACATTTTAATTAAGAATATGTACAACCAAACTTAGGCATAATAAGCCAGCCATTTTCGCATGGCTTTAAATACATAACTAAATTTGTTATTTCAAAAACACTTTCCAGCCTATACATGCCATAGTTCCAAAACTCAATTTATAAAATATCGAAAACAGTCGATAGAGTGATAAGCTCCTCTGACGATTCCCAAATTCGTAACTTGGATTCAAAATCTATAAAACAGAATAAATATGAAAACTCATAGTAAGCTAATACAACTTAGTAAGTCATAAGCAAATATTCAACTCAATCACATTTTATCATCAATAGGAAAATTCGTAATACAATATTTTACTGAAATAATTAATTAAACTTATTAAAAGTGATTATAAACTTGTGGCTATATATCAACTTTCCCTTGACCGAATACACAAGTTACTAGTATTATATATTTACCTTCCACTTATAAATATCATTATCATATTCATAGCCGAAGATAGCCTCATATATAAACATACTTATAGATCTCATTTCACTATACCTATATTCGCATCTAAACATTAACAGCCAGCCGCATCCAAGCCTTTAATACTAACATAAATTTCATGCTTCACTCTATCAATCATTTGCCATACGTAATATTCATCTATTCCTAATTCAAGTACTCATAATTAGCTGTACATATATCTACTCCTATCCGTACATTAAAACATCATAGAATAATATCATACATATATATTGTTACCTGGCCGAATGGACCAACTCACATGTATACTTAATTAACCAGCATTATAATGACACTCAAATTATTCTTTTATAAGCCGAATATACACATCATATACCCATATGTTTTTCATTTGGTTTGCATACGATTCTTTACTCAAGTAAATATCAAGATAATTCATGTTTGACCATTTAATTCGATTTCACAATTACAATTTGGTTCTTTTAAGGGATCAGCCAACTCGCACACTCAATGCTAAATCTTTGTAACGTATCACACACTTAGTGCCATTACATTAACATCTCGCACACTTAGTGCTAAAATCTTGTGACGTATCGCACACGCAGTGCCGTCACTTTATCCCTCGCACATTTAGTGCCATATTTCTTACAATGAATTATATACGTAGATTTTTACACATTACAAAATCAGCATATAAATCCCTTATTTAATTATATAAAACAACCCAATTATGCTTATAACTTACCTTGGACGATATAAAGATGGAACAGGACGGCTAGTCGACCACTTTCGTTTTTCCCTGATCCAAATCTGGTTTCTTTGGTTCTTGATCTAAACACATTCAAATTAAGCTCATTCAAACATATTTTCATTCAGTTTAGCCCAAAAACACATAAATAGACAAATTACCATTTTACCCCTGACATTTCCACTTTTTACAATTTACTCTAATTTGCACAAAATACAAAACATTCCAAATTTGACTTTACTATGCTTAAGCTGAATCTTCACTAAGCTCACACAAGTCCATAAATTTCATTTATTTCACATTTTAGTCCCTCAATTTATAATTTTTGTAATTAAGTTCTAATTACTTAAAATCATCAAAAACTCTAATACAAAATATGTTAACCCAACACCTACCTTTCATATTCATCATCAAATAACAAAAATCACGAGCCCTCACCAATGGCATAACTCAAAATATTCATAAAAATTCAAAATTCAAGCAGGGGTTTTGTAGTATTCGAAGCAACGATCTCAAAAACGTAAAAATTATCAAAAATCGACCCAAACACTTACCTTGATTGAGCTTAAAAATCAACCGAACCCTAGCTTGCTTCTTCCTTTTTCTTTCTTTTTAGTTTTGGCTATGTGAAAAAAAAATTATGAACACTTTTTTGTTTTCTTTTATGTTTTATCACATATTATATAATTTATAAGTTAGTTTTCTAAATTACCCTTTAAAAATTAATAACTAAAACTTATAGGCCAAGGACATAATCGTCCATATCACATGCACATGGTTTCCAACTCATTTCTTATATTATATACATATAATATGCATTTTATTATTATAACACATATATACATAAATGTACATATTTAATATAAAAACATATTTATCCTATATAATGTCGCCCACTATCATATAAAAATTGGGCTTTTTGCATCATGAATGCTTCCACTTAAGAAGCCATTACCAATTCAATCCTTACAATTAAAACTAGCTAATTTTCAATTTATGCAATTAAGTCCTTTCATTTAATCGGATATCCAAACGATAAAATTAAATCACAAAAATTTTATAGATATAAATTCACACAAAATGAACACAGAAAATAATTTCAAAATATTTTTCTGACTCAGATTCGTGGTCCCGAAACCACCATTCCGATTAGGATCTAAATCAGGCTGTTACACTATCTTTTGATACGCATCCCAAGGTAACACTTCCACCGTGCTTCTACTATCCACGAGTATTCTTTTGACCTCGAAACCCATAATTGTTGTTCAAACCACCATCAGATCGTTTCCTTCCTCATCTCGGACCAGTTTCTCGTCATTATTGCCAAACTCAACATTCCATTTTTCCTGTTTTTGTGACCTCTTAGGTGCACTGACAAACTTACATTTCTCATGTGCGCCATCTTTTTTGTATTGGAATATGCTCAATCTTCGTTTGTGCCTACAATCAGGTGCTTCTAACCTTTTATTTACCATTGGGATTATTGCGCGAGCTCTAACCCTGTTGGGGGCCACTCCGATTTACAAATTCTACGAGCTCTCCATTTCAAGTTGCTCTTTCTATAACGTCTTTTAATGTGAAACAATCTTCGGTTTTATGTCTTATGTCGTTGTGGTAAGCACATCGATCTTTTGAATTCATCTTTCTTTCGATGCTCCTCATCGGAGGTGGCTTGGGTAAGATGCCAAGGTTTCTGACTTGGTTAAGGATGTAGGTACGGGTGGTGTTTAAATGGGTGCAAGTTACGAACCTTCCGTGTGGAACATATCTTCTAGCCTTGTCTTGTTGAGGTCTTTAGGGAGCTATAAGTGTATCACTTTGGGGCTGGTTCCTCTGCGGCATATCGCTTCTTACTCGCAATGATTGGTTAAGGAGCCTTGCCTACTGCAAGGTCCCTCATTATTTCTAGATTGTCTGTCTTTCCTCTAAAAGGTGGCACGCGATGCTCGTTTGATCTCCTTTCTTTTGCTAACTTGTGAGTTCACTCATAAAGGTCAACCAGACTCTGCGATCTGTTATTTTTGAAAAAGTATTGTAGATGGTCGTTCTGTACCCCCATGATAAAGGCATATACAACCCACTGGTCCTCTAAGTTATTTGTGTTTAGGGTGGCCACATGGAACCTCTTTACATAATCTTGAAGGGACTTGCCCTCCATTTTTTTCACAGACATGAGTCCCATAAGCGTATTCATAATTATTTTGTTGGCCCTAAATCTGCTCATGAACATCTATCCCAGTTGTGAGAAGTTTTGAATCGAACCTTGTGGAGGAGACAAGTACCAATCTTTGGTGCTCCCCTTAATTGCTATAGAAAAGACTTTGCATTTTGCTGCATCCGATACTCCCAGTACGTTCATGTAGTCATTGTACTGCATCAAATGAACTTGAGGGTCCCTTATTCCTTCAAACATGTCTTTCGGGACGTTGAAGTCACGTGGTAGGTCAGTGGGTTGTTGGAGCAGAACAGTTAATCCAAGTCTTGTGATTCAGGGTGTAACACTCGTATGTCTCTTCGCAACTTGTCTATCTCTTTCTACCATTCCTTAGCCTGGGTGCCTGGGGCCTCGTTCTATGTGTTTATATTGTCCTGGAAACTAGAGTTATCAGAATGCACCTTCCTTCGCAGCTCCTCGTTCTGCTTCAGGAGCTCATGCTGAACAGCTTATTATTGTTCAAATCGCGCCTCTTGAACGACCATCTGCTTTCTCATAAGTCTCATATACTCTTGAAGAGCCAAGAACTGCTACGGGGGTGCCGTTTTGTTGAAAGGGGTGACAACCCCTGAATGGTAGAGATATTCAAGTCTAAAGGACTAGAAACCCCTCGATAAATTGTGTTGTCAAGGTTTTCTGGTCTATCGACGAACCATCTGGCGAATAAGTCTGTTTTATTGTACTGGTCACTAGAACCTTTTACTCCAGCTTGTCCTGATGAAGAGTTGAGAGCGAAATTTTAACTTTGGTGAGCCATTTGCTTCGAAAATTGAAGAAAACTTAATCAAACTTAAAAAAATCTGATGATCAGAAGTTCGTCCACGCTCACCGTACCAATTATTGAGTAATATTTTCTCGTATGTTATTGATAGGAGTGTTCGGGTATTTATACATGTTGCTACAGATGCTATTATACCTCATGATAGGACCCCACTATTTTGTCTTGACTCCGCTATCTCTAGTATTGACATTTTTTGTCCCTAGTACTGACATTCTTTACGAACTCCAAGTTTGCTGGGCACGTATTTATGGAACACGTGATCCTTTCTGTTTCTGGGACTAACATTCAGAGCAGGCTTCGTACCTGCTGAACACGTGTTTGGGTAGCTTGCGGAGCACGTGGCCCCTACATGCAAGCTCTCTAAGTCCCTACGAGTTAGGCCTTGTGTTACGAGTTGGGTCCTTGGCTTTTCCTTGCAAACTAAGTCTATGAGCTTGCTCTGCGAGTAGGGCCCGCAAGCTTGCCTTGCTGTCTTCTCATGGCTCGCTTCGCACTTAATCTTTGGGTGGAACCTATTCAAATCATGGATCGAAGAGGGCTCGAATTGGTAATTACTAATATATAACACTACTTTTGTTACCGTATCATTAATTTATTATGTCCATTGCATTAGCTCTCCCATCATGACCTTCAATGGAAACGATGATGTGAGCTTGAATGAAAAAGATAATATCAAGGATTTACAATACGGAATTTTTTTTATCATTTGAAGGAAAAAAATTGATATTTTCATAGTTGCGTAGAGACGGAGGGTGGAGGACATTGGGATTGTGGCGGTGACTCCTAACAAAAGTAAATAGTCAACATCACGTTTCCGTAGGAATCTTCTTTCCAACAACACTTGTCTTGCCGTTTACCGTTTGCACTCCAACTTGCTTTGGAAGTTGCTTCAGACCCACCACACTTGAGGCTTTTTATTTATTATTTATACATGTGGTTGAAATTACAAGACAAACATTTCTATTTTATCATCCTTATTATTTTATTCCCATTTTCTGCCAAAAAATTGAGATTTTAAACATGACTTCTTCCAACCTGCCCTTCAACTTTAAAGCTAAGGAATTCTGAACCTTTGTCACGTGTTTTACTATTCTTCTTTATTGCTTTAATATTATTTATTTATTTCACAAATAATTTTAAAAAATTGTTATGTATATTTTTCCCCCATATATCAACGATTCAACCTTTAGGATTAAAATTTATAAAACTTCAAACCAAATTTATTAAGCTATTACTAAATAAATATAATTAGATTTTTATAATTATTTGGATTGGAAGTAGCAAAATCTAAAGAAGCTGACAAGTTTATTCTCTAATGACAAATGAAGGTGGCAATAGTCAAAAAAACAAATCTCTGCCTTTGGCCGTTTTATCAAACGTTACCAAGGAACCTGGAATCCCTTGGAAAATGGGTCCTTTTTATTTTTTCTGAAAAAAAAAAAAAAAAACAAAGAAAGCTTTTTGTGGCGTTCACGTTAAGCTGAAATTCACGTTGTAAAAAAAAACACAAAAAAAGCTACACTAAAATATAAAACAGAAAACGTTGGTCTGTTTTCTTTTCTTCCGTATTCTCCCTGCAACACACATATTCCATTTTCTCACAAAAACATTATCTTTTTCAATTTTCCTGGAAAAGTTCCACACCTCATTTCCCCCACATAAATAATCCCTTGCCTTCAAATTTCCTTCTTTATTTTTGGTTTTGCATCAAGGTCTTATCTTTTTAGCTGAAACTGAGCGTGCCTATTATTCTGTTCCTCTCTCAACTGGGATTTCTTAATACTTCGTTAAGGGCTGACAGCTTCTAGTTTTGAGGTGGTAAAGATAATATATCTTTTTTTCTATTCCCATTTTGGTATCTGGGTTTTAATTCTTTTTAGGTGTCTAAGAGCTTTTGTTTTGGAGTGCTTGTCATATCTGCTGTATTTGAACTGGTTTTTGAATCTTTATTCATATTAAAAGTTGTAAAAAGTTTTAAGGTCTTTTTGGTGGTGGGAGCTTGCTTGTGGTTTTAGCTACTGGGGTTGAGCTTTTTTAAACTTGTGTAAGAAGTTAGTTCAGAACCAGGGTAGGGATTTGTTTTCTTAGTCAGGGTTTCTGGATTGAGTCACGTAATATAGTTGGGGTTGGATTTGCAATGGGGAAGCATAGTGGAAAGCACAAGAAGCAAACAGGGGATAGTAATGTGAAGCAAAAGAAAGTTGGAGACAAGAGTTCGAAATCATATGATTCAGACACGGCAGTTTTCATTGCCATGTCTCAAGAACTGAAAGAAGAGGGGAACAAACTGTTTCAGAAAAGGGATCATGAAGGAGCAATGTTGACATATGAGAAGGCTCTCAAATTGCTCCCAAAGAATCACATAGATGTATGCCATCTTAGGACTAATATTGCTGCATGTTATATGCAGATGGGATTGAGTGAGTACCCCAAGGCTATCCATGAGTGTGATTTGGCATTAGAGGTTACTCCCAAGTATAGCAAGGCACTTGTAAAGAGAGCCAGGTGTTACGAATCTTTGAATAGGCTGGAATTAGCTTTCAGAGATGTTAATACAGTTCTTAACATGGAGCCTAATAATGTCATGGCATTAGAGATTTCAGAAAGGGTAAGAAGCTCACTTGAGAAAGAAGGTTTACCTGTTGAATTGCCTCTAGAATCCGTTGAACCTCCAAGTACTTCGAAAACTCCGAAAGTTGTTAAAGAGAAAACCAAGAAGAAGATCAGCAAAGCTAAAGAATCTGTTGAACCTCCAAGGGGTTCATTAATTTCGGAAGTTGTCCAAGAGAAAACAGAGAAGAAGAACAAGAAAAAGATCAGTAAAGCTGAAGAATCTGTTGAACCTCCAAGGAATTCACAAATTCCAGAAGTTGTCGAAGAGAAAACCGAGAAGAAGAACAAGAAGAAGATCAGTAAAGCTAAAGATAACAAGGCTGCGGATCGAATTGAGGAGAAGGAGGTTGATGGAAATGTAGAGGAAAAGAAGGCTGAGGATAAACTGGTTATAGAGGAGAAAATTAGCAGTAAAGCGGAAGAACCAAAGAAGACTGTCAAGTTGATTTTGGGTGAAGATATAAGATGCGCTCAGTTACCACTTAATTGCAGCCTTCTTCAACTAAGGGAAGTAATTCATGATCGATTTCCTAGTTTGAGAGCAGTTCTTGTCAAATACAGAGATGGAGAAGGTGATTTAGTCACAATCACCAGTGATGAAGAGTTGAAATTGGCTGAAATATCAGCAGAATCCCAGGGTTCTGTGAGGCTGTATGTTGTAGAAGTCAATCCTGAGCAGGATCCACTCTTCGAGAGATTTAAGCATGAGGAAGTTCACATTCTTGACATCAAACAAGGTAAGGCAACTGAAAATGGCCATGCCAGAAAAGTTGTGGAAACCAGAAAAGAATCGTGTTGCATTGATGACTGGATAATTGAGTTTGCTCAACTATTCAAGAACTATGTTGGGTTTGATTTAGACGCATACTTGAATCTCCATGAGCTTGGTATGAAGCAATATTCTGAGGCCATGGAGGACATAGTTACAAGTGAAGAGGCACAGGATCTTTTCGACATGGCTGCTGAGAAATTCCAAGAGATGACAGCATTAGCATTGTTCAACTGGGGAAATGTTCACATGTCCAGGGCAAGGAAGAGGGTATACTTCACTGAAGATGGTTCGAGAGAATCTGTACTTAAGCAGATCAAAAAAACCTATGATTATGCACAATTAGAATATAGCAAAGCTGGTAAGAGATATGAGGAAGCACTGAGAATCAAGCCAGATTTCTATGAAGCTCATCTAGCTCTAGCACAACAACAGTTTGAGCAGGGAAAACTTTCTTGGTATTATGCAATTGGCAACAATGTTGATCTGGAAACATGGCCTTCTGAGGTGGTCCTGCAGCTTTATAACAATGCTGAGGAAAATATGGAGAGGGGTATGCAGATGTGGGAAGAGTTAGAACAGCAGCGCCTGTGTGAGCTTTCTGATTTGAAGGATGAACAAAAGCAGTTGAAGAAAATGGGATTGGATGGTTTACTGAAAGATATAACAGCAGATGAAGCAGCAGAGCAGGCAATCAACATGAGTGCTCAGATAAACATTTTATGGGGCACCATACTTTACGAACGTTCGAACATGGAATTTAAACTAGGGCTACCTGTCTGGCATGAATGTTTGGAGGTTGCTGTTGAGAAGTTTGAGCATGCTGGAGCTTCTCCCACTGATGTAGCTGTTATGGTAAAGAACCACTGTTCAAATAACATTGCTTTGGAAGGTAACCTATGGTTAGAAATTCATAACTTTTTGTCATCAACTGGACATCTGCTTACCCCTTGAAAAGCACTAACTTACCTTTCTATCACTTGCAGGTTTAGGGTTTAAGATTGACGAGATAATACAGGCATGGAATGAGATGTATGAAGCTAAAAAGTGGCAGAGCAAGATTCCATCATGGCGACTAGAACCATTACTTAGACGGCAAGTTTCCAAAATTTATCATGCACTGGAGCAGGCATAAGTTCCATACTGTTTTGATTGGGATTTACAGGAGAAAGTTGGGTCAAAAGACCATTGTTAAGTGCTTCATATTATATGAAGTGATATGAAGTACTGCATTAAAGTTAGGTAAGCTGATTCTTTCTTTAGTACAAAAAGCAATTGACCATGTCACGAAATCTTTTGCAATTCATATTATGCATTTCAAAATTTCACTTTTGATATGTTCGCTAAACTGGTTTGTGACATCCAATTACATGTTTTCAGAAAATTGTATGCAATTTATTTAAACCATTCATTGCCATGAATAACATAGGAGCATCCCTTGTGCAGGTTTTATTGCCATTATCTTTTACATCAAGTATCAGTCTTGAACTTTCAGATTCAATGGAGAGACTACTGGATTGCTGAAAGTTGTGTGATGTGATTTTGAAGAAATAGGTTCAGTTTACATCAATACATGTGTTGGGGAGGAGTTGAAGCATGAGAGCAGGGATCCGATGTTTTTTTTATGCTTTCTGCTTTGGTCTTCATCAGCTTCTCCCCTCAAAACAAGTAGGAAAAAACATGCTGAATTCATTAGTTGCAATAGTTACCTGATTGACTTGTTATTACTAGCTGCATGTATCTTATACTGGTTTCAAGCATAGGCTGTGTTCATCAAGGAAGACGAGCTTTGTGTTCGGTTGATGATGATCCTAGATTTGGTGCTTGTATTACTATAAGGGATTTAAGGATTGTGAATTTTTATTTATTTATTTTTGGAATAGCAAGTATTGTGAACTTATTTTCAGCTTTTGCTTCTACTCTTTGATACTCAAACATGTATTTCTAATTGGACCTGGGTGAACTCTTTTGTTACTTGAAATCTGGTTTTTGTTTCACTACTATGCTCTTATAGTTATGACACTAGTGGATCGAAAATCATAATTTACTCAAATTTACCCCAAACTAAATTTACAAAGTTCCACCTTTAAACAACTTGAACAAGTAAGACTCCTGAACAGCTCTATTACCCGAATAGATGGAATCTCATACTTACCCCTCCCCTCATTATTTGCCTTCCGTTTCAAATCTTCAGAAAGAAACTCGACAGGCAACGTGTACTATTAAACAAGAAATTTCTATTAACAAATCTTTTAATTTTGTTTTTTCAAAACAAGAAAAGAGGAAATGCCAAATTCAGCAACCACACATTTACAATCACTTCAGTCCATAGAATTAGCACAATTGTCCCTTCATCCCATTAGAAAGCAGCTTTTCACGTTTCAATATACACTTATTTAGCTGTTGAGATAGCTATCCCCAGCTGATAGCAGCTATTTACGATTACAGCATATGTTGCAGTTGTCCCCAAGCATTTATTCTGGTCGAAAGCTAACCAGATTGGGGAGGGCAGTCGACTGAAGCTTCTTAATTTCAGCCGCAGTTACCTTGCAGGACTCCAAAGACAGTGACCGTAAATTCTTCAGAGGCTTTAGATACGGCAAACCATCATTAGTTATGTTGGAATTTGAAACATTCAACGACACCAATGCATTCAGTCCTGCATTTGCAACACAAAATGCAAAATCCATGAGAAGGGCTCAGTGAGGGTTCATAGAAAACGATAACTGACTACAAGATTTTCATATTCAGGAGCAACTATTAGCAGTGTACCCAAATAAGCTCTCAATTCACCAATTGTCTCCATCATATACATTTATACTTTAGACATACTTCCTGGCCAACTAGTCATAAGTTACTAGACAGCAGTAAAAATGCGGCGAATTACTGATTCTGTTGCAGAATGCCAAGTGGGAGTGTGGGACTAATGCTAGATGAGATAACCTGACACTAGAGATAAACTACCATCTTATATACATCACTGTATCAGTTTCTGTACAAGCACAGTAATGTTTGTTCTAACAATTAGGGGAAAGAAGACAAAACACTAAACACTACCACAAGCCTAGAGGAGGAAAAAGTAAGGCAAAACATACCTGAAATCAACTCCAAGGATTTGTTTGTCAGGTTGCAGTTTTGTGAAAGGTTCAGTAGCGTTAAGGAGGGGAGATCTTTGATATTTTTCACACCAGCATCAGTCAAACCCCCTCCACATATTTCAAGGGACTGGAGGTTCTTAAAGCCTGTCTCACATGAAAAGAGGTGGTGTAAGAATATTGAACACGCAAAACTGGATCGCATAAAAAAAAACTGTTGATAAAAGTTTACAATTAAATTGAGATTTCATTTAACTCGGTTTAGGTTTATTTACAGCAATCATAAGAACACTGTCATTGGATACACCTCAGTTTATCTACTAAAGGACCTTATATTTCTCAAAGTTACCCCTGAACTTTCTCAAGTATGTCAAATTTTTATATCCAATCTGCAAGAGGATGTCAAATTTTTATATCCAATCTGCAAGAGGCCATGAGAATAGAAAACAAACCACCAAACATAAAAACAAGTTTCCTAAATAAGCAAAAGCGAGAACATCTAGGAAACCACAATCATCACACAACTTGCAATTATTAATTACTTAAGGCATGGCAAAATGTTTACATACATCGCAAATAATTTGTTCCAGTGTCTGAAATCCTAGCCCCAAAAAGATCTAGATGCACCAGTCCAGTCAAACCTGCATCAACAAAATAATAACTATAAGAACAAATTGACGACTTATATGCATCCTTAAAAACATTACATAATGGGAAGAGAGAGAAGTATTTAAAGAGAGAGATCAGCAATTTGAAGCCACTTTGACTTGGCTTTAGGAATATGAATATGTCAGTACAGACATCTTGGTGAAGCAAATTGATATGACATTCTTAATAACGGAAGGATACACCAGGCCTAAATGGTCAATAAACTATTAAACTGGCTTCAATATAATAGCACAATTATACACCAAGAGCCAGAGACAAAAATAGTGCAAGAAAATTTCCACCATAACACTAAAAAAATAACTTTAGTCCACGGAAAGTTTGAAGTTACTGTTTATTCAATTCCAAGTAATGTTGTAATGAATTATCAGAGCTGCCTTCAAAAATCTTTTGAAGTGTTATTATTTATTTACTTTCAAAGATTTATTAATCTGAGGTGATATTTCTCACATATAAGGATCCCGTTCATAGCAGAAAATCCAAGCCTGGCTATCTTGTCATAGTCTAAGAAACGAAAAGATTGTAGACATCGTACATTTCATAACAGTCACCCCTAGTAAAACATAAAAATCAAGGGAAAAAGTAACTCCAAATCCCTTCACAATAAAAGGACCAGCAAAAGACCTCTGCTTCAACCGAAGATGCAAAATCTAATTTCAGAAAGCCTTAAATAGTTGCACGTGAGAATGCGACCAAACTTAAGAGACACCAAGTTAGAATAATAATCTAAGAATGAAAATACCACAAAGTTAGAATAATAATCTAAGACTGAAAATACTAACTTGTCAAAGCCGACAGCCCAGCATCTGTAATTTGGCGAGCATCCAGATTAAGTGACTTAAGAGCAGTCAATCCAGACAACTTTTTTAGACCACTATCAGTCACTAAAGTGAATGACAGATTCAAGGTCTCCAGATGAGTCAATCCTAATAAAGCAGAACCAAGTCAGCATCATGTATTTAACATTCTAATGCAATGAATATTTCAGAAAATAGTGAAATCAAGGACATCTAGCTTTATAAATAAGACCATGCAGAACTGGGTAAGGATCAAAATAGGTTATTTAAAACATCACAACCATAATGTTAAAGCTTTTCGTTAGATCATTGACAAAGCCAACGCCATAGAAAATATCATGGTCCTGAAATCCGTAATAAATTCTATTCATTGATATAAATTCAGCCTCGTCAGTGTCAATGTGCAAGGCATAAATGCACTTATGAATGGACCAAAATGGAAATATTAAACATCTCTCACATCTTCAAATTGTCACCATATAATGAAGGAATACACATAAAGGGAATCCACGTAAATTAGCCACTTCAATTGTATAAAAGAACATATTAACTCAATAGAAAGGACAGGACAATTAAGAAAGCCATCTTAATGGAATCTGCAAACAATGTTATTTATGAGAACAAACCTCACAAGAAGATATGTTTCAATAAATGTATTACTGAAACTCAATCATATTCATAGCTAATAGCAAGATTTTAGAACCAGTAGTGTCACACAGGTGTAAGATTATAAGAGATAGATTATTAACCAGACAGGTGTCGCAGTCCACTGCTTCCGACTTCAGTATCGGACAACTCTAGACTTTTGAGGAGTGAAAGGCCTGAAAATAAAAGCACAAGATGAACTCAGTCATGAAAATTTTCAAAGCAAAGGGAGACCCTCCCAACATAACAGTTCAACTAGCAGGAAAATGAAGCATGTCATATAAACCTGTTAAATTAGCAAGGCCTTCATCCCCAATTTTACATGAATCTAAATTCAGGCTCTCCAAATTTGTTAATCCTGGAAAGAAAAGATATACCAAATTAAACAAACTTAACACCATTTCAAATACAAAGGTTGCCAAAATCAAATGTAAAATGAGCCAAAAGAACAATAGTTCAGTTTATTCAAATTCAATCAACAATAATGACGTGAAATGCAAACCAGGATGAGTACATAGGGTAGGCATAGCAGTTATATGGTTTGCAATGGAAATTGTTCACTTTTGGACCACAGGTTATGTTATTTCAATCATTGTAATTGTCAAAATAGAAAGCATAAGATAGCAGTTCGTGAATACCATCATTATAGTTCAATCAAAAGTTTTGCCTGAATAAGTCTAGTGCCAAATCAAAAGCCACACCTTTAACAATATGAAGGTTTCAATTCCCATATTTTATGGCAAGTAACATGCAATTCACTAACCTAGAAAAATCATTAACTCGAAAACCCTCTAATTATTGTTCAAGGAAAAGAAGAATACAAATGGTCCACTCCCAGCAAGAGTTAAATGAGGGAGGGAGGGAGGGAGGAAGGGAGAGAGAACCTTTTAGGTGCACTAAGCATGCATCTGTTATATTGTTAAATGCCAGGTTCAATACCTTCAAACTCTCAAGTCCTGCAAATTAGTAGTAAATAATGTCAACATTCCAACTATACTTAGCAACGAAGTAGTTCTATGTGTTGATTCAAGAATCAAAACATTGAAAGAAATCAAATACAACTCACCAGAAAACTTGTCACATCCATCATCAGTCAGGCCACATCTTCCTACATTTAAGAATGCCAAAGCAACAAGAGCTGCACATAGAATAAATATTTTATAATTAACTGAACATGTTATATGTTCTCTGGTATCAAGTTGAATAACATATTACAATCCCAGTCCCAGCTTCAAAGGGAGGAAAAAACTTGAGAGATGGTTGCATAAAACATGAAAATTATTATAGTTCCAGGAAATTCAGTAATCACTCAAACTCCGTGAACTTGTTAATGACTCATTGTTTGTTGCACTATGATGAAGTTTGATCTTCTATGCATGATAATGGTAGAGACTCTATCCTTATCCACCTATCTCCCACCTATAAGACAGTACATCAACTAACCAATTTCCCACATGAACCACATATCACTAAATCTGTAGCCACAACCTTGCTCAATGTATAGCAGCTAGTAACTGTACTATTATAGTATCAATGGAAGCTCTGTAACGAGAAACTGTACCTGAGATGGAATCCAAACATCCAGCAGTAACATTACATCCTTCTAGATTCAACATAACAAGTTTGTGCAAACCTGCCATGGACAGGTAAGATGTATTAATCATGTAACAGATGTATTAGGAAATGATCCAAGAACAATTAAGATAAAACAAAGAGAAGTCCTATCCTTCTACATAGCACAGACAAAAATTTGTTCTGTTAGTCCACCACTATGCAAAAGTGCAGGTAGTCAAATACCTCTCAAATAAGACAGCCCAAAATCTGTAACGTTACTATTTGATATTTGCAACTCCTTCAAATTATTAAGCCCTGAAATAAAAGGGAAATGTAAAGCCATACCCCCCAAAAAAATCTCGAATCTACTGCCCTTATGTGAGTTGGTGCGTTGTCAATTATACATGCTAAATCTTACTTGACTGTAAACAAAATTAAGAAATAATAATAGAAAATACACTGGCAAAACCATCAGAATGCAATGATGAGCTTACATGTCAGCTTCACTTATTATTGTTGTGAGAAAAAGTACCACCCTCTATTAGCTAAAAATAATGTCCAAATTACCTGAAATAGCCTTCAAGTCCAAGTCTGTGATACATTTACAGCATCTGATATTAAGAGATTCAAGTTTGGACAAACCTGAAAAAAGTAAAAAAATGACAGCTTCAGAGCGAAGAATTTCTGGAAGAGAGTTGCACTAACCAGCTAACATAGGAACTCCAACTAAAAATTGTGTAATTCATAAAACTGGTTGACTCTCCATTCTAGAATGCATAAAGATCATATTTAAATGCAATATGAGATTGGATCCTGGTTTAGCTTATCTGCCAGCCCACACACTTTCATCCCAATATATGATATCTATTGTATTTCCATTTTCTCATGTTGTTCTCAGAATTGCATGATCAGAATATACTAAATTGCTTATGCAATTGCATGAAAGAAAATAAAATAAAAATATCAATTACAAAATACATGAAATAGAGTTCAGAAGAGTTTAATTGTTACAAACTGCACACTTTTGGAGGTGCAAACAATTCAGTAGAACACAAGCATTCTAAGGTCTCACAAGGATTCATTCAAAACAAACCTTTAATGTGTACAAATCCACCATGAATCCCTGTGCACCTCTCCAGGTCCAACTTTTCCAAGTTTATTAAGCTGGAAAAGGCACACATTCCTTCAGCTGTAATTGCAGCACTCTTTTTAAAACTCAAGGATGTCAAGTTCGTTAGACCTAAAAGTTCAAGGAACATAATGCCCGTGATCAGCACAAAAACAATGTCAAACAGCATGCCAATCCAAAGAACTATTGCATAGATATCCTAACCACAGAACGACACTATTATGCAAAATTTTATTGTACTATTAATAAAATAGATTATATGGGAATAACATTTCTCTAACCACGATCACTTAAGAGTTTTATGGGATTTCTTTAATTTTTACAACACATTTAATAGATACTTCATACTTAACGGTTTCCAAACATGTTATATTGGAAGCATGCCATCTTTATTTTAGGTTTTTTTTGTTCCCCTATGAAATATGATTTTAAATAAGAAACAGCACAAAATAGCAAAAGAAAAGCCTTGAAATAGAATCTGCCCCAACTTTTCAGTATCATTGGTCCACTACAGAAAATAAATAAAAGGAAAAACATATACAGAAGACTTGTAATTCTTTACAAGTATCTTGTCAAGCTAGAATCTAGGAAAATGCCAGAAACTGGCCTATGGTAACATCTATACCAAGAAAGAAATAGAACATTACCACTAATATGCTTCAGTCCAATTTCTGAAATATTTTCACAGTGGTTAAAAGTTAAGGCTTGGAGACTCGAGCACTCTTTTAGGAGACCCAAGCCAATATCTGTCACATCAGAACCAGAAAGATCAACAGAAAGTAAAGATGTCCCCTGTGAAGAGATGACATCCATCCAACTATCCTGCACTCCGGGATATTCACCCAACCAAACATCCTGTCAACACGATGAAAATCAGGTAAATTTCATTCTCTGTGAAGACATAAAAAAATAAAGGTGCTCCATTTTTAACCATTTAGGGAAAACTCACCTCTAGAGCACAATCACGAAACTTTTGAAGAAAAACATCAGTAAGAAGATGAGATAGAACCAACTTGTTGAAAATTTGTTGACTTATATCCTTTGGAAGCATTGTGAATGAACTATACTGGTTGATGTCCTGTGATAGGAAAAGAATATAATTTCAAGAAAAAAAGAAAAAAAAAATCCCCTAAAGGACATGCCAGATACCAATGTGATAAGACTTACTTCGCATATTTTATGGATGCATAATTCCATGAGAGACGGGCAATTGGCCAATCCAGGCTGGTGAACCACCATGGGCCGAGAAAAGGAGGTTAGAAGCCACTTTGAACTACCACTTTTTCCGTACCTTCCAGACACTCCTCTTCTCATTCCATCTTCAACGACCTGTTGGTCTCTTTTCCTTGAACACACTCCCCCCATTAGACTAATAGTCTAATAAATTATCAATAAATATCATGAAGCAAGAAGAAAAACCAATTTACTCCCCATTTTAGAACCATCAAACATGGTCTGAACTCTGAAGTCTAAACGCTGCTTCACCTTACAACACAACTGAACAGAAACAACAGCATCAGAGAGTCAGCTCTTTAAAGTGTACAACGAATGCAAAACCAAAAGACCAACAAACCCATTATCTCGCATAAGTGACATTGGACTTATGTATAAATCAAAGCTAGCAGTACTCATCCCGAGCATTGTGAATGCAAAATTCTCGTTGGTAAACAGAAACGGCTATAGATTCATAAAAAAAGAAAAAAAAATCAGAGCCATCGAAAGCAACAGTTACAGAGAAGTTCCTGAAATCCAGCTTTGAATAGTTTAAGGGATATCTCATCGTGAGCATTAATTCAAAATAAATACAGTTATTAAAGGGGAAAAAACAGAGCTTAAGAAACAGAACGTTTAAGTGTTTAAATAACAAATTAAGCTGCATCTAATTCTTAACTTGCATCCCGAAAAAGCCAACATACATAAATTACAAACCCCTAGAATAAGTATTCAAAACCCCATTTAAAGGACAACGCATAACCTCCCTCATTAAACCATAAAATAAAATTAATAAATGCAACTAAACATTTAAAAAAATAAAAAGATCATATGAAACGATGATCAGGAAGTGTTTTTACTTTTTACACCACATTTACCTGTCTACTTTATCATCAACAATTTTTTTTTTACAAAAAAAAAAAAGAAGACAAAAGGTAATCAATGTAACACGTCAAAATAAAGAAAAAAAAACTTCCTCATAAAAATTCGCAATTTAAGGAGCGAAGAGCTAAGGATAGTTGAATTCTGGTGCTTTGGCAAAATAAAATAAAAGAACTTTTAACTTTTTTTTTCCTCTTGAGGAATCAAACGAAGAAAGGACGGAAAAAAGATCCTAAGAAATAAAGACCACAGTATCGAATAACGATCATATTCACAAAAAAAAAAAAAGAAGAGAGAAAAAGGAGACCTTAGAAAGAGAGATATAATCATCAGATCATAATCAGAGCGGAAAAAGGCAAAACACTTGCAGAGAAATAGAAATGGAAGGACGAGGAGGAGAAGGAAGTGAAACTGAAAGAGCAAGAAAGCAGGGGAAACAAGTAGAAGAAGTGAGGGGGAGTTTGTGGAGACTTTGAAGCCGTTTGATGAGTGCCACGTGGAGAAATTTTGATGGAAAAGGACAGGTGGTGGTGTATGAGTAATGTGGGTCGCACTAGTCCCTGTTCTTTCTGCTGGACCGTTTCGGTTAGCGGGCGGGCAAGAAGGGTAAACCAAAAAAGAAAAAAAAAAGTTTGTCCAATTTTATTTTCATATTCTCCTTCGACAAGCTACTTAGTCAATACCCATCATACACGTAGCCGCCATGCTTGTCTTCTTTTATTTATTTATTTATTTTGCTTAAAATCTTTACCTTATGATTTTACATTTTATTTGATCACGCTCGTGACATCATTTACATAATTGTTTTCTTAGTACTCCTAAATAGTGATATTTTTTATTTGCTTTGTGACTTTTAAACGTCTTTTGAAAATTTTAAATTAATGTTTATGAAATTGAAAATAAATTTCAGTTTAATCGATTCAATTGGTTTTGACGATAAAAAGTAAATAAATTATTAAAAATTATAAAAATTAATTTAGTTGTTAGTTAATTAGTTCATGAGTCAATTTATTTTTCTCTTATTAATTCAATATCTCAATTGATTCTTAATCCTATAGATCAATCTAATTCAAACAACATTTATCAAAATACACTTTTAAACTATTTATACCGGCTTACATATTAGGTTATATCCGATACTAAAAGATTATCCATAAAAAAAAAACAGTTCACAAGGCCTAGAACATTTAATTAATCTGGTTATTAATAACAAAGATTCAACAAGCTTGCTAGAAAGGATCATGAGCAATCAAGGTTGTAAGACCAGCAAACTCGTCATTAAACACATTAAGAAGATCAACACACTAACATGACTAGACCGATAATAAACAACCATGCATCGAGTAACCCAAACTTTTGGTATAAATTACCTAAGTTACAACTATCATTCTATTTATTTACATTATATTTCTTCGATTTATTGGTAAAAAGTCCTCAGTGAAAACTAAAAAATTAATGAAGCCCTCAACAAAATTTAGCACCCAATCGAGCCTTTAAAGGATGAAAAACTAATTAATCAAACTCCTCTGTTAATATTGACCATGTTTAACCATTAAGGTTCGCTAATGTGTTTGATAGACCAATCGGAAGACACGTAGTAGTCACGTGTTGCCATCCAAATAAATCTGGACAATCATGTGTCCAAGGTCATCCTAGATGTATTTTTTTAAAATATTTATTTTTTAAAAAATATTTGTTGATATGACAAAATGTCATGTCAGCATGATGTACACGTGGCTACCATGTGTCACCTTCCGATTGGTTTGTCAACCACGCCAGCGAGACTTAACGGTCAAACCTAGTCAATGTTAACAGAAGGGCTTGATTGATTAATATTTCATCCTTTAAGGGCTCAATTAGGTGCTAAATTTTGTTGAGGGCTTAATTGATTTTTTTTATTTTCCACTGAGGGCATTATTTACCAATAAGCCTATTTCTTTTTACCTCTTTAAACCATATTGTTTTCCTATTTCATTACAATTCACCCTAAAGTAGAAGTATAAATGAGACATTGGTGTTTGCAATCTATTTGAGTTCGACTTAAAAAATTTGAACTCAATTTAATAATTATCAAGTCAAGCTCAAGCTTGAGCAATTCAAGCCGAATTCAAGCTTAGTGATAGAACCTTATCAAGCTTTTCACTTTTAATATATATTTTAAATATTTTTATAGATGATGATTGAAAATTCGTAAGGCAAGTGTACATATCGATCAAGTAACAAAGTGATAAGAAGATATCATTCCCATAATGACCAAATTCTGAGTTGCTAAATACCAACAATTCAGTTTTTATCTAATCCATATCAATAAAATAAATTCTAATTACTATTAATTAAACTTAAGCAAACTATAAAGATATTATTAAATAAAACAATAAAATTTCCCATGTTTCTCAATCAATCTTAAAGACTTGGAACTCTAACTTCACCTAATCTAATTAATCAATTATCTCTCATTATCTCTCATTCAATTGTTCAATCTATGTAATCACTAACTCAGGATTCAATGGTATTAACTAGACCTTTCTTATGTCACAGGGCTAGAAATTAAGTCTGGCAAACCATGCGACCTTAGGTGATTTCTTTACTTCTAGTTCGCCTAAGTCAGCCTATCTCTCGAAGGATGAGATTTCTTACAGAAATTCTCTAATATACCAAAGTATAGAGGAAGCAAACTCAAAAGACAAAGGAACTCAAATCAAACACAAAAGCCACAAGAAAACTAAGCACGCCAAGTTTTTGAGTACATGCTCTCAAAAATTTTCTTTAACTCAAGAATGTGATACAATGGGATGATTACAAATAAAGGGAAGGGCTCTATTTATAGCTAAGCTTCCCTAGATCCAATGGTACAATTTGAGTTACATCAATGATTGAGATTAGTTCCTATTTACAAGATGAGAGTCCTAAGGGATTTAAATTCTATACAATCTTATCCTTTAGGATTTACAATATTCACTATGGTAACTCTAGTTTAACTAGAGTGTTTCACTGGGCCACCAAGGCTTCAAGTAGATGGGATTATCCATGTATTCCACAAATTGGGCCAATTCAAGTAGGTCAATGAGCCTCATTTAATCAGTTGTCCTCCATGAGATGCTTTATGGGCATTTTTCACGGGTTTTAATCTATGACTTGTGACATTCTCCCTACCCATTCTCGCAATGCCCTCGTCGCGTCCTCGGAATGACACTAGTTTGGCTCATCTTGGAACTGTTTCAATGCCTCGTTCGATTCCCAACTAGTCTCTCTTTCAGTTAGTTTTGCCCCTCAAAACATTTGCCTTAACTTATGTCTCTGTCTTTGCCTAACTCAAACTATATTTCTCACTTGTACATCTTGTTCACAAGAGCCCACCCCTCTTACTTGCCCACATTGAACACTAGGTTAACCTTGAGTATTGCCACCAACTCTGTTTTGTAAGCCCTTCGGCTTACTTGCTCCAAAACTATAAAAGGGCCCTTATGTCTTTGCCAAGCCAATCATAAGTCTGTTGCAAAAAATCTAGTTTGAAAATGATTTTCTTGCACAGTAAAAAAATAAAATTTTGAAAAACAAGCTGATTTGTGATACTTATAGTAATAAACTTTTTCCCGAAATTGCACTGTGCTTTGGGCTAGAAGGATCCTTGTCATTCTCGGCTTTCAATCGAATGACCTTCTCCTCTATTCTCGTACCACGAATTACTTCGAGTGTGGGCTTGAACACTTTTGAGTTAAACACAAAACCAGAAAATATTTTCTTTACTTTCAGTGGGAAAGTGAAAATATTTTCTTTACTTTCAGTGGGAAAGTAAAACTTTCTCTCTTATAGAAATTGGTAGAATTGTTATTCTCAAAAAATAGAATTTATACTTAGAAATAAATTCTCACTATTTTCAGGTAATATAACAATATCTCAAAAGTTGTGAGTAACATATTCTATTTTTAGCCTTATCGATGTCATCTATTTATAGGGAAAAGAAGTGAAACTCTAGTTGAATTAGTAGAATGCATTTAATGTCTATTTAATAGAAAAAAAAAACCAATCCCTTAGTTGAACTAGAAGAGATAGGCGACTAATTGGGTGTGTTTCCTCTCATATATATTATGATGGAGATTTAGGCCTCTCCTGTATTTGGTCCAATTATATATACTTGGACTTTAACCCAACACTTTATAATTTAATCCAACCCGTTACATGTTTTTCTATTTCTTAAAATAGACATTATTTATTAAATTAATTAATTTTCTATTAAATAATTTTCTTAATCCAATTCTAATTCCGTTAAAATTATGACAACTTTTTTGTAAAAGAATTTATGAGAAAATGTATTTAATTTACACATTTATTAGATTTCATAATGATCAATTAATTTAATTCCATTGTCAAACTTCAATTATTTAAGTAAATTGTAGCACCCTACACCTGACTCGACTCACTGGATCCAGATATAGGATGCCACCATAGTTAACAAAATTTTTCAATGGGCAAAAACCATACTGAACATATTTCTAATTTATTTATATTTTCTTTCCGAAGTCAAAAGATTTTGAAGGAGATGTTTATTAAATACAACAAATTCTCGATAGTAGTATAAGACATTACAACTTAAAACTTGTTAAAACTGACTTAATCATGGCATAGAGTAATACTCGCCATATTCCTACGAGTGCCCCTCTGTATGCATAATATTGCTCTTTGAACTATCTCTTAGGTGCATTCCTGGCTTGATCTCTCCTGACGTTCTGGTTCAATTTCCAGAATCCTGCATTATAAATAATTGCTCGTAAGTTCAACGGAACTTAGTGAGTCTCACCCAATATTACCTTTGAACCTTGTTGTTGAATTCCTCGGCTTAAAGGTTCTGAACTTCCATTTAGCCTATGCCGAATACTTTTCTGATTCCTAATGGATAACTATACTCCATCCTCTGCACTAGGCCCCCTTATACACATTATGCTCGATTGGAGGGTCACAGACTCCACACCTTTTGCAGATCCTATTTGCCAATCTCTTTGAGGATAGAAGTTGGATACATTCTTTAGAATGATAATCATACGGATACTACTCTTGGCGGATTCTTATATTGGCTCTGGTAGGTTGTAAGAACACAGTCATATTGTAACTTCAAGTCGATCCACACAAACGAACTTGGTCTAATATATACCATATTTTAGATCATCCAATTAATCTCAGATGACTTCGATACATACTATGAAATCTTCTAAGTTTTGTGGGCATTTACACCACTTATAATTACGTGTAACACCTGTAACACCCCGTACCCGAGACCGTTACCGGAGTCGAACACGAGGTGCAAACAGACTTAATTCATTTATTTTTATAACACCCCGTACCCGAGACCGTTGCCGGAGTCGAACACGAGGTGCAAACAGACTTAATTCATTTATTCGCACAGTCCATTTTAAAATTTCCAGACAAGCTGGCTAACTGCGTCACTGTCACCTTAAAAATCATATCTCAAGTTCCAAAACTCGAAAACCAGTTCCGTAAATTTTTCCTGAAACTATACTCATATTTCCATCTACAAATTTTTTCCTAGAATTTTTGGTCAAGCCAATTAGTACAGTTTATTAGTTAAAGTCTCCCCTATTTCAGGGTTCGACTATTCTGATCTTCATGCATTACGACTTAGATATCTCTCTGTACAGGGCTTCAATACTTATGCTGTTTGTTTCTAAAGAAACTAGACTCGAAAAGAAATCTATACATATATGGTATGACTTCTAATTATCTCTGGTTAATTTATAATGAATTTCCAAAGTCAGAACAGGGGATCCAGAAATTGCTCTAGCCCTATTTCACGAAAACTTAAACATCTCATAAAATACGGCTCATATGATCGTTTCGTTACTTTCATATGAAAATAGATTCATCAAGGTTCGATTACATAATTTATTCACAATTTAATTCTATTCCTACTATTTTTAGTGATTTTTCAAATTCACATCACTGCTGCTGTCGGTATCTGTTTTTAAGGTAGACTTTACCTATTTCATAATTTCCATGACTCAACTAGCCCTTTTACATACATAGCACAAAAATATGATCGTGATTAACCATTCCAATGGCTAATCACTGCGAAGCATTTCCACACCTCTCAACAACCATATATATACAAAATGATTATAACGCTATGCTCAAAATATATAAGCCATTTTCGCATGGCTATCCAAATATATACAATACCAAAGTACTTGACTAACAACAAAAGGCAGCCCTATACATGCCATTATCGAGTTCAACTAAAAGAGTACCAAAAGGGATTTGATAGTGTGGGCGACTTGACTTTGACACTCCAGAGTTCGATGGTGACGAACCAAAATCTATAAAACAGAGAATCAAAGAAACGGAATAAGCATTTAATGCTTAGTAAGTTTTGAGTAATGAAATCATGCACAATCAAGTACAAGATTTATATGACTAAACGAATAATTTCATACACATATTCTCACAACCATACCTACTTCACATTTCCAGCCCTTATATTCATACATAAGAAATCAACTTGACTAAAGGCCGGAAGCTTGTTAATCGATTGAGCGAATACTATTTAAAAGGAATCAATTATTCTAATGCATATACAAAACATACCTCAACGTTGGGGTTTTACGGCGTATTAATTGAAATTATTACAGCAAGATCGCTCATTCCCAAACCAAGTACCTTTGGATTTAGCGGATATAGCTACTCGCTCAAGCGCCTTGGGACTTAGCCGGATATAGTAACTCGCACAAATGCCTTGGGACTTAGCCGGATATAGTAACTCGCACAAATGACTTGGGACTTAGCCAGATATAGTAACTCGCACAAATGCCTTGGGACTTAGCCGGTTATCATCCGAATATTCATGCACGTATATCAATAAATCATATCACATCTATATTTCATTTTCATCACTAGAACTCAAACACAAGACACTTATCAATCATTCCCATTTTCGGCTCAATAGCCACATACAAAGAACATGATTTTGATTTGCTCATAACATGATCTAATCGAATCATAATCTAAGTTCCATTACTCAAAACTTACCTCGGATGTTGTCGAAGCGATTTCAACGGCTATTCGATCACCTTTTCCTTTCCTTTATCGGATTTAGTTCCCCTTTGTTCTTGAGCTTAATTTAACAAATAAATTGATTTAATCATTTTGAACATCAAAGAGAAACTCAAGGTACTTAGCCCATGTATATTAGGCATTAGAGTCATATATGTATGAAATCATGAATCAATTTCAACATATTTGCCAATATTCCCCTTTAGCCGATTTTTCTATGTCAAGATAAAGCCATCAATATGCTTACCTATAGCCGAACGTACACATCAACCTATGTATTCATTCATGTGGCCGAATATGCATGTCTATGTTGAGGCCGATTGTATACTTAATACATTCTACAAATATGGTCACTTGTATTGACTAAATACCATTTTGTTTCAAGTTCAAAACTCGCTAATACACATATATACACTAGTAATCAAATACTAACATTTGCACTTCACCTTAATAGCTAGCTTAGCAAACCTTAATTTAACATATATTTGTGCATAACACAATTAAAGCATCCTCTCCATTCCATCAATTCAAAACACATACATTACTCAATAATGTTCAAAATCATATTCGGCCTTAGTACATAACTTGCTAGTCGATTTTTCTCCATCTAGCAACTAATGCACATATGTGCTCATTTGTTAGACTCTACTTCATCTAACTACTAACCCCTTTTCTTTTCATCCAAATAACATGAACAACAACCATATTTCTCTTCTACTTCCTACCATGGCCGAATGCTCAAGACACCATACCATGATTTTCATAATTTTGACATGGGTTACTAAAATAACTTGATACCTCATCAACACAACATCAACACCAAGCAAGAATGACAACATCCATGGCCGAGTATCATCCCCATCAAATAGCAAAAAAAAGAATTTAAACCATGGGCTAGGTAGAATTCAAACTAACATCTAAAAATATGCATGAATTTCATAGAATAACATCAAACATACCTTAACCTAGTTACAAGCATGGCCGAACCTCTTCAACCTTTCTTCCTTTCTTTCCTTTGATTTTTCGGTCAAGAAGAACAAAATGAAAACTTTTTCTCCTTTTTTTTTTCATCACCCATGCTCCTTATTTTATTATTCCTAACATAAAACTCTAACATAAAATGTTTATAATACCTTTTAACCCATAGCATGGCCGGCCACCATCCTAAGTTTTGGGTAATTTGACATGCAAGGACAAGCATTTTCTAGCATGCATCAATAGGCCACTTTAACATTTGCCTAGCACATTTCTAAATTTTCTCACACAAGTCCTATTTAGCAAAATTCACTTACAATTAACAAAGTTCAAACATGGAATTTTCACACATGCCTATCTACATATAATAAGCATCAAATATAACGGTTAATTATTTTTATGACTCGGTTTTGTGGTCCCGAAACCACTTTTCGACTAGGGTCAATTTAGGGTGTCACAACTCTCCCCACTTAAGAAATTTTCGTCCCGAAAATCTTACCGTAAATAGATTTGGGTATCGTTCTTTCATAGAGTTCTCGGTTTCCCAAGTAGCTTCTTCGACTCCGTGTTTGAGCCATAACACCTTTACTAACGGAACCCTTTTGTTTCGCAACTCTTTCACTTCACGAGCTAGGATACGAATCGGTTCTTCTTCATAACTCAAGTCAGATTGAATTTCGACCTCTGATGGGCTAATTATGTGCGAAGGATCAGATCTGTAACGTCGAAGCATCGAAACATGAAAAACGTTGTGAATCCTTTCAAGTTCAGGGGGTAAAAGCAACCTATATGCAATTGGACCAACTCGTTCGGAGATTTCATACGGCCCAATGAATCTTGGACTCAGTTTGCCCTTACGGCCAAATCTGAGTATCTTTTTCCAAGATGAAACCTTAAGAAACACTTTGTCTCCCACGATACTCAATATCTCTTCGTTTTAAATCCGCATCGACTTCGACGATCGGATCTCGCCTTGAACTTTCACGAATTATTTTTACTTTCCGCAAAGCATCTTTAATCAAATCAACTCGAAAATTTTACTTTCACCGAGCTCGGTCCAAAACAATGGTGTACGGCATTTACGACCGTACAAAGCCTCGTAAGGTGCCATCTTAATACTTGATTGAAAACTATTGTTGTAAGCGAATTCAATCAAAGGTAAATACTGTTCCCATGAACTACTAAACTCAAGGATGCAACATCTCAACATATCCTCGAGTATCTGAATTATCCGCTTGGATTGACCATCGGTTTGGGGATGAAAAGCGGTGCTAAAATGCAACTTGGTACCCAAAGCTTCTTGCAATTTCTTCCAAAATCGCGAGGTGAACCTCGGATCTCTATCCGACACAATAGAAATGGGTACCCCGAGTAATCTCACAATCTGAGAAACATACAATTAAGCTAGTTTATCCAATGAATAATCCGTACGTACGGGAATAAAATGAGCCGACTTAGTCAGTCTATCAACAACAACCCAAATCGTATCTTTCTTACTCACCGACAATGGTAACCCAGATACAAAATCCATCGTGATTCGTTCCCATTTCCATTCAGGTATCATGATCGGCTGAAGTAAACCTGTAGGCACTTGATGTTCCGCTTTCACTTGTGGAATATTAAACACTTCGAAACAAAATCGGAAATGTCTCGTTTCATACCATGCCACCAAAACTGAAGTCTTAGATCGTTGTACATTTTCGTACTCCCCGAGTGAATTGACATTCGGCTACAATGAGCTTCGTTCAGAATCGTCGAAATATGTTCTGAATTTCTTGGAACACACAAACGACTTCTGAACCTCAAACAATCGTCATCATCAATTTGAAACTCTGATTCCATATTCGAAACACATTCAGCCCATTTTGCAACTAATTCATCATCGACTTTCTGAGCTTCACGAATTTGATGAATCAACAATGGTCTAGCCTTTAATTCCGCTACTAACACATTGTCGGATAGAACGGACAAGTGTACATTCATCGCTCGTAAAGCAAACAGTGATTTACGACTCAAAGCGTCCGCAACCACATTAGCCTTTCCTGGGTGATAGTCAATGACAAGCTCATAATCTTTTAACAACTCGAGCCAATGTCTTTGTCCCAGATTCAAGTCTCTTTGAGTCATCAAATATTTGAGACTTTTGTGATCCGAAAATACATGGCACTTCTCACCAAATAAGTAATGTCGCCATATTTTCAAAGCGAATACGATGGCGACTAATTCGAGATCATGGGTTGGATAATTTTTCTCATGTGGCTTCAATTGTCTCGGCGTAAGCTACAACTCGACCTTCTTGCATCAATACACAACCCAACCCAAGTAAGGATGCATCATGTAGATGACGAACTCCTTGCACGATTCGGGCGCACTAGTCTTGGAGCTTCCGTCAAATGAGTTTTCAATTGATCGAAACTTTTCGACACTTTTACGTCCATTCAAACTCAACATCTTTACAAGTAGTTTCGTCATTGGTGTGGCTACCATCGAGAAACCTTTACAAACCGTCTGTAGTAGTAACCAAGCAAGTCCCAAAAGCTCCAAACCTCAATTAGATTTCTGAGGCTTCCGGTTAAGTATGGCTAAAATTTTGCTCGGATCAACTCGAATGCCGATGCGAGATACCACATGACCCAAGAAGCTAACCTCTTAACGAACTCGCACTTCATTGAACTTAGCATATAACCGCTTATCCCGTAAAATCTGCAACACTAATCTCGGTGCTCGGCATGTTCGGTCTCATCTCTTGAATAGACTAAGATGTCATCAATAAACACAACTACAAACCGGTCCAAATCGTCTCGAAGATCCGATTCATCAAATCCATAAATACCGTAGGGCATTAGTGAGCCCAAACGGCATCACTAAGAACTCGTAGTAATTGTATCTCGCTTCAAAGCTATTTTGGGTATATCCGAATCTCGAAAGAATCGATAATAACCCGATCTCAAATCTATCTTTGAAAACACCGAGGCTCCCTTTAGTTGATCAAACAAATCGTCAATGCGCGGTATCGGATATTTATTTTTATTGTCACCTTATTCGGTGACGATAGTCGATGCACAACCTCATGGTTCCGTCCTTCTTTTTCACAAACAATACTGGTGCACCCCACGGTGAGAAACTTGGTCGAGCGAAACCTCTATCCATCAACTCTTGCAACTGAGCCTTCAATTCCTTTAACTCCGTTGGTGCCATACGATACGGAGCTATCGAAATCGGTGTAGTCCCAAGTACAAGCTCAATGCCAAACTCTACCTCCCGAACATGTGGTAAACCCGGTAATTCTTCGGGAAAAACATCCAGATATTCGTAAACCACCGGCACAGATTCAGGCTTCTTTTCTAACTCTTTGTCATCAAGTACAAATGCTAGGTATGCTTCACACCCCTTTCTTACATATTTCTGAGCCAATATCGATGATATTACAGCTGGCAACCTATTCCAGTCAGTAGACTCAACTCGGATTATCTCGTTATTGACACACCTCAAATCGATGGTTTTTCTTTTGCAATTTACAATTGTATCATGTACGGTCAACCAATCCATACCGAGGATAACATCAAATTCATCAAACGGTAAAAGCATCAAATCGGCCGGAAAATAGGAATCTCGAATTATTAGGGGACATTTCTTACACACTTTGTCGACAAGCACGTAACGACCTAAGGGATTTGACACCCGAATTACGAACTCAGTAGACTCAACAGGTAAAGTCTTACTGGAAGCTAAGGTTTCACATATATAAGAATGAGTAGAACCAGGGTCAATCAAAGCAATCACATTAGTATCAAAGAGCGTAAAAGTACCGGTAATAACATCGGCGAGGAAGCATCCTCGGCGCCAGATAGCATAAGCTCTAGCAGAGTACGAGCCTCGAGATCCGGTTGTAGCATCTCTAGATCCTCTCGACCGCCACTAGCATTGCCCGTATTTCTAGATGGTCTACCCAGCGGTGGTAGCACTAGGTTTCCCACTCGATTTACATTCATTCAGCAATCTCGGGCAATCTTTAATAAAGTGATCGGTGATCCGCACTTGTAACGAGAGCGGCCATGGAATCTACAACTCCCGAATGCCATTTACCACAATATCGACACTCGCTCGTCTCGACGATCATTTCCAACATCGGCATCAAGTGACTTGTGCACTCACAGGGGTCGATCACGATCTCGTCTAGAAAAGCCCGAAGTGTCTTTAGATCGGCCTAAATCATCTCTAAATTTTTTTGATGACTGTTGAAAGGGCCTCCCCGAAGACCTCTTATGAAACTTCTTTGCTCCCATATCAGCTTTTCTTTTCTCCATACTGAGCTCCTCGGCTTTGCAAGCTCGCTCGACAAGTACCACAAATTCTCGGATTTCTAAAATGCCAACATACAGCTTTATATCATCGTTCAGTCCATCTTCGAAACGTTTACACATCATAATTTCTGAAGAAATGCATTCTCGCGCTTACCGGCTGAGCCTTACAAACTTTCGTTCATAGTCGGTAACCGACATGGAACCCTGTTTAAGTTCAAGAAATTCTTTCCGCTTTTGATCAATGAATCTCGATCGATATACTTTTTCAAACTCGGTTTGGAAAAACTCCCAAGTTACTTGCTCTCGGGCATGACAAATCAATGTATTCCACCAATAGTAGGCGTAATCACGTAGCAAGGAGATAGTACACTTTAGGCATTCATCGGGTGTACAAGACAGTTCATCAAGTAGCCGAATAGTGTTGTCCAACCAAAATTCAGCTTGCTTGGCATCGTCATTGTCCGTAGCTTTAAATTCGATAGCCGTGTTTTGAATTCATCAAATGGGGCTTATTTGACCTTATTTGGTCGATTCACGGAGGTATTGTAGGTCTTGGGGTTGTATTAGTCGGGAATGGAGGTTGTGGAACAGTAGTATTAGTTCGAATGTATTGGTTGAACCAATCATTCATCACGCTATAAAAGCTTGTCTAGCTTCATCATTCGATTACTAGCAATAGGTTGAGAGTCCCGCCGTTGTCCCTGTCTGGGAGCAGCGCTACACTCTCAAGATCATCACCACCGCTTCGGTTGGGATCGGGATCCATTACTATAAATAAACACATTTTCAATTGTCAAAAATCACCACACTATCAAATAATCACATAATGGCATGTATAGCTAGACCCAAACGTATTACGGTAGTCCTAGAATTGACTAAACCGTAGCTCTGATACCAATAAAATTGTAACACCCCGTACCCGAGACCGTTGCCGGAGTCGAACCCGAGGTGCAAACAGACTTAATTTATTTATTTGCACAGTCCATTTTAAAATTTCCAGACAAGCTGGCTAACTGCATCACTGTCACCTTAAAAATCATATCTCAAGTTCTAAAACTCGAAAACCAGTTCTGTAAATTTTTCCTGAAACTAGACTCATATGTCCATCTAAAAATTTTTTTCTAGAATTTTTGGTCAAGCTAATTAGTACAGTTTATTAGTTAAAGTCTCCCCTATTTCAGGGTTCGACTACTCTGACCTTCATGCATTACGACTTAGATATCTCCCTGTACAGGGCTTCAATACTTATGGCGTTTATTTCTAAAGAAACTAGACTCGAAAAAGAATCTATACATATATGGTATGACTTCTAATTATCCCTGGTTAATTTATAATGAATTCCCAAAGTCAGAATAGGGGATCCAGAAATTGCTCTAGCCCTGTTTCACGAAAACTTAAACATCTCATAAAATATGGCTCATATGATCGTTTCGTTAATTTCATATGAAAATAGATTCATCAAGGTTAGATTACATAATTTATTCACAATTTAATTCTATTCCTACTATTTTTAGTGATTTTTCAAATTCACAATACTGCTGCTGTCGGTATCTATTTTTAAGGTAGACTTTACCTATTTCATAATTTCCATGACTCAACTAGCCCTTTTACATACATAGCACAAAAATATGATCGTGATTAACCATTCCAATGGCTAATCATTGCCAAGCATTTCCACACCTCTCAACAACCATATATATACAAAACGATTATAACGCTATGCTCAAAATATATAAGCCATTTTCGCATGGCTATCCAAATATATACAATACCAAAGTACTTGACTAACAACAAAAGGGCAGCCCTAATCATGCCATTATCAGAGTTCAACTAAAAGAGTACCAAAAGGGCTTTGATAGTGTGGGCGACTTGACTTTGAGACTCCGAGTCGATAACCCGGCGAACCAAAATCTATAAAACAGAGAATCAAAGAAATGAATAAGCATTTAATGCTTAGTAAGTTTTGAGTAATGAAATCATGCACAACTGAAGTATAGCATTTATATGACTAAACGAATAATTTCATATACACATATTCTCACAACCATACCTACTTCACATTTCCAACCCTTATATTCATACATAAGAAATCAACTTGACTAAAGGCCTAAGCTTGTTAATCGATTGAGCGAATACTATTTAAAAGGAATCAATTATTCCAATGCATATACAAAACATACCTCAACGTTGGGGTTTTACGAGCGTATTAATTGAAATTATTACAGCAAGATCGCTCATTCCCAAACCAAGTACCTTCGGGATTTAGCCGGATATAGCTACTCGCTCAAGCGCCTTCGGACTTAGCTCGGATATAGTAACTTCGCACAAATGCCTTCGGGACTTAGCCCGGATATAGTAACTCGCACAAATGCCTTCGGGACTTAGCCCGGTTATCATCCGAATATTCATGCACGTATATCAATAAATCATATCACATCTATATTTCATTTTCATCACTAGAACTCAAACACAAGACACTAATCAATCATTCCCATTTTCGGCTCAATAGCCACATACAAAGAACATGATTTTGATTTGCTCATAACATGATCTAATCGAATCATAATCTATGTTCCATTACTCAAAACTTACCTCGGATGTTGTCGAAGCGATTTCAATGCTATTCGATCACCTTTTCCTTTCCTTTATCGGATTTAGTTCCCTTTGTTCTTGAGCTTAATTTAAAAATAAATTGATTTAATCATTTTGAACATCAAAGAGAAACTCAAGGTACTTAGCCCATGTATATTAGGCATTAGAGTCATATATGTATGAAATCATGAATCAATTTCAACATATTTGCCAATATTCCCCTTTAGCCGATTTTTCTAAGTCAAGATAAAGCCATCAATATGCTTACCTATAGCCGAACGTACACATCAACCTATGTATTCATTCATGTGGCCGAATATGCATGTCTATGTTGAGGCCGATTGTATACTTAATACATTCTACAAATATGGTCACTTGTATTGACTAAATACCATTTTGTTTCAAGTTCAAAACTCGGCTAATACACATATATACACTAGTAATCAAATACTAACATTTGCACTTCACCTTAATAGCTAGCTTAGCAAACCTTAATTTAACATATATTTGTGCATAACACAATTAAAGCATCCTCTCCATTCCATCAATTCAAAACACATACATTACTCAATAATGTTCAAAATCATATTCGGCCTTAGTACATAACTTGCTAGCCGATTTTTCTCCATCTAGCAACTAATGCACATATGTGCTCATTTGTTAGGCTCTACTTCATCTAACTACTAACCCCTTTTCTTTTCATCCAAATAACATGAACAACAACCATATTTCTCTTCTACTTCCTACCATGGCCGAATGCTCAAGACACCATACCATGATTTTCATAATTTTGACATGGGTTACTAAAATAACTTGATACCTCATCAACACAACATCAACACCAAGCAAGAATGACAACATCCATGGCCGAGTATCATCCCCATCAAATAGCAAAAAAAAAAGAATTTAAACCATGGGCTAGGTAGAATTCAAACTAACATCTAAAAATATGCATGAATTTCATGGAATAACATCAAACATACCTTAACCTAGTTACAAGCATGGCCGAACCTCTTCAACCTTTCTTCCTTTCTTTCCTTTGATTTTTCAGTCAAGAAGAACAAAATGAGAACTTTTTCTCCTTTTTTTTTTTTCATCACCCATGCTCCTTATTTTATTATTCCTAACATAAAACACTAACATAAAATGTTTATAATACCTTTTAACCCATAGCATGGCCGGCCACCATCCTAAGTTTTGGGTAATTTGACATGCAAGGACAAGCATTTTCTAGCATGCATCAATAGGCCACTTTAACATTTGCCTAGCACATTTCTAAAATTTCTCACACAAGTCCTATTTAGCAAAATTCACTTACAATTAACAAAGTTCAAACATGAAATTTTCACACATGCCTATCTACATATAATAAGCATCAAATATAACGGTTAATTATTTTTATGACTCGGTTTTGTGGTCCCGAAACCACTTTCCGACTAGGGTCAATTTAGGGCTGTCACAACACCCCTATCCCGTAACCGTCGCCGGAATAGGACAAGGCGTTACCGGAAATTAGAAAATAGATCTTAATAGTAAAATTTTGAACATTCTCTTGAAATAAAGATTTTTTTTATTTAAATAATTGCTAGACACAACCAATGATTGAATTTCAAACTTATAAAATTAAACATCCAAAAGATGCCATATTCGCATGGCTTAAATACATTAACCAAAATATCCTTCCACTATTAGTCTATTCTATACATGCCTTAAACCTTAATGATATACAAACTTTATCTACTCACATGATAACTCGATAGTGTGATGAAATCTCCTCGACTTCCAACCCAAGCAATTTCTCTAAAGCCCTATAGACATAGGAAAAACACACAGAATAAGCTTTGAAAGCTTAGTAAGCCTTAAGAAAATAAATCATTTCAATGATTATGGAAATTCCATATCACTAATCCGAATTGAAAAATAATCTCAATTGCATATACATTCATAGTACTCTTAAGTTCAAATAACCTTATTAAATAGCTTCACTTATTTATATTTACAAATAACTTATGACTATGATTTTAAATTCATGTGATAACTGCCAATTCATTCGTATGAATAAAACTTGCACATATCCAATTCATACCAACCAAGACATGTCACATTTTTCCATGTTTGATTCATGGAACCACAAGGTCACATGTCAAGCACATATAGCATATATTTATCTGTTATTTATCACGTCTCATTTTCACATGGACTACATACATCTGACCAACTTTGTTCAATGTTCACAACATAATCACATAATCACTACAAGCTGTCTTGCTAAGCAGCAGTCATTAAATTATTTATAACTGGAGCTACGAAACTCCAAATCATGTGCTGTTAATTTTCCCTGAAAATAGACTCATATATCTTATATCCCTAAAATTTTCAGAATTTTTGGTTTGACCAATCAATACCAAATTTTTCTTAAATTTTCCCCTGTTTCACTGTCTGACTATTCTGACCATTCTTCACTATAAATCAGATTTCTCATTGTACAGAATTCAAAATATGTTCTCATTTATTTCATTTGAAACTAGACTCATTAAGGAGTCTAAGAATATAAATTTTATCTTATAATCATCATTGTACAATTTACAATGATTTTCTAAAAACAGAACAAGGGATTTCGAAGTCATTTTGACTCTATCTCACGCCACTTCAAATATCTCATTATCTCTAATTCTTTTGCTTACATGGTTTCTTTTATAAGAAAATAGATTCATTGAGCTTTAATTACATAATTTATTCAGCTTCTAATTCCATTTCCACAATTTATGGTGATTTTCCAAAATCACGCTACTGTTGCTGTCCCAAGTAGATTTATTACAAATTTGCTCTTTCACACATTCCTTGCATTCAAATTATTTAAACAAGTATATCATGTCATTCAAGATCGAACTCATATAACATAGGCATTAAAATGCTTCACTATTAACTTTAGTTCAATTGAAACGAATAAAATACAATATCATATTCACATTTAATATTCCATGATCGTAATCACCTAAAAAAAATAAAATCATATACTTCCACAAACCTTTCCACAAGGACCAAGTGTTTATATTTGAATATAAACATAGAATCACTTCACATAACTTCACACATTTACCGAATGTATCACGATCACATTTATAATTTAATTCAAATCAAAATCGCATACGAGTACATGATACATACCTAGCCAACTTAATATGTAATACACTTTCAATTTGTCATCTTAGTGTAGGATCTTGTAATTGTATACTTTTATCAAATTCATCGGCACTTAGCCTGCTAGGTATAAAACCCAAAATTATATTACCAGCACAAAGCTCATGGGATCAGAGTCGGATACATTTCAAAGACGAAGCCTCACGGGACTTTAGCGGATACATTTCAAAGACGAAACTTGCAGGACTTTAGCCCGGATACATTTCTAGTACGAAGCCTGCGGGACTTTAGCCCAGATACATTTCCAGTGTCGTGCATATTTATTCACATGTTAACACATTTCACATAACATATCACATTAGTAATTCAATTGCTTCATTCGAATATAAGCACAAAATGTACACCTACCCTTTAACTTTCGGTTCAATAATCATACATAAAGAACATATAATCTTTTCACTATCCCAGTTTCACTTTTAATAACCATTCGGCTACACACAACCTCGATCAAGTAGGAACAATAATCACAATTCATCTATTATACAAATATCCCATTTTTTGACTTTGTTTCATAATAGCTATTCGGTCACCACATATATACCATTCAATTCACATTCGACTTTATACAAACAAGTACAATACAATTGTATACATATATTACAAACATTCACATCATTACTTAATAGTCATTCGGCCACATTATATACATAAATCATCCATTTCATATTCGGCTTTATAGCCTAAATTCAATATACTTATTGCAAATCGAACTTGTAAAGGTCAAATAATTTCTTATCATATTATATAATCTTAAGCGTAGACAAATCAAATTTAATTACTTAAGGACTTACCTTGAATGTCATTGCACAATTACGGATTGATTAATCAACTACTTTTGCTTTCCCCCTTTCCGAATTTAGCTCCTTTTTCTCTTGAGCTTAATTCAAACAAACAAATAAACATTTATTCACCTTAATCCATCTTTGATGCGTAAAGACAAACTCGCACACTTAATGCTCATTAACTGATCTTGTACACTTAGTACTCGGTATAAATTCAGTTTGCACACTTAGTGCCAAATGATCAATTTTTTTTTTTACACTTAGTACTCATTACCAATTTCACTTCGCACACTTAGTGCTCATCTCAAGCTTACTACCATTTTGAATATATATATACACATACTTATACCACAATCGGCTAGATCAAATAAATGTATATATATATATATATTCACCTTCGGTGATATCAAACCATACATATGTATTCACTTTTGATTATACCAAACTGTACATATATAATTATGCACTTCCATTGAATTCATGAATTACATTATAATTAAATTCAATCAACTCAATTGCTTAAAACTTACTTCGATTATCGACGGATTAAGTTTCTCGGCTATTCAATTAATTTCGTTTTTCTCTTATCCGCTTCCAATCTCCTCGTTTCTTGATCTAATTAAAATTTCAATTTCAACTCATTCAATTTAATTTATAAACAAATCAATTCTTAATGCATAATTAACAAGTTTACTTATTCGCTTCTCATGGTATTCAACATTTGCTAAATAGTCCAAAGTATTTAATAATTAAAATACATCAATTCTTTATTTCAATGTACGATAACCGAATGCTCCATATGCTTATATGAATCCTTACATATCTTCATTTCGCAATTAACTTCCCATTTAACAATTTATTTCATTTTCATACCATAAACACAAAATCACCTAACATCTAAATTTAAAGCTCAATAATCAAACACCAACTTTTATTTTCTAACACATTTAACAAAGAACTAAAGCATTTCTTCATATCAACCTCATGACCGAATATTCAATGTTCAACAATTAGGAAAATAAATTCATGGGTTATGATCAAAAGACAACTAACATCTCAAAAATGCAACCAATACACAAATCATACATACCTTATAATATGCATATCAAAATAACTCCAACCATGATCAGATATAACCGAATTTAAACATGAAAATTAAGCCATTTTTGAACTCTTATACTAAATCAATACATACCAAAAGCTAATTTTTGCATGTCCGTCAACTCGAACCTAAAACCATAACCGAATACTCAAGTATATATTATCTATTCTATTATTACAATTTATGCACATGTGGCTAAAACAAATTGAACCATTTTGAACACAAATATCAACTAAAAATACAACCATTTCGCATGTTTATTATTATGCTTATAATTACATATTTTCAATATAAGCTAAATCATGACCGAATTATCACTATAAGTGACAACATTAACAAACCATTTCCAAAACATATAACACCTTCAAAGACATCCATACAACCCATAGCCAAATGCATCATTTCAAATCAATAACAAAAATTAAGTCATGGGTTATGAAAGGAGCTTAGCAATTAACTCAATTTCACATAAATTATCAAGAAATAAAATCAAACATACCTCCAATTAGGAACATCAAGGCCGAATATCCAAGAACCCTTTTGTTTTGCTTGTTCTTTAAATTTCGGCAAAATGAAAGAAGAATGGATGAAACTTTGTTTTTCTCACCTATTTTCTTTTATTAAATTATATAATTCCTCTTATAATATTATTAAATATTATATTACTAACATGGAATCATATAATATTCAGTAGGTTATTATTTTACAATACAAAATACATATTTTTCCTGTCAACTTTCATCATTGTCGTCCACTAATCTAATAGTGGTCCATTTGACATGCAAGTCCTCCTTGTTATATACCATGCATTATTTGGCCCTCTAAATTCTTCCTATCATATTTTTAAGTTTTAACACACAAGTCCTTTTTAGCTATTTCCACATTCAAATGACAAAGTTAAGACACGATACTTTCACACATACACTTTCACATATAATAAGCATAGAATATAACATTTAATTATTTTTATGACTCGGTTTTGTGGTCCCGAAACCACTTTCTGACTAGGGTCAAATTAGGGCTGTCACAACTCTCCCCTCTTAGGGATTTTCGTCCCCGAAAATCTTACCGGTGATTAGGTTAGGGTGACGTTCTCTCATTGAGTTCTCTAGATCCCTTTTTTTTTTAATTCTGAGCTTATGCCACAGTACTTTAACTAACAAAATTTTCTTAGTTTGATCATGATAAATCACAGAGATCCGCAGAATTGACATTTACTCACTTACTTTTCATTTTGGTAATAACGCACATAGGTAAAACACAACTTAACTCACCGGTATGAACCTACTAGGTATAAACTCGAACCCCCACGCTGGTTCAAAGCCTACTTGACCCAAAGTCCGAGTAATCTTAACAGCCATCAACTTATTAGGCTATTAGCCTAGTATACAATTCACCAGTCCTAAATTTGCTAGGTTTATAACCTAAATTACATATGTAAGGTAAGTATTTACTTATTCAACAAATGTTTTAAATCGAGTCGTTCAGGAATGCGTTAAAATTCAAATAGAACTTATACAATGCCGACGTCCCAGACGCGGTCTTACATGTTATTCAATATCGATGCCACTGTCCCGGACAGGGTCTTACACGAATCATAAGTGATGCCAGTGTCCCAGACACGTTCTTATACACTACTTAAAATCAATGCCTTCGTCTCGAACGAAAACTTACATGATCTCATTTCACACACTTAGTGCCCCAACAACCGATCTTGCACACACAGTGCTCGGTTATAGAACTCGCACACACATTGCCTCAACAACCGATCTCGCACACACAGTGCTTCAATAACCGATTTCGCACACACAGTGCTCGGTTACGGAACTCGCACACACAGTGCCTCAACAACCGATCTCACACACACAGTGCCTATGTTCACTTGTTGTTGCACATTGAAGTGACTTAACCAAGTCTATAAAACATCACATATGTGCACTTTGAACATATCATTTCACTTAACTTTGGATTCATATATTCATGAACACTTAAACATTTCAGAGCCAACTTTAATTTAATCAAATCAGTATAGAACACAATTTCATTCAAACATCTGAGTACATATTCTATACTATTAAAATTAGCTTGATTGAAAGACTTATCCGTCCTATTCAAAAATTTTCGTCGAGTCGGAGATATCACACTATCGCAGTCAAATATGGCATGTACAACTAGACTCATATATAGTGGTAGTCCTAGAGCTGACTAAACCATGGCTCTGATACCAATAAAATGTAACACCCCTATCCCATAACCGTCGTCGGAATAGGACAAGGCGTTACTGGAAATCAGAAAACAGATCTTAACAGTAAAATTTTGAACATTCTCTTGAAATAAAGATTTTTTTTATTTAAATAATTGCTAGACACAACCAGTGATTGAATTTCTAACTTATAAAATTAAACATCCAAAAGATACCATATTCGCATGGCTTAAATACGTTAACCAAAATATCCTTCCACTATAGTCTATTCTATACATGCCTTAAACCTTAATGATATACAAACTTTATCTACTCACATGATAACTCGATAGTGTGATGAAATCTCCTCGACTTCCAACCCAAGCAATTTCTCTAAAGCCCTATATGTAATATCCAGATTTTGGGCCTAGTCGGAATAGTGGTTTTGTGACCACAAAATCTGAGATAGAAATAATTATTTTATGATTATTTTAAGGTCTATGATATGATTGCATAATTGTGTGAAAATTTCGTGAAGAAATTTTATGCATAAAGTGCTTAATTTGAAATTTGGGACTAAATTGAATAAATTGCAAAACTTGTGTTCTAGAAGTATTTTGCATAAAATTGAATTAGATTATTAATTAGAGGTCCTTAAAGAGTAATTTTACCAATTTCTAAGTCTATGGACAAAATTGGACATGGATGGAATTTTGGAAAGTTTAGTAGTAAGGGCATTTTGGTCATTTAGGGGTAAAATGAATTAAAATACAAAATTAAAAGCCAATTTTGCTCATCTTCAACCCCATGGCCGAATATAGCAAGGAGAAACCATGGCTAGGGTTTTTCAAGCTTCCAAGCTCGATTGTAAGTCCGTTCTAGCCTCGTTTTTAATGATTTTTACGTTTTTGGAGTCCCGGTAGCTCGATTTAGCTTATGCTAGCAATAATTTAACCTAGGGTTTATATTTGGAAAAATACCCATAGGTGAAATTTGTGTATTTTGGTGTTTTATGATAGAATATGAGGTTTTAAATTATGTTAGACAACTTGTGCTACTCGGTTTTAAGTGAAAACGAGCAAAATGGCTTAATCGGTAAAAATACCTAATAGTCATAAGTACATGTTAGAGTGAGAATTTGATGTTGCCATAGAAGGAAAAATGATCAGCATGTCATAAAACATAAGAAAATAGGCTGAATTTTAATTTACGAGCTTTGGGGCAAAAGTGTAAATATGCAAAAGTTTAGGGGCAAAATTGTAATTTTTCCAAAATATGATTTTGGGTCAATTTGAATAATGTGAGTCCTAATTAGACTATATTTTAAATGATAGAGCAAGGAAAACTGAAATTCGGGCTAAAATAGGAAAATACCAAGTTGTGGACGAAATGGTAAAATAGCCATTTTCGCATACGAGGTAAGTTCATATGTAAATGTTGGTAACATAGTTATTATTTTAAATGTTTTAATGTTTTTAAATGATATGATAATTATTATGAAATATTATACTTGTGATAATTGTTTGATAATATGTCAAATTATGTGATATACTTGGAAAATGTGAAATACTACCGAGTATCGTATCGGCATTCCGTAGAAGATGGTTGAGACACATGATTGGGAAAAGGTCCCGTTGAACCTTAGGAATGGATTAGGATACAAGTGACATGTCACTGGGATATTTGGGCATCCGAACTCGTTGAGTTGAGTCCGAGTTCACTTATGGATGCGAGCGTCGAACTCGTTGAGTTGAGTCCGAGTTCGTGAGATGTAACTAGGCATCCGAACTCGTTGAGTTGAGTCCGAGTTCACTTATGGATGCGAACGCCCGAGCTCGTTGAGTTGAGTCCGAGTTCACTTATGGGCGGGTTACATGGTAGCTTGGCTACATATGTGGCACTTATGTGCAAGTTATCCATGTATCCAAATTATATTCGATGTGTTCAACGGGTAAAGTTCTACTCAAATGGAGGAATACTCAAGATGAAAGGGACGATTGGTAAGTGTTGTGAAATGGATACTTTGAACAGGTATGTACTTAACCCTATGGTTGAAAACTCGATATAACAACAATATGGTAAGATGATAAATGAAAAGGTGATATGAATGTCTTGGTGATGATTATGCAAATGATGTTTTATGTTTGCTTATATGGTTATGTTACTTGCTATTTGCATGTGAGCTTACTAAGCATTTATGCTTACTCCTCCTTTTCATTCCTTGTAGTGTTGACAAGCCAGCTCGGAAATCGGAAGCGGTCGGAGGCACGCTCACACTATCCGTATACCATCTTGGCATAATGGCTTGTATATTTTGAGTATGGCATGTATAGCATTATAATCATTTTGTATATATGGTCTTGTGATATGGTTATTGAGTGGTATGGAAATAGAAATGCTTGGTAATGATTAGCCATTGGAATGGCAAATCATGATCATATTTGGTATTATGTATGTCAAATTGCTAGCTAATCCATGGAAACCATGAGATAGGTAAAATTTACCATAAAATAGATTCAGACAACAGCAGTGACGTGAGTTTGAAAAATCACTAAAAATAGTAGAAATGGAATTAAATAATGAATAAGTTATGGAATCGAAGCTTGATGAGTCTATTTTCATATGGAATAAGCGAAACAGGTATATGAGCTATATTTTATGAGATGTTTAAATTTTTGTGAAACAGGGCCAGAGCGATTTCTGGATCCCCTGTTCTGACTTTGGAAATTCACCATAAATTTTACAAAGATAATTAGAAATCACGCTTTATATGTAAAGATTCCTTATTGAGTCTAGTTTTATTAGAGACAAACGCCATAGTCATTGAAGCTCTGTACAGGGAGATATCTGATTCGTAATACACAGAGGTCAGAGTAGTTGAACCCTGAAACAGGGGAGACTTTAACTAATAAACTGTACTAATTGGCCCAACCAAAAATTCTAGAAAAAAATTAGTAGATATATATATGAGTCTAGTTTCAGGAAAAATTTACGGAATTGGATTTCGAGTTTCGTAACTCGAGATATGATTTTTAAAGCGACTGTGATGCAGTTAGCCAGCTTGTCTGGAAATTTTAAAATGAATTGTATGAGCTGTTTAATTAATGAATTAAGTCCGTTAACACCTCGTGTTCGACTCTGGCAACGGTATCGGGTATGGGGTGTTACACTATAGACATAGGAAAAACACACAGAATAAGCTTTGAAAGCTTAGTAAACCTTAAGCAAATAAATCATTTCAATGATTATGGAAATTCCATATCACTAATCTGAATTGAAAAATAATCTCAATTGCATATACATTCATAGTACTCTTAAGTTCATATAACCTTATTAAATAGCTTCACTTATTTATATTTACAAATAACTTATGACTATGATTTTAAATTCATGTGATAACTGCCAATTCATTCGTATGAACAAAACTTGCACATATCCAATTCATACCAACCAAGACATGTCACATTTTTCCATGTTTGATTCATTGAACCACAAGGTCACATGTCAAGCACATATAGCATATATTTATCTGTTATTTATCACGTCTCATTTTCACATGGACTACATACATCTGACCAAGTTTATTCAATGTTCACAACATAATCACATAATCACTACAAGCTGTCTTGCTAAGCAGCAGTCACTAAATTATTTATAACTGGAGCTACAAAACTCCAAATCATGTGCTGTTAATTTTCCCTGAAAATAGACTCATATATCTTATATCCCTAAAATTTTCAGAATTTTTGGTTTGACCAATCAATACCAGATTTTTCTTAAATTTTCCCCTATTTCACTGTCTGACTATTCTGACCATTCTTCACTATAAATCAGATTTCTCATTATACAGAATTCAAAATATGTTCTCGTTTATTTCATTTGAAACTAGACTCATTAAGGAGTCTAAGAATATAAATTTTATCTTATAATCTTCATTGTACAATTTACAATGATTTTCTAAAAACATAACAGGGGATTTTGAAGTCATTTTGACTCTATCTCACGCCACTTCAAATATCTCATTATCTATAATTCTTTTGCTTACATGGTTTCTTTTATAAGAAACTAGATTCATTATGCTTTAACTACATAATTTATTCAGCTTCTAATTCCATTTCCACAATTTATAGTGATTTTTCAAAATCACGCTATTGTTGCTGTCCCAAGCAGATTTATTACAAATTTGCTCTTTCACACATTCCTTGCATTCAAATTATTTAAACACGTATATCATATCATTCAAGATCGAACTCATATAACATAGGCATTAAAATGCTTCACTATTAACTTTAGTTCAATTGAAACGAATAAAATGCAATATCATATTCACATTTAATTTTCCATGATCGTAATCACCTAAAAAAAATAAAATCATATACTTCCACAAACCTTTCCACAAGGACCAAGTGTTTATATTTGAATATAAACATAGAATCACTTCACATAACTTTACACATTTACCGAATGTATCACGATCACATTTATAATTTAATTCAAATCAAAATCCCATACAAGTACATGATACATACCTGGCCAACTTAATATGTAATACACTTTCAATTTGTCATCTTAGTGTAGGATCTTGTAATTGTATACTTTTATCAAATTCATCGGCACTTAGCCTGCTAGGTATAAAACCCGAAATTATATTACCAGCACAAAGCCTGCGGGCTTTAGCCCGGATACATTTCCAGCACGAAGCCTACGGGACTTTAGCCTGGATACATTTCCAACACGAAGCCTGCAGGACTTTAGCCCGGATACATTTCTAGCACGAAGCCTGCGGGACTTTAGCCCGGATACATTTCCAGTGTCTTGCATATTTATTCACATGTTAACACATTTCACATAACATATCACATTAGTAATTCAATTGCTTCATTCGAATATAAGCACAAAATGTACACCTACCCTTTAACTTTCGGTTCAATAATCATACATAAAGAACATATAATCTTTTCACTATCCCAGTTTCACTTTTAATAACCATTCGGCTACACACAACCTCGATCAAGTAGGAACAATAATCACAATTCATCTATTATACAAATATCCCATTCTTTGACTTTGTTTCATAATAGCTATTCGGTCACCACATATATACCATTCAATTCACATTCGACTTTATACAAACAAGTACAATAAAATTGTACACACATATTACAAACTTTCACATCATTACTTAATAGTCATTCGGCCACATTATATACATAAATCATCCATTTCATATTCGGCTTTATAGCCTAAATTCAATATACTTATTGCAAATCGAACTTGTAAAGGTCAAATAATTTCTTATCATATTATATAATCTTAAGCGCACAGCAAATCAAATTTAATTACTTAAGGACTTACCTTGAATGTCATTGCACAATTACGGATTGATTAATCAACTACTTTTGCTTTCCCCCTTTTCGAATTTAGCTCCTTTTTCTCTTGAGCTTAATTTAAACAAACAAATAAACATTTATTCACCTTAATCCATCTTTGATGCGTAAAGATAAACTCGCACACTTAGTGCTCATTAACTGATCTCGTACACTTAGTACTCGGTATAAATTCAGTTTGCACACTTAGTGCCAAATGATCAATTTTTTTTTTACACTTAGTACTCATTACCAATTTCACTTCGCACACTTAGTGCTCATCTCAAGCTTACTACCATTTTGAATATATATACACATACTTATACCACAATCGGCTAGATCAAATAAATGTATATATATATATATATATATATTCACCTTCGGTGATATCAAACCATACATATGTATTAACTTTTGATTATACCAAACTATACATATATAATTATGTACTTCCATTGAATTCATGAATTACATTATAATTAAATTCAATCAACTCAATTGCTTAAAACTTACTTCGATTATCGACGGATTAAGTTTCTCGGCTATTCAATTAATTTCGCTTTTCTCTTATCCGCTTCTGATCTCCTCGTTTCTTGATCTAATTAAAATTTCAATTTCAACTCATTCAATTTAATTTATAAACAAATCAATTCTTAATGCATAATTAATAAGTTTACTTATTCGCTCCTCATGGTATTCAACATTTGCTAAATAGTCCAAAGTATTTAATAATTAAAATACATCAATTCTTTATTTCAATGTACCATAACCGAATGCTCCATATGCCTATATGAATCCTTACATATCTTCATTTTGCAATTAACTTCCCATTTAACAATTTATTTCATTTTCATACCATAAACACAAAATCACCTAACATCTAAATTTAAAGCTCAATAATCAAACACCAACTTTTATTTTCTAGCAGATTCAACAAAGAACTAAAGCATTTCTTCATATCAACCTCATGACCGAACATTCAATGTTCAACAATTAGGAAAATAAATTCATGGGTTATGATCAAAAGACAACTAACATCTCAAAAATGCAACCAATACACAAATCATACATACCTTATAATATGCATATCAAAATAACTCCAACCATGATCGGATATAACCGAATTTAAACATGAAAATTAAGCCATTTTTGAACTCTTATACTAAATCAATACATACCAAAAGCTAATTTTTGCATATCCGTCAACTCGAACCTAAAACCATAACCGAATACTCAAGTACATATTATCTATTCTATTATTACAATTTATGCACATGTGGCTAAAACAAATTGAACCATTTTGAACACAAATATCTACTAAAAATACAACCATTTCGCATGTTTATTATTATGCTTATAATTACATATTTTCAATATAAGCTAAATCATGACCGAATTATCACTATAAGTGACAGCATTAACAAACCATTTCCAAAATATATAACACCTTCAATGACATCCATACAACCCATAGCCAAATGCATCATTTCAAATCAATAACAAAAATTAAGTCATGGGCTATGAAAGGAGCTTAGCAATTAACTCAATTTCACATAAATTATCAAGAAATAAAATCAAACATAAGTTAAATCATGACCGAATTATAACCATAAGTGACAACATTAACAAACCATTTCCAAAACATATAACACCTTCAAAGACATCCATACAACCCATAGCCAAATGCATCAGTTCAAATCAATAACAAAAATTAAGTCATGGGCTATGAAAGGAGCTTAGCAATTAACTCAATTTCACATAAATTATCAAGAAATAAAATCAAACATACCTCCAATTAGGAACATCAAGGCCGAATATCCAAGAACCCTTTTGTTTTGCTTGTTCTTTAAATTTCGGCAAAATGAAAGAAAAGTGGATGAAACTTTGTTTTTCTCACCTATTTTCTTTTATTAAATTATATAATTCCTCTTATAATATCATTAAATATTATATTACTAACATGGAATCATATAATATTCATTAGGTTATTATTTTACAATACAAAATACATATTTTTCCTGTCAACTTTCATCATTGTCGTCCACTAATCTAATAGTGGTCCATTTGACCTGCAAGTCCTCCTTGTTATATACCATGCATTATTCGGCCCTCTAAATTCTTCCTATCATATTTTTAAGTTTTAACACACAAGTCCTTTTTAGCTATTTCCACATTCAAATGACAAAGTTAAGACACGATACTTTCACACATACACTTTCACATATAATAAGAATAGAATATAACATTTAATTATTTTTATGACTCGGTTTTGTGGTCTCTAAACCACTTTTCAACTGGGGTCAAATTAGGGCTGTCACATTACGGATATGCCAAGCTCTCCATCCTAGCGGGTTACTATAGCAGATTCATAAGTTGAATACATTATCAAGAACTCTTTCAAAAAATGCCTCAAAGTGATATCCAGATCTCATAAAAAAGGCAGACTACTAACTCCCTACTTACGCGTTACAGAATTCACCATACAGACTTTCCAGTTGTCTCGCCACGAAGGCATCTCAGATAATTTCGCCACTAAGGCTTCCCGAATAATTTGTCACAAAGGCTTTACAGGTAATTTGCCACAAAGGCTGAGTTTGGTTTGCGACCAAGGCACCACATAAAACTATCATGTTTCACAATATGGATTTGCCTAAACTCGGCATCACCTAAGGTTTTCCCGTTATTGCCCTTGGGACACATAAAGTCGCTAGTAGACAAATGCGACCCATCCACCATATTTGGAATGTACCATGACCATGGTCTTTCCACATATCTGCCACACTAGCATTTTTTCGTGTTTATTGTCTTGACAAACCTTGTGTTTACGGTCTTAACGGACTACATTTTCACCATATTGGCCTTCGTGTTTACTGTCTTGGTAGACATCATCAAAGCACCACCACGAGGTTTATTATCACATCATATATTTTCCCAACATTGTATTACGACACATTTCAGAACAATTAGCAATATTAAATCATTTTTTATTTAATTTAAATATCATATAATCAAAACTACATATCATAAAACTACATATCATTCATAGCATATATACATTTACAGGTCTTATATTGAGCTCACGAGACCTAAAAATCAGTTTAGAAACAATTAGTGGCTAATTTGAAATAAAATAAAAATCATTCAGAAAAATTGAAAATAGGGCTCACACAACCGTGTGGCCAGGTCGTGTGGCTCAAGGACATGGCTGTGTGGCCAAACCGTGTAACTCAAGGTCACACACCATCGTATCACTGACCGTGTGCCAAACCGTGTTCAGTTCATGTAGCGTAACACTACCGTGTTGCCAAGTCATATAACAACTTGATGCCGTGTGGAATAACCCGCACTTAAAATTAATACACGACCGTGTGTACATGAAAAACCTCAAATCCAAGCCACATTCAAACACCATTTCTAAAGTACCAAGCCAAACCATTTGCAATCATTACCATGCATTTAATTCACATTCAAACCTACCAAAATTACATCATAACATTCAACCTATATGCTTAACTAATGTACCCTCATTGGTACCACAATTTAAACATCCAAACTGACACACACTCAAAATTTACAAGTCATTACCTTAAAGACATACCAATTCATCCATTTTTTCACAATCATTTGCCATAACTCAAACTAATCACATAAGGCAATTATCAATTAACCAAAAGAACTTCTAAACACAAATTTAGACCAAACATGCAAATCATATATATACAACCACAAAACTTACTCAATCCAACTTATAGACAACATTTTTATAAACAAAATAACTTAAAAGCTCCTAGTACATGCCATTTATAACCCAGTAATCAAAATGACCAAATATTCTAATGTGATCAAGGATAGATAGTGTAAATGTGCTCTTACTTGATTACAATCGGTCGAGCTTTCCGATGATTTACAAGGAAATAAAACAATAGACATAAGCAAATCAAAGCTTAGTAAACTCATATATAAGATAAACTTAAGCTTACCAAATTTGAACCATTTTGTACAATTCATGCATAATTTCATTAGCAAGCTTATGAATTCATTCATTTCCTATGCACAGGACAAATCTCACAAGTTAGTGAGTTTACATATATACATGAAACTTGAGTATACTATAGCAAAAAATTTCAAATAACGTATTTAAAAATCAATTCTTTTCAACTCATATTCAAATGGTAAATCACATTCCATTTTAATGTTCCATGTTCAATTTCTCCTTTCAATGTTTAATTCCATGTAGCTAATGCATATATTCTTTCCATTTTTCTTATATAAAAACTTAAATCATATCATGTCATATAATGCTTATAATTAACAATTGCAATACAATCATCCATCTCATGTTCATATTATATAACACATTTATCATGCGATACATATTACCTAATAAACAATTGTTCAAAGATATCATAGCGTCTTTCAGCCACGACCTTATTTTTTTCCGACATGATGCTATAGTATATTTCAACTATGGTCTTATTCGATTCCAGTATAGTGCCATAGTGTCTTTCAACTATGGTCTTATTCATTTCCGGTATAGTGCCATAGTGTCTTTCAACTATGGTCTTATTCATTTCTGGTATAATGCCATAGTGTCTTTCAACTATGGTCTTACTCGTTTGATTTGTGATGCCATAACATCTTTCAACTATGGTCTTACTCATATTTTAACCAACGAACTCGATTATCACATTTTATAATTACCAAAATAACAACTCATTTAATTTAATATAATTTACAAACTTACCTAAACAAAAATGGTTGTAGAGACAAACTCAATGCCTATTTTGTGACTTTAGCTTTTCCATGATTCAAATCCGATTAGGTTGTTTCTTGATCTAAATAATAATTTTTGTTCAATTAATTCATTCAAACATATAAAATAATTAAATTTAAGCTTATAACCCTTATTAATGTAAATTTACAAAATTACCCCTAACATTTTACCCTTTTTGTAATTTAGTCCCTAAACTTGAAACTTACAATTTAATCACATAAAACCCATACTAGCCAATTTCTATATAGTCTCTAATCATCCCAAATTTATCAAATTTTCAAAATAAGTCGATGTAATTTGACTATTTTCATAATTAAATCCTTAAACATTAAAATTACTAAAAATCACTTTACAAAATAGTCTTATTTATCAACCAAGCTTAATAATCTACCAAAAAATTCATGAACACCTCAAAATCATCAATGACATAATCTAAAATGTTTGAAATTTTATGAATTAGTCGCCGGGTTAGCTAGATTAAGCTCAAATGATCACAAAAACATAAAATTCATGAAAAACAAGTGAAAAATACATACCATGAATGTGAAATAAACCTTGGTTGAAAGCTTGTTTTAAGCTTCCATGGAGTTTTGGCATTCTCCCCAAAAAAATGGCAAACAAATGGCTCTGTTCATCTTTTAATTTATGTTTTAATTTAATTTAATTATGTAATTACAAGTTTGCCCTTTACTATTTAATAAAATTTCAGAAAACATATCACCTAAACATTCCGCTATCTAATAATTATGGATAAATTACCATATAAAGCCATTCAAATATATTTCTGTGCTCAATTAACCCATAATAATCAATAGTGATTAAGTTTTGCATCTTTTACGATTTAGTCCTTTTTTTAATTAACAATCAAATCACTAAAATTTCTGGACCAAATTTTAATATACTTATATTGTAACTCCGTAAACGTTTAAGAAAAATATTTATAGGCTCGGTCTATGGAAATGAGGTCTTGAAATCTCATTTTCCAAAACCACTTGACTTTAGGGACAAATCATTTGTACTTAACTATTTGTTCACTTATTAAAAAAAATTCAAATAAAAATTTATTGCTACATTTGACTTGTAAATATTAAATAATAATATTTAAAGACTCACTTGTCAGATTTTTGGCTCTGAAACTACTATTTTTGACACCATTAAAAAATGGGTTGTTACAGACACTCCGTCTGAACCCCTTTATCATTAGCCATCTTTGTCAGCATCATTCAATTTACATAATGAACACGTTAACGTAGATTTCACTCGCACACATTAAAAAATACTTCCCAACACATAATTTCCCATGCATGCTTACCACACATCATCATATTCATGCAGCACATTGTATATTTCATTACATACATACAGATGCTTCACAGGAAACACACACACACACATCAACTGCTCAAGGAGATATGCATAACTACATGGAAATCAACCATACAAAGAATCATCATAAATAATGTACAGGAGTCGAGTCTAGGGGCTCACCAAAGACCTACCTTTATTTCGACCTAGAGCTTCCGTTTCAACTATCCTTCCTAATCAAAAATCAACAATTGTTTGCTTAAAAGATCATGAAATTTTCATTAGAATCCTCATTTATAGATATTTTACTAACGTTTCAACTACATGTGACCCCCGTGCAGAGCCTTCCACTCAACCCTACTATTTTTACATCTTTTAACATCTTTACTCTTTAACAATCGTAACATATAAAGCTATAAAACTTACCAGAAAGTTGAATCATTTATAGATTAAATGAAGTCTTAGTTTTAGCTTAAAGAAGAAAAAGAGAACATTTAGGATAGAAAGAAAAACTAGAATGACGAGCAGAAAGAAAAACCATATGGAATGTCCCCCATTTACTTTATATATATACTTTTGACCCCCTCTGATTCCCCTACCAATTTCAGGGGTAGGTAAAAGAAAATCCGATGAAAATTTAAAATACTGTTCGACCATTCATGGGGAAGATCAAATCAATCCAATTGACTCTCGACTAAACCCATTACAAAAACAAACTTGAACAGTGCTCATGTAAACCGAGCGTACGATACCTTGGTGGTGACTCGCGTATGGTGTGGTCTTAAAGATAATTAAGTCTCCTATTGTTTTATCATACACTTGGTAGGCTCTTCATGCTTAGCCAAAACTCTAGGGTGTACTCTTCCTTAGGTGAACTCTTTCTTCACTTAAAGATACCTTGTATTAAAATCCTTAGATGCTACCAATAGACAAATATTTTAACGTTAGTATGTGTGCATACTCTAACTCGCCAACAAGTTAGTAGGGTGGCAGATGTTACTAGCATAGTACGCCAAAACAATTTACATACATACCTTACTCACCTTTTTGGATCCATCGATTTCAGGGTGTGACATAAATAACAATTTGAAAAACTTAAATTTAATATCAAGTTATTTTAATACTAAGTGAGAAACCAAATTCATTTCTAAATATAACCCATTTCTCTAAAATTAACATTTTTATCCATTTATATTCATTTGATTCATCATGCAATTCATTTCTGGTTTCAACGAGCTAGTGAAAAGATTGATCGAACATATGTGATTAAGGATCAAATGATTTATAATTAGTTCCACCTTGTCTCTTATTGATTTTAAACTCATTTAATCATGAAGTCAGTCCACTATAACATTGTGAATGAGCTCTCCCTAATGACATACCATTACGAAAGTTACTTGATCAGTGCTCATCTAATGACCTTTTCATAAGTGTCTTACCCTCATAGGATATCTTTAATATCTTTGGGATAAATCTGCTCTCTCAATATGGTCCTATTTTATCTCATGGTAACCATTACAGTTGGATTTGGTGCCCTAAGTGTAGTATTTTCATCTAAGCACACTTGTAAGTTTTGTAAAGATTGATTAATAAAATTATTCATGAATTGCATTAATATTTTATATAATTTCCTCACATGGTTTTTGCACACAAAGAAAAATGGAAGTAAATATTGCTCATTGGTTGTCTAATGTTTAACTAATAACAAAACAGGACTATACGAGACTTTATAGTACCTGTCTTGGATGACTTACAATCAGGACTTGTTAGGCCAGCAATCTAAGCTGGGAATTTTAAACTCAAGCCAGTAATGTTTCAAATGTTGAATTCTAATGGGAAATATGTTGGACTGCCACATGAAGATGCACGAGAACAACTTAAATCATTTTTATTGATTTGTGCTTCCTTTAGTCAATAATGCGTTCCTGACGATGCTTTGAAGATGCAATTATTTCCTTATTCTATGCAAGGAAGAGCTCGTACTTGGTTCCTTAGGCTACCTACCAGATCAATTACTTTTTGGAATGCACTAGTAATACAGTTTGTTTTGCGCTTTAAACTACCGATAATGAATGCTCGTCTCTGAAATGATATTATAGGTTATCATCAACAGAATGATGAGAATCTTTACACTACATGGGAACGTTATAAATCTTTTCTTTGATGTTGCCCTATGCACATTTGACAGGAAACACAAATTGAAATTTTCTATAATGGGCTGAATTCACACACGAGAAATCTTTTTAATGCATCAGTCAATGGTCATTTTTTGGATTGTACTTATAATGATGCTGTTGGAATTCTTGAGAGAATTGCTCATAATGATTATTAATATCCTATAAACAAAAGCTACTCCGGGAGTTATTGAACTGGATGCAATATCTGCGCTTAGTGCTCAAGTTTTTTCTCTTGCAAATATGATAAAACATATGCAAGGGACTAGTGATGTTGCACTTATACAAGTCGCCTAACAAGTTGATGTTCCTGCCTTTTGTTGTGAGATTTGCAATGACAACCATAGCTATGAACAATGTCCACAACAAACAGAGAATGCCTTTTATGTCAGTAACATATGCAATAATTCTTATGGCAACTCTTATAATAATTCTGCACGCAATCAACAATCTTGGGAAATTCAGACTGGTGGACAAAATGCTGCAACATTCCGATATGGGAATATATCTACTCAAGGCAATTATAATCCAAGACAAAGGAAATACAATCAAGAACAGTAGAACTAGAATCAGCACACTCAGATGAATCCACAATAAAGCCAGATGCATCCACACCAGAATCAAATGCAGCCACAACACTCTTCAATACCGAATCAACATGCTCAAGGACATCAACAACAATAGTATATGCAAGCTTCTCCTTCTAACCCATTAGTAGCTCTTGAGGCTTTAATGAGGGAGCATATTACTCGCACAGAAGCTATTGTGCAACGGAATTCATCTTCTATTCAGGTGTTGGAGGCACAATTAGGGCAACTTGCTTTGAATCTGAATATTTGACCACCCGACACACTACGAAGTGACACAAAAAATCCCAGTCCAAGGGGGAAAGGACACTGTAAGGCTATCACTCTTAGGAGTGGTAAACAAACTGGCGAGCCGACTATGGACTGTTCTGTAACACTTAAAGATACTGGTGAAGTGATTCCTGGTGAGAAGGTTTAATCTGAAGAGCTTGTCAATGTACCAAACAAATAAGTTCCACAAATTGTCACTCATATGCCTAATGTCTGACCTTCAAAATTGTTGTCGCAATCAAAGGTGTTGGCGCAATCAGATGTATCTCCACTTTTACTTTTTTCACAAAAGATTCAGGGAGAATGAGTAGGATAAGCAGTACCAACAGTTCCTGAACACACTGAAGTAACTTCAGGTTAATATTCCTTTAGTAGAACCTCTTGTGTAAATTTCAAATTATAGGAAATTTATGAAGGAGCTCTTGTCCAAGAAGAAAAAAGCTCAGTGATATTGAAACTATTGCACTCATAGAAGGCTGTAGTACTATTTTGACAAATAAGTTGCCCCCCAAAATGAAAGATCCTGGGAGCTTTACTATCCCATGTTCAATTGGCAACCATTATTTGGGCAAGGCTTTATGCAACTTGGGAGCTAGCATAAACTTAATGCCACTATCTACTTTCAAAAAGTTGGAAATTAGTCACATGAAACCTACTGCAGTGACATTCCAACTAGTAGATCGATCCTTGGCTCAACCTAAAGAGCAAATCAAAGACATCTTAGTTCATGTGGATAAATTCATTTTTAAGACAGCTTGTATTAGTAGATGAACCTAAACATGTCCTTAGTCTAATCGAAAATGAGCAAACAAATTGAAAGGCCAATATGTTGTCTATCAAATCCAATTAGGAAGATGCGCTGTCTTAGGCATCAGAGCGGAGGACTCCTAGAAGATAGAGACAGATGTGACTAACTGTTCTAATATTACATCGGATTGGACCCAAGTAGAATATATCCTAAATCTATTTATAGATTTATTTTCTTATTGTAACAGTTCGGTTTAGACCCTATTTGAAACAGTGGTTACGTGACCATAAATCCGAGTCAGAAAAATATTTTAATATTATTTTTGGTTTCTACAGCATGTTAATTTATATGTGTGAAATCTTCATGATTTAATTTTATCGTTTGAGTGTTCGATTTAATTAAAATGACTTAATTGCGAAAATGTAAAAATAGCTAGCTAATTGTGTAAGTGTGAACTGTTATTGTTTTTATAATGTGGGGTCCTTAAAAGGAAATTAAGCCATTAAAGGGTAGCATTGACGGTTTTGGTTTTATAATATATGGTTTACTTATTACATTATAAAGGTTAGTTTTGTAAATTAAGTTAATATAATAAAACATAAGTAAAATTTTGCATGTTCATCTTTATAATTGCCAAAAGTTGAGAAGAAAAGAAAGCTTTGAATGTGGTTTTAGGTTCGACACTCATTTTGCTCAATTAAAGTAAGGATTTTGTTCAGTTTTTGATAATTTTTACGTTTTTGAGATCATTGCTTTGAGTACTAGCTAGCCCATGCTTGAATTTTTGAATTTGATGATGTATTCATGATTTGCCATTGTTGGTAGCTTGATGATTTTTGTGTTTGATGATGAAAAATAAATATATGTTGTTAGATTGTCAAGTTTAATTAAGTGATTTTTAGTAAAAATGCCTATTTAGGATTAAATTGTGAATTTTGTAAATTTAGGGGTCAAATGTGAAATGAGTGAAACATATGGGCTTATATGGACTAGGGGTAGATTCGGCCTAACATCGGTATAGTCAAGTTTTGAATATTTTGTGTTTTGTGAAATAGAGACTAAATTGTGAAAAATGTGAAATGTTAGGGGCAAAAGTGTAATTAGCCCATTTATGTGTTTTTGGATGAATTTGATTGAATATTTTATTTAATAAGTTTAATTTATATTAATTTAGATCAAGAAAAGAGAAAATCAGATTTTGATCGGGGGAAATCTAAAGTTGTTAAATAGTCGACCCAGTCTATTCGTCTTCGTACGAGGTAAGTTCATAAGTAAATACATGTTAAATTTGATTGTATATATATTATATTTGTGTTGAATCAAACTATTGCTTGTATATATATGTTCAAGCTGAATTTGTTTAAGTATGGAGAAGTATTTATAAGCCTGAATCGATCGAGTTACGACATCCGAAAGTCCCATACGAACCTTAGGAATAGTTAAGATACATATGTCATGACATAGGATTTTGATATGTGATTTTGTATAAAAGCACGTCTGGGACGTTGGCATCGATATGTGATTTATGTGTAAGACCATGTCTGGGACATCGATATCGTATATGAGTTCGTGTAAAACCCTGTCTGGGACAGTGGCATCGGCATGTGATTAAATGTAAGACCACGTCTGGGACGTTGGCGTTGTACGAGCTTTTCGACTATTCGAGTATCCTTATTAATTCTGAATGGTTCAACAGGTAATATCGAGTTAAGATCGAATGTGAAATCAAGCTAAAAGGACAGATATGTACTAAGTTAAATGATTAAGTAGAAAGGTAAGTATATACTTTATATGAATATATGAAATGTGCATTATGAAAATGAGAGTTAAATATGTATATGTATATATGTGTATTCGGCCAAGTGGAAAATAATGCTAAAGTATATGTCTGATATATGTAGTTGTAAGCTTAATAATTGGATATGTGGTTATAGTTAGTATGGTTCAGTTTAATTAAGTTGAATGATGAATGTCATTGAATTGATTTAATTGCTTTTGACTTACTAAGCTATTTAAGCTTACGGTGTGTGTTCGTTTGCTATTTTATAGATATTGGAAGCTAGTTACGAGCTCAGGGATCGTTAGGGAAATCCGTCACACTATCGGTTGTTATTTTGGTATTTTAAATAGTTTGAATTTCGAACCTATGGCATGTATAGGCTAACACTTGTTTTGGTTGATTTGAAAGTGTATATAAATATAGCCATGCGAAAATGGCTTGATTATTATGCTTATGTTCAGTTATTTTTAATCATGGTTTAAGCTCATTTTGGTAAATATGCTATATGAAATATTTGAATGGTGTTTGGTTTTATGTCTTGATTTGGGTAATGATATGAACAACTTATAATTAGCTCATTTAATAAGTTTGGTATATGGTATGATTTGCATATTTGGTTAGTCTTGAGATTTGCAATTGGTAATGGAGTAGTTGATGAATTTATAGCCAAATATATATAAAGGTCATTTTGATTCATTTGTATTAACCTAAATTGTAAATATAGATAATGGTTTTAGTTTAAATTGTGATTCGGCCTAGGTGATTTAAATCATGAAATTATTTGAATAGTTACATTACTATTGAGATTGATATGTTTTGTTTGAGGTTTGGTAATGAAAGATTAGATTGTTAGGTTAATATTTGAGTTGAAATGTCAAATATTTGTGGTTAAATATTTTTGGTATATGATAGATAGGTACTAATGGTTTATTTTGGCTTGAAAATAAGGTAATACATTGATTATATTATGGGTATATTCGATGGACATTTTAAATAACTACAAGTGACCCATTTGTTTAAATGTCAAGTTATGAAATAGCATGTTTAGCTTAGAATTTGAATGATGAAAATGTTAGAACCTAGTGAGGCTAAATTTGATAATGAATAGTTGTCTATTTGAATTGTTGGTTCAGTGAGTAATCATAAATGTGATATATATATGTAACAGTAAAATTTGGCTTAAGTATGCAGTTTATATGTGTGGTTGATTATATTAGTTAGATTGTGAATTAGGTATCGTATGACTTGACATCGTGATAAAGAAATGATTCAATTTGATTTGGTAAAATGCGCATAATGTTATAATGTTTAAAATGCTAAGATTTAGTACTTGTATTTAAAAATGGTTTGATAATGTTTAAAGTATAGTTGGTTATGTTATATAGTTACCTAATGTTTTATGCGCAAATGAATATTCAACTGCGATATAAGGCCAAATTGGTTTAATATGTGCATGTATAAAGATTTCAAACTATTATGGTTGTATTTAGCTAAAGATATAAATGTCTTGTTATATGCTATGTATATGAAATGAATTATGGTTGAGTTATGACTTGGGTAATCAAATGATATAGAAATTGTTGCTATATGGTTCAAACTTTGAAATTATGAAACTTATACGAATTAGTTTTGATATTTGACTATGATTTGACGGTGTATGACTTTTGATTGTGAAATGATTGTGAAACATTCTGTTATGTCCGATAATGCCTCGTAACCCTAGTCTGGCGATGGATACGGGTTACGGGTGTTACACTTATGATGTTCATAGTATGACATATCTAAATCTTGAGTAGGTAGAGGACTATATATGTGTGACTCATACACTTTGGTGTAAGTAAAAGTCTGAGTTTGAATAGATAAGGAACTGAAAGATGGTGTGTTGGTTGTACAACTTTTGCAGTACGTAGTGTCATTCACAACAGTAGAATTCATGGCCTGATACATGTCTAAGTGATATCCTCTCATTGGCATTACATGGTTGATGAAAAGAAAACATGGTCTTCATTTTTTCGTCTTTTTGATGAGTGACTTAATAACTATTCGATAGTAATTGACTTTTCACGAAGGAAGATGTAATGGTTACAATGAGATAAAATAGAATCATATTGGGATAATGGGTATTATCCCAAAGAGATTAAGGACATCTTACGAGGGTAACACACTTATGACAATGTCATTGGACAAGCACTGAGTAGTTGCTTTTATAATGGTATGCCTTTAGGGAGAGCTCAGTCACGATACTATAGTGAAATGACTTTGTGACTAAATGAGTTTATAATTAATAGATGAAAACTTATAACTTAATTATAAATCATTTGAGCCCTAATTACATATGTCCAATCAGTCCTTCTGCTAGCTCGTTGAAACCAGAAATGCATTGTGTGTTTGAATAGAAATGAATAGAATGAATAGGAAAAGAGAAATGGAAAACATTCAGAAATGGTTATGGTTTTTTCCAAAATGAAAAAATGGAATCAGTTGGAAATGAATATAGGTTTCCAAAAAGGAAATGGAAATGATTCATTTGCAATTCTATATGGATTACTTAAAAATGATCGGAAGAACGAATTTATGTTTTTGAGCTGTTTTAAAGCCTGAAAATGAAAACAAACCATTCGGTCACAGTGAACAAGTTGATTTGTAAAATATTAAACATATTTTCTCAAAATTGTACTGGGGGTAAAATCATTAAAATTTTACCGAGGGTAAAATAGGGATCAGAAAATTGTTTAATAAAAAATATTAAGGTTTATTTAGAGAAATGGAAAAACAAAATTGGTTTGGATCACATTATAGAGTATTAGGTCAAAAGGCCTAGGAAGTACTCGTAATTGGACCCTATGTGAGAGAGTGTTAAACCAAGCTTTCTTTGATAAAATGTTTTGATATAACAAATTGAAATGTTTTTAAATAAAAGTTAAAATTGAACTAACTTGACAAAATGATTTGTTTAATATTGAAGTCTAAGAGATAAAAACTTTGAACTCTTAGAAAATTTTGAAACAATTTTAAAATAAGTTAGAATAATTTTGACTAAGTAAGAAAGTGTTTTATCATTTTATCAAGTTAAAATTGCTTCAGGCTAAAAAGCATCGATACCTTTTTGGCCCGGTATCGATATTTTATGAATTATTGATACCCTTCTTAAAAGTGATACCAAAATGAAATTTTATTTTTCACAAACCCAATTAAGTATCGATACATTTTGGTGAAGTATTAGTATTTTCTTAAATATCAATACCCTGTCTTAAAAACTGTACCAAAATGGTATTCTGTTTCTTACAAAACTTATAAAGTATCGATTTGGTATTGATACCTATTTATAAGTTTCTATAAAATATCTTTTGGTATCGATAACAAATCTCCAACGGTCATTGAATTTAGCATTTATTACAAATAACATTGATAGTCGTTTATATGGTATCGATACTCGGTGTTGCAAGTGAATTAAATACTCTGGTTTTTTCATTGCCAACAGCTCTATTCATGATACCAACAACCTTAACGGTTGGAAATCAATTAGGGGGTATAAATACCAACATCTAAAGTTCCTATAACAACTAGAAAACACTTTCAAGCTAAAATCATCAATCAAACAACCTTTGAGCTTACTATTTCCATATTCTTCTTACATACACTTGTGGGCTTTACTTTTATTCTTTTGCTCAAGTGTGTTTCATTGTATTTGAGCTTAATTTGCAAACACTTTATCTTGGAAGGATTATTTTTTTGTTTGCTTATTTGTATTTCCTTAAGAGGGTTTGTCTCTTAAGCTTTAGGGTAGAAATATTAAGGAAGTTGTAAGGTTAAACCTTGTCCTCAAAGGTTATCAAATTAGTGAATTTAGGAAAATCCTTAGTTTTGGAAAGCTAAGGTAGCGGAGTAGGCAATTGGGGCTGGACTACTCTAAATATCATGTTCATCTTTCAGTTTTCTCCCTTTTTTTCCACCAAATTTTTAAAAGCCAATTCAGCCTCTTTTGGCGATTTCAGTTTGATATATCAAGTTATCAATTAGAATCAGAGCTTGTCTCTTTTAGATGATTTAACAACCAAATAGGATATCCTTGAAGTAGCTCAACTTTGAGCAAATCAAACCACAAAAGATGACTTCTACATTCGGTTTAGTTTTTCTTGGAGAATCACAATCCGTCTCCAAGCCTCCTTACATCAATGGTGCAAACTACTCTTATTGGAAGACAAGAATGATGCTATTTATACAAGCCAATGATCTTACTATGTGGGACATCATCATGGATGGCCCATCCATACCTCTAAAGCAAGAATGAGAGCTCTCGGTGCCAAAAAGTAAGAATGAGTGGAATGAAGAGGATAAAAGGAGCATTCAACTTATTTCCAAGGCTATGCGCACTTTATTTTGTGCACTTGGTCTGGAAGAATATAGTAGAGTATATTCATGTTCCAATACTAAGAAAATTTAGGACAAGTTAGAAGTCACTCATGAGGGTACAAGTCAAGTTTAAAAGTCTAAAGTGGGAATTCTCACACTCAACTATGAAACATTCAAGATGGAACCTGAGGAAGACATCAAGGCTATGTTAGATCGATTTACAATTATCATCAATGAGCTCAAATCATATGGAAAGACTTATCCCTATGAAGAAGTTATAAGAAAAATACTTCAAAGCTTGCCAAAGGCATGAGAGGCTAAAGTGACCGCCATAGAAGAAGCAATAAACTTGGAAACACTCTCTTTATATGAGCTTATTGGTTCATTACTTACTTATGAGATGAGAATTAATGAAGGGGTTGAAGAAGAAAAGATGGATAAGAAGAAGGCTGACATTGCCCTCAAGTCCACAATAGAATAAGGTAATTCAAATAAAGATGTGGATGAGGATGAAGAGATGACTATGTTTGCAAGAAAATTCAAGAGGTTTATGAAGTCCAACAAATGAAAACAATTCCAAAAGAAGGAAGGACTCAAAATTGAATCAACCAAGGAGAAAGATCCTATCATTTGTTATGAGTGCATGAAACTAGGACATATCAAGTTTGATTGTCCTCAATAGAAGAAGAAGGGGTCTAACACACAAAAACACAAGGCAAATTTTGCTACTTGGAGTGATGAGGATTCATCTGATGAAGAAAATTAAGAAGTATCCAACTTGTGTCTCATGACCATCAATGATTCTAGGGTAACTTCTAACTCATCTATTTCAAATTTTTATTCTTTTGATGAGTTGCAAGATGCCTATGATGAATTGGGTTTGGAATTTGAAGTCATGAATTCAAAACATAAAAAAAAATATTTCAAAGTTGAAAATGAAAATGACTTGCTTTCCAAAGCCAATCATGAACTTGAAGAGAAAGTAAACAAAATGCAATAAATTATTAATAAATTATTAATAAGTTTGAGAAAAAGAAGTCATATTTGCATAATTTACTTTCTAAAGTTCATGATGATCATGAAAAGCAACTTAAGTTGTTTAATAGTGAAAAATCTTACTCTAGCAAAGTTTTTGAAGAAAGAGAAAATTCAAAACAAAACTTTGTTAAAAAAAGTTTTAATTTCTATAAACATAGAAGTCCTCAAAATTTTTACAAAAGAAAAATTATAAAAGTGTATGGGCCCCTAAAGGACTCATAACTTCTCAAGACATGAACTTGATTTTAAAATAGATACCTAAAGGGACTAAAATTGTAGGAACTAAAGTTTATGGACCGAAAAGAATTTGGGTACCAAAAATCAAAGTTTAATTCTATGTTTGTGAGAAAAAGAGCATTGTTTTGAGGTGGACTATTTAAGGAAAAACTTATGGTACCTTGATAGTGGATGCTCAAGACATATGATCGGTGACAAGAGTCACTTTATCAATTTGAATCCAAAAAAATGGAAGAGAAGTTACATTCGGTGCCAACTCCACAAGAAAAATTGAAGGAATAGCTTTTAGTAAAAACTCTTCAATTATTATTGAGAATGTCTTATATGTTAATAGTCTTAAGTATAATCTTCTAAGTATCAATAAATTATGTTATAAAGGTTTCAATGTCATTTTTGAGTCTAAAGGTTGCAAAGTTATTAACATTGCTTCTAATAAGATTGTGCTTGTAGGACATAGGACAAGAAACATATATATGGTGCATTTAAATGATTTGCATAATTCTAATTTATGCCTTGTTGCTAAAAATGAAAACAGTTCTTTGTTATGGCATAGAAAACTGGGACATGCTAGCATGAACATATTGCATAAACTACCTAAAAAAGACTTAGTAAGAGGATTTCCTAAAATTAATTTTGATTTAGATAAAGTTTGTAATGCTTGTGTTAAGGGTAAACATAAGAGAATTTCCTTTAAACCTATTAATAATGTATCAACTAATAGAGCTATTCAACTATTTCACATAGGCTTATTTGGTCCTATTAGGACAACTAGCTTCGGTGGAAGACAATATGCTTTTGTGCTTGTTGATGACTATTCTAGATTTACTTGGGTTCTTTTCTTAAGTACTAAAGATGAAGCTTTAGAAAAATTAATCACGTTTTAAAAAATGAACCAAAATGAAAAGGTTACTCTATCACTAGTGTTAGAAGTGACCATGGAACTGAATTTCAAAGTCTTAGTTTTGAAATTTTTTGCAACTCAAATAGAATTAGACATAATTTTCTGCACCTCTAACCCTTCAACAAAATGAAGTTGTTGAGAGGAAAAATAAAACTTTAGAGGAAATGGCTAGAACTATGCTTTGTGAAAATAATTTACCAAAATATTTTTGGGTGGAAGCCACAAACACCGCTTGCTATGTTGTAAATAAAGTAATGATTAGACCTATTTTAAAGAAAACTATATATGAATTTTTCAAAAATAAAAAGCCTAACATTAACTATTTTCATCCCTTTGGATGCAAAGTTTTGTTTTAAACAAAGACAAAGATAATCTTGGTAAATTTGATGCAAAAAGTGATGAAGGAATTTTTCTTGGATATTCTTTAAGTTCTAAAGCTTATTGAGTCTTTAACCAAAGAACTTTAGTAGTAGAAGAGTCTATACATGTTGTTTTTTATGAATCTAATCCTCCTCCTAGAAAGGACTCTTGTGTTAATGATGATGATGCAAAATCTTTTAATAATATTGATAAAGAGGATCAATCATAAAATGAAAATTTTCAAGAACGAACACAAGATTCTCTAAAAGAACTTTCAATTAAGGAAAGGGAAATCACTCATTCAAGAGGGTTCAACCATGTGAAGGATGGTATGATTTTGAAAGATCCATCCCAAAGAGTAATTACTATATCTTCTCTTAGAAATATTTGTAAGTATGTTGCATTTATCTCATGCATTGAGCCTAAAAATATCAAAGAAGCATTAAATGATGAATTTTGGATATTGTCTATGTAAGAAGAGTTAAATAAATTTGAGAGAAGTAAAGTATGGACCCTAGTTGATAGACCTAGAGATAAATTTACTATAGGTACTAAATGGGTTTTTAGGAACACGTTAGATGAGAGTGGTACCATAGTGAGGAACAAGGCTAGACTTATTGCTGAACTTAAGAGGAAGAAATATATTATGATAAAAGCTATGATCCCATAGCTAGGATGGAAGCCATTAGAATGCTTTTAGCTTTTACATGATTTAATGATTTCAAACTATATCACATGGATGTAAAAAGGGCTTTTCTAAATGATTTTATAAATGAAGAAGGGTACGTTGAACAACCACCCAATTTTGAAGATCCAAAATTTCCAAACTATATTTTCAAACTTTCAAAAGCTTTATATGGTTTGAAACAATCTCCTAGAGCTTGGTATAAAAAAATTATCAAATTTTCTTATTGAAAAAAGGTTTTTGTAAAGAGAAGGTTGACACAACACTTTTTATTAAAAGAAAAGACAAAGATTTATTAGTAGTTCAAATTTATGTTGGTGATATTATTTTTGGTTCTACTAATAATCTTCATTGTCAAGAATTTTGTAAGCTAATGCAAGGTGAGTTTACAATGAGAATGATGAGAGAACTAAATTTATTTTTGGGACTTCAAAACAAGCAAAGATAGGATGACATCTTTATTAATAAAGCAAAGTACACAAAGGAAATGCTCAAGAAGTTTGTGATGGACACTCTCAAACCACAAGCTACTCCTATGAACCCTTATACAAAGCTTAATAAAGATGAGGAAGGTAAATGTGTTGATTTAAAATTATTTTGGTCAATGATTGGTTCTTTGCTTTATCTTACCGCAAGTAGACCCGACATTATATTTAGTGTATGCTTGTGTTCTAGATATCAATCTTATCCTAAGGAATCACATTTACAAGCCCTTAAGAGGATCTTTAGATACGTTTGAGACACTCCAAATTTATGCCTTTGGTATCCTAGAGACTCATCCTTTAGCTTGCATGCATTCTCGGATGTGAATTTTGGAGGTTATAAATTAAATAGATAGAGCACCTTTAGTACTGGTCCATTCCTAGGCAACATACTAAAATCATGGTTTTCAAAGAAAAAAAAAGTGTTGCCTTGTCTACGACCGAAGCATAATATATTTTTACCGGTAGTTATTGTGCTCAAGTTTTATGGATGAAACAACAACTTAAGGATTATGGAATTGATATAGATACCATCCCTATCATGTTTGACAATACTAGTGTTATTTGTCTTAGTAAAAATCTCATCCAACATTCTAGGACTAAACACATTGAAATTAGACATAATTTCATAAGAGATCATGTCTAAAATGGTGAAATAGTTCTAAAGTATATAGACACCTTAAACCAATTAGCTGACATTTTTACAAAACCATTAGAAAAAGAGAGATTTTGGACACTTAGGAGAGCACGAGGCTTAACCACCTTTCCTTGACTTTGTGTTGAATTTTTCTATGCTATGTGATTAATTTTGTTACAAAAAGCTTGTTGAGTAAATATTTCATGACTTTTGTATGCATAAAGATAGGGGGATTTTACATAGATATTTAATCTATTTTGACATTATTTATCCAGCATGAATTACTCGTGTGACGTTTTTACGTTTATTGAATTAGTCATTTTCTTGCAAATTTAATCATTCTCTTTAAAAATCTAAGTTTTCTTTATGAATTATATGCATTATGCTTTCATTTGGCATTGTAACACACCTTACCCGTATCCGTTGCCGGAACAGGGTCCGAGGTATTAACAAATCATAGTACATACTATTAAATAAAACCGAGACAAAAATATGGCGTGCAATTAGATCATGAATCATTATAACATATGCCTTTAACAATACTAGCCAATTTCAAAGGCTTCGTACAAAATAATCGGTCAAATACTATAATTAATATTTTAAACCTAGGCAATTATGACACGTAACAAAATAACTAAGTCTATTATACATGCCATAATTCAAAATGTTCAGTTCAAATACCCAAAAGTATTGAGAGTGTAGGCAGATCTTCAACGATCCTTGACTCCTGTACAAGCTGGACGACACTATAAGACAAAAGAGAGAAAAGAAAGTAAGCTTATAGCTTAGTAAGCAAGTATATAAATAATGAATAAAGAATTTAATATGTTTACACAATAACTCAAGTGTATCTACTTTTAATTTCACAATTTACTCCACTTTGGTCAAGCTATCTCTCCTGCGTCATATTCACTAAATAAATCATAACTCGAGTTACAAAAGCCGAAATTCAAATCTGTAAAATTTCCCTGAAACTAGACTCATATTACTTCTTACTAAAGTTTTTCTAGAATTTTTGGTCTAGCCAATTAGTACAGTTTATTAGTTAAAATTTCCCCTGTTATACAGCTCGAATGATCTGCCTCTGTTCACTACGAATTGAATTTATACAAGTACACAATTCAAATAGCCATGAAATTTGTTTCATTTACAAACTAGACTCAATAAGGAATCTATACATATAAACTATATTTCTTAATTTGTTTTTTACAATTTTTAATGATTTTTCAAAGTTAGAACAGGGGATCACATAGTTATTCTAAGCGAGTACACTCAAATATAAATATCTCAAAATATAGAGTTCCTTTACTTGCTTTGTTTCTTTTACATGGAAATAGATTCATTAAGCTTTAATTTCATATCTCATTTAGCATCTAATTAAATTCCTACTATTTTTGGTGATTTTTCAAATTCACGTCACTGCAACTGTCCAAAACAGTATTATTGCTAATTCACTCTTTCACACTTTCTTTGTATTAACCTCATTTTAACATGCATATCACAATTCATTTTCACCACATTTCATACATCACAAGTATAGGTCCATGATTACAATGTCACCATAAAACCATCTCGTTGAACAATTCGGATCAATCCTCGATACTTGATGGTTTAGCACACAGCCCCACCATCATATTTCATATAATTCGGCTCTCTTGTACACATGGTGAACACTTAGTACCACCCATGTGACCTAGCCAACTTATCTCTAGCTCTCTTGTCTACATGGTGTCCTTCACTTGGAATCACACATACGGCCTAGCTACATTTATCCTCTCTCGTAGCTCTCTTGTCTATATGGGATGTGACAGCCCAAAATTGACCCTAGTCGGGATGTGGTTTCGGGACCACAAAACCGAGGCATAAAAATAATTTAAAATTTATTTTGATGCTTATGATATGTGTTAAATTGTGTGTGACATTTTTGATGATTTGATTTAGTGTTATAAATGTGAATTTCACTAGAAAGGGCCTAGTAGTAAACTTTGAAAGTATGATAGGGAAATGTGTGATGACTAATTAAAGCATGCATGCAAAACAATGGACTTGCATGTCAAATACCCCTTTTATAGGTGGTGGCGGCCATGGCAAGAGAGGATGGGCAAAACATGTCATAAACATGTTTTGTTGGTGCATTAGGGAGAAATAATAAACAAAGGAGTATGGGTAAGAAAAGAATGAAAAAAAATGTGTGTGAGTGTGGTATTCCCCCATTGTCGTGAGTTGTAGAGAAAGAAAGAAAAAAATTTGTTCATCCTTTCTTTGAGCCAAAACTAAGGAACAATGAGGGATTTTTGCTCCATTTTGGTTTAGAAGAGATCTAGAAGGAGATTTGGCTATACTTGCATCAAGATTAAGGTATGTTTGAGGTTGTGTCATGAGATTCATGCATGTTTTAGTTGCTAACTTGATGTTCATGTTAGCCCATGGTCCAAATCCTTGTTGTGCCATGGAAATGGTATTTGGCCAAGTTTGATATTGTGTTAAAGCCATTGCATGCTAAATGTGAAGCTTGTTGATGATGCATGCAATGATGGATTGACTACTCTTGAAATTTCTTTTAGCATTCTTGAGTAAGACATTGAATCCTTTGTTTAACCATGACCAAAAAAATTAAAAGGGTATGGTGTGTGATGTATTCGCCATGGTATGCTCATGAGCATGGTTTATGCTTCTTGCATGTTAGTTAAAATTTGTGTTTTGGATGGTTATGGACACCTTGAAATTCGCCTTGCACTTATATGTGTATATATGTTTGCACATGATGTTTTGGTTATGAAGTAAGTGATAAATATGTTTGTTTAAAGAAGAAAGTGTTGAAGAATGTTTGTGAAATTGCAAGTACATTCGCCTAGTACACATATGATGTGAAAATCTTGCAATTTATTGTTGATTTTGTGCAAGTATGACTAAGTATAATCGGCCACATGAGGGGAATTATTGTGCATGCATTCGGTTAGAGGCAAGCTTAATGGTGCCTATTCTTGACTTAGGTAATCGGCTACCTTGTTGTGAGCTAAGGCCGAATGTGTGCGTAATTAAAGAAAATTGACTAAAGTGCTTAGTTATGTGATGTTGAGTCAATGATGTGTGTATTCGCCAAGGCTATGGCGAGACTTTAATAAATTGAATTTGTTTGAATTAGCTCAAGAGCTTAGAGGGCCACAATTGGATAAGGGGAAGGAAAAAGTGATCGAATAGCCGTTGAAGCCGTTCGACAACATCCGAGGTAAGTCTTCAAGTAATGACCCTACTTGAATTATGTGAAATGAAATTATGGATGTGTAATGATTACTAATATACGTGTGTATGAGTATTTGAATGGTACCGGGCTAAGTCCGAAGGCAATTACGCTAGTGATTATATTTGTGTTTGAGCCTTAGTAACGAAAATGAAACATGAATGTGTAATGATTATGGATGTATGTGTGCATGAGCAATTGAATGATATCCGGGTTAAGACCCGAAGGCAATTGTGCTAGTGACTTTATGCGGGCTAATACCCGAAGGCATTTGTGCGAGTCGTTATATCCGGGCTAAGACCCGAAGGCATTCGTGCGTGTGGTTATATCCGGTTGTATTCCGAAGAAGCTTGGGTTGAAGGTGAGCGTTGGTTGCTGTAATACATTTAATTAGTACGCTCGAAAAGCCCAAAGGATAAGGTATGTTTACATGTGCAATGAAAAAGTCGATACGTTTGAATAATATTCGTCAATCGACTAACGAATTTTCATCTCTTGAATTGGTTGATATCTTGTGAATGTATATGTTGATGAAGTGTGAAGTAAGTATGATTATGTGAATGTGTATAAATGCAATGATTCATTTGGCTATGTGAATGTAATGCTTTAGTTAAAGCCGATTTCATTGCTTGAGATTTACTAAGCATAAACATGCTTACCCCGTTGCTTTGGCTCTCTGTTTTATAGATTTTGCTCGCTAGCGATCCGATTCGGGATCATTGAAGTGAAGTCATCCACACTATCAAACCCCCTTTGGTACTCTTTTAGTTGAACTTTGGATATGGCATGTATAGGACTATCCTCGGGTGTTTTCAAGTGCTTTTGTGATGTATATGTGTACGGCCATGCGAAAATGGTTCGTAAAAGTGGAGTACGGAATTAGACCATTTGTGGTTTGTAATTTTATATGGTTTCATGATGTTATTATGGATTGGAATGGGAGTGTTGGTCACATGATCAGCCATTTGAATGGCTAAACATGATCATAGGTGGACCTACGTATGACTAGACTATAGTTGGTCCATGGAAACTACAAAATAGGTAAGGCCTACCTTAAAAACAGATGCTGCCAGTTGCAGTGACGTGGATGTGAAAAATCACCAAAATTTGTAGGAAGGGTATTAAATTGTGAATAAGTTATGCAAACGAAACTTGACGAGTCTATTTTCATATGAAAGTAACGAAACGATCATATGAACAGTATACCGAGAGATATTAAAGTTCTCGTGAGACAGGGCCAGAACGGTTTCTGGGTCCCCTGACGCGACTTTGAAAATTTACTATAAATTATCCAGAAATAATTAGAAGTCATGCCTTATATGTGCAGATTCCATTTTGAGTCTAGTTTCATTAGAAACAAACGGCACCAGTATTAAAGCCCTGTACAGAGATATATTCAAGTTGTAACGCGCGAAGGTCAGTGTAGTCGACCCCTGTAACATGGGTGACTTTAACTAATAAAATGTACCAATCGGCCCAACAAAAAATTCTAGAAATAAATCCATGGATGGATATATGAGTCTAAATTCAGGGAAAATTTACGGAATCAGTTTCTGAGTTTTGAAACTCAAGATATGATTTTTAAGGCGACAGTGACACAGTTTTCCAGCCTGTCTGGAAATGCCAAATTGGTCGGTACTTTAAGAGGATTTGTCTCGTTAACCCCTCGTGTCCGACACCGGCGATGGTCTCGGGTTCGGGGTGTTACATGGGATACATCCCGTATCACACATGCGACCTAGCTACTACATAGTATCTCGTAGCTCTCTTGTACACATGATGTGCACTCAGCACCATACATGTGACCTAGCTACGTTTCATCTATATTATTCAATCTTTCCGAAAGTTCAACTGGGATTTCTCTCGCTATTACTTATTTCCATTCTTCCAATAGTCGATTTATGATTCAAAATCAACTAAAATATATAAAATAGGCTGAAATATAAAAATGTAAATGAAGTTAATGTATTATTTACATACAAACTTACCTCGGTGCAAAATATGGAAATTTTGCAATTTAGTCCAAAACCTTTTCCTTCCCCCGTTCGAGGTCGATTCCACGCCTTTCTTGATCTATAACAACACATTTAGCTCATTTAACACTCATACTATTTATTTCAATCCAAAAATCATATTATGGAAAAATTACATTTTTGCCCCCTAACTTTTACAAAATTACGATTTTTCCCCTAGGCTCAGAAATTTAATTTCAGCCCTTATTCTTATGTTTTATGACATGCTGAACATTTTTCTCTTCTATGAAAACATCAAATTCTCACTCTAACATGCACTTATGAGCATTAGGTATTTTTACCGATTATACTGTTTTGCTCGTTTTCACTAAAAATCGCTTAGAAATTATCGTTCTCCTAACCTAAAACATTCATATTCTACCATCAAACATCAAAATACATGCATATCATTCATGGGTAAATTTTTAAACATAAACCCTAACTCGAAATAATGGTAGAAATAGGTAAACCGAGCTACGAGGATTTTAAAAATGTAAAGAACATTAAAAACGGGGATTGAATGCACTTACTATTGAGCTTGAAAGCTTGAAACAAACCCTAGCTATGGAGAACATGCAAGTTTCGGCCAAGCTAAATGAAGATGAACACATTTTTGTGTTATTTTTCCCATTTTATTTCATTTAATATGCAAATGACCAAAATGCCCTTACTACTAAACTTTCTAAAAATTCCATCCATGTCCAAATTTTTGTCCATATAAAGTATAATGGTATAATTCCCATTTAAGGACCTCTAATTAAAACCCCCATTTCAATCAAGTACTTTATGAACTAGAACACACACATTTTTCACTTATTTCAATTTAGTCCTAAACGTCAAATTAAACACCCAATCGATGAAATTTACGAACGAAATTTTCACACAATTATGAAATCATAATATAAACACTAAAACTTAATTAAAATAATTTTTTTCAACCTCGGATTTGTGGTTTCGAAACCATTGTTCCGTTTTAGCCCTAAATCGGGCTATTACATCCATGCAAATGAAATATTTCAGTATGATCTTAGAGTCATTTTAGGACCCTTAGTACCTCTAAAGACTAAAAAATCTCAGTTTTAAAATTTTCACTACACTTAGAAAACAAAATCGTAATTTGGTATTGATACCAATTTAAAAATATCGATACTCATAAAAAATTATCAATACCTTGTGGGTTTTAAAGGTACCTGCAATTGTTTTAAAACACAATTTGAAAACCTATTTTTTCTCTCTATCAAAACCCTCTCAATTCCTTCCCAAAATTTCTTCATTTTTTTTTACAAATCATGACCTTTCAACACCCTCAAACATCTTTTCCAACCGAGCAATAGCTGATGATGTGGAGAGTGTGGCGCCTGCTCCCGCGCAAGGGACAGCGCCGGCGGACTCTCAACCTATGGCCAGCAATCCGAATGATGAGGCTAGGCAAGCCTTTTATAGCATGATGAATGATTGGTTCAACCAATACATTCGAACTAACACGGCTGTTCCACAACCTCCATTCCCGACTAATGCAACCCCGCACCTACAATACCTCCGATGAATCGACCAAATAAGGTCAAGTAAGCCCCAATCGACGAGGATTCAAAACATGGGGCCACTTGAATTTAAAGCTACGAGAGATGACGACGATGCCGAGCAAGCTGAATTTTCGTTGGACAACACTATCCGGTGCTCGATGAGCTATCTTGTACACCGATGAGTGCTTAAAGTGTACTATCTCCTTGCTACGCGATTTCGCCTACTATTAGTGGAGTACTCGACTTGGTTGTGCCTACTGAGCAAGTAACTTGGGAGTTTTTCCAAACCGAGTTCGAAAGAAGTATATTAGTCGAGATTCATCGACCAAAAACGAAAGGAATTTCTTGATCTTAAGCAAGGCTCTATGTCCAATTCATCGACTACTGAGCGAAAATTTGTTAGACTCAGAGATACGCCGGGAATGTGTTTCATCCGAAGCTATTATGTGTAAACGCCGAGGATGGGCTGAATGATGATATAAGGATGTTTGTTGGCATTCTCGAAATACGAGAGTTCGTAGTACTTGTTGAGCGAGCTTGTAAAGTCAAGAGCTTAGAAAGGAGAATCAAAAGTTGATGTGGGAACTAGAGAATTTGAAAAGGTCCTCGGAAAGTCTCTTCAACAGCATCGAAGAGATTTCGAGAAGATGTGGGCCGATCTAGAGGCGCTTGGGCCTTTTAGACGAAATCGTGATCGACCCACGTGGTATACGAGGCACTTCGATCTCGGTGTTGGGAATGATCGTTAAACCGAATGGAGTGTCGACATTGTGGCAAATGGCATTCGGGAGTCAGAGGTTCCGTGATCGCTCTCGCTATAAGTGTGGATCGGCCGACCATTTTATCAAGGATTGCCCGAGGTTGCTTGAACAAAATGTAAGTCGAGTGGAAACCCGGTGCTACCTTCGTCAAGTAGGCCATCCAAATACTGGCAATGCTAGTGGCGGCGAGAGGGTCGAGAGATGCTACAATAAGACCCGAGGCTCGTGCTCTGCTAGGACTTATGCCATCACGGCACGCGAGGATCTTGCCTCACCGGATGTCATTACGGTACATTCACTCTTTTCGATACTAATGTGATTGCTTTGATTGACCCCGGTTCTACTCATTCTTATATATGCGAAACCTTAGCATCCAAGAAGACTTTGCCTATTGAGTCTCTCGAGTTTGTAATTCGGTGTCAAACCCTCGGGTCATTACGTGCTTGTCAACAAAGTGTGTAAGAAAAGTCCCTAGTATTTCGAGGTTCTTGTTTTCCGGCGGACTTGATGCTTTTGCCGTTCGGATTTAATTCGACGTTATTCTTGGTTTGGATTGGTTGACCATGCACGATGCGATTGTAAATTGCAAAACAAGACTATCGATTCGAGGTGCCCGAATAACGAGATAATTCGGGTTGAGTCTACGGACTTAAAGGGTTGCCACCGTAATATCGCAATGTTGGCCCGAAATATGTAAGAAAAGGGTGCGGCGTACCTTGCGTATGTGCTCGAGGACAAGGAGTCGAAAAGAGACCCGAATCATGCGCTGGTTTGTGAATACCGGATGTTTTCCTGAAGAATTGCCGGTTTACCACTGTTCGGAAATAGAGTTTGGCATCGAATTGGTACCGGTACCACTCCAATTTCGATAGCTCCGTATCGTATGGCACCAATGTAATTAAAGGAGTTAAAAGCTCGGTTGCAAGAATTGGTGGATAGAGGTTTTGCTCGTCGAGTTTTTCACCTTGGGGTGCGCTAGTGTTGTTTGTGAAAAGAAGGATGGAACCATGAGGTTGTGCATCGACTATCGTCGACTTAATAAAGCGACGATAAAGAACAAATATCCGTTATCAGCGTATCGACGATTTGTTCGATCAATCGAAGGAGCCTCGGTGTTCTCGAAAATAGATTTGAGATCGGGCTATTATCGATTCATGAATTCGAGATTCGGACGTACCCAAGACCGCCTTGAGCGAGATATGGTCACTACGAGTTCCTAGTGATGCCGTTTGGGCTTACTAATGCCCTGCGGTATTTATGGATTTGATGAATCGGATCTTCGACCATATTTGGATCGGTTCGTAGTCATGTTCATTGATGACATCTTGGTCTATTCAAGAAATGAGACCGAACATCTTGAACACCGAGGTTAGTCTTTGCAAATTTTACGGGATAAGCAATTATATGCTAAGTTCAGCAAGTGTGAGTTCGGTTAAGAGAGGTTAGCTTCTTGGGGCATGTGGTATCTGCACGGTATTCGAGTCGACCGAACAAAATTTCAGCTATACTTAACTGGAAGCCTCAGAAATATTATCGAGGTTCGAGCTTTTGGGGCTTTCGGTTATTACCGACGATTTGTAAAGGTTTCTCAACGATAGCCACGCCAATGACGGCTTACTCCAAAAGGATGTTAAGTTCGAATGGACGGAGAAATGTCAGAAAAGTTTCGATCAACTGAAAACTTATTTGACTGAAGCCCCAATTCTAGTGCAACCCGAATCTGGCAAAGAGTTTGTCATCTTTAGTGATGCCTCCCTACTTGGGTTAGGTTGCGTATTGATGCAAGAAGGTCGAGTTGTGGCCTATGCGTCGAGGCAATTAAAGCCACATGAGAAAAATTATCCGACCCATGATCTCGAATTGGCTGCCATCGTATTCGCCTTAAAGATATGGCGACATTACTTAGTTGGTGAGAAGTGCCATGTGTATTCGGATCACAAAAGTCTCAAATATTTGATGACTCAAAGAGACTTAAATCTGCGACAAAGACGTTGGCTCGAGCTGTTAAAGGATTATGAGTGGTCATTGACTATCACCGGGAAAGGCGAATGTGGTTGCGGATGCCTTAAGTCGTAAATCATTATTCGCTTCTGAGCGATGAATGTGCACTTGTCCGCTCGATCCGACAATGTGTTAGTAGCTGAATTGAAAGCCAAACCATTATTGATACATCAAATTTGTGAAGCTCAAAAAGTCGACGATGAGTTGGTTGCAAAACGGGTGAGTGTGTTCGAACAAGGAATCGGAGTTTCGATTGATGATGACGATTGTTTGAGGTTCGGGGTCGTCTGTGTGTTCCAAAGAATTGAACTTATTTCGATAATTCAACGAAGCCCATTGTAGCCGAATGGCAATCCACTCGGGGAGTACGAAGATGTACAACGATTTGAAACGTCGGTTTTGGTGGCATGGTATGAAACGAGACATCTCTGACTTTGTTTCGAGATGTTTAATATGTCAACAAGTGAAAGCGGAACATCAAGTGCCTTCAGGATTACTTCAGTCGATCACGATACCCTAGTGGAAATGGGATCGAGTCACAATGGACTTTGTATCCGGACTGCCATTGTTAGCGAGTAAGAAGGATGCGATTTGGGTCGTGGTAGATAGATTGACTAAGTCGGCTCACTTTGTCCCCATACGTACGGATTTTTCAATGGACAAACTAGCCGAATTGTACGTTTCTCAGATTGTGAGATTACACGGGGTGCCTATTTCCATCGTGTCGGATAGAGATCCGAGATTTACCTCGCGATTTTGGAAGAAGTTGCAAGAAGCTTTGGGTACCAAGTTGCATTTCAGCACCGCCTTTCACCCCCAAACCGATGGTCAATCCGAGCGGATAATTCAAATACTTGAGGATATGTTGAGATGTTGCATCCTCGAGTTCAGTGGTTCATGGGAACGGTATTTGCCTTTGATTGAATTCGCTTACAACAATAGTTTTCAATCAAGTATTAAGATGGCACCCTACGAGGCTTTGTACGGTCGTAAATGCCGTACACCATTGTTTTGGACTGAGCTCGGTGAAAGCAAAATTTTCGGGGTGGATTTGATTAAAGATGCTGAACAAAAAGTGAGAGTAATCCGTGAAAATCTGAAGATAGCCTCCGATCGTCAGAAGTCGTACGCGGATCTGAAACGAAAAGACATTGAGTATCAGGTGGGGGATAAAGTGCTTCTTAAGGTTTCGCCTTGGAAAAAGATACTCAGATTCGGCCGTAAGGGCAAGTTGAGCCCGAGGTTCATTGGGCCATATGAGATATCCGAGCGAGTCGGTCCAGTTGCATATCGTTTGATTTTTCCCCCTGAACTCGAAAAGATTCACGACGTCTTTCATGTCTCGATGCTTCGACGTAGATCGATCCATCGCACGTGATTAGTCCATCGAGGTTGAAATTCAAGCCAATATGAGTTATGAGGAAGAACCGATTCGTATCCTATCACGTGAAGTGAAAGAGTTGCGAAACAAGCGGGTTCCGCTAGTGAAAGTGTTATGGCTCAAACACGGATAGAAGAAGCTAATTGGGAAACCGAGAACTCTATGAAAGAGCGATACCCAACCCTATTTACGGTAAGATTTTCGGGGACGAAAATTTCTTAAATGGGGAGAGTTGTGACAGCCAAAATTGACCCTAGTCGGGATGTGGTTTCGGGACCACAAAACCGAGGCATAAAAATAATTTAAAATTTATTTTGATGCCTATGATATGTGTTAAATTGTGTGTGACATTTTGATGATTTGATTTAGTGTTATAAATGTGAATTTCACTAGAAAGGGCCTAGTAGTAAACTTTGAAAGTATGATAGGAAATGTGTGATGACTAATTAAAGCATGCATGCAAAACAATGGACTTGCATGTCAAATACCCCTTTTATAGGTGGTGGCGGCCATGGCAAGAGAGGATGGGCAAAACATGTCATAAACATGTTTTGTTGGTGCATTAGGGAGAAATAATAAACAAAGGAGTATGGGTAAGAAAAGAATGAAAAAAATGTGTGTGAGTGTGGTATTCCCCCATTGTCAGTGAGTTGTAGAGAAAGAAAGAAAAAATTTGTTCATCCTTTCTTTGAGCCAAAACTAAGGAACAAGGAGGATTTTTGCTCCATTTTGGTTTAGAAGAGATCTAGAAGGAGATTTGGCTATACTTGCATCAAGATTAAGGTATGTTTGAGGTTGTGTCATGAGATTCATGCATGTTTTAGTTGCTAACTTGATGTTCATGTTAGCCCATGGTCCAAATCCTTGTTGTGCCATGGAAATGGTATTTGGCCAAGTTTGATATTGTGTTAAAGCCATTGCATGCTAAATGTGAAGCTTGTTGATGATGCATGCAATGATGGATTGACTACTCTTGAAATTTCTTTTAGCATTCTTGAGTAAGACATTGAATCCTTTGTTTAACCATGACCAAAAAAATTAAAAGGGTATGGTGTGTGATGTATTCGCCATGGTATGCTCATGAGCATGGTTTATGCTTCTTGCATGTTAGTTAAAATTTGTGTTTTGGATGGTTATGGACACCTTGAAATTGGCCTTGCACCTATATGTGTATATATGTTTGCACATGATGTTTTGGTTATGAAGTAAGTGATAAATATGTTTGTTTAAAGAAGAAAGTGTTGAAGAATGTTTGTGAAATTGCAAGTACATTCGCCTAGTACACATATGATGTGAAAATCTTGCAATTTATTGTTGATTTTGTGCAAGTATGACTAAGTATAATCGGCCACATGAGGGGAATTATTGTGCATGCATTCGGTTAGAGGCAAGCTTAATGGTGCCTATTCTTGACTTAGGTAATCGGCTACCTTGTTGTGAGCTAAGGCCGAATGTGTGCGTAATTAAAGAAAATTGACTAAAGTGCTTAGTTATGTGATGTTGAGTCAATGATGTGTGTATTCGCCAAGGCTAGCAAGCGAGACTTTAATAAATTGAATTTGTTTGAATTAGCTCAAGAGCTTAGAGGGCCACAATTGGATAAGGGGAAGGAAAAAGTGATCGAATAGCCGTTGAAGCCGTTCGACAACATCCGAGGTAAGTCTTCAAGTAATGACCCTACTTGAATTATGTGAAATGAAATTATGGATGTGTAATGATTACTAATATACGTGTGTATGAGTATTTGAATGGTACCCGGGCTAAGTCCCGAAGGTAATTACGCTAGTGATCATATTTGTGTTTGAGCCTTAGTAACGAAAATGAAACATGAATGTGTAATGATTATGGATGTATGTGTGCATGAGCAATTGAATGATATCCGGTTAAGACCCAAGGCAATTGTGCTAGTGACTTTATCCGGCTAATACCGAAGGCATTCGTGCAAGTTGTTATATCCGGGCTAATACCGAAGGCATTTGTGCGAGTCGTTATATCCGGCTAAGACCAAGGCATTCGTGCGTGTGGTTATATCCGGTTGTATTCCGAAGAAGCTTGGGTTGAAGGTGAGCGTTGGTTGCTGTAATACATTTAATTAGTACGCTCGAAAAGCCCAAAGGATAAGGTATGTTTACATGTGCAATGAAAAAGTCGATACGTTTGAATAATATTCGTCAATCGACTAACGAATTTTCAGCTCTTGAATTGGTTGATATCTTGTGAATGTATATGTTGATGAAGTGTGAAGTAAGTATGATTATGTGAATGTGTATAAATGAAATGATTCATTTGGCTATGTGAATGTAATGCTTTAGTTAAAGCCGATTTCATTGCTTGAGATTTACTAAGCATAAACATGCTTACCCGCTGCTTTGGCTCTCTGTTTTATAGATTTTGCTCGCTAGCGATCCGATTCGGGATCATTGAAGTGAAGTCATCCACACTATCAAACCCCTTTGGTACTCTTTTAGTTGAACTTTGGATATGGCATGTATAGGACTACCCTCGGTTGTTTTCAAGTGCTTTTGTGATGTATATGTGTACGGCCATGCGAAAATGGTTCGTAAAAGTGGAGTACTGAATTAGACCATTTGTGGTTTGTAATTTTATATGGTTTCATGATGTTATTATGGATTGGAATGGGAGTGTTGGTCACATGATCAGCCATTTGAATGGCTAAACATGATCATAGGTGGACCTATGTATGACTAGACTATAGTTGGTCCATGGAAACTACAAAATAGGTAAGGCCTACCTTAAAACAGATGCTGCCAGTTGCAGTGACGTGGATGTGAAAAATCACCAAAATTTGTAGGAAGGGTATTAAATTGTGAATAAGTTATTCAAACGAACCTTGACGAGTCTATTTTCATATGAAAGTAACGAAACGATCATATGAACAGTATACCGAGAGATATTAAAGTTCTCGTGAGACAGGGCCAGAACGGTTTCTGGGTCCCCTGATGCGACTTTGAAAATTTACTATAAATTATCCAGAAATAATTAGAAGTCATTCCTTATATGTGCAGATTCCATTTTGAGTCTAGTTTCATTAGAAACAAACGGCACCAGTATTAAAGCCCTGTACAGAGAGATATTCAAGTTGTAACGCGCGAAGGTCAGTGTAGTCGACCCCTGTAACATGGGTGACTTTAACTAATAAACTGTACCAATCGGCCCAACCAAAAATTCCAGAAATAAATCCATGGATGGATATATGAGTCTAAATTAAGGGAAAATTTACGGAATCAGTTTCTGAGTTTTGAAACTCAAGATATGATTTTTAAGGCGACAGTGACGCAGTTTTCCAGCCTGTCTGGAAATGCCAAATTGGTCGGTACTTTAAGAGGATTTGTCTCGTTAACCCCTCGTGTCCGACACCGGCGATGGTCTCGGGTTCGGGGTGTTACATGGGATACATCCCGTATCACATATGCGACCTAGCTACTACATAGTATCTCGTAGCTCTCTTGTACACATGATGTGCACTCAGCACCATACATGTGACCTAGCTACGTTTCATCTATATTATTCAATCTTTCCGAAAGTTCAACTGGGATTTCTCTCGCTATTACTTATTTCCATTCTTCCAATAGTCGATTTATGATTCAAAATCAACTAAAATATATAAAATAGGCTGAAATATAAAAATGTAAATGAAGTTAATGTATTATTTACATACAAACTTACCTCGGTGCAAAATATGGAAATTTTGCAATTTAGTCCAAAACCTTTTCCTTCCCCCGTTCGAGGTCGATTCCACGCCTTTCTTGATCTATAACAACACATTTAGCTCATTTAACACTCATACTATTTATTTCAATCCAAAAATCACATTATGGAAAAATTACATTTTTGCCCCCTAACTTTTACAAAATTACGATTTTTCCCCTAGGCACAGAAATTTAATTTCAGCCCTTATTCTTATGTTTTATGACATGCTGAACATTTTTTTCTTCTATGAAAACATCAAATTCTCACTCTAACATGCACTTATGAGCATTAGGTATTTTTATCGATTATACTGTTTTGCTCGTTTTCACTAAAAATCGCTTAGAAAAGATCGTTCTCCTAACCTAAAACATTCATATTCTACCATCAAACATCAAAATACATGCATATCATTCATGGGTAAATTTTTAAACATAAACCCTAACTCGAAATAATGGTAGAAATAGGTAAACCGAGCTACGAGGATTTTAAAAATGTAAAGAACATTAAAAACGGGGATTGAATGCACTTACTATTGAGCTTGAAAGCTTGAAACAAACCCTAGCTATGGAGAACATGCAAGTTTCAGCCAAGCTAAATGAAGATGAACACATTTTTGTGTTATTTTTCCCATTTTATTTCATTTAATATACAAATGACCAAAATGCCCTTACTACTAAACTTTCTAAAAATTCCATCCATGTCCAAATTTTTGTCCATATAAAGTATAATGGTCTAATTCCCATTTAAGGACCTCTAATTAAAACCCCCATTTCAATCAAGTACTTTATGAACTAGAACACACACATTTTTCACTTATTTCAATTTAGTCCTAAACGTCAAATTAAACACCCAATCGATGAAATTTCGCAACGAAATTTTCACACAATTATGAAATCATAATATAAACACTAAAACTTAATTAAAATAATTTTTTTTCAACCTCGGATTTGTGGTTTCGAAACCATTGTTCCGTTTTAGCCCTAAATCGGGCTATTACATCCATGCAAATGAAATATTTCAGTATGATCTTAGAGTCATTTTAGGACCCTTAGTACCTCTAAAGACTAAAAAATCTCAGTTTTAAAATTTTCACTACACTTGGAAAACAAAATTGTAATTTGGTATTGATACCAATTTAAAAATATCGATACTCATAAAAAATTATCAATACCTTGTGGGTTTTAAAGGTACCTGCAATTGTTTTAAAACACAATTTGAAAACCTATTTTTTCTCTCTATCGAAACCCTCTCAATTCCTTCCCAAAATTTCTTCATTTTTTTTTACAAATCTTGACCTTTCAACACCTTCAAACATCTTTTCCTCAATATTTGTTCAACATTGCATGGAAATTTTTCCAATTTCAACATTTTTGAGGTAAAAACCTAAATCCTTCAACTTGTTGATTTTATAAAATGTAGGTTGAAATAATTATTGTTGATAGTTTGTTGGGTTGTTTTCAACGCCATATTTTGTGTTTTATTATAGGAGGTTACCTATTTCTAAAAATTTTCTTAAAACTTTTACCCAAAAGCCCACCAAGTGTTTGTTAAAATTCCCTAAAGAGTTTTCTTTTGATTTTTAGTGTCTTTAAATGCCTAATTAGTTAGATTGGCCCCTAAGAAAAAGCCTAGAATTGATGCATCATCTTCTAACCCATCTAGGACGGTAGAGTCCTCTTTTAGTGAGTGTTTTCAATCCTCAAACTCTTGATCTTGTTTTAATGAAAAATTTGTTTCAAAATAGGTTTGGGAGTTAAGAAAGATAGATGTTGGTATGCTTGAATCAATAAATTTTATTTACCTATCTATTTTCCAAGAATGGGGTTGGATGGATTTTTGAAAATTTCTTCACCGACATTTTATAACATTGTTCAAGCATTTTATTCTAATGTTAAGCTCAAACATGACAAGTCCGGTGATCTCATTGTTGTCATCACCTCTTTTTTAATGAACACTTCCATTCGCATTACTATTGAAGAGTTTCGTGATTTGTTACACCTGCTTTCTGGGGTAACTCTAATGAAAATGGCCCTTTTAATCAAGCTTTTTTCATTCAGTCCGGGTTAGCATCTAACTTTCTTTACACAATCGAGCTTTCCATCTTATCCAAACTTGGAACTGACGTCCTATTATGAAACATGCAAAGCTTTGAAACACCGATTATTGGTGGCTCGATCCTATCCATAATAATAGGCATCTTGGCCTTGCTCTTATCATGTTTAATAACATTACTAAGGCTATTGGGAGGGGCCCGAACACATATATCACCTTGCCTCATGGCACATATTTGTCATATATCTTTACCCGGTTAGGAATTAGCACCATTAGAGACTCCCCCATATGTCCAATCACCCTATAAGTTACGGGGCACTTCACCATGCTGGCTATCACTACGATGCTAACTTCGGTGAGTGGATCAAGGAAGGTAACCCAACTGCCGATGATGACGATGATGAAGATGCGCTTGAACAGGTTCTTTCACCCCGAGCGTGCTTTGCCACCGGCTTTTTCTTCACATACTTCTGAAACCTCTTTTGAGGTTAATAGTGACATCCTCGATACTATCTATTCATTGAGCAATGGCGTTCGAAGTCTTAGGGAAGATATCAACTCTTGCCTATCTGTAATAGCCTAATTTTAGGCTTAGTTGGAACAGTGGTTTCAGGACCACGAATCTGACATAGAAAATGTTTTTTTTATTACATTTTCATGGTCTATAGTTTTACAAAATGATTTTTTGAAAATTTTGTTCAAAAAGTTTAACGTTTGGGCACTCAATATAGCAAAAAGGACTAAATTGTGAAAAGTGCAAAAGTTGAGTTCTACATGCTAGAGGTGTGTAATTGTTATGAAATTTTAAATTGAAGGTCCTCAGATGGTAATTAGACCATTTTTTAAGTTAGTGGACAAAAATGTACATGAGGTAAGAGAAATTCCATGTTTTAAGTTAGGGATATTTTGGTCATTTGGATAATAAATGAATAAAAATCAAATTAAAACCCAATTTTTGTCCATCTTCTTCCGATGGCTGAAATTCTTAAGGGGGAACCATAACTAGGTTTGTTCATCTTCCAAGCTCGATTATGAGTCCGTTCTAGCCCCGTTTTTAATGATTTTTATGTTTTTGAGATCCTTGTAGCCTAATCTAGCTATTTCTAGGACTAATTTGAAAGAAAATCAAAGTCTAAAATTTTACCCATGAAGAATATTTGTGTATTTTGATATCTAATGGTAGATTATGCAAGTTTAATGTTAGATAAATAGCTTTTGCTTGGTGATTTTTGATGAAAATGTCAAAAGGACCTATTTGTAAAAAGATTTCAAAATGGGTATAAAAGTGTGATTAAATGGAAAATGTGAGTTGTTATAAGCATGAACAGGTTCAGCTAGGCTTGGGTCTTGATGAAATTGAATAAATTTCATTTTATTAGCCTAGGGACTAAAATATAAATATGTCAAAGTTTAAGGGCAAAACTGTTATTTTTTCATAATGTAAGTTTTGGACTGAATTGAGTAATATGATTAATAAATGAGTTAAATTTGCTATTATAGATCAAGAGAAATGATGTTCGGACCTAGATTGGGGGAAAAATAAAGTATTTGACGATTAGGTCCATTTCCTACTATTTTTGTACCGAGGTAAGTTCTTATGTAAATAATGTATTACTTTAATTATATTTTAAATGCTTTACTATTGTATGAATTATGATTGACCATTGAGCGTGTTCGACAAAGTTACGATAATTGTGAAGTCCCGATTGAACCTTAAGAATAGATAGGATACAAATGTCGTGACATTAGGGTTACGAGACTATGTGTAAAACCATTTCTGGGATATGGCATCATCATGAGACTTCGTGTAAGACCATATCTGGGATATGGCATCGATATGAGATTTCGTGTAAGACCATAGCTAGGCTATTGACATCGATACGAGATCCTATGTAAGACCATATCTGGGATATGGCATTGGTATATTACTGTGTGCGAGATACCCGAGTATCCTTTAGTATTCCAATTGGTTCAATGGGAAATGCAACGAGAATATCAAAGTTGTGAAGGACTATGGTATGTTGTAAATTGGTACAGGTATGTACATAAAACTCATGTTTAATGAGCTTGATATATGATGAATCCCTCGGTAAGGTTGTGATTGAGAAATTTGATTATGAGACTTATAATGACATTTATGTTAATTTACTTCAAGTTAATTGTATGTTAAATGTGACTCTATAATGCTTATTATTTTCATGGGAACTTACTAAGCTTTATAGCTTACTCTCTTTCTTTTCCCTTATCTTATAGTGTCACCAAGCCAGCTGGGGATCGAAGATTGTCGGAGATCCAGTCACACTATCAACTTAACATTTTGGGCATCAATAATTTCAATATTTTGAGTTATGGCATGTATAGGGACTTGGTCATTTTGTTATGTGTCATAATTGAATTGGCCTAATGTGTTGGCCTATATTGGTTGATAATTTATTTTGTAAATGGCCATATGGTGTTGGCTAATATTGGTTTAAGTATATATAAATATGCATGTGATGATGTTTTCATGGATAGAGGAAATTGCATGATTTGAGTTGAGATATATGTGATTTGTGTATGATCAATGATAGCATGTGAATGTAGTATTGATGTCTTGGTTGTGGTTGATTTGGTTGAATGTATATACTTGGAATGGTAATATGTTTTGTTGTGTAGGTTTGTGCATGGAAGGGTGACAATATGGCTTGGAAAATAACCTTATTTTTGTCCACATGGGTAGACACACGGGCAGACACACGGGCATGTGTCTATGCCGTGTGTCACACATGGCTTGCTCTATTGGCATGTGTTCGTGTGTCCCCTGCACCTTAATTGTTACAAAACAGAATGCTTAGTATTGAGCACACAGTAGTTTGTCTCAGCCAAGTGGACGACACGGCCTTGAACATGGGTGTGTGCCCTGGCCGTGTGAAGTCTGCATCTATTTTATGAAAAATTATGAAAATTAAATCGACGACATGGCCTAAGCACATGGGCATGTGTGTTGGCCGTGTGACTACAATTTGTTCATGGATGACAAACATAGAGTTACAGAGTTAGGGACACGGGCGCGTGTGACCACACGACCTGCCCACACGGACTTGTCCTAAGCCACACGGGCGTGCGGCTCTTAAAACATGAAAAATTTTCTAAGTGTTGTGAAATCTTCCAAACTTCTCGGTTTAGTCCCGAACCGCTTCGAATGCATGTTTTGGGCCTCACAGGTTCATTATAGGGAAAATATGAATGTTTATGAAACGTTTTAAATTTGGATGGAAATTTACGTCTTGGTTTTTTATGTTTGCTTATGTTTAAGTCTGGTAATGCCTCGTACCCTATTCTAGCGTCAAATACGAGTAAGGAGTGTTACATTTAGTGGTATCAGAGCTATTATTTAGTCGATTCTCAGACTAACGTAGCGTGTGTAAGGGTCTAGCTATACATGCCATAAATGAACTGTGATAGTGTGATGACTTTTGACAATTTTAAATTGTGTTTTCATATAGTCAATGGATCCCAATCGAGCTGAGGTTGATGACGCTGAAAGGAATGGGCCGGCCCTCGCTCAAGGGGTAGCGCCGTATGATAGTAGACCCCCAATGGTTGGTCAGGGAGAAGGGTGTAGGGGAGCCTTTCTCCTCATGATGAATGAGTGGTATACCGAGTTTGTTCTAACAAACACGAATGCCTAACCTCCTCTACCCCTACCTATTCCTCGACCAGTTCCGGTAGCCCCATAAGGTATGGAGTTTGTAAGAATGAATAAGCCCCTAGCTGATAAGATCCGAAAGCACGGGGCTATGGATTTCAGAGGTAATGTGGATGATGATCTTGAGAGAGCCGAGTTTTGGCTTCGAAAACTCTATCAGGGTATTTGATGAGTTGTCCTGCACAACGGATAAGTGTTTAAAGTGTGCCATCTCACTTCTGAGAGAATTTGCATACAACTGGTGGAATACACTAGTACCGGTGGTACCAAGAGAGAGGGTTACAGGGGAATTCTTTCAAGAGGAGTTCTGAAAGAAATATTGTGACAGCCATAATGTGACCCTAGTCGGGAAGTGGTTTCGGGACCACAAAACCGAGTTATAAAAATAATTATTTGTTATATCCTATGCTTATTATGTGTGTACATGCATATGTGAAAGTTTCATTCTCTAATTTTACCAATTGTGTGAGAAATTATTAAATAGGGATCAATATGAGACATGGTGAAATATGATAGGCTAATGTTAAAGTGGCCTATTAATGCATGTAGGAAAATACTTGGACTTGCATGTCAAATTGCCAAATTTCCTTATAGTGGCCGGCCAAGCTAGATTGATGATGGGCAATATATTTGTTTGCCTTAGATATTATAATAAGAAGTGGCATTATTTGAGATAAAATAATATTAGTAAAATAAGGTAAAGAAAACAAAGGGAAGGAATGCTCATCTTTCTTCTTCTTTATTGCCGAAATTGAGAAAGGAAAGATTGAAAAAGAGACCAAGGCATTCGGCCATAGCTATTTCAATGGAAAGGTATGCATTGTGATTTTTGTTTACTAATTGATATTGAGATTAAGTTGATAAGTGTATAGTCTAGTTAACCCATAACAAAACTCATGGATTCATTGTTGGGAGATAAGAATGGTAGTTGCCGTATGTATGGGTATATATGCACTTTGGAAAGGAGATTTTTGGTGTCATTTGAGTTCTCTCTATGAATGTATGTGCATGAGTATTCGGTCATGTTATAGATTCATGTTGAAAAATGTTTAATGCTTAATGTATTATATAATTGTACTTGTGAATGAACTTGAGAATATCTAAATTTTTTGTTGGAGGTGCCGAATGTGGCCTTGGGTGAGTTTTAAAGAATAAAAATTTAGGTGACTAGAGGTCAATGACATTCGGCCAAAGGCTTGTGTGCTAGCAAAATCGGTATAAGTGTTATTTTGATGTGTTGAATGGAGTAAGTTAGATGTCGGAACACTTAAGGATTCGGCATTTCTATGACAACCGATATACGTGTATGAGAGGCTAAGTTTAAGTAGTAAGGCCGAATAAGTTGTGATTAAGGCACTTGTGAGTTTTGGCCAAGTAATTTACAAATTAAATTAGAGTTCTTGTGATATTATCTTTGATTGTTTATAATCGAAAAAAATGGGAAAATTAGCAAGGGTGGTGGCCGAATGTCCAAATATAAATATATGTATGTGTGATTAGATTATTGATAGTATGGTAATTGCATAAGGCTATTAGCCGAATAGCTAAGGACATAAGGTAGCAAGATAAAAATTTTACCATGTCGTTCCGTATGTCATTAAATCATTAAAATGTGGATACCAATATATGAACCAAAGCGGTTGAATGAGTTAATTTATTTGTTTAAGCTCAAGATCTTAAAGGAGAGGCGTCCAACAAGGGGAAATCGAAGGTCATTGAGTAGCCGACTTGGAACTACCTTGCCTAACACAAGGTAAGTCATTAAGCATATATTTGGTATTGATTTAAATGATCATAATATATATGCAATTGTGTTTAATGAGTTGATGTGTAAATGGAAATGTATGTGTATGGAATGATGACATTGTTGAATGTATAAAGGTAGTAAAATGCGTAAAGTGTTTGGTCTCGGCACTAAGTGTGCGGGTATAAATGGACACGGTGACAAGATTGGCACTAAGTGTGCGGGTTTAAAATTTGTACAGCACTAAGTGTGCGAATTTGATTATATAGCACTAAGTGTGCGGACTCACTATATGCTTTTGCATCACTATTGGCACTGAGTGTGCGACATTATCGAGTTGATCACGGACAGCGGATCGGGTAAGTACCTTGAGCTCATGGCGAATAGGCACTATGTTCATGCTCGGGGTTGGGCTTGGTAAGCTTTAAAACTATGTGATGATGGAAATTATATGATTGTGGTGAAAATGAGTTGAAGTATAAAAATGCCTTAAATATCCTATTGATTAGTATATGAAATGTGAATGTATGAGATTGAACCGAAAGGTCTAAGGAACTATGGTATAGTTCGGTATGGATGAAACACTTAGCCTCGTTTCATTGATTCCCTTTGTGATGAATTTTGCTTATGGATAATTATGAAGTGCTTATGACTTACTGAGTTATAAACTCACTCGGTGTTTTCTTGTCACCCATTTTAGGTCTCTTGGACTCATCTCCTTTTGTGTGCTCGGAACCGTCAACGAAGTCATCACACCGGCGAGCAATCTTTGGTATTGTCTTCTTAGTCGATCTAGGAGAACATTTGGCATGTATAGGCTATTTTGTTTTGTTGAATTTTGGGTTGTAAACTTTAAGCCATGTGAAAATGGCCTATGTGGTCGGTTGAGTGGGATGCTAAAACCTATAGCCACGAGTCTTAGAAACCTAAATTTTGATAAGGTGGCCATAATTTGTGTCATGTATGATGGATGATTAGTAAGGCCAAGGAAAGATTCATGAAATTGGCATAGTCTACTGCAGTAACTGTTGCGGACAGCAGCAGTGATGTGAGATCGAAAAATCACTAAAAATAGTAGAAGTGGAATTAAATGCTAAAAAAATTATGTAATCGAATCTTGATGGGTCTATTTTCATATGGACGAAACGAAACGACCATATGAGCTGTAATTTAAGAGATATTCAAGATTTCGTGTGACAGGGCCAGAACGGTTTCTGGATCCTCTGTTTCGACTTTGAAAATTTACCATAAATTATCCAGAAACAATTAGAAGTCATTCCTTATATGTATAGATTCCCCTTTGAGTCTAGTTTCATTAGAAATAAACGGCATGAGCATTGAAGCTCTGTACGAGAAGATATCCAGGTCGTAATGCGCAAAGGTCAGTGTAGTCGAACCCTGAAATAGGGGTGACTTTAACTAATAAACTGTACCAATTGGCCTGACCAAAAATTCTAGAAATAAATCCACGGATGGATATATGAGTTTAAATTCGGGGAAAATTTACGGAACGGGTTTTCGAGTTCTGGAACTCGAGATATGATTTTTAAGGTGACAGTGACGCAGTTTGCCAGCTTGTCTGGAAATGTTAAAAATAGTCTATGTGACACATGAGAGTTGGTCTGAAAACCCCTCGTGTCCGACTCCGGCGACGGTATCGGGAACGGGGTGTTACAATTTTATTGGTATCAGAGCTATGGTTTAGTCGGTTCTAGGACTACCATAGCGCGTGTGAGTCTAGCTATACATGCCAAAATGTTAGTGCTTAATAATGTGATGACTTCTGACGGTTGAAATTTTTGTTTTGATTAGCAAATGGAACCCGGGGTAGAGAGACCCTTGGCGGATGACGTTGAAAGTGTAGCGGCTGCTCCTGCGCAAGGGACACCACCTGTTGAGCCTTAGTTATCCGCGAATAATCAAGATGAAGGGCGAAACAAGCCTTCTTCACCATGATGAATGAGTGGGTCGCATAATATGCCCGAACCAATCCTACTGTCCAACCATTCCGAATTTAAATACTCCACCCCAAGAGCCCGCAATGCCTTGATTCATCGATCCTGTGAGGTGAGTAAACCACCTGTAGACTTGATTAGGAAGCGGGGCCGAGGAGTTCAAGGCCATAGTTCTTGATGATGCCGAAAGGGCCGAAGTTCGCTTGATAACACCATTCGAGTGTTTGATGAATCGTCATGCACACCGATGGATGTCTTAAGTGTGCTATATCCTTGTTGCGAGACTCACCTACCATTGGTGGAGGACCTTAATTTCCATAGTCCCAAAGGAACAAGTTACTTGGGATTTCTTTCAAACGGAGTTTCGGAAGAAATATATTAGTCAACGGTTCATCGATCAGAAGCGTAAGGAATTCTTGGAGCTCAAGCAAGGCCGTATGACAAGATGTCGAATCGAACATGAGTTCGTAAGACTTAGTCGGTATGCTCGGGAGTGTGTGGCTGATGAGGTTGCTATGTGCAAAAGATTTGAAGAAGGATTGAATGAAGATTTAAAGCTACTAGTGGGTATTTTGGAGATAAAGGAGTTAGTAACACTAGTCGAACGAGCCTGCAAGGCGGAAGAACTTGGAAAGGAGAAGAAGAAGGCTGAATTTGAAGCAAAACATTATCGTAAAAGATCGACGAGTAAAGCTCCGTTCTTGGCTGTAAAGAAGTTCAGGGAGGACACTAGTAAGTCGAGGGCGACTGCGGGAATTTCCATCAGAGCCCGACCATTGACGGACTCCCGAGCTACTTCGGTAACTAGTGTGGGCAATAATCGTCAAGAGAAACCAGAATGCCCCCAATGTGGAAGACGACACCTAGGTGAATGTTGGGGTAAGTCTGTTAACAGGGCCTGTTATGGATGCGGTTCGAAAGACCACTTCATTAGAGATTGCACGGAGCTAGATGAGAAGAATAAGATGCAAGGTGCAAGACTTAGTGGAACGACGGCTAGAGGTAGGCCCCCGAGGATTTCTGGAGGTAGGGGTGGTAATCAGAGAGGAGCCTCTGATACGGTTGTTCGATCCGAGACCCGTGCTCCTGCTAGAGCATATGCCATCTGCGCACGAGAGGAGGCATCCTCCCCTGACGTTATCACTGGTACTTTTACTCTCTTTGATACTAGTGTGATTGCATTGATTGACCCTGGCTCTACTCATTCATATGTATGTGAAACCTTAGCATTCAGTAAGACTCTACCTGTTGAGTCTACTGAGTTCGTAATTCGAGTGTCAAACCCTCTGGGTCAATACGTACTCGTTGATAAAGTGTGCAAGAGATGCCCCCTAATAATTCGAGAATCCTGTTTTCCGGCCGATCTGATGCTTCTACCATTTGATGAATTCGATGTTATTCTTGGTATGGATTGGCTGACCGCACATGATGTAGTGGTGAACTGCAAAAGGAAAACCATTGATTTGAAGAGTGCAAATAATGAGGTGGTCCGAGTCGAGTCTACTGATTTAAAAGGAGCGCCTGCGATAATATCTTCTATGACCGCTCGGAGATATGTGAAAAAGGGGTGTGAAACATACCTTGCGTATGTGTTTGAGAGTAAAGAGACGGAAAGGAAACTCGAATCGGTACCAGTGGTTTGTGAGTATTCAGATGTTTTTCCTGAGGAGTTAGCGGGATTGCCACCGGTTCGAGAAGTGGAATTCGGCATCGAAGTTGTACCGGGTACTACGCCAATCTCAATAGCCCCGTATCGTATGGCATTAACGGAATTAAAGGAATTGAAGGTTCAATTGCAAGAAATGACGGATAGAGGTTTCGCTCGACCGAGTTTTTCTCCATAGGGCGCACCAGTGTTGTTTGTGAAGAAGAAGGATGGAACCATGAGATTGTGCATCGACTATCGTCAGTTGAATAAAGTGACGATAAAGAATAAATACCCGTTGCCATGAATTGACGATTTGTTTGATCAATTAAAGGGAGCCTCAGTGTTTTCAAAGATAGATTTGAGATCGGGTTACTATCAGTTGAGGGTTTGAGAATCGGACATACCCAAAACTGCTTTTAGAACGAGGTACGGTCACTACGAATTCTTAGTGATGCCGTTTGGGTTCACTAATGCCCCTGCGGTTTTTATGGATTTAATGAATAGAATTTTCAGGCCATACTTGGATCGGTTCGTAGTTGTATTTATCGATGACATTTTGGTCTATTCGAGATGAAACTGAACATCTTGAACACCGAGGCTAGTGTTGCAAATTTTACGAGATAAGCGATTATCGCAAAGTTCAAGAAATGTGAATTTTGGTTGAGAGAGGTTAGCTTTTTGGGGCACGTGGTGTCCGTGACGGTGTCGGTGGACCCGAACAAAATTTCGCCATAGTCGATTGGAAACCTCAAGGAATGTTCTTGAAGTTAGGAGCTTTTGGGGCTTGCGGATACTATCGACGGTTTGTAAAGGGTTTTTCGATGATAGCTGCACCGTTGACAAAACTACTTCAAAAGATGTTAAGTTCAAGTGGTCGAACATTTGTCAAGAAAGTTTCGATCGATTGAAAACCTGTTTAACCGAGGCCCCAGTGCTAGTACAAATGAGTCCCAGTAAAGAGTTCGTCATTCTGATGGACGCATCCTTGCTTGGGCTAGGTTGTGTTTTGATGCAAGAGGGTCGAGTTGTGGCTTACGCGTTGAGACAACTAAAGCCGCATGAGAGAAACTATCCGACCCATGACCTTGAACTAGCAGCCATAGTGTTCTCCTTGAAAATATGGCGACATTACTTGTTTGGAGAAAGGTGTCATATTTATTCGGACCACAAAAGTCTTAAATATTTGATGACTCAAAGAGATCTAAATCTGCGACAAAGACGTTGGCTTGAGTTGTTGAAAGACTATGAACTTGTCATTGATTATCACCCGGGAAAGGCCAACGTGGTGGCTGATGCTTTAAGTCGTAAAGCACTGTTTGCTTTGAGAGCGATGGATGCTCACCTATCCGTTTCACCCGATGAGGTGCTAGTAGTTGAATTAGAGGCCAAACCGTCATTAATTCATCAAATACTTGAATCTCAGAAGGTCGACGCTGAATTGGTCGCTAAACGAGATGAATGCGTTTCGAATGAGGAATCGGGATTTCAGATTGACGACAATGATTGCTTAACGTTCAAGGGTCGATTATGTATTCCAAGGAATTCAGAACTTGTTTCGATGATTTTGAACGAGGCTCACAGTAGTCGAATGTCAGTCCACCCGGGTAGTACTAAAATGTACAATGACCTGAAACGCCAATTTTGGTGGCCCGGTATGAAACGAGACATTTCAGAATTTGTTTCAAAGTGTTTGATATGTCAACAAGTGAAAGTGGAACATCAAGTGCCATCGGGATTACTTCGGCCAATCATGATACCCGAATGGAAATGGGATCGAGTAACAATGGACTTTGTGTCTGGGTTACCATTGACTCAGAATAAGAAAGACTCGGTCTGGGTCATTGTTGATAGACTGACCAAATCTGCTCATTTTATCCCTGTCCGCATGGATTTTTCACTTGATAAATTGGCAGAATTATACGTCTCCCAAATTGTTCGATTGCATGGGGTACCTGTTTCTATCGTGTCGGATAGAGACCCAAGATTTACATCGCGATTTTGGAAGAAATTGCAAGAGGCTTTGGGTACCAAACTGCATTTTAGCACTGCTTTTCATCCCCAAACCGATGGTCAATCCGAACGGATAATTCAAATACTCGAGGATATGTTGAGATGTTGCATCCTTGAGTTCAGTGGGTCATGGGAACGGTATTTACCTTTGATTGAATTCGCTTACAACAATAGTTTTCAATCAAGTATTAAGATGGCGCCTTATGAGGCTTTATACGGTCGTAAATGCCGTACCCCATTCTTCTGGACTGAACTTAGTGAAAGTAAAATCTTCGGGGTCGATTTGATTAAGGATGCCGAGCAGAAAGTTCGAGTAATTCGTGAAAGTTTGAAAGCTGCTTCGGATCGTCAAAAGTCGTATGCGGATTTGAAAAGAAAAGACATTGAATATCAGGTTGGAGACAAGGTATTTCTCAAAGTTTCACCCTGGAAGAAGGTGCTTAGATTTGGTCGTAAGGGCAAATTAAGTCCGAGGTTCATCGGGCCGTATGAAGTATCCGAACGAGTTGGGCCAGTCGCATACCGATTAATTTTACCCCCTGAGCTTGAAAAGATTCACAACGTTTTCCATGTCTCGATGCTTCGACGATATAGGTCCGACTCGTCGCACGTAATCACTCCATCTGAGATCGAGATTCAGCCTAATTTGAGTTATGAAGAAGAACCGATTCGCATATTGATGCGTGCAGTAAAGGAGTTGCGAAATAAGAAAATCCCATTAGTGAAGGTGTTGTGGCATAAACACGGAATCGAAGAAGCCACTTGGGAACTTGAGGACTCTATGAAAGAACGATACCGGACCTATTTACGGTAAGATTTTCGGGACGAAAATTTCTTAAGTGGGGAGAGTTGTGACACCATAATGTGACCCTAGTCGGAAGTGGTTTCGGGACCACAAAACCGAGTTATAAAAATAATTATTTGTTATATCCTATGCTTATTATGTGTGTACATGCATATGTGAAAGTTTCATTCTCTAATTTTACCAATTGTGTGAGAAATTATTAAATAGGGATCAATATGAGACATGGTGAAATATGATAGGCTAATGTTAAAGTGGCCTATTAATGCATGTAGGAAAATACTTGGACTTGCATGTCAAATTGCCAAATTTCCTTATAGTGGCGGCCAAGCTAGATTGATGATGGGCAATATATTTGTTTGCCTTAGATATTATAATAAGAAGTGGCATTATTTGAGATAAAATAATATTAGTAAAATAAGGTAAAGAAAACAAAGGGAAGGAATGCTCATCTTTCTTCTTCTTCATTGCGAAATTGAGAAAGGAAAGATTGAAAAAGAGACCAAGGCATTCGCCATAGCTATTTCAATGGAAAGGTATGCATTGTGATTTTGTTTACTAATTGATATTGAGATTAAGTTGATAAGTGTATAGTCTAGTTAACCCATAACAAAACTCATGGATTCATTGTTGGGAGATAAGAATGGTAGTTGCCGTATGTATGGGTATATATGCACTTTGGAAAGGAGATTTTTGGTGTCATTTGAGTTCTCTCTATGAATGTATGTGCATGAGTATTCGGTCATGTTATAGATTCATGTTGAAAAATGTTTAATGCTTAATGTATTATATAATTGTACTTGTGAATGAACTTGAGAATATCTAAATTTTTGGTTGGAGGTGCCGAATGTGGCCTTGGGTGAGTTTTAAAGAATAAAAGTTTAGGTGACTAGAGGTCAATGACATTCGGCCAAAGGCTTGTGTGCTAGCAAAATCGATATAAGTGTTATTTTGATGTGTTGAATGGAGTAAGTTAGATGTCGGAACACTTAAGGATTCGACATTTCTATGACAACCGATATACGTGTATGAGAGGCTAAGTTTAAGTAGTAAGGCCGAATAAGTTGTGATTAAGGCACTTGTGAGTTTTGGCCAAGTAATTTAAAAATTAAATTAGAGTTCTTGTGATATTATCTTTGATTGTTTATAATCGAAAAAAAATGGGAAAATTAGCAAGGGTGGTGGCCGAATGTCCAAATATAAATATATGCATGTGTGATTAGATTATTGATAGTATGGTAATTGCATAAGGCTATTAGCCGAATAGCTAAGGACATAAGGTAGCAAGATAAAAATTTTACCATGTCGTTCCGTATGTCATTAAATCATTAAAATGTGGATACCAATATATGAACCAAAGCGGTTGAATGAGTTAATTTATTTGTTTAAGCTCAAGATCTTAAAGGAGAGGCGTCCAACAAGGGGAAATCGAAGGTCATCGAGTAGCCGACTTGGAACTACCTTGCCTAACACAAGGTAAGTCATTAAGCAAATATTTGGTATTGATTTAAATGATCATAATATATATGCAATTGTGTTTAATGAGTTGATGTGTAAATGGAAATGTATGTGTATGGAATGATGACATTGTTGAATGTATAAAGGTAGTAAAATGCGTAAAGTGTTTGGTCTCGGCACTAAGTGTGCGGGTATAAATGGACACAGTGACAAGATTGGCACTAAGTGTGCGGGTTTAAAATTTGTACAGCACTAAGTGTGCGAATTTGATTATATAGCACTAAGTGTGCGAGCTGATTATATAGCACTAAGTGTGCGGACTCACTATATGCTTTTGCATCACTATTGGCAATCGAGTGTGCGACATTATCGAGTTGATCACGGACAGCGGATCGGGTAAGTACCTTGAGCTCATGGCGAATAGGCACTATGTTCATGCTCGGGGTTGGGCTTGGTAAGCTTTAAAACTATGTGATGATGGAAATTGTATGATTGTGGTGAAAATGAGTTGAAGTATAAAAATGCCTTAAATATCCTATTGATTAGTATATGAAATGTGAATGTATGAGATTGAACCGAAAGGTCTAAGGAACTATGGTATAGTTCGGTATGGATGAAACACTTAGCCTCGTTTCATTGATTCACTTTGTGATGAATTTTGCTTATGGATAATTATGAAGTGCTTATGACTTACTGAGTTATAAACTCACTCGGTGTTTTCTTGTCACCCATTTTAGGTCTCTTGGACTCGTCTCCTTTTGTGTGCTCGGAACCGTCAACGAAGTCATCACACCGGTGAGCAATCTTTGGTATTGTCTTCTTAGTCGATCTAGGAGAACATTTGGCATGTATAGGCTATTTTGTTTTGTTGAATTTTGGGTTGTAAACTTTAAGCCATGTGAAAATGGCCTATGTGGTCGGTTGAGTGGGATGCTAAAACCTATAGCCACGAGTCTTAGAAACCTAAATTTTGATAAGGTGGCCATAATTTGTGTCATGTATGATGGATGATTAGTAAGGCCAAGGAAAGATTCATGAAATTGGCATAGTCTACTGCAGTAACTGTTGCGGACAGCAGCAGTGATGTGAGATCGAAAAATCACTAAAAATAGTAGAAGTGGAATTAAATGCTAAAAAAATTATGTAATCGAATCTTGATGGGTCTATTTTCATATGGACGAAACGAAACGACCATATGAGCTGTAATTTAAGAGATATTCAAGATTTCGTGTGATAGGGCCAGAAAGGTTTCTGGATCCTCTGTTTCGACTTTGAAAATTTACCATAAATTATCCAGAAACAATTAGAAGTTATTCCTTATATGTATAGATTCCCCTTTAAGTCTAGTTTCATTAGAAACAAACGGTATGAGCATTGAAGCTCTGTACTGGAAGATATCCAGGTCGTAATGCGCAAAGGTCAGTGTAGTCGAACCCTGAAATAGGGGTGACTTTAAGTAATAAACTGTACCAATTGGCCTGACCAAAAATTCTAGAAATAAATCCACGGATGGATATATAAGTTTAAATTTGGGGAAAATTTACGGAACGGGTTTTCGAGTTCTGGAACTCGAGATATGATTTTTAAGGTGACAGTGACGCAGTTTGCCAGCTTGTCTGGAAATGTTAAAAATAGTCTGTGTGACACATGAGAGTTGGTCTGAAAACCCCTCGTGTCCGACTCCGGCGACGGTATCGGGAACGGGGTGTTACAAATATATTAGTCAGTGATTCATCGATCAGAAACGTAAAGAATTTCTTAAATTGAAATAGGGTCAAATGTCATTGATCGAATATGAGCGAGAATTTGTCAAGCTTAGGAAATATATTCAAGAGTGTGTTTCCACCGAGTCTATTATGTGCAAGAGGTTTGATGATGGATTGAATGAGGATATTCGTGTGTTAGTTGGGATCTTAGAATTTAAGGAATTTGTGGTATTGGTAGAGCAAGCTTGTAAAGCCGAAAGTTGAATAAAGAAAAGACGAAAGCTGAATGTGAAGCTAAAGATTCGAGGAAAGGAAAGATGAGTAAGTCATTCCCATCTCATTCAAAGAAATTTAAAGAAATGTACTCCTGTTCAAATGTATCAGCTGGGTATTCTCACAGAGACCACGGGAAGCAACACTCGAGTTTTAAATCTCAAGCCACTTCAATGGCAAGTATGGGTAATGTGAAGCCTAATAGACCTGAATGTCAACATTGTGGCAGACGTCATCCCAGTCAGTGTAAAATGAATGGCCGGGATTGTTTCAAGTGTGGTTCTCAAGAGCATTATATCCGAGATTGCCCTGAAATAGCTAAGAAAGAAAAATTTCAGAGCGCGAGGCTGAGTAATACTACTAATAGGGGTAGGCCACCAAGGAATATTGAAAATGGAGCTAGTAGTAAAGGTGCGACAAAGGATTCAACTATGAGATCCAAAGCTCGAGCTCCTGCTAGAGCCTATACCATCCGTGCTCGCAAAGAAGCGGCATCTCCCGATGTTATCACTGGTACTTTTTCTCTCTATAATACTAATGTAGTTGCATTGATTGATCCTGGATCTACCCATTCTTATGTTTGTGTGAAATTGGTAACTAATAAGATCTTGCCTGTTGAGTTTACTGAATTTGTGATTAGAGTGTCAAACCCTTTAGGCAAACATGTATTAGTTGATAGAGTTTGTAAGAATTGTCCCTTGATGATTTGAGGTCACTATTTTCTGACTAATTTAATGTTGTTGCCATTTGATGAATTCTGTAACACCCCTCACCCGTATCCAACATCGGGACAGGGTTCGAGGCGTTAACAGACTTAAACATTCACAACAACACATAACATATTACCAACCATGCATGGCAAACACGCATATGCACATCAGCAATATCAAACATAACATAAATAGCTAGATTTATAAATCAGAATCATTAGCTCACTAAAGACTAATATATTTGGTCAAATTATAATAACACATGTTATAAAACTAGGTTCCTATACATGTCACTCACTTGATAATTCTAGCATATGTGTTTATACTGTCAAGGTGTTGGCTTGATAGTGTGATGCTACCTCCGATGATCTCCAACCCTCAGCTAACCTGACAACACTAAAAGAAATGGAAAGAAGGGGGTAAGCTTTACGCTTAGTAAGCTCGCATGAAATAATAATAAGCAATTTACTAACATGCTTTCCATAGTAAAACTAACCCAATTGTACATTTACACATGTTCTGGTTAAGCTGCTTTCTTGAGTCATAGTCACTAAATCATTTATATATAGAGTTACGGAACTCTAAATTAATATCCATAAATTTTACCAGAAACTAAACTCATATATATTTCCACTTTGACAGCTTCGACCTTTCTTCACTAAAATTTATTTATTTCATAGTACGAGACTCAGATAATGTTTCCATTTGTTTCTATTAAAACTATACTCATAAAATATTATAATCATATAAATTATAACCCATAATTGTTTTTCTTCAATTTTTAACAATTTTTCCAAGTCAAAACAGGGGATCTCAAATTCATTCTGACATTGTCTCACAAAAATTAGAATATCACATAATATAAAACTCTTTTGCTCCCTCTGTTTTTTTTACATGAAAATAGACTCATTAATATTTAATTCCATAATTTATTTGAAATTTAATTCAACTTACACAATTTTTGGTGAATTTTCAAAGTCACATAACTATTGCTGTCCAACACTATTTTACTACTAAAATTCACTCTTACATAATTTCACTTAATCCATTTTGTCTTATCGAAGTTCACTCAAATATTGAGCATATTGCTCAAACTTTTCTTAAAAATATACCTGCCCTTATTGATCATATAATCATGTTCACATGTATTTTTACTTAATCGATTTTCCTGTTAAACTCTTCGGAATAATAACTAATACTCAGTTGCTTGCACATATTTTCACACTTGTAGCCAAAGCTATCTGGTACACATAGTAGCCTGCACTTAGTACTACACATGCAACCAATTATCCGGTACACGTAGTAGCCTGCACTTAGTACTACACACGTGACCTCACAATAGATCATTCGTATCGTTTCTATTCCGAAGGCTCAACCGGGAAATTCCTCACTTTCCAACATGTTACAATTTATTCATAGTCCTTTTTCGATTTGTAATTTACAACAAATAATCATTCTATAGGCAGCCACATTTCATATGAGAACAAAATATAATAAAATAAAAAAAATTGATAAATTATTTACGTACAAACTTACCTTGGATCCAGAAATGACAATTTACCATTCTAGTCCATAACCTTGTATTTTCCTGATTTAAGCTCAAATCTCGATTTTCTTGATCTATAATATCACATTTAGACTACTAATTAGTCACACTATTCATATGGGTCTAAAAATCATATTTTTACAAATTTGCATTTTGACCCCTAAACTTTTGCATATTTACACTTTTTCCCCAAGGCTCGGAAATTAAAATTCTTCCTATTTTCTTTTGTTTTATGACATGCTGATCATTTTTACCTTCTATGGAAACATCAACTTCTCACTTTAACATTTACTTATGAATATTAGGTATTTTTACCAATTATACCGTTTTACTCGTTTTCACGTAAAATTGCTTAGAAAAAGTTGTTTAACACAATTTCAAGCTTCATATTCTACCATTAAACAAAAAAATACATGCATCTCATTCATGGGTAAATTTTTAAACATAAATCCTAGCTCAAAATAATGGTAGAAATGAGTAGATCATGTTACCGGGATTTCAAAAATACATAAAACATTAAAAATGGAGCTCGGAATCACTTACTATTAATCTTGGAAGCTTGGACAAACCCAAACCATGGCTGCTCTTGGTACATTCTGCTTTATCAAGAGGAAAGGGACACATTTGGAGTTTAAAATTTGTCTTTTAATTCATTTTACCCCTAAATGACCAAAATGCCCTTTTTACTATTCTTTCAAAACTTACCCAATCAAGGCCATTTTTGTCCAACAAGTTATAAAATGATTCAATTATCATTTAAGGACCTCCCATTTAAAATTTCATAACAATTTGATACCTTTAACATGTAGAACTCAACTTTTGCACTTTTTACAATTTTGTCCTTTTTACTAAATTGAGTACCCAAACGTCAAAATTTTCGAACGAAATTTTCATGAAACCATTTCATGAAATCGTAGACCATAAAAATATAATAAAAATGAAAATTTCCTCATCAGATTTGTGGTCCCGAAACCATTGTTCCGACTAAGCCCAAAATCAGGATGTTACAAATTCGATGTTATTTTGGGTATGGATTAGTTGACACTGCATGATGTCGTAGTGAACTATAAAAGAAAGATTATTGAACTGAAATGTGAAAATGGTGAAATTCTTCGAACTGATTCAGATGAGTCGGGTAAGTTACCTGTTGTGATTTCTTTGATGTCTGCCCAAAGATATGTAAGAAAAGAGTGTGAAGCGTATCTTGCTTATGTGTTGAATACAATAGTGTCTGAATTGAAAATTGAATCAGTGCCGATAGTTTGTGAATATCCAAATATGTTCTCGGAAGAGTTGCCTGGGTTACCACCAGTTAGAGAAGTTGAGTTTGGTATTGATTTAGTACCAGAGACCTTGTCGATATCTATTGCTCCGTATAGAATGGCTCCGACTGAATTGAAAGAATTAAAAGCTTATTTACAAGAGTTGACAGATAGGGGTTTTGCGAGACCTAATTATTCTCCATGGGGTGCTCTAGTGTTATTTGTAAAGAAGAAAGACGGGTCTATGAGACTTTGTATCAATTACTGATAGCTCAACAAGGAGACTATAAAGAACAAGTATCCTTTGCCGAGGATAAATGACTTGTTCAATCAATTGAGAGGAGAAACAATATTCTCAAAGATTGATTTAAGATCCGGCTACTATCAGTTGAGAGTTAAAGAGGTAGATGTGCCGAAAACCAGTTTCAAAACAACGTATGGACATTATGAATTCCTTGTTATGCCTTTTGGATTAACAAAGGCACCTGCTGTCTTTATGGACTTGATGAATATAATTTTTCGACCATATTTGGACAAGTTTGTGGTTGTGTTTATTGATGACATTCTGATTTATTATCGAGACGAGTCTGAGCATGCTGAGCACTTGAGGACTGTATTATAGACTTTGAGAGATAATCAGTTGTTTGCTAAATTTAGTAAAAGTGAGTTTTGGCTTCAAAAATTCAAATTTTTGTGACATATAGTTTCAGGTGATGGTATTCGAGTTGATCCAAGTAAGATTCTGGCTATTGTCAGTTGGAAACAGCTGAGAAATGTATCTAACGTTAGAAGCTTTTTGGGCTTAGCCAGTTATTACCGATGATTTTGTCAAAAGATTTTCGATGATTGCTACTCTTATGACCAAGTTGTTGTAAAAAGATGTTAAATTTGAATGGTCTGAAAAATGTCAGCAAAGTTTCGAGAAGTTGAAAGCATTATTGACTGAGGCACTGATTTTAGTACAACCTGAGCCGAGAAAAGAATTTATGATTTATAGTGACACGTCACTGAACGGATTAGGATGTATGTTGATGCAAGAGGGAAAAGTGATAGCTTATGCCTCAAGACAGTTGAAACCACACGAGAAAAATTATCCGATGCATGATTTGGAATTATCCACCATTGTGTTTGCTTTAAAAAATTGGAGAGATCATTTGTATGGTGAGAAATGTCGTGTCTTTTCTGATCATAAGAGTTTAAAATACTTGAAGACTCAGAAAGATTTAAACTTGTAGCCACGGAGATGGCTTGAGTTATTGAAAGATTATGAGCTAGTCATTGATTACCACCCGGGTGTTGCAAATGTAGTCGTAGATGCGTTGAGTAGAATAACTTTGTTTGCTTTGTGAGAATGAATGCACGGTTGATTTTGTCCTATAATGGTTCGATTCTAGTTGAGTTGAGAGCTAGACTGTTATTTCTTCAACAAATTTGTGAAGCTCAGAAATGTGACAGTGAATTGCAAGCCAAAAGAGCTCATTGTGAATCGAGTAGTGATTCAGATTTTCATATCGGATTCGATGATTATTTAATGTTCCGAGACAGAATTTGTATATCAAAAAGTGATAAACTTATTTAGAAAATTCTTCATGAGCACATAATGGTTGTTTATTTGTGCATCCGAGTAGTACGAAAATGTATAATGATTTGAATAAATTGTAGTGGTGGTCTAGTATGGAGCGAGACATTTCAGAGTTTGTTTTAAGAAGTTTGATTTGTCAACAAGTGAAAGTTGAACACCAAGTGCCTTCGAGTTTACTTCAGGTAGTGATGGTGCCTAAGTGGAAATGGGATAGAATTATGATGGACTTCGTAACGGGTTTGCCTTTAACTCCGAAAAAGAAAGATGCCGTTTGGGTCGTTGTTGATAGATTGATGAAATCGACTCATTTTATATTGGTATGTACTAATTATTCACTTGATAAGTTAGCCGAATTGTACATTTTGAGATTGTGAGATTGCACAGAGTGCCTATGTCTATTATCTCGGATAGAGGCCCGAGGTTCACTTCGAGATTTTGGATGAATCTACAAAAGGCTTTAGGTACAAAGTTGAACTTTAGTACCGTATTTATTCCGCAAACCAATGGTCAGTTTGAAAGAATGATTCAAATTTTGGAAAATATGCTCCAATGTTGTGTTTTAAAATTTGAGGGTAGCTAGGAAAAATATCTGCCATTGGTCGAATTTGCCTATAACAACAGTTTTCAATAGAGTATAAAGATGGCGCCTTGTGAGGCATTGTATGGCTGCAAAAGCCGAACACCTTTGTATTGGACTAAGTTTAGTGAGAAATAGATTCACGGGGTTGATTTGGTTAGGGAAACCGTAGAAAAAGTAAGGGTAATCCGTGATTGCTTGAAAACAGCTTTAGATCGACAGAAGTCGTATGCGGATTTGAAAAGAAAAGAGATTGAGTTTTAGGTTGGTGATAAAGTATTTTTGAAAGTTTCACTGTGGAAGAATATTATGAGATTTAGCCGTAAAGGCAAGTTGAGTCCACATTTCATTGGGTCGTATGAGGTTATCGAAAGAATAAGGCCAATAACATATCGGTTAGCTTTATAGACAAAGTTGGAAAGGATTCATAATGTGTTTCATGTGTCGATTTTGTGACGATATTGTTTTGATCCTTCACATGTGATTTCTCCATCAGAGATTGAGATTCAACCGGATATGACGTGTGGTGAAGAACCGATCAAGATCTTAGCTCGAGAGGTTAAACAGTTGAGAAATAAGAGTATAGCCCTAGTAAAAGTGTTATGGCAATGGCATGGGGTTGAAGAGGCTACATAGGAACCCAAGGAGGCTATGAGAAAATAGTACCCAAACCTATTTTTTGGTAAGATTTTTGGGGACGAAAATCCCTAAAGGGGGAGAGTTGTAACAGCCCGATTTTGGGCTTAGTTGGAACAATGGTTTCAGGACCAAGAATTTGACGTAGAAAAACTTGTTTTTATTACATTTTCATAGTCTAAAGTTTTACATAATGATTTCGTGAAAATTGCATTCGAAAATGTTAACGTTTGGTCACTCAATTTAGTAAAAAGGACTAAATTGTAAAAAGTGAAAAAGTTGTGTTCTACATGCTAGAGGTGTCTAATTGTTATGAAATTTTAAATTGAAGGTCCTTAGATGGTAATTAAACCATTTTTTAAGTTAGTGGACAAAAATGGACTTGAGGTAAGAGAAATTCCATGTTTTAAGTTAGGGGCATTTTGGTCATTTGGCTAATAAATGAATTAAAAATCCAATTAAAAGTCAATTTTTGTCCATCTTGTTCCGATGGACGAAATTCTCAAGGGGGAACCATAGCTAGGGTTTGTTTCTCTTCCAAGCTAGATTGTAATTCCTTTCTAGCCTCGTTTTTAATGATTTTTATGTTTTTGAGATCCTTGTAACCTAATCTAGCTATTTCAAGGACTAATTTGAAAGAAAATCAAAGTTTAAAATTTTACCCATGAAGAATATTTGTGTATTTTGGTGTCTAGCGGTAGATTATGCAAGTTTAATATTTAGATAAACAACTTTTGCTAGGTGATTTTTGATGAAAATGTCAAAAGGACCTATTTGTAAAAAGATTTCAAAATGGGTATAAAAGTGTGATTAAATGGAAAATGTGAGCTGTTATAAGCATGAAAGAGATTTGGCTAGGCTTGGGTCTTGATGAAATTGAATAGATTTCATTTTACGAGCCTAGGGACTAAAATATAAATATGTTAAAGTTTAGGGGAAATATAATTTTGTCATAATGTAAGTTTTGGATTGAATGGAGTAATGTGATTAATAAATGAGTTAAATTTTCTATTATAGATCAAGAGAAATGAGGTTAGGACATAGATTAGGGGAAAAACAAAGTATTTGACAATTAGGTCCATTTCCTACTATTTTTGTATTGAGGTAAGTTCTTATGTAAATAATGCATTGCTTTAATTATATTTTAAATGCTTTACTATTGTATGAATGACGATTGACCATTGAGTGTGTTCGACAAAGTTACAACAATCATGAAATCCCGATTGAACCTTAGGAATAGATGGGATACAAATGTTATGACATTAGGGTTACCAAGACTATGTGTAGGACCATATCTGGGATATGACATCATTATGAGACTTTGTGTAAGACCATATTTGGTATATGGCATCGATATGAGATTTCGTTGAATACCATAGATGGGCTATTGGCATCGATACGAGATCCCATGTAAGACTATATCTGGGATATGGCATTGGTATAGTACTATGTGTGCGAGATACCCGAGTATCCTTTAGTATTCCAATTGGTTCAATGGGAAATGCAACAAGAATATAAAAGTTGTGAAGGACTATGGTATGTTGTAAATTGGTACAGGTATGTACATAAAACTCATGTTTAATGAGCTCGATATGTGATGAATCCCTCGATAAGGTTGTGATTGAGAAACTTTGATTATGAGACTTATAATGATATTTATGTTAATTTACTTCAAGTTAATTGTATGTTAAATGTGAGTCTATAATGCTTATTATTTGCATGGCAACTTACTAAGCTTTATAGCTTACTCCATTTTTTTTCCCTTGTCTTATAGTGTCACCAAGCCAACTGGGGGTTCGAACATTGTCGGAGATCTAGTCACACTATCAACTTAACATTTTGGGTACCAATGAATTCAGTATTTTGAGTTATGGCATGTATAGGGACTTGGTCATTTTGTTATGTGTCATAGTTGAATTGGCCTAATGTGTTGGCTTATATTGGTTGCTAATTTATTTTGTAAATGGCCATATGGTGTTGGCTAATATTGGTTTAAGTATATAGAAATATGCATGTGATGATGTTTTCATGGGTGTGGGAAATTGCATGATTTGAGTTGAGATAGATGTGATGTTTGTGTATGATCAATGATAGCATGTGAATGTAGTATTGATCTCTTGGTTATGGCTAATTTGGTTGAATGTATGTACTTAGAATGGTACTATGTTTTGTTGTGTAGGTTTGCGCATGGAAGGGTGACAGTATGGCTTGGAAAATAGCCTTATTTTTGTCCACACAGGTAGACACACGTGTGTATGTCTAGGCTGTGTGTGACACAAGGCTTGCCCCATGGGAGTGTGTTCCAGCTGTGTGTCCCATGCACCTTAATTGTTGCAAAACAGAATGCTCAGTATTGAGCACACAGGAGTGTGTCTTAGTCGTGTGGACGGCACGACCTCGAACATGGGTGTGTGCCCTGGCCGTGTGAAGTCTGCCCTATTTTATGAAAAATTATGAAAATTAAATCGACCACATGGCCTTAGCACATGGGCGTGTGCCTTGGCCGTGTGACTTCAATTTGTTCATGGATGAGCACACGGGCATGTGCCTTTTCCGTGTGACTTCAATTTCTTCATGGATGACAAACAGAGAGTTACACGGGTTAGGGACACGGGCGTGTGTGACCACACGGCCTGCCCACACGGGCGTGTGACTCTTGAAACATGAAAAATTTTCTAAGTGTTGTGAAATTTTCCAAAGTTCTTAATTTAGTCCTGAACCGCTTCCAGTGCATGTTTTGGGCCTCGTAGGTTCGTTATAGGGACAATATGAATGTTTATGAAAAGTTTTAAATTTGGATGGAAATTTACGTCTCGGTTTTGTATGTTTTCTTATGTTTAAGTCTGGTAATGCCTTGTGCCTTGTTCTGGCCTCGAATACGAGTAAGGGGTGTTACACTATCAACTTTGGAAGCACAAATGGCATCTCTCTTAGCTCGTTTCCCTTCGACTCCTCCTTTTTCCCTAGCGGTGATTAGAGTAGATTTAAGTTATTAATTTCATACTCATACATTTTGCACCTAGTTTCTTTATTATTGTCTATGTCTATATTTAATTGCACTTTATTGCTTTATGCGTAGTTTTAGATACATTGATGTTTAGTCCTTTATCCATTTTTTTCTATGACTATTATGATGGACTAACCTCTTTTGTCTTTAAGCTTTATTTGTTTTTTGATATAACAAAAAGGGGCAGGAAAGAAGGTAAATTGATTGATTATTTATTTATGCTAACTCATAAAAATATTCAAATTTTGTGACCAATTTGCATTAAAGCAAAAATGAATGCCACATTGTTTGTCAAATTTTATTTTGGTTTTTTTTATTCAAAATGACTTTTATTCAGGAGGAGCAAATTATGCAAAAACAAATTTACCAAATGTTTTTGTTATATCAAAAGGGGGATTGTTAAAACAATATTTATTTGATAGAATGTTTTAATGTAACAAATTGAAATGTTTGTAAAGAAAAGTTAAAATTGAACTTGTTTGAAGAAATGATTTGTTTAATATTGAATTCTAAGAGATAAAAACTTTGAATATTTGTAAAATAGGTTTGTGCAAGTGTAAGTATCGAGTTATCGTTTCCACAGGGATTGTATTTGTGTTAAGTCACTTAATTTGTAAAATTATATTAACAATTTGGTAAATAAAAACACAATTTGGCTAAGAAGTGATGATTAAAATATATTAGACTAAATGCAATGATCCCTAATGCAAATTAATCTAACTATGCAAACTATATGAATGAAATATATTTTAGCAAAATTAAACACAATTTGCAACAATTATAACATAAATAAATTAGGAAAATTACTTTAATTAAACTCAACTTATTATCAACATGCTTAATAATATTCGAAAAAACATTCCATTGCGGGTCGATCTTTCATGAGTTTGGAAACCACGTTAGGTCCTTTCGGAATCCTTTACTTAGTAAATACGTATTTTACTGATCCTTATTTACTATGGGTTTCTTAGTATTCGTGTGAAGTAATAGGGGCGTGGTAGGTTTGAAACAGTTTAATCACACAAATCTAAAAACTATGCAGATAACAGAGCCTGGTTAGGGTTGTTATGCAACCTGCAATTTAATCGGGTTAGGATATAAATTGAGCATGCACATTTCAATTATGCGTCCACTAGTTGTCATCTGGTTAGGATTTCTCAGCTAATTCAGGTGTATTTGAATCACGTATGAACGAAATAAAAACTTGATTTTAATTGAAAACATGATCGATTGAGTCACAAACATTATAAGCATGAATCTAATAAATATTATTTAATCAAAGCAATCATCTTAGCTTAAATAAGATTAAGCTAACATTGTTGTAAACAAGAACAAAGACCACATAGCAAGCATCTTTAAATTAAATTAAAGAAAAGAAAGATTAAACCCAATTCAGAGTGGCTGTCACCCTAGACTCTAACTGACGAGACTCCTTCGTTCCTTTTCTTCGCTCCTTTGCTAATGGCTCTTCAAGGTGGCCAACCAAGGGTTCTTTAAGAGGCTCAAATGCTAAAATCATTATGAAAAGATGATGATAGGCGTAGGGAGAAAAGAAGAATGCTGAGAGAATTTAGAGAGGAGAGAATGATGAATGATGAGGGATGAGTAGAAATGTGAGAATGAGGTATTATTTATAGGTGAGGAGAGGCGGATAGTTTACTAACAATATGATTTTTCATCTTTTGAAGCATCTTTCATGGGTGGCCAGCCATAAACTGAGGAAGTTGAGCTGATTTTTTGCTTGATTTTTGGTCAATTTGAGAGCCACAACAACTCAGGACTGAGACTTGGTCAAGTGCAAATCTTCAGGTAGATCTCTAATTTCTTCAACTCTTCAAGGACCTTGTGCAATTAAAATAAAAAGTGGTTTATGGACAGCCATGTGCAGCCGAATTTTGAGTTGGCTTGGTCCTTAATTTGGACTATTTTGTGATCCAGCAAAGCTATCAAACTTGTCCAGAATAAATCAACTAGTTACAGGACCAAATAATAAAATTTATCCAATTTAATTAATTAATTTAAAATCCAAATTATTAATGAAATATTTTAAAATGAATTATTAAATATAATTTTATATTTTATTATTTAATTTAATCATGCATGACCCACTTTATGTCTTAAAAATATAATATATTCAAATTAATATAAAATAAGCCATTTATTGCATGAAAAATATATAATAAAGCATAAAATCATATTTTAATAATTTCTATGTCCTAATTTCATATTTTCACATATTTCATTAATTTATTAAACAATTACTTAGGTTTAACAACAATTTTAAGTAAAAAGGTGATAAATTACATAGGAAAAATCCTATATATTTTTCCGTTTAGACACCCCCAAACTTAAGTCATTGCTTGTCCCGAGTAATGTTCACGCACAGTAAAAGGTCTTGCTACGGCAAAATTGCTAATTGTGTAAGTAGCATCAATCTTTGTCTCATAATCATGTATTAATAACTTCATGCTCATCAATCTTCTTTATTAACAAGTAATTCATATGCAACATTCCTTAGGATTATACTAAGCTTCAAAATATGCCACATGAATCATAGTTTCCATGTATGTCACAGTCATAGATAACATTCTTCATTCAACATAATTTCCTATCAATCAAGCAAACAATCACAAGGCTTATTTATGATCTTCATATGTTGAACTTATGACTTCCTCTCCACTAATGTAGGTGACATAATCATCAAATCAATAGGTCTTTTATAAGGTTGTAATAGGGCTCGGTTAAAGGTAGGGATTTTAAGAGATGAGACATTTCAGTTTTAAAATTCTTAACCTTTAACTCTGTCTTGGTTTTCTCATAATACAACCTTTTTCTTTATGTGAACCTTTGGAACACCCCCAAACTTATTTCAAACTCAAGCTCATACATTTTTCCTTTTTGGAGACTGAGCAAACTTTTCTTCGCTTTTTTTTTTTTAGTATAAGCACATACATCTTTTTGAAAACTTCCTCAAATGTTGATTACCAAAACAACTTTAGTTAAGATAGGTGCACAAAATTAGGATAACTTTAAAAGATGGTAATGTGGCTTATAATGTAGGTTCAATGCAATAAACAAACCTTCAAGCTCAAAATTTCAGTTTCAAGGGTCAAATATCATAGGGTTGGCTTGAAAAGGCTCAAACGATCCAAAGAAATAGTGCCTATATCATTTTAGATTTTTATGTCCCCTAGGATTTCACCTCAAGAAAGTTACTAAGTCAATTCTAAAGATATAAACCTTCATGCATGTCTAATCTCAAAAGAAACTAAGTTTTCATGCAAACATTATTGAGGCTAAGATCATACAAGCATTTCATTCTTCATGATAACATACTTTTACTCAGATAAAATCATCATTCATACTTGCATACAAACTATCTTATTAAAAAAAATCTCTAAACATTCATTTATAAAAACATACTTATGAAAGAAATGACTGAAACATACTTGAAAAAAAATTTTAAAAGTTTGAGCAATTTATTTGCCTTACCCCCTTTTAAAAAGAAGCGATGTTCTCATTGCAAGAACAAAGTAATGAATGAAAATTGAACACCAAGTAGGGTTGTAAAAAAAAAGAGGTAAGTCATTAAGATTGCATAAATACCAAGTCTTTCCTAATAACCCAATCCTAGACATGTTCATTCCCATTACCACATCACTTAGTCTTTTTCTTTCTAAAGAAGTGTTAAGTTTATTCATCTTGCTATGTTTTATTCTGTAGAAATTAAATCCTAAATACAAAAGAAATAAATTCCTAAGGACCTAAAAATAAATAAATAATAAGATAAGAGTCCCCCCTTTTATTTTCTTGACTCATTCCCCTTGTCTTTTTCAGCTCTATATCCGCTTGCATCGTCAGTATCTTCTGTCCATGTCTAAGAGATAGCATCTGGGAACTCAGGAACAAAAGTATTAGAGATATTCTTAAAAGAATTTCGAATTGAGTCATCTCTAATTTTTGCATATTTCCAGTAAGTTTGTTGCTGATTGTGCATGAACTTGCACATATCCATCAAAATTGACAACTCCAATTTCTTTGAAGCACTTGCAGAGGTTGGCATAGGAGTTGCAGATTTAGGTTCAACATTTAGCTTTATTTGTTCTTCTTTTGGCTCAACCCTTGGTTCAGGGTTTTTAGATCCTTCAACTGATTTAGGACTGTTCAGTTCCTTATCAGATTCTTCCTCTTCAGTGTCTGTAACTAAATTAGCTTTAGTCTCAGTTTCATTTGTTGACTCCTCGGTATTTGGCTCAGTTGGCTCTTCTTGCTCGCCTTGATTCAGCTCATGCACCTTCTCTACTAACCTTTCAAGATCATAAGTTGAAATGCACCCTTGAACATATCGCCCCTTCAGTTTTGGTTGTGTTTTAACACAAGCCCTTAAGTAAAGTAAAGTGATTAATGATGGGAAATAAGCACTTCTTGCCTTCTTTTTAGCACAATCGTGAATCTCCTTGAGGATAATTTTCCCAACATTAGTGGACTTTTCTATCAAGATTGCATATAACAAGAGCATCCGTTCCATCGAGATGGTGGAACTATGTGAGATAGGCATAAAATTGTAGCGAACAAAATAAAACCACACCTTTGCTATTGGTTTTAGGTATTCCCTTTGGCAAGAATGGCTCCCATACTTTCTTATAATCCATTTGGATCCCAGATTTGTCATAACATCAAGCACTTGTTGAAGAAAATCCCAATTGATGTATTGTCTATCATAGGGTAGTACTCATCTTCTTCAACATCAGGTAAGTTAAACAAATCATTGATGGACTTAGAAGTAAGGTGTACCTTTTTCTTTTGAACGATGACCTCAGTAGCATCTTGTGTCATCAAACTTGCATAGAATTGTCGAACTAATTCATCATTAGAAAGTGAACGAGCATCACAAAATTGTTCCCACTTGAGAGCATGATTATCTTTCTAATTGGCACAAGAACAAACATTAAATCATTACTCTTTAGGTTAAAGCCTTTTTCCGACATCATAGGTTGATGCTTGAAAATTGAATCAAATCTCTCTTTCACTTCTTCATTGATCAAAATCAAGTTTTCTAGAGTAGTCTTTGAAGATTTGGTTCTTTTGCAAGACATGCTATCTTTTCCGGAAAATTTGGACAAAGTTTCTGCGCAAAGGGAAAAAGAAAGAAATCGACAAGGTGGTTAAGACTTGCTACGATAAAAATTGTGCGATGGCAAGGATGGTACTTCGGCAATCTTCTTGTAGAGAAAATAGGTAATTTCAGCAAAAAAGGAAGAGAACTAGGGTTTCTTTCAAGATTTGAGGTTGATGGCCCAAAAGGGAGATTTAGGGATTTTTAGAGGTGTAAGCAAATTACTTTAAGGGATATGAAAAATAGTAGAATGAAGAGAGGTTTATATAGGAAATAATTAAGGCAACATGTAGCAAAAATTTAGCTACATTAGGGTTACTTGGGCGGCAAGTAATGGGAGTGGCAGCAATAGGTATGGATTTTTCCCTCCTTTATGCTACTATCTTGGGCCTCAAACTCAAACTGTCTTGTCTCAAGAAAAAAATTGATTAGTACTCGGTCCAAATTTGAACCCCTTTTAAAATTTAAACAAAACAAATAAACTTAAAAATTTTAAATCTTAATTAGAAAATTTCTTCTGAACAGATTACATTAAATTAATTCCCAGGAAAGGTTGGAGGGGTCACAGCAGTCCCGCTTAAGTTCCAATCTCCTTAGACAAAATTAATTAAATGTAATAAGATAAGAAAATAAGTTCTAATTATTTATTTATTTACAAAACGAGTTCATGAAAAATCAAGGGTCTGTTAATTTGAACGAGGATTCAACTCGATCAACTTCACCATCCCAGTAATGTTTGAGACGTTGACCATTAACTTTAAACGTACCTTTGTAATTGTCGTATAATTCAATAGCTCCATAAGAATACACTCGATATATGGTACAGGGTCCTTTCCATCGGGATTTAAGCTTCCTAGGAAATAACTTCAACCTTGAATTAAACAACAAAACCTTCCAACCTTCTTTAAACTCACGAAGTTGAATATGACTATTATGCCATCTCTTTGATCTTTCTTTACACATTTTGGCATTCTCATAGGAAAACAACCTCAGCTCTTCCAACTCATCAAGTTGTAACATCTTTATCTCACCGGCTTGCTTAAGATCAAAGTTCAACTGCTTCAAAGCCCTGTGAGCTCTATTCTCCAACTCTAATGGCAAATGACATGCCTTCCCAAAAATTAACCGATAAGGAGTCATTCCTAATGGTGTCTTAAATGTTGTTCGATAGGCCTATAATACATCATCGAGCCTTCGAGACCAATCTTTTCTACTAGGGCATACTACCTTTTCAAGGATACCTTTGATTTCATGGTTCACTCTCTCAACTTGCCTATTGGACTAGGGGTGATAGGCAGTAGCAATCTTGTGCTTCACATTATATTTTTCAAGCAACCACTTAAACCATTTGTTCACAAAGTGAGAACCTTCATCACTAATAATAGCTTTTGGTGTCCCAAATCATGTAAACACATGCTTATATAGGAATCGCATGACTACCTTAGCATCATTTGTAGGGTATGCTTCAACTTTAACCCACTTGGATACATAGTCTACAACAACTGAGATGTATTTGTTCCCATATGAAGAAGGAAATGGGCCTAAGAAGTTAATGCCCCATACGTCAAATAATTCAATTTCCAAAATGTTTGTCAAAGGCATCTCATTCCTCCTTGATATATTTTCTATCCTCTGGTATTTATCACAGTTCTTAACATAAGTATAAGCATCTTTAAATAGCATAGGTTAAAAGAAACCTACTTGGAAAATCTTTGTTGCAGTATGAGAACTACAAAAGTGTCCCCCACTTGAAGATGAATGGAAATGATACAAGATCTCAGCAATCTCACTTTCAGCTACACACTTTCGGATTATATTATTTGCACATTGTTTAAACAAAAATGGATCATTCCAAAAATAATACCGATTATCATGAAGGAAATTTTTCCTTTGTTGGTATGTCATTTCTTGAGGAATTATTCCACATGCAAGATAATTTCCAAAATCAGCAAACCAAGGTGTTTCATGAATTCGACTTACCTCAAATAAGTGCTCATTTGGGAAATTCTTGTTGATAGGCACACATGATCGAGTTACCTCATCTTGTTCCAACCTCGATAGATGATTAGCTCTTTGATGTTCGACACCTTTTCTATCTTGGATCTCAAGGTCAAATTCTTAAATTAATAGTATCCAATGAATTAGCCTCGATTTCGCATCTTTCTTCTGAGCAAGTATTTAATGGCCGCATGGTCAGTAAATACTGTAACTTTGGTACCTTCTAGTCGATCTAACATCTGATCAATAAAAGGTAATGGAAAATGGTCCTTCCGAGTGGCTTTATTCAATTTTCTGGAATCAATACAAATTCTCCAATTGGTAATAGTTCTTGTTGGAATTAACTCATTACGCTCATTTTCGACAATCATGATTCCACCTTTCTTTGGCACACACTATATCGGACTTACCCACGAACTATCTGAAATAGGATAGATGATTCCTGCATCTAACCATTTGATCACTTCCTTTCTCAAAACTTCTTTCATAATAGGATTGAGCCTCCTTTTCCCATCAATTCGAGCTCTTTCACCTTCTTTCAAAATAATTTTATGCATGCAAAAAGAAGGGCTTATACCTCGAATATCAGTTATAGTCCAACCAATTGCTTTCTTAAATTTCTTTAGAACAACAATTAGTTGTTCATCTTGATCTTTCGTCAATTCTACTGAAATAATCACATAAATAAACATATTTCAAATGGGAAGGAAGTACCTTTAGTTCAAGTCTAGGTGGTTCTTCGATTGACAACTTGGGTTGCACAAATTCTCTGACTTTCAACTCCAACGGTTCAAACTGTGTGGATTGAATAAAATTTCTCAGATTGGCTTCCATCAAAGCCATGTTTTCTTCACCTTCTTCATCCTCCAAAGGGTCAAGATCTAAGGCTCTCTCCAATGGATCTTCTTCAAAATTACTTTCCATAGAAACCAAGGTTCCTATCTCTTCCATAACTGAACACTCTTCTGCCGGATCTAGAAATTTCATTACTTTAAGAATGTTAAAGGTTACTTGATCATCTTGAACTCGCATGGTGAGTTCACTTTTCTGCACATCAATCAATGTTCTTCCCGTGGCTAAGAAAGGTCTCCCAAGGATGATCGACACTTCCTTATTTGCTTCAATATCTAAGACAATGAAATCAGCAGGAAAAATAAATTTATCGACTCTTATCAAAACATCCTCGATCTTTCCCTTCCGGGGGCGTAAAAGGGGATCCTATCAACTTGTTCTGACCTAGGATCTGAGAGCTGAAGTGTCACAGTTGTAGGTTTTACTTCACCTATCCCTAACATCTTGAAAATAGACTTAGGCATCAAGTTGATACTTGCTCCTAAATCACACAAAGCTTTACCATAGTAAGATTCACTAATGTTACAGGGTATAGTAAAGCTTCCTCGGTCTTTCAATTTTGGTGGTAGTTTGTTCTGTAGGAACGCATTGCACTCCCTTGTCAAGGCAACAGTCTCATACTCATTAAATCGTTTCTTCTTGGACAGTATATCCTTCATAAACTTCACATAATTTAGAATTTGTTCTAAAGCCTCCACGAATGGAATATTGATGTGTAACTGCTTCAGAACATCCAAAAAATTCTTGAATTGCACCTCCTGTTTCTTCTTATGTTGCTATAATTTTTGTGGATATGAAGGTGATGGAACTTTTTGTTGAACCAGAAAACTTTTCTGAGTAGGTAAATCTGCATCCAATGAAGATGTTAAAGTATTTGAATTCACTGAGTTAGGATTTACCTTGTCAATCTTTGCAGATTCTGATTCCTTTGGTATAAGAATTTCAACAGCTGGTTGATTCTTCTCAACAGGCTTATCTTCGACATCAATCAATCAGGGTTCCAGAATTTTACCACTTCGCAATGTCACTGCCTTGATATGTTCTTTACCCAAATTTCTTGGATTCTCAGTATCACTCGGCAAGGTTCCTTATGGTTTATTTCGAAGTTTTGTAGCTAACTGACCCATTTGGTTTTCCAAATTGTTCAGTGTTGCTGCTTGGCTTTGGATCAACGTGTCATTCTTTTCCATTACGCTTTCAACAAGTTCTCCAAACTGTTTGATGTCTCAGCTTGAGGTGGTTTTGGAGCTTGCTGATTAAACCCTTGAGATTGGTTGGGTCTATGCTGCAATAAGTTATGGTTCAGTCCATTTCCTTGGTTGCTTCAAGAAAAGTTAGAATGATTACGCCATGAAGGATTATAGAATTTGGACTGGGGTCCTTGTCCACTCCTATTTTGGTATTGATTTCCCACTTAGTACACTGACTCGAGATTTGATGGACAATTCTCCAACGAATGACCTTCCCCACAGTACACACAGGAAACTACTTCGTATGGACTTGGTAGCTGAGCTACAAAATCTATTTCATTCAAATAGTCATGTATACATAATCCATCATCCACTCAAGATTGAGGTATGTCACACTATAAATGTCATAAGTGAATAAATCCATAAACGAATTCAAGATATATTCTTCTTGGGTTCTGTCTGATGTACTACCAGTCTAGTTAGTCACAGCTATTCTCTATCTTCTAGGAGTCATCTGCTCTGATGCCTAAGACAAAGCCTAATTACGTCTTCAATCCAATCGAAAATGAGCAAACTGATTGAAAGACTAATATGTCATCTATCAAGTCCAATTGGGGAGATGTTTTGTCTTGGGCATCGGAGAATATAACTCGCAAAAGATAGAGACATAGATGTGACTGAATGGACTGATAGTACATTGGACAGAACCCAAGAAGAATAGATCATGAATCCATTTATGTATTTATTCACTTGTGACATTCATAATGTCGAATACCTTAATCTTGAGTAGATGTTGGACTATGTATGAGCGACTCATATAATTTGATTTAAGTAAAAGCATGAGTTCAAATAGATATAGAACCAAAAGATGGTACGTTGGATATATGACTTCTACAGTATGTAGCATCATTCACAATAATGGAATTCATATCCTAAGACATGGGTAAATGATATCCTCTCATGGAAATTACATGATTGATGAAAAATAAATGTGTCCATGGGTCGTTCATCTTTGTGATGAATGCCTTAATTACTATCTGATAGTAATTGACTTTTCATGAAGGAATATGTAATGGTTACCATAAGATAAAATAGGATCGTATTGGAAGAGCGAATTTATCCTAAAGAGATTAAGGATGTCTTTGAGGGTAACATACTTTTGACAAGGTCATTGGACGAGCACTAATCAAGTTGCTTTTGTAATGGTATGTCATTAGGGAGAGCTCAATCACGATACTATAGTGGAATGGCTTTATGACTAAATGAAATTATAACTAATAGGTGAAAAACTGGAACTTAATTATAAATCATTTGAGCCTTAGTCATATATGTCCAACCGGTCCCTTCCTTATCTCGTTGAAACCATAAATGAATTGCATATTGAACCAAATGAAGAAAAATGGATAGAAATGATAAAGTTAGATAAATATGTTACATCCGAAAATGAATGTGGTTTCTCACTAGGAAACGATCTGAAACTTAATTTATGTTTTTGAATTATTATTTAATTAAATAAATAAATAATTAAGTCCCAAAATGAAATGAAATTAATTGGTTATTGTGAAACTATTGAATGTAGAAAAATTAAATATATTTTCTCATATATTTCTACGGTAAAGTTGCCATGATTTTAATGGAATTATAATCGGGTTGAGAAAATTCTATAATTAGAAAATTAATTTATTTAAATTAACTTTTAATGTTTATTTTGGGAAATAGAAAAACATGTATTAGGTTGGATTGAATTACAAAGTTTTGAGTTAAAATTCCAAAAAACACATATAACTGGACCCAGTACAGGAGAAGAACAAAACCCCTCATATTGAATACAAGGGGATGATAAACCCTAGTATTTTAGCTAGGGTTGCGGCCCCCATCTCTCCTAGTTCAACTAGGGGATTTTTTTTCTATTAAATAGGTACTAAATGCATTCTACCAATTCAACTAGGGTGTCATTTCGTCTTCTCATAAATAGATGAAACTAGTAAGGTTATAAACACAAGTTCTATACAACTTTGAGATATTATTATTCTGCCCGAAAAGAGTAAGAATTTATTTCTAAGTATAAATTACATTTTACGGGAATAACAATTCCACCGGTTTCTATAAGAGAGATTTACTTTCCTACTGAAAGTAAAGGAAATATTTCTAGTTATATGTTTGACTCGAAAGTGTTTAAACCCACACTCGAAGTAGTTCGTGGTACGAGATTAGCAAAGAAGGTCATTCGATTGAAAACTGGGAAAGTCTAGGATCCATTTAGCCCAAAACACAAGTGCAATTTTAGGAGATTTATTGCTATAAATATCACATACTAAATCAATTTTCAATTTTTTTTTCTTTGTAAGAAAACCATTTTCTAACCGTATTTTTTTCCAACAATTGGTATCAGATCCTGGTTGTGCTATGTTTATAGTTTAAACCGATATCAAAATTTTCTCCCTTTTTCATATGTGATTAATTTTTTTATAAGATGTGACATTCTTGTAATTATCAGCATGTTTAGGGATATATATATATATATATATATGAATGAATCTATGTTATTATTTTATTAATTATGATAAAATAATTTTTCCAAAGATTTGATTCCTAGAAATTTGGTTGTAATTATTTAGTGGAAGAATCAATTGACAACTGAGTTATTGATTTTGGAGCCACTAACCATGTATGTGTTTCTTTACAAGGGTACAATGAAACGAGAAGTCTGCGTGACAGGAGCCTCTCATTGTGGACCAGAGATGGGAGCTATGTTTCAATCGAAGTAGTGGGAGAAGTAATTTTACACTTTGATAATTTTAGTAAGATTTTTTTTAAAAAAAAGTGTTTTATGTACCTCATTTTAAGAGGAATTTAATTTTTGTAGACGGTTATACCATGACATTCAATAAAGGGGTTGCTATTCACAGAAATCGTTCTTTAATCAATAATGGATGGATGGAAAACAATCTCTACTTTATCAAACCAAATAACTACTCGATGCTTCAAACTGAATTAGTGAATAAAAAGCTTAAAACTTCTCATGAAACCTCCCAAACATAGCCTAGATGTTATGGTCGAACCGGAAAGGCCACATTGGACACCTTAGTGTCGGTCCTGCCCTAACGATAGTTAAAAACCTTCAAGTACTCCTTTTTATAAAATTGTGGTTTCTATTGTTTGGTTTGGAAAACGCCCGTTTACTTAGTACAACCATGCTTAGGTCAAATTAGCGAATTAGGTGAGTTATTGTAAAACCTTACTGACAGCGTTGCCTTTGAAAAATCATTTTGTTATCTTCTTAGCATCGGAAATGTACCATTACTAATCAAATTATTAATTTAGCCATACATCATGCATAGTACATTTCAACATATTTATAAAAATTGTGTATCTATACCAAACATACATGTCATGCATGCATGAAAACCCTAAAATCTCGAACAGTCCCAAACCACAGTTTAAAGAAACTTTACAATCCAAAACCGAATAATAATAAAAAAACCAAAAAATGATTAAATTTAAATAATATGAATAAGTAAAGTCAAAATTCCACCATATGTCTGCATCCCAATTCCGATCCTAAGTTCGATTATTACCTGAGAAGTTGAGATAATGGGGTGAGCTTAACAAGCTCAGTGTAAGACTAAACAAGTATTAAGCATTCATACAAGCAATTTCATAGAGGTGCCAATAGCACAGTCAAACATTGTCAATAATAATTTCAAATGCACATGATCATGAAAAATGCACATATGAGATCCTACCCATACCATCCGCTACACAACACGAGCTCCCCATAACTCGTCTGCCAAACTCCAACATATGTGAGCAATGCTCGATGTGGTAAAACCACCAATAATCAATAATGCAGTGAAACTGCCAAATAAATAATGCGATATAATCGCTAATCCCCTCGGTACTCCAAATGCAGTGCACTAACTACAAATATATGCGAATGTAGTATGCCGCCTGTATTCAAGGAACTTCTCTATCAACCACAAAATCTCATCCCAATGCACATGCAATATGTCATACAAATTCATACTTAATCATATTTCAATACTTTTCACATTTATACGACATGTCCAATATGTCCTCAATAATCACATAATTTCAGAAAAAGGAAGCAGTGTTCCAATTTTTAAATTACCATTAAGATGGTATCTATCAATATCGTTCAATTCACGTACTTTACGAATTTCATTGTGCACCAATAGTAACCTCACGTATATATATATATCATAGTAAATATTTCACACAATTAAATCATGCACAAATTTAATATCTCAACATTTCATACCACTCAATCAAACATTCTCATAACAATCTCAATTACATATTCATACAGTCAAACTAGCAATTTTGCCAACACATTAGTCTTTTAAGGCTCGAAACGTACCTGGTTCCGCCACTCGCAAAGCTAATATTTTGGTTACTATGCCAAACCAATCAGCAAGCTAATTTATCAAATATAACATAACATTTATCATTATCAAATAAATTTTACAAGTTTAGGACCCAGACCTTATTTTTCACTTTCTCGCAGCACCTAGTTAATCTTCCAATTTTCCTTAATAAACCTTTATACAATCCTAAACCAAAATTCAGTATTAATTTAATCAATTTACCACTTAACCAACTCCCAATTACACACTTATGGGTTCAAACCAATTTTCAAATTAATAACTATTTTATGAATTCAACTAGTTCGATTCCTTATGTTGTATCGATGCAACCATACGTACGATCATTTCTTCGGCTTTACGGTTGATTCGGGGCAGTAGGGTCAGCACCTAATTCCATAATATACTAGAAAATCAGTAGCTAATAATTATTAAATTCCTTCAATTAATCAGTCTATAAAATTTTAAAATAGTGTAACTCTTTGACTTGGGACATGCCTGTGTTTCAGGCCGTGTAACTCTCTGACTTGGGTCACACAGTCAGGTCACACACCCGTGTGCTAAACCTTGTGTAGGTGAAGGGGTCACACGGCCAAGCCACATGCCCATGTGCTAGGCCGTGTGATCAATTCTGAGCATTCTGTTTTGACATTTTAAAGATGTAGGGGACACACGGTCAGATCACACGCCAATATGCTAGGCCGTGTGTCACACATGGCTGAGAAGCACGCCCGTGTCTTTGCCCGTGTGGACAAAAATAGGCTATTTTCCAAGCTACATTTCTCACTCAATTTGTCTTCCTCCTACACCAATACTTAAACATATTCACAAGCCATTTGAAAAAATTTAATTCAAGTCAAAACCAAGTCTCATGCATGACATATCATCACATACAACTAATGTGATATTAAACACCTCAAATGACACTTTACCATCATATAATTAAATATATACACTTACTTAACTTTTTGAATTCACTTATATGCATATTTTACAAAATATGTTAGAATTAATTTTCTATCAATCAATCATTTAAACACACACCAAACGTGTTATAGCCTCATTTATACATATCAAAACATGTTCATCACAAGCCATTCCAATGCTAGTTATAACCCAAACATTTACATGTCAACATTGGCTAATTAACCTATACATGCCATTATAATAATAATTAATTTACCATATATACCAAGATGGGCCGATGGATAGTGTGAATGATCTCCACTGATACTTCCATTTGAATGAGCTTGCGAATTACTATGCAATAAGGGAAAATAACATAGAGCAAGCATGAAATGGCTAGTAAGTTCGTATAACATGGTAAATAACTTATCATGTATTTATGTTCAAAAGAAACATGCAAGACACTATCATTCAATTTTATTACAAGCCCTAAACACATATCCTCATCATGTTGGCTAAGTAATCACATATAATAGTCCTTAATCATGGATGAACAAAGTCTTTAAGCATGATCCACATTCATGTAACAACCAATTCATGCATCATTATATCAAGTAATGTCATTTCCATGTACTTCATGTACATACGGGTAATAGTTTGTTTCGAAATCATACTACCTCATATAAACATTAAGAAACATGTATGGAATCAATAATAACCAAATTCCCATATACAAATACTTTCCACATCATGAATTCATATAACATATACAAATCATACCTATGTATTTCAAGTACATTTTCATAATATTTCGTCTTAAGTTCAGATTATTTCATGTCAATATTTTGCTCATTAAATCAATTAAAATATCAATAGAAACCTAGGAAAATACACTCGAAGTGTACAAATCTATAATATTAGGTGAACATATTCATCAAACAAGTTCCATGTTCATATTATCACCATCTCTTACTTCCATATATCATGTATCATCATTTTCATATATTTCAAGCAGATACATGTAATAATTCATTTCGTGTTTATATTTTATCATGTCAGGATTTTGCCATTGAATTTATTTAAAATATCGATGGATACACAGGTAGTACACTTGAAGTGTACAAATCAGAAACTGTCAAATCATATTCAGGGGTACCCATAAGGGCACATAATCAGGAAGCACTCTCTCAAGCTATATAACAAGATGCTCATGTGAGCCATGTATCAGAAAACTCAACCAGGCTAAACAAGAAACTCATAACAGTTTAGAACAGGAAGCTCATTGAGCTTAACAAGTAACTCTGAAGAGTTATTATCAGGGAGCTCTGGATAGCTATTTAACACGAAGTTCAAGCGAGCTATAACAGGATGCTTATTAAGAGCTGCGTTTGTGTCCGCATCATGTGTAGGATCACAACCGATCAAATCATGTAACAGGACGCTCACAAAGAGCTGCGGTAGTGCGTAACACATGTAGGGCACTACTGATCAAGATGCTCGTAGGAACTATGTAACAAGAATGCTCGAGAAGGCTTATAACAAGATGCTCGTCCTAACTATAATGTTCGCAACATATGCAGGACTATAATGAATATGAGAAAATACTGTATCCATCGCATTTCATTATTCAAACGGGACTTATCATTTATCGAACACTAACGAACATGTGATTAATTTCATACATTAAACATTTATACGATTCATACAAATACAACATTCAATTCAAACATTTTAATATACATAATTAAGTTGCACGAACTTACCTCAACAAATGTTCGTGTACATAAAATCTACTAATCCGACACTTTCTCTTTTCCTTGTTCTAACTCTGAATTTGATCTATCCGGATCTATACGAGTAAATTTAACGTCAATTTAATACAATTTATACTCAATTCAGTCCAATTCATATCTTAGGCAAAATTATCATTTTGCCCCTATAGTTTTAATCAATGACGATTTTGTCTCTAGGCTCGGAAAATGAAATTTATGAAATTTAATCCTTATTCCAAACCTAGCCGAATTTTACATATAAAATTTACAGCCCATGTATTTCATAAAATTCAAAAATTTTCAAGGAATTTTACAACTTTACAATTTAGTCCTAAAATCATAATTTCATCAAAATTCACTTCACAAAAGTTGTTTATCTATCAACAATCTTTCATTTTCTATCATAAATTTCAAAAATTCAGCTTACTCATCCATGGAAAAACCCTAGTACTTTGATATCTTTACAAATTAATCCCCGAGATAGCTAAATTAAGCTATTACGATCTCAAAAAATATAAAAATCATTAAAAATGGGAAAGAATACTTTCCTAATCAAGAAAAATAAGTTGGCTTGAGCTTAGGTTTCCATGGCTAGGATTTCCATGCTTTTAGTTTTGGGAAAGACGATATATATGATGATATTTTTATTTATTTTTATCATTTATCATCTATTATTATTTCACTTTCCAATTTCATCATTTTCTTTATTTTATTTTCCATTGATGGATCATCATTCTTAACAACTAAGCATTTTTAATGGTATATTTACCATTTAAGAATCTCAAATTTTGAATTCCTTAGCTATTTAATCCTTTAGCTATTAGAACTCAACTATTACACTTTGTGCAATTTGGTAATTTATCAAATTAAACATATAACTGGTAAAATTCTTTACGAAATTTTCATACGACATTATTATCATACTTTAGATCATAAAATAATATTAAAATAAATTTTCTTTCTGGAATCAAATTTGTGGTCCCGAAACCACTGTTCCGATATTACCGAAAATAGGCTGTTACAATTAAAATATGGAAAAATACCTTTAAAAACCCATAAATTTCAGATCTGGAAATTTAGGTTTTTAATGGATAAGATTAATTAAGAAATTGAAGAGAGAAGAGACCTTACACAAGCTAGACAAGAGAAACGACAATGTCACTTTCTAGGCGATGTTTGGGATTGATCTTGGAGTTTAAAATTTCAAATTTGGGGTTGATTTAATTGAGGAAAAATTGTAGCAATATATTAAAGGAGATGGTGCACAATATTGATGCAAAAAGGAGAATAAAAATATGGTAAAAGGGGAGGTGTAGGCGACGACAACAATGGAGGAAAAATGGGAAAAAAATAAAGATGAAGAGAGGGAGAGGTTAGGGACAGCTAAGGTAGAAGAAAATGGGTTAAAAGGTTGATTATTTTGATAAGAACATGTATTTATACCTAGGTTTACTAAGCTTGGATTCCAACACATAAAAAAAAAAGGAATTTGTAAAAGTTAATTTATTGAACTTAGGACCTCCAACTAACTTTAAAGCTTTCACATTTCATGACTAACCACTAGGTCATCTCAATCTAAAGATGATTGAGCCCATGGTTGGTATGTTGGGTACATGACTTCTGTATGGCATGGCTTTACTAGTAATAGTGGAATTCATAGCTCAATTAAAGAGTTAATGATATCCTCTCATTGACATTGTGTGGATTGATAAATATGGAACGTGGCCACGGGTTGCTTGTTCTCGAATAAGCAATTTATCACAGTCATTTGCTGACAGTGACCATATTAATAATTAAGAAGACACAATGTTGACAATGAGAGAATGAAACACCCGAAACCCGGCTTGGATTTTATGGCCAAATTTGGCGTTATCACATGAGAGTGTTTTTAAAAATGCATAGATATATAAAAATCGTTTCAGTTATTATCTTTTACTTAGTCCAAAAAACGTGTTCTAACTGATTTGCTTTAAAACACCTCTTTATCGTGGAAGCTTTAGAAAATCTTCTATTTTAGGAAAACTATTTACTTTAGAGAAAATCAAATTTAAATCGTGCTTATCAATAATAAAAACACCAACAGTTCAAAAGCCGAAATTAAAAGCCAAAAAGTCCAAAGTCCATAAATTACAACAAAACCCCAAATAAACAAGTAATCCAAAATCAGAAAAACCAATGAAAATAGTCTAAAGTTATTACGTGTGGCCACCGTCGAGTCCTCCGATACACAGATCGGCTAATGCTAGGGAGTACCTGAACAAATTAAACAGAAAAAAGAGTGAGTTTCACAACTCAATATGAATCCCCACAGATATCAAACATACAGAATAATCATCAGAAGTCAGAAATAGACAGTCTAGGGCCGGAGCCCTTTACAGAATTGTTCGAGCCTTAGCTCATTCAGATGCAAAATCAGATATAAATTAGGGTTTTAGCCCAATCAGATACAGATGCAGAATGAAATATCAGAATCCTACCCACTAGCCTCTACACACCATCTCCATTCAGCCCTACACACCATGTAGGAATATAATCAACCTACCCAACCCTACACACCATACTGTACCGAGATGTGGCACATAAACAGAATAATGTAGTTGAGCTGCCAGATAACAGGCTTAAAGCTTTTCAGACACTTCCTCCGAAATATCATCAACCCAATCCCCGATGCAATGAAACATACTGATATGACATGCTATAATGCAACTTAATAGATCACACAATCGGTCAGATACACATGCTAAGAGTAACATGCTTAATACATACATTTCATAGTTAGATAACAGAATCAGGGATCTAAGTAATGCTTACCGACCCTACGGTAGGTCATAGTCGACTTGGGTGGCTCATGCAACCTTACGGATTATTTTAGAAAATTAGGCTCACACGCTCATTTTGCCTGCCCGTGTGGGCCCACACACTTGTGCGACCCACACAACCCAAATTGACCTTGGCCGTGTGGATCATAGGGCCTAGCCTAGAATCCATATGCTCGTATGGTTCACCCGTGTGGGGCTACACGCCCGTGTAGCCCAACGGCCAAATAGGTTGAGGCTGCTTGTCACACACAGCCTCTCCAGCCATTACATGGTCGTGTCATGTGTCCATGTCTTGCGCGTACAGCCTGACTCATCGATCACACACCCGTGTACCGTCACATGACCTACCAGACCGGTGACCACACGGTTGTGTGGCATCGACAGATTCATTTTTTGGCTTTCACCATTTCCCATTTTCTGTGGTTTTAGGTACACACCTGGTTCGAATTTGCTATTTGTAGAATCCTGAGAACACCAGTACCACTACCAGAACGTTAACCACTTCAAATCAACTCGACAAAACGTTGATACCAGCCTCATGAGTTTCTCCACACGCGCCCCAACAGTGAAAAAGTAGGACAATTGCAAGCAAGGGAGGGAAACAAAGAAATTTCAGCAGTACAAGGAGTAAAAAAGAAGGAAATCGACAGCAAAAAGAGAGGAAAGGAAGAAGGGTCACCAAATTTTTAAAAAGAAAGTAGCATTCAACAAAATTGTTAGCCTCCCATCTATTTCCCGTTAATTCTCTCCACCAACTACCCACTACTCAGATTTTCGGTTAAACACAAACTCTACCCGAAATTTTGTAACAAAAATAATACCCTTGCTACAGCAGAGATTCGAACCCCAGACCTCCAACACACCAATACACATCTTAACTACCAGACTAGCAGGCCTATTCTGATACACTTTTACTAACAATTATTTATAAGCCTATTAACCAAGGGTTGGGCTTTATTCATAAAAATATGCCAAAATTTTCCCAAGTCAGGCTTGAACTTAGGACCTCTCACACATGCCTAAAACACTTAACCACTAAAACAGATACACAATTGTGTCAAATTAACGCAGAAACATATACAGATATTTTTGAGGCGTTACAATTCTACCCCCTAAAAGAAAATTTCAGCCTTGAAATTTTACCTGATCAGAAAATGTGAGAATACTACTGACACATCGCACCCTCAGGCTCCTAAATAGCCTCCTCAATGATATGATTAAGCCATAGAACTTTAACCAGTGGAATAGATTTCCTCCTTAGAACTTTTACGCCATGATCCAGAATCTGAACTGGCTTCTCCTCGAAGGTCAGATTTGGCCGAACTTTAATTTCCTTCACAGGAACAAAATGTATAGGATCAGAGTGGTAACGTCTCAACATCGAGACATGGAAAACATTATGAATGCAATCCAACTCCGGAGGCAATTCCAACTGATAAGCGACTGGTTCCACTAGTACCTTCTTCCATGGCGAGACCTTGAGAAAAATGAAGTCTCTCACATAATACTCTATCTCTCGATGCTTTAGATCTGCATATGACTTCTGCCTATCAGAAGCCGCTTTGAGTCGATCTCGAATCAAACGAACCGTGTCCTCAGTCTCAGAAACCATCTCTAGACCCATAATAAGTTGCTCACCCAACTCAGTCCAGCATAAGGGAGTGCGGCACTTACGACCATATAGTACCTTGTAAGGTGCCATCTGTATACTAGACTGGTAGCTATTATTGTAAGTAAACTCTGCTAAAGTCAAGTACTCCTCCCAACTGCCTCGGAAATCAATAATACAACCCCTCAATATGTCCTCCAGTATCTAAATCACCCTCTCTGACTGATCGTCTATCTGAGGATGGAAAGCAGTACTGAAGTCTAACCTTGAACCCAGAGCCTCATGAAGCTTCTTCTAAAATCGAGACGTGAAACATAGATCACTATCAGAGATGATCGACACGGGTACCCCATGAAGTCTCACTATTTTTAATATGTAGAGCTTAGCCAATTTCTACGGAGAGAAGTCCATCTTGACTGGAATGAAGTGAGCAAACTTGGTTAATCGATCCACAATGACCCATACAGAATCCTTCTTAGTGGGTGTTAGAGGCAACCCACCAATGAAGTCTATCATTACTCGCTTCCATTTCCACATCGGTATCTTAACTGTCTATAGTAAACCTGAAGGTAACTGATGCTCAGCCTTAACCTGCTGATAAGTCAAACAGCGGGCAACTAAGTCAGTAACTTCATGCTTCAACCCTGGCCACCAGTATACATCTCGCAGATCTCGATACATTTTATTTATGCCAGGATGCATAGCATAGGGGATACTATGTGCTTCTCTCAGAAATGACTGTCTCAAATCCTTATCATTCGGTACACAAATCTGACCGTGAAAACACAATACCCTATTCTTATTAATCCCAAAATTCGTAGTAACACCACTCTCCATCTGATGAAAATGCAACTCTAGAGACTTGTCCCCCATCTATTTATCTTTGATCTGATCAATCCATGTCGGTTTCACTTGAAGTTCAGCTAACAAACTCCCATCATCTAAAAGACTCAGTCGAGTGAACCTGACCTAAACATTATGGCCGACTTTGTGATGTCACATTGCAGTGAGTTTTGAAAAACATAGTTTCATCGGGATAAGGTCATTTGTTTTAAAAGCTCGATGTGTCCTTTTTTAGAAGCTACTTATCATACTCATTTGTTAAATTCCAGAATTTGTTAAGCAAAACATGTCTCTTACTAAAATTGTTAGTACTTTTTTAAACGTAGTTCGTTGCGGAAGCTTTCAAAACAGGTTGCGTAGCATGGTAGTTGAAAATATTTGTTTTTCTTTTTAAACCCGAGTCCTAGTGCTAACAGATTTAAGTCAATTTAAGTAAATTCCCAAATAAAAACTTAAAATTGCCTTATTGCATAAATTTACCCAAATAATTTTACTTTTACTAAAATCAAAATGAAAACATAACCAGTGGTGTGGCCATCTCCGAGTCCCTTGCAGCACCGACCCACCTTAGGATTGCCTGCATAGAAAGGCAGAAAAGGTGAGTTTATGAAAACTCAGTGTGTAATCCATATTTATCAATCAGACAAACATACAGTGCTGAACAGTTTAGGCCTAAGCCCAATTCAGTGGCAATAACAGTGGAGCCTTAGCCCGATGCAATAACAGTATCAATGTAGGCCTTACCCATTTTAGTACAGTATCAGTAATGCACACAAAGATCCTACCCATCCATCCTCTACACTCCACTCTGTCCAACCCTACACTCCATGTGGGGATAATATTGACCCACCCATCCCTACACTCTAAAATATAGTACCGGTTTCGGCACAAACAGTAATTGCAGCAGAGTTGCCAGTAATAGGCTTATAGCCTTTCAGTACACTTCCTTCAATATCATATGTCCCACCCCATGCAATGCAACATAATATAAATGTACATAAATAATAAAGATGGCATGCTCAAAAATTCAGATATCCCATAAGGGTATTTTCGTTATTTACCTCATGGGGGTATTACAGTCATAACATATATTAAGGTCTAGGTATACTCACTAACCCATCAGTAGGTCCACAGTCGTCTCGTGCTACCTGTGCAACCTTATCAACCAAATAGTGAATATGGGCCCAAGCCCATAATACGACCCACGTGGGCCCACACGCTCGTGTGGCCCAATAAGCCCAAATAATGACCATGGCCATGTAAACAACACAGCTGGCCCAAAAGTCTCCATACATCCGTGTGATTTACCTGTGTAGGGCCCATGAGCCCGTGAGGCCCACACGGCCCAGCGTGGCCCAAAACGACCTACGTCCATGAGAAAGTTCGTAGTGGTCTCTACGGTTACATGCTCATGCCTATGCGTTTAATGACTACATAGGCGTGCGCACGCCCGCGAGGTATCAATGGTAACTATTTTTTGGCTTTTGCCGTTTAACGGTGAAAGTAGTGTGATTACACACCTTTTTGAAAGACGAACACCAATCTCCATGCGCCCCCAACATAAATGCAAGTAAGATCCAACGTTAGTCCTTAAATTGTTAGGGTTAACACCCTCTTATCAACACTTAAAACTACAATTGTACCATTCACTTATCTTGATTAAGCAAGCAGAGTTCACTCCTTCTTTAGGCTAGTGATCAACCAATCCTTGCCAAGGATCTACACTACCAAAACAGTCCATAAATGACAATTTCCTATACACACACGACTTGAATCAAAACAGTCTAATAGAAAATACTAGATCAAATACAAGAAATAGAACATTCGACCAACACTTCCTTACCCCAATCTTACTCCAAGTTCACCACAAGATATGTGAGGGCTAAGTTACCCTTAGTCGAGTGAAAAGCAGAAGGTTTAGAATGTTTCAGCAATTCCTTAAGAACCCCTTCACTCCACAAGTAGTTCAAAAACATAAAGGCACTATGAGTGAAGCACCAAGAGAAAAGCCAAGAATGAAAGAACATACAGAAACTTACTAGACACTATTTGGCCAATGTACCAAAGTGCTAGAATGGTGAAGAGAGGAAAGAATTAGAGGGGGAAAGAGACAAGATGTTCGGCCAAAGAAGAACAAAGGTTGAGGGAGAAAATAATGTTAGGAGAAATCGGCCAAGAAGGAAAACTCACAAGGAAGGAAAACAATTAGTTTCAAAAAGAACCAAATGGTCAAAAAGGGCACCAACAATCGAAACAAAACTAAGTTACCCGAAAGACATGCAATATTCGGCCTCTACCAAAAAGTGCAAGGGAAAAAAAAGAACTCTTTGGCAAACCTAAAAGAATAGCAATCCCAAACATATTCGGTACTTACTAGACTATGGTCGATTTTGGCACTAGAGAGTTCCACTTTCGGCAGACAACTACCTCACCCCTAAACTCTCCTAAAATCTCTTCCCTTATCTCTCCCCAAATCCCTTAAACACCTATTCGAACTCTCTTCAAACATCCCCCAACAACTGGCCACACACCACTCTCCCACAAACACTCCAACCATCAGAGTTGCGGTCAACCCCAACCACCTATCTTGCGTGAACAGCAAAATAAGACTCCCTTGCGCATAGGGCAGTTCGAAATCAAGACCGCTAGGCTCCCCCACATGCCATTTATCATTAAGCTAATAGGCATTTCATTGTCATGTTTTACTCATTTTAATTTAAAAGTCCACCATCAACATGCAAGGGTTTATTCAACAACAAGACAAAAATTTTTACTACAGCCTAAGTTTGAACCCAGGTCTCCTCACACTACTCAGGACCCTTATCCATCACAGCAAGCAAGCCAATATGAAACATAACACGTAATTAAATTACTAAAAATTTGGGGTGTTACAAACATCGCTCTCAAATCGGCCATAGCCCTATGGCTTAACGCATCGGCCACCATATTGGCCTTACCAGGATGGTACACGATAGTGCGGTCGTAATCTTTAAGCAGTTCAACCCACTACGCTGCCTAAGGTTTAACTCCTTTTGAGTGAAGATGTAACGCCCTGAACCCGAGACTGTAGCCAGAGTCGAGCACGAGGTGTTAACGGACTTAATTCATTAATTAAACAGCTCAAACAATTTATTTTAGAACTTTCAGACAAGCTGGCTAACTGCATCATAGTCTCTTAAAAATTCATATCCCTAGTTACGAAACTCAAAATCCAATTTCGTAAATTTTCCCTGAAACTAGACTTATATATCTATCAACTAAATTTTTTCTAGAATTTTTGGTCAGGCCAACTAGTACAGTTTCTTAGTTAAAGTCTCCCCTGTTTCAGGGTTTGACTACTTTGACCCCTGTGTATTATGAATTAAATATCTCCCTGTACAGAGTTTCAATTATTATGTTGTTTGTTTCTCATAAAACTAGACTCAATAAGGAATCTGTAAATGTAAATAATGACTTCTAATTATCTTTATACAATTTTTGGTGAATTTCCAAATTCAGAATAGGGGATCCAAAAATCGCTCTGGCCCTATTTCACAAAAATTTAAATATCTCATAAAATATAACTTATATACCTGTTTTGTTCCATCCATATGAAAATAGACTCATCAAACTTTAATTCTATATCTCATTCACTATCTAAATCCATTTCTACTATTTTTAGTGATTTTCCAAATTCACATCATTATTGCTGTCCGATACTGTTTTAAAGCTAATTTCACCTTTTACATGATTTCCATGGAATAACTAGCATTTAAGCATACATAACACCAAACATGTCCTTGATTAGCCATTCCAACAGCTAATCTTTATCAAGCATTTACATACCATTCATCAGCCATATCATAAGATCATACACACAAAATGGCTACGATGCTATACATGCCATACTCAAAATGAAACGTCTAGCTATACCAAATAAATAACAACATTCATAAGAATTATCTTACTACTTGGCATGATACTACTTAATGCAACTTCATTAATTGTCATAGGCATATTTTAAACTTCTTCACTTACTCACTTACTTAAATACTTACTTAATCAAATTTATTAATACATTTTACTTACCTTTTCCTTATCAAGCATGCATGAACATTATATACTTACCTTCGCTCTTCTAGCATGAACTTGTCTTACCTTTTTAGTATAACTCGTCTTACCTTACCTTACCTTACCTTGATATTCTCTTTAAATTTTCCCATTGAACCACTTGGAATACTAAGGATACGCGGGTACCTTACCATTGCCATGACTTGTCATGGTCTTACGTGGTATCCTTTTGAAACTTACCATTGCCATGTATTGACATGGTCTTACATGGTATCCTTAAACCCTAATGTCATGACATTTCTATCCTATACATTCCTAAGGTTCAACCGGGACTTTCTGAAATTACTTCTCCGTCAATTCATGCTTGAGTCTTCTTTGAATAATTTCATAAAATAAATATACACATGCTGGAAATTAACAAAATTAACATAAAATAATAGAATATTGCATTTATTTACTGCAAACTTACCTCGAAACAAAATACGATCAACTATATCGATTTAGTCCACTAACTTTTTCTTTCCCCAGTCTAACTCCGGATTTTGTTCTTCTTGATTATGGAGCTTGGAAGCTTGGAACAAACCCTAGATATGGAGAAACCTTAAAATTTTGGCCTAATGAAGAAGATGGACAAAAATTGGCTTTTAATTTTGTTTTTAATTCATTTTAATAACTAAATGACCAAAATACCCTTAATTAAAAACTATGGTGTTTTATTTTCCTTTAGGTATTTTTGTCCAAACTAGTATAATGGTCTAATTACTATCCAAGGACCTCCACTTTAAAAACCCATTACTCACTAGTACTTAATACCTTTGTGAACTAGAACACACATTTTACAACTTTTGCAATGTAGTCCTAAATATCAAATTGGACCCTCTATCGATAAAATTTCTAAACGAAATTTTCACACAATCATGCAATCATGCCATAGACCTTAAAATGATAATAAAATAAATTTTTCTACCTCAAATTTGTGGTTTCGCAACCACTATTCTGTTTAGGCCCTATTTCGGGATGTTATAGAAGAGATATTTGTGACTCTTGTGATCAGTGTAGATAGTACACTTCTCCCCGTACAGATAGTGCCTCCAGATTTTTGAAGCGAAGACTACAGCTGCCAACTCCAAATCGTGTGTCGGGTAATTAGCCTCATGCGTCTTGAGCTATCAAAACGCATAAGCAACTACCTTTCCATCTTGTATTAGGACACAACCCCGACCAACATGCGACGCATCACTATACACCATGAAGTCTTTACCAGGCTCAGGCTGAATCAGAATAGGAGCCTGAGTTAAAATAGTCTTGAGCTTATCAAAGCTCTCCTGCTGTGCATCAGTCCATACGAAAGGAACTCCCTTTTGAAGCAGTTTAGTCATCGGAGCTGCGATCAAAGATAACCTTTCTACGAAACGTCGGTAGTATCCTCTTAGCCCTAGAAAGCTGCAGATTTCAGACATATTCTTCGGCTGCTTCCAATCCAAAACTTCCTTAATCTTATGTGGATCAACTTGTATCCCCTCAGCAGAAACTATCTATCCCAGAAATGTCACTTCCCGAAGCTAGAACTCACACTTGTTAACTTTGCATACAACTGTTTCTCACGAATAATCTGTAAAACCACTCTGATATGCTCATCGTGCTCGTCCTTAGACTTAGAATACACCAAAATGTCATCAATAAATACCACCACAAATTAATCCAGATAAGGCTAGAACACACGGTTCATCAAGTCCATAAATTCCGCAGGTGCATTAGTTAACCCAAAGGGCATAACTAGGAACTTGTAAGGTCCATATTAAGTCCTAAATGTTGTCTTATGCACGTCGGCCTTCTTTACCCTTAACTGATGATACCTAGAACGCAAGTCAATCTTGGAGCACACAGAAGCCCCTCTAAAATGGTCGAATAAATCTTCAATCCTCGGAAGTGGGTACTTATTCTTAATTGTTAGCTTGTTCAGCTGTCGATAATCGATGTACATCCTTATTGTCCCATCTTTCTTCTTTACAAATAGATCAGGTGCTCCCCACAGAGACACACTGGGACGAATGAACCCATGGTCTAACAGTTCTTGAATCTGAGCCTTAATTTCTGCCAACTCTTTCGGTGCCATTCGGTAAGGGGTGATAGACAACGGAGCTGTGCCAAGAATCAACTCAATCCCAAACTTCACCTCACAGCTCAGAGGCGACCCCGGTAGCTCCTTAGGAAACATATCTGGAAAATACTTCACTGTTTTAATGTCCCTAACCGAAGAATCCCCAGAATCATAAATACTAACATAGGCCAAGAATGCCTCACACCCTTTCCAAACCAACTTTTCCGCTACCAAAGCAGAGATCACATTAGTCAGGTAGTCTCTTCGTTCCCCAATCACCAATACCTTACTGTCCTCCCCAGTCCTCAAGACAACCCTTTTCATCGCACAATCTAGACTCAACGATGTTTAACCAACCAGTCCATTCCCAGAATCAAGTCACACTCTCAAAATGGATGCTCCATCGAATAAGCCAGAAACACTGTCCCTTGAACCTCTGATGGGACGTCTCTAAACAGTTTACTTACTTAAACTGACTACCCCAACGAACTTACCACAGTTACCTAGCACTCTCAACCGGAATCCCTAAGGTTTTAGACACAGTACTAGCTACGTATGAGTGCGTAAAGCCTAGAGCCTATGTCTATCAATGCCAAATAAGGTACATTAAATATTAAAAATGTACCCGTAATGACATCCGGAGCATCTCGATCCTCACGGCGACGAGCAGCATAAACCAAAGCAGGCTGCCTCGCCTAAGTCGGTCCAGCACCTCTGCCTGGTGCCCTCTGTCCTCGACCCATGCCATTACCACCCTTAGCCTGACCTCAACCCCTAGATGGTTGCTAAACTACTCTCGGTGGCTGTACAGTACCAGAACTTAGAGCTTGCACCTGATCAATTCTCAACGGACAATCCCAAACATGGTGTTCAGTCGACCTACATCTTAAACACGCCCTAGTAGTCCTCCAACACTCTCCCGGATGGCATCTACCACATTGCCCACACAACGCCACCCTAGTAGGTGCAACCGGAGGCCCAACTCTTACAGGCCCATCAGATCTGGCCTTTTTCTTAGGCCTCATCCCAGAACTCGAGGGCTCTAAATCTCTTTTGTTTTTACCCCTCTTGTGGCGCTCCGTGCGCTTAACATCCTTAGTAATCTTGGCCTTCTTAACCAAAACAGCAAACTCACGGTCCCTCTGCGAAGCTATTAGCACCATTAGGTTATTTCTAAGGCCGTCCTCAAATAGGATACATCTCTCATATTCATATGCCACCATGCCTAGCACGTAATGGCTCAATCTCAGAAATTCAGCCTCATATTTGGCCACAGATCTGTCTCTCTGTGCCAGATTCAGAAACTCCCGTCTCCTGGCATCAATATAATTGGCCCCCACGTACTTGCCCGGGAAAGCAGTCTTAAAGAGATCCCATGTCAATCGGTCAGGCTGGGTGCCCTCCTTAACGATCAACCACCACTGATATGCTTCGTCGCGAAGCAAAGAAACAGCCCCCTTAAGCTTCTGGTCAGCAGTAAAATACAGGTCGGCCATAATTCTCTCCATAGTCTCCATCCAATACTCGACAACGTTAGGGGCGACTCCAGTGACCCTCTAAATAACTCAGCCCATTAGACCGGAGTCATTCCGTAACCGACCCACGACCCCCAGATCCAATGTTGGGCCCAACGACCTTCCCTAAAATTCGTAGCATGGCTTGGAGCAGTGCATCGTAGCCCCAGACCCAATCTCTGTCGCAGGTGATACCGGCGTCTCACTAGTATCCAGATTCGGGATAGTATCAGATGCTAAAGACTCAGCTCAAGCCCCACTACTGCCCCTACCACGACCTCTAGTACCCCGCCCACGAGTACCATGTGCACTCATCGTAAATTTTAGAATTTATCTGTATTAACAGTTTTATACATTAGTTAACAGTTCTGATATTTTATTAACAAATATTTTATGCAGTACAATATCAGAATATTCAGAGTCGGTTATCGCGAGTAGTAGTCTCACTACAGTTTTCAGTTTACCCTACCTAGAGTGTTTCTAGTGTAATATACTACCTAAAATAGTTTCAGTATATTCTAATCATACTTTCAGACAATTCTAAATAGAGTTTTAAGATCTTACAAGATCAGCGCCGGAGACTCAGTGTACCATACACTTATTTCAAAAATATTTCAAATTATTTACAAAACATTTCTTTAAAACCAATATTTAAAACCCAAATCCACAGTTGAGTTTTGCAACCTGGCTTTGATATCACTAAATGTAACACCCCAAACCCGGCCTGAATGTTATGGCCGAATCTAGCGTTGTCACATGAGAGCGTTTTTGAAAATGCATCAATACATTAAAATCATTTCAGTTATTATCTTTTACTTAGTCTAAAAAATGTGTTCTCACTGATTTGATATAAAACACATCTCTTTATCGTAGAAGCTTTAGAAAATCTTCTATTTTAGGAAAACTATTTGCTTTAGAGAAAACCAAATTTAAATCATGCTTATCAGTAATAAAAACAACAATAGTTCAAAAGCTAAAATTAAAAGGCAAAAAGTCTAAAGTTCAGAAATTACAATAAAACCCTAAATAAACAAGTAATCCATAATCGAAAAAGCAATGAAAATAGTATAAAGTTATTACGTGTGGCCACCGTCGAGTCCTCCGATACACTGATCCACTAATGCTGAGGAGTACCTGAACAGATTAAATAGAAAAGAGTGAATTTCGCAACTCAATGTGAATCCCCACAGATATCAAACATACAGAATAATCATTAAAGGTCAGAAATAGACAGCCTGGGCTAGAGCCCTTTATAGAATTAGTTCGGGCCTTAGCCCATTCAAATGCAAAATCATATATAAATTAGGGCTTTAGCCTAATCAGATACGGATGCAGAATGGAATATCATAATCTTACCCACCAGCCTCTACACACCATCTCCGTCCAGCCCTACACACCATGTGGGGATATAATCAACCCACCCTACCCTACATACCATACTGTACCGAAATGCGACACATAAACAGAATAATGCAGCTGAGCTGCCAAATAATAGGCTTAAAGCTTTTCAGATACTTCCTTCAAAATATCATCAACCCAATCCCCGATGCAATGCAACATACCAATATGACATGCTATAATGCAACTTAACAGATCACACAATCGGTCAGATACACATGTTAAGAGTAACATGCTTAATAAATACATTTCATAGCCAAATAACAGAATTAGGGATCTAAGTAATGCTTACCGAACCTACGGTAGGTCGCAGTCAACTTGGGTGGCCCATGCAACCTTATGGATTATTTTAGAAAATTGGGCTCACACGCGCATATGGCCTACCCGTGTGATTCCACACGCTCGTGTGGCCCACACGATCCAAATTGGCCTTGGCCGTGTGGATCACACGGCCTGACCCAGAATCCCACATGCCCTTGTAGCCTACATAGCCCAATAGGTCAAGCCTATATGTCGTACATGGCCTCTCTGGCTATCACACGGCCGTATCATGCGCCTGTTTCTTGTGTGCACGGCCTGGCTTGTCAATCACACGCCTGTGTACCGCCATACGGCCTACCACACGGGTGACCACACGCCCTTGTGGCATCGACAGATTCATTTTTTGGCTTTTGCTGTTTCACATTTTTTGTGGTTTTGGGTACACACCTGGTTCAGATTCAGTGTTTACAGAATCCTGAGAGCACCATCATCTATAATCAGAATATTCAACCCCTTTAGAAACCCAAAAACCAATCTTAACACTAATCCTGATACAAAAAGTCTACTTACCACTACCAGAATGTTAACCACTTCAAATCAACTCGACAAACCGCTGATACCAGCCTCATGAGTGACTCCTAAACAACAACCAAAACCCCATTAAACATTTAATTAGAGTAACATACGAGTTAGTGAACCGAAAACTTACCACACGTGCCCTAATAGTGAAAAATAGGATGATTGTAAGCAAGAAAGAATGTAAAGTTGAACAACGAGGGAAACAAAGGAATTTCGGCAGCACAAGGAGTAAAAGGGAGGGAAATCGATAGTAAAAAGAGAGGAAAGAGAGAAGGGTAGCCAAATTTTCTAAAAAGAAAGTAATATTCAACCAAACTGTTAACCCCCTATGTAATATCCTGATTTTGGGCCTAGTCGGAATAGTGGTTTCGTGACCACAAAATCCGAGATAGAAATAATTATTTTATGATTATTTTAAGGTCTATGATATGATTGCATGATTGTGTGAAAATTTCGTGAAGAAATTTTATGCATAAAGTGCTTAATTTGAAATTTGGGACTAAATTGAATAAATTGCAAAACTTGTGTTCTAGAAGTATTTTGCATAAAATTGAATTAGATTATTAATTAGAGGTCCTTAAAGAGTAATTTTACCAATTTCTAAGTCTATGGACAAAATTGGACATGGATGGAATTTTTGGAAAGTTTAGTAGTAAGGGCATTTTGGTCATTTAGGGTAAAATGAATTAAAATACAAAATTAAAAGCCAATTTTGCTCATCTTCAACCCCATGGCCGAATATAGCAAGGAGAAACCATGGCTAGGGTTTTCAAGCTTCCAAGCTCGATTGTAAGTCCGTTCTAGCCTCGTTTTTAATGATTTTACGTTTTGGAGTCCGGTAGCTCGATTTAGCTTATGCTAGCAATAATTTAACCTAGGGTTTATATTTGGAAAAATACCCATAGGTGAAATTTGTGTATTTTAGTGTTTTATGATAGAATATGAGGTTTTAAATTATGTTAGACAACTTATGCTACTCGGTTTTAAGTGAAAACGAGCAAAAGGGCTTAATCGGTAAAAATACCTAATAGTCATAAGTACATGTTAGAGTGAGAATTTGATGTTGCCATAGAAGGAAAAATGATCAGCATGTCATAAAACATAAGAAAATAGGCTGAATTTTAATTTACGAGCTTTGGGGCAAAAGTGTAAATATGCAAAAGTTTAGGGGCAAAATTGTAATTTTTCCAAAATATGATTTTGGGTCAATTTGAATAATGTGAGTCCTAATTAGACTATATTTTAAATGATAGAGCAAGGAAAACTGAAATTGAGGCTAAAATGGGGAAAATACCAAGTTGTGGACGAAATGGTAAAATAGCCATTTTAGCATACGAGGTAAGTTCATATGTAAATGTTGGTAACATAGTTATTATTTTAAATGTTTTAATGTTTTTAAATGATATGATAATTATTATGAAATATTATACTTGTGATAATTGTTTGATAATTTGTCAAATTATGTGATATACTTGGAAAATGTGAAATACTACCGAGTATCGTATCGGCATTCCGTAGAAGATGGTTGAGACACATGATTGGGAAAAAGGTCCCGTTGAACCTTAGGAATGGATTAGGATACAAGTGACATGTCTTTGGGATATTTGGGCATCCGAACTCGTTGAGTTGAGTGCGAGTTCACTTATGGATGCGGCGTCCGAACTCGTTGAGTTGAGTCCGAGTTCGTGAGATGTAACTAGGCATCCGAACTCGTTGAGTTGAGTCCGAGTTCACTTATGGATCTGACGCCCGAGCTCGTTGAGTTGAGTCCGAGTTCACTTATGGGCGGGTTACATGGTAGCTTGGCTACATATGTGGCACTTATGTGCAAACTTTCCATGTATCCGAATTATATTAGATGTGTTCAACGGGTAAAGTTCTACTCAAATGGAGGAATACTCAAGATGAAAGGGACGTATTGGTAAGTGTTGTGAAATGGATAATTTGAACAGGTATGTACTTAACCCTCGGGTTGAAAACTCGATATAACAACAATATGGTAAGATGATAAATGAAAAGGTGATATGAATGTCTTGGTGATGATTATGCAAATGATGTTTTATGTTTGCTTATATGGTTATGTTACTTGCTATTTGCATGTGAGCTTACTAAGCATTTATGCTTACTCCTCTTTTCATTCCTTGTAGTGTTGACAAGCCAGCTCGAAATCGGAAGCGGTCGGAGGCACGCTCACACTATCAAGTATACCATCTTGGCATAATGGCTTGTATATTTTGAGTATGGCATGTATAGCATTATAATCATTTTGTATATATGGTCTTATGATATGGTTATTGAGTGGTATGGAAATAGAAATGCTTGGTAATGATTAGCCATTGGAATGGCTAATCATGATCATATTTGGTATTATGCATGTCAAATTGCTAGCTAATCCATGGAAACCATGAAATAGGTAAAATTTACCATAAAATAGATTCAGACAGCAGCAGTGACGTGAGTTTGAAAAATCACTAAAAATAGTAGAAATGGAATTAAATAATGAATAAGTTATGGAATCGAAGCTTGATGAGTCTATTTTCATATGGAATAAGCGAAACAGGTATATGAGCTATATTTTATGAGATGTTTAAATTTTTGTGAAACAGGGCCAGAGCGATTTCTGGATCCCTGTTCTGACTTTGGAAATTCACCATAAATTTTACAAAGATAATTAGAAGTCATGCTTTATATGTACAGATTCCTTATTGAGTCTAGTTTTATTAGAGATAAACGGCATAGTCATTGAAGCTCTGTACAAGGAGATATCTGATTCGTAATACACTGAGGTCAGAGTAGTTGAACCCTGAAACAGGGGAGACTTTAACTAATAAACTGTACTAATTGGCCCAACCAAAAAATTCTAGAAAAAAATTAGTAGATATATATATGAGTCTAGTTTCAGGAAAAATTTACGGAATTGGATTTCGAGTTTCGTAACTCGAGATATGATTTTTAAAGCGACTGTGATGCAGTTAGCCAGCTTGTCTGGAAATTTTAAAATGAATTGTAGGAGCTGTTTAATTAATGAATTAAGTCCGTTAACACCTCGTGTTCGACTCCGGCAACGGTATCGGGTATGGGGTGTTACATTCAGTGGTATCGAGCAGGTTTAGTCGGTTCTCGGACTAACCTAGCATGTGTAAAAGTTTAGCTATACATGCCAGCGATGCGTGATAGTGTGATGTCTTCCGACGCGTATAAGTACCGTCTTATTTAGGCAGGTACTCTCCAACCGAAATGTGCCGACCATGTTCAATGTTATGTGAAGATATTTGAGTAAAATTATGATTATGATAAGTCTCGGTTCAAAAAGTATGAATAAAAGTTTATGATACATATGTGATAATATGTGAGATGAAAGTTCATGTTGTGATAAATATCTATATTTGCTTAATGCTCATACGATGTAGTGTATGTAGCTTACTTGATAAGATGAACGGAATAAATAAAAAGTAGTAGAGGTATGAATAAAGGTCATAATATCATAATCTGAATGAAAATGTCCTTGTCTTGATTGGACGTTGAATGTTGATGAATGTTAATGATATACAATTTTTTATGAGATCAAGGATTATAATGAAATGAACTTATCTATGTTAAATTGTTGGACTGAATTGTATGATTGTAATGATATGTACATGATGATGCACGAAATGAAAGTTGTGATTGTGATGCAAATATTTATGTTTGTTTGGCCTTATATAATGTCATGAGCATGAATTAATTTAATTAAATGAATGGATAAGTAAAGCTATCTAGAAAACATAGAATGTATGCATAAGTATATTGTCTAAATGGGACAATAGGAAAATTGGTGTAAGCCAACATGAATGAATGACATGATTTTGATGATGTTACTATGATGATGGAAGTTGTGTCATATGTGTATGTATAAGAAAGTCGAGTCAGAGGTCCTACAACCCTCCCCTTACCAAAGTGGTACTTATAATGGAATTTCATGAGATTTGTATTGAATAAGTTTCTGTTGAAAACCCAAAGAGTTCGATGATAGAATAATTATAAGTATGATCCGAGATTGAAAATGAGCTGATAAGTAAAGTCGAGCGAGAAAGTATCGGATTGATATAAAGATTATTGGAATTATACCTTGTCGATTAGAGAAGGAATTCTCTTTGGTAAATCGAATTACTCAAGTGCAAGGTCGAGAAAAGTGTAAATCGAAATTTATTCGAATTGACATTCTTTAGTGAATGATTTAATATGAAATTTGTGGCGAGAACTAGTTGGGGAAATGATATTTCAAATGTGAATTATCCGAGTGTGTGATTATGACCGGACAGATTTAGCGATCTCTTTTGAGATGTTCTATGTGTTCACCGTTCTCGAAATATTTCTATGGCTATTGATCTTGAAGAAATTCTTGTTATATGGGAATGTCTTCTAATTTGGTGTTGGATGAAAGCATTGGTAGTCTAACTGGTTTATAATTTATATTGCTCTATTTCATCGGGTATTCTATTTCATTTAAATCGATAAGAATTGATGAGAGAATTCATATGATATTATGATTCATTTCTTCTACTTGATGCTTCATCGATATATATGTATGGGAAGATATATTGATCTTGTTATATTTGATTTGATGGGATTAAATGATGTTTTCTTTTGGACTTTCTTTCTTTGAAGAATTATCGAGGGTATTCTGTATTTTCTCTATGAATTTGGTTTTCGATTCTCGGCATAGTATCGTATCTTGGGTTTCTTTATCCGGATCTCTTTATTCGGATTTCTTTATTCGGGTTTCTCTATCTTGGATTTCTTTATTCGGTTTTCTTGTTATCTTTGTTCCATAATTTGTCAATTATGACTCATGTTCAAGTACGTTCTTCATTTCGTGATAATCATGTCAAATATGACTATACTTCTAATTTGATCTTGGTAATGTGGTGATTTTAGTATTGGGATTTTTCTAATTTTGTGTAAGGATTTGACATCGGTAAAGGCATAGGTGATAAAAGCGCGAGTTTTAGTCGGTATGGTAAATTATTTATTTGAAAGATTTCATGTGACAATTATGTCGGATTATTTTCCCAAGTCGATAATAGAATTTCATTTTGTGCGTATAAAAGAGTAAATAGTTTGAAGCGAGAAGTGTATATTTATTAGAAAGAGTTGAATATTAGTTTAAGTCACTACGAATGATAAGGTTTCCATCTTGTGAAAGCTGAAAAGTTTATTACATGTTGTGAGTTCGGATAGATGAGAATATTGGTAACCAAGCGTCGAACTAGACTAGTCTACATTGAGCAATGACTTCGACTTTCAAGAATGTATTGTTGTATGAATTGTGATGTGTTTCAAGACGGTGAGGTAATGTGATAGTTTAGAGCATCCGATGTTACATAAAATCGAAGTTGTTAAAGGGGTTAAAGCGAGCATTGGGATCTATCAAAATTATCCTTGTCAATGTTGATATTGGGATGGAAATGAGAAGGATTATTCTTGAGGCCATATCGAATTATTTCTATGGCGGAAAGAGGAAAATGTGATGTATCCTATTGTTAAATGTTTGGCGAGATCTATAAATCACATCTGTATTGAATGAATTCCTACTCATCGATTCATGGAATTTCAGGTCTCTTTGATTGTTGGATTTCTTGGAATTAGGTCTCCATTAAATCAAGTTGAGATCTGGGTTTTATGTCATGATATCATGGGAAATTGAGAAGGGTTGAAAATTTAAGAACAGTTGAGAGTTGAGGCTGTAAGCTTTTAGATCATATGAGAAATTGAAGAGATGTATTGGAGTGCAGTCTAAGTGCAAGTTCTTGACACCAAATATGAGATTAAAAGTGAAGACCACTTTTACGGTAAGATTTTTGGGACGAAAATCCACGAAGGGGAGAGAGTTGTAATATCGATTTTGGGCCTAGTCGGAATAGTGGTTTCGTGACCACAAAATCCGAGATAGAAATAATTATTTTATGATTATTTTAAGGTCTATGATATGATTGCATGATTGTGTGAAAATTTCGTGAAGAAATTTTATGCATAAAGTGCTTAATTTGAAATTTGGGACTAAATTGAATAAATTGCAAAACTTGTGTTCTAGAAGTATTTTGCATAAAATTGAATTAGATTATTAATTAGAGGTCCTTAAAGAGTAATTTTACCAATTTCTAAGTCTATGGACAAAAATTGGACATGGATGGAATTTTTGGAAAGTTTAGTAGTAAGGGCATTTTGGTCATTTAGGGTAAAATGAATTAAAATACAAAATTAAAAGCCAATTTTGCTCATCTTCAACCCCATGGCCGAATATAGCAAGGAGAAACCATGGCTAGGGTTTTCAAGCTTCCAAGCTCGATTGTAAGTCCGTTCTAGCCTCGTTTTTAATGATTTTTACGTTTTTGGAGTCCCTTAGCTCGATTTAGCTTATGCTAGCAATAATTTAACCTAGGGTTTATATTTGGAAAAATACCCATAGGTGAAATTTGTGTATTTTGGTGTTTTATGATAGAATATGAGGTTTTAAATTATGTTAGACAACTTATGCTACTCGGTTTTAAGTGAAAACGAGCAAAAGGGCTTAATCGGTAAAAATACCTAATAGTCATAAGTACATGTTAGAGTGAGAATTTGATGTTGCCATAGAAGGAAAAATGATCAGCATGTCATAAAACATAAGAAAATAGGCTGAATTTTAATTTACGAGCTTTGGGGAAAAAGTGTAAATATGCAAAAGTTTAGGGGTAAAATTGTAATTTTTCCAAAATATGATTTTGGGTCAATTTGAATAATGTGAGTCCTAATTAGACTATATTTTAAATGATAGAGCAAGGAAAACTGAAATTGAGGCTAAAATGGGGAAAATACCAAGTTGTGGACGAAATGGTAAAAATAGCCATTTTAGCATACGAGGTAAGTTCATATGTAAATGTTGGTAACATAGTTATTATTTTAAATGTTTTAATGTTTTTAAATGATATGATAATTGTTATGAAATATTATACTTGTGATAATTGTTTGATAATTTGTCAAATTATGTGATATACTTGGAAAATGTGAAATACTACCGAGTATCGGTATCGGCATTCCGTAGAAGATGGTTGAGACACATGATTGGGAAAAAGGTCCGTTGAACCTTAGGAATGGATTAGGATACAAGTGACATGTCACTGGGATATTTGGGCATCCGAACTCGTTGAGTTGAGTCTCGAGTTCACTTATGGATGCGGCGTCCGAACTCGTTGAGTTGAGTCCGAGTTCGTGAGATGTAACTAGGCATCCGAACTCGTTGAGTTGAGTCCGAGTTCACTTATGGATCTGAACGCCCGAGCTCGTTGAGTTGAGTCCGAGTTCACTTATGGGCGGGTTACATGGTAGCTTGGCTACATATGTGGCACTTATGTGCAAACTTTCCATGTATCCGAATTATATTCGATGTGTTCAACGGGTAAAGTTCTACTCAAATGGAGGAATACTCAAGATGAAAGGGACGTATTGGTAAGTGTTGTGAAATGGATAATTTGAACAGGTATGTACTTAACCCTCGGGTTGAAAACTTCGATATAACAACAATATGGTAAGATGATAAATGAAAAGGTGATATGAATGTCTTGGTGATGATTATGCAAATGATGTTTTATGTTTGCTTATATGGTTATGTTACTTGCTATTTGCATGTGAGCTTACTAAGAATTTATGCTTACTCCCTCTTTTCATTCCTTGTAGTGTTGACAAGCCAGCTCGAAATCGGAAGCGGTGGAGGCACGCTCACACTATCCGTATACCATCTTGGCATAATGGCTTGTATATTTTGAGTATGGCATGTATAGCATTATAATCATTTTGTATATATGGTCTTATGATATGGTTATTGAGTGGTATGGAAATAGAAATGCTTGGTAATGATTAGCCATTGGAATGGCTAATCATGATCATATTGGTATTATGTATGTCAAATTGCTAGCTAATCCATGGAAACCATGAAATAGGTAAAATTTACCATAAAATAGATTCAGACAGCAGCAGTGACGTGAGTTTGAAAAATCACTAAAATAGTAGAAATGGAATTAAATAATGAATAAGTTATGGAATCGAAGCTTGATGAGTCTATTTTCATATGGAATAAGCGAAACAGGTATATGAGCTATATTTTATGAGATGTTTAAATTTTTGTGAAACAGGGCCAGAGCGATTTCTGGATCCCTGTTCTGACTTTGGAAATTCACCATAAATTTTACAAAGATAATTAGAAGTCATGCTTTATATGTACAGATTCCTTATTGAGTCTAGTTTTATTAGAGATAAACGGCATAGTCATTGAAGCTCTGTACAAGGAGATATCTGATTCGTAATACACTGAGGTCAGAGTAGTTGAACCCTGAAACAGGGAGAATTTAACTAATAAACTGTACTAATTGGCCCAACCAAAAATTCTAGAAAAAATTAGTAGATATATATATGAGTCTAGTTTCAGGAAAAATTTACGGAATTGGATTTGAGTTTCGTAACTCGAGATATGATTTTTAAAGCGACTGTGATGCAGTTAGCCAGCTTGTCTGGAAATTTTAAAATGAATTGTAGGAGCTGTTTAATTAATGAATTAAGTCCGTTAACACCTCGTGTTCGACTCCGGCAACGGTATCGGGTATGGGGTGTTACACCCTATCTATTTCCCCTTAATTCTCTCCACAAACTACCCACTACTTAGATTTTCAGTCAAATACAAACTCTAGCCGTGATTTTGTAGAAAAATTAATACCTTTGCTACAGCAGAGATTCGAACCCCAGACCTCCAACACACCAACACACATCTTAACCACCAGACTAGCAGGCCTATTCTGATACACTTTTACTAACAATTATTTATAAGCCTATTAACCAAGGGTTGGGCTTTATTTATAAAAATGTGCCAAAATTTGCCCAAGTCAGGCTTGAACTTGAGACCTCACACACACACCCAGAACACTTAACCACTGAAACAGATACACAATTGTGTCAAATTAACGCAGAAACATATACATATATTTTTGGGGCGTTACATTAGTCCTTATCAAGTACATCAGGATATTTTTAACTACAACCCAATGACCTCTACCAGGATCTACTTGGACTGGCTTGTTATGCTTAAAGCATCAATACATTTAGATGAGTACATAGCATGACATACATGATAGAGCCAATAGCCAAAGCATATGGAATCTTACTCATAAGTTCTCTCTCTTTTGGAGTTGAAGGACACATTTCCTTTAAGAGTGAAATACCATGTCTCATAGGTAAGAATCCTTTATTAGATTATTCCATACTGAACCTTTTTAGTACTTTATCTATGTATGTATTTTGGCTTAGACCTAGGAGTCGTCTTGATCTATCTCTATAGATTTTGACTCCTAATGCGTATGTAGCCTTGCCCAAGTTTTTCATAGGAAAACAACTTCCTAAGCAATTTTTAATAGATTGTAGTGTAGGTATGTCATTTCCTATGATAAGTATGCCATCTACATACAGTACCAAAAATGCAATAGTGCTCCAACTAATTTTCTTGTAAACACAAAGCTCATCTTCATTTTTTATAAAACCAAACTCTTTGATTGCTTTATTAAAACGAAGATTCCAACTTTGAGAAGCTTGCTTCAATCCATAAATGGATCTTTACATCTTGCATATCTTTCCAAAATCTTTTGGATCAACAAAACCTTTAGGTTGTGTCTTTTACACATCCTCATCTAGTTTTCCATTAAAGAAAGTTGTTTTGACGTTCATCTGCCAGATTTCATAATCATGAAATGCAACTATTGCAAGTAAGATCTGGATGGATTTAAACATAGCAACAAAAGAAAAAATTTTGTCATAGTCGATAGAATGAACTTGTTGAAAACCTTTAGCGACTAATTGCCTTTTTTATGTTTGTACATTACCATCCATGTCAATTTTCCTTTTGAAAATCCACTTGCACCCTATAGGTTTAACCCATTCAATTGGGTCAACTATGATCCTTCCTAGTTTTTTGACATGGAATCCATCTCAAACCTCGTGGCCTCAAGCCATTTCTCAGAATTTAGGCTCGTCACCGCTTCTTGATAAGTTTTAGGCTCATCTTGATCCATAAGTAGAATATCACCATGGGTAGTAATGAGAAATCCATATCTCTCAGGTACATGACTCTCTTTTAAAAATATTTGCGATAGTTGTGTTTCTAGAATAGTTTATTGTTCCGTAACAACCTGTAGAACCTATTGTTGTTCAATCTTTGGTTTAGTGATTTGTTGTTATTCTTGAATTTCTTTAATTTCAATTTTTCTACCACTTCCTTTTCTAGAGACAAATTCTCTTTCAAGGAATACTCATGCCCGAGCAACAAACATTTTTTTCTCAGTAGGATTGAAGAAATAATATCCTTTAGCTTCCTTAGGGCATCCCATAAAGATGCATTTCTGAGATTTGGGTTCGAGATTTGTAGACATCTAACATTTAACATAAGCTTCACAACCCCAAATCTTAATAAAATTGTAACACCCCGAACCCGAGACCATCGCCGGTGTCGGACACGAGGGGTTAACAAGCCAAGTTCACTTGTTTTGCCCATCCATTTGACATTTCCAGTCAGGCTGGAAAACTGCATCACTGTCGCCTTAAAAATCATATCTCGAGTTTCAAAACTCAGAAACTGGTTTCGTGAATTTTCCCTGAATTTAGACTCATATATCCATCCATGGATTTATTTCTAGAATTTTTGGTCGGGCCAATTGGTACATTTTATTAGTTAAAGTCACCCATGTTACAGGGATCGACTGCTCTGACCTTCTCGCGGTATAACTTGAATATCTCTCTGTACAGGGCTTTAATGCTGGTGCCGTTTGTTTCTAATGAAACTAGACTCAAAATGGAATCTGTACATATAAAATATGTCTCCTAATTATTTTTGGATAATTTATAGTAAATTTTTAAAGTTGCGACAGGGAACCCAGAAACCGTTCTGCCCCTGTCTCACAATAGCTTTAATATCTCTTAACATGTAACTCCTATGACCATTTCGTTTCTTCCATATGAAAATAGACTCATCAAGGTTCATTTACATAGCTTATTCACTATTTAATTCCATTCCTACGAATTTTGGTGATTTTTCACATTCACGTCACTGCAGCTGGCAGCATCTGTTTTAAGGTAGGTCTTACCTATTTGGTAGTCTCCATGAACCAACTAGTCTTGCCATACATAGGTTCATATATGATCATTTTAACCATGCCAATGGCTGATCATATGACCAACATTCCCATTTCAAGCCATAGCCACATCATGACACCAAATATATACATACAAACCACAATTAGTCTAAGTCGATACTTCACTTTTACGAGCCATTTTCGCATGGCCGTACATATATACATCACAACATATTCAACCAACAAGGGTAGTCCTATACATGCCATTTCAAAGTTCAACCAAAATTTATACCAAAATAGAGGCGTGGATAGTGTGGATGACTTCGACTTTATTGATCCCGAATCCGATTGCTATCGGCGAAATCTATAAAACAGAGAGCCAAAGTAACAGGGTAAGCATTTTTTATGCTTAGTAAGTCTCAAGGAATATAATCAGCTCTAATTACAGCAATACATTCACATAGCCAAATGCATCATTTCATTAATACACATTCTTACTTCACACTTCATCATTATATACTTTCACAAAGTATCAATCAATTCAATAACTGAAATTCATTAGTCGATTGAGCGAATGTTGCTCAAACATGTCGACTTTCAATGCACATATAACGTACCTTATCCTTTGGGCTTTTCGAGTGTACTAATTGAATTCATTACAGCAACCAACACTCACCTCCAGCCCAAGATTCTTGAATATAACCGGATATAATCACGTGCACAAATGCCTTGGTCTTAGCCGGGTAGAATAACTCGCACGAATGCCTTGGTCTTAGCCGGATATAGCCACTAGCACAATTGCCTTGGTCTTAACCGGATATAATTTCCAGCATAATTGTCTTTGGGGCTTAGCCGGATATCATTCAATTTCTCATGTACACATACATCAATAATCATTGGACATACATATTTCATTTTCGTTACTAAGGCTCAAACATAAATATAATCACAAGCATATTCGCCTTCGGGACTTAGCCGGGTAGAATTCAAATGCTCATACATACATAATCAATAATCAATACACATCCATACTTTATTTCACATAATTCAAGTAGGGTCACTTCTTGAGGACTTACCTCGGATGTTGTCGAACGGCTTTTTCGGCTATTCGATCACCTTTTCCTTCCCTTGTCCAATTGTGGCCCTCTTAGCTCTTGAGCTAATTCAAACAAATTCAATTTATTAAAACCTCATTGTGCTTGCTTATGGCGAATATGACAAGGAGTTTAAATGGTCATATGGCCACTCTTTAGCTTGAATACACAATGGTCATGCACATTTTATACTACATCAAGCAATTCAATACAATTTATTTGAGCATCAAGGAAAAGCTAAGGCCTTCAATAGGCTACCCAAGGCCGAATATTCATGTACATGTTGAGGTCAATTTTGCACTTAATACCTCACAAAAACAGCATGCATTTTACTAGTTAATGCTTTGCACATTGTGGCCCAAAACTTATAATATAGCATCAAGCACTTATATGTGTGCTAGGCCGAATTGTGCTTGCAATTTCACAAGCATTCTTCCACATCTTCTTCTTTAGACCAATATATTCATCACTTACTTCATAGCCAAAACATCATGTGCAAACATATATATACAATATGAGCATGGCGAATTTCAAGGTGTCCATAGCCATCCAAAATACAAATTTTAACTAACATGCAAGAAGCATGAACCATGCTCATGAATGCATCATGGCGAATATGACAATCATGCTCCATTCAACTTCAATCATGGTTAAACACAAAAGAAAACTCAAAATCTTACTCAAGAGTAGACAATCCATCATTGCATGCATCATCATCAAGCTTCACACTTAGCATGCAATGGCTTTATCACCATAACAACTTTGGCCAAATACCATTTCCATGGCATAACAAGGATTTGAGCCATGGCTAAAATGCACATCAAATTAGCAACCAAACCATGCATGAAACTCCCAACACAACCTCATACATACCTTAATCTTGATGCAAACTTAGCCAAATCTCCTTCTAGATCTCTTCTAAACAAAGGAAATGAAGCAAAAATCCATTCTTCCTCTTAGTATTTTCGGCCAAAAAGGGAGAGAGCAAGCATGAACAAATTTTTTTGTTTTCTCTTCTTGGTTGCACGGCAATGGGGGGATGCTACTCTCTCACACACATTTTTTTTCTTTTCTCACCCATGCTTAGTTGTTTATTATTTCTAACATCATCCATTAGTAAAACATGTTAGGAACATGTTCCTTGCCCATAACCTTGTCATGGCCGGCCACTCCTCCTTAGGAAGGGATTATTTGACATGCAACTCCACCTTTTGTTAACATGTACTAACAAGCCATTTAAAATTAGCCTATCATATTTCACCATGTTTCACTTTGATCCCTATTTAATACTTTCTCATACAAATGGGTAAAATTAGAGAATGAAATTTCCACATATGCATGCACACACATAGTAAGCATAGAATATAACAATTAATTATTTTTATGACTCGGTTTAGTGGTCCCAAACCCCATTCCGGCTAGGGTCTATTTTGGGCTGTCACAACTCTCCCCACTTAAGAAATTTTTGTCCCGAAAATCTTACCGGTAAATAGGTTTGGATATCGCTCTTTCATAGAATTCTCGGTCTCCCAAGTAGCTTCTTCTATCCGTGCTTGAGCCATAACACTTTCACTAGCGGAACCCGCTTGTTTATAACTCTTTCACTTCTCATGATAGGATACGAATCGGTTCTTCCTCATAACTCATATTAGCTTGAATTTCAATTTCTGATGGACTAATCACGTGCGATGGATCGGATCTATAGCGTCGAAGCATCAAAACGTGAAAGACATCGTGAACCTTTTTGAGTTCAGGGGGCAAAATCAAGCGATATGCCACTGGACCGACTCGCTCTGATATCTCATATGGCCCAATGAACCTCGGGCTCAACTTGCCCTTACGGCCGAACCTGAGTATCTTTTTCCAAGGCGATACCTTGAGAAACACTTTATCACCCACCTGATACTCGATATCCTTACGCTTCAGATTAGCGTCGACTTACGACGATCGGAGGCTATCTTCGACTTTCACGGATTACTTTCACTTTCTGCTCAAAGCATCCCTAATCAAATCCACCGAAAATCTTGCTTTCACCGAGCTCGGTCCAAAACAATGGTGTACGGCATTTACGACCGTACAAGGCCTCGTAGGTGCCATCTTAATACTTGATTGAAAGTTGTTGTTGTAGCGAATTCAATCAACGGCAAATACCGTTCCCATGAACCACTAAACTCGAGGACGCAACATCTTAACATATCCTCAAGTATCCGAATTATCCGCTCGGATTGACCATCGGTTTGGGGGTGAAAGGCGGTTTGAAATGCAACTTGGTACCCAAAGCTTCTTGCAACTTTTTCCAAAATCGCGAGGTAAATCTCGGATCTCTATCCCAAACACAATGGAAATAGGCACCCGTGTAATCTCACAATCGAGAAACGTACAATTCCGCTAATTTGTCCATTGAAAATCCGACGACGGGGACAAAGTGGGCCGACTTAGTCAATCGATCTACCACGACCCAAACCGCATCCTTCTTACTTGTCGACAATGGCGGTCCGGATACAAAGTCCATTGTGACTCGATCCCATTTCCACTCGGGTATCGTGATTGGTGAAGTAATCTCAAGGCACTGATGTTCGCTTTCACTTGTTGACATATTAAACATCTCAAACAAAGTCGAGATGTCTCGCTTCATACCATGTCACCAAAACCGACGTTTCAAATCATTGTACATCTTCGTACTCCCGGGTGGATTGCCATTCGGCTACAATGGGCTTCATTGAATTATCGAAATGAGTTCAATTCTTTGGGACACAGACGACTTTTGAACCTCAAACAATCGTCATCGTCGATTTGAAACTCCGAGTCCTTGTTCGAACACACGCAGCCCGTTTTGCAACCAACTCGTCGTCGACTTTACGAGCTTCTCGAATTTGGTGTGTCAATAATGGTTTGGCTTTCAATTCAGCCACTAACACACCGTCGGATCGGACGGACAAGTGCACATTCATCGCTCGTAAAGTGAATAACGATTTACGACTCAAGGCATCCGCAACCACATTCGCTTTTCGGGTGATAGTCAATGATCACTCATAATCCTTTAACACTCGAGCCAACGTCTTTGTCGCAGATTTAAGTCTCTTTGGGTCATCAAATATTTGAGACTTTTGTGATCCGAGTATACATGGCACCTTTCACCAAATAAGTAATGTCGCCAAATCTTTAAGGCGAATACGATGGCGGCCAATTCGAGATCATGAGTCGGATAATTTTTCTCATGTGGCTTTAATTGCCTCGACGCATAGTCCACAACTCGACCTTCTTGCATTAATACGCAACCTAACCCAAGTAGAGAGGCGTCGCTATAGATGACAAACTCCTTGCGGACTCGGGTTGCACTAGAATTGGGGCTTCATCAAATAAGTTTTCGATTGATCGAAACTTTTTGGCATTTCTCCGTCCATTCGAACTTAACATCCTTTTGGAGTAACCGTCATTGGCGTGGCTATCGTTGAGAAGCCTTTACAAATCGTCGGTAATAATCGGCAAGCCCCAAAAAGCTCGAACCTCGTAATATTTCTGAGGCTTCCAATTAAGTGTGGCTGAAATTTTATTCGGTCGACTCGAATACCGATCTGAATACCACATGACCCAAGAAGCTAACCTCTCTTAACCGAACTCACACTTGTTGAACTTAGCATATAATTGCTTATCCCGTAAAATTTGCAAAGACTAACCGCGGTGTTCAGCATGTTCGGTCTCATTTCTTGAATAGACCAAGATGTCATCAATGAACACGACTACGAATCGATCCAAATATGGTCTAAAGATCCGATTCATTAAATCCATAAATACCGCGAGGGCATTAGTGAGCCCAAACGGCATCACTAGGAACTCATAGTGACCATATCTCGTTCAAGGCGGTCTTGGGTACGTCCAATCTCGGATTCGCAATTGATAATAGCCCGATCTCAAATCTATTTTCGAGAACACCGAGGCTCACTTGATTGATCGAACAAGTCATCAATACGTGGCAACGGATATTTGTTCTTTATCGTCGCTTTATTAAGTCGACGATAGTCGATGCACAACCGCATGGTTCCATCCTTCTTCTTCACGAACAATCTTGGCGCACCTAAGGCGAAAAACTCGGGCGAGCAAAACCTCTATCCACCAATTCTTGCAACCGAGCTTTCAACTCCTTTAATTCCGTTGGTGCCATACGATACGGAGCTATCGAAATTGGAGTGGTACCGGTACCAATTCGATGCCAAATTCTATTTCCGAACAGTGGTAAACCCAGCAATTCTTTGGGAAAACATCCGGTATTCACAAACCACGGGCACAGATTCGGGTTTCTTTTACGATTCCTTGTCATCGAGCATGTACGCAAGGTACGCCGCACCCTTTTCTTACATATTTACGGGCCAACATCGGCGATATTACGGTGGCAACCCTTTAAGTCCAGTAGACTCAACCCGAATTATTTCATTATTCGCGCACCTCAAATCGATAGTCTTGCTCTTGCAATTTACAACCGCATCGTGCATGGTCAACCAATCCAAACCAAGAATAACGTCGAACTCATCGAGCGGCAAAAGCATCAAGTCCGCCGAAAACAAGAACCTCGGAACACTAGGGGACTTTTCTTGCACACTTTGTTGACAAGCACGTAATGACCCAAGGGTTTGACACCGAATTACAAACTCGATGAGACTCAATGGGCAAAGTCTTCTTTGGATGCTAAGGTTTCACATATATATGAATGAGTAGAACCAGGTCAATCAAAGCAATCACATTTGTATTGAAAAGAGTGAAAGTACCGGTAATAACATCCGGAGAGGCAGCATCCTCGCGTGCGGCGTATGGCATAAGTCCTAGCAGAGCACGAGCCTCGGATCGATGGTAGCATCTCTAGATCCTCTCGACCGCCATCGACATTGCCCATATTTCTAGGTGGCCTACCTCGGCGATGGTAGCACCGGGTTTCCACTCGACTCACATTCTGCTCAAGCATCCTCGGGCAATCCTTCATAAAGTGGTCGGCCGATCCACACTTATAGCGAGAGCGATCACGAAACCAACAGCTCCCGAATGCCATTTGCCACAATGTGGACACTCCGCCCTCTCGCGATCATTTCCACCATGGCGATCGAAGTGACTCGTGTGGTCACAGGTCGATCGCGTCCTCGTCTAGAAAAGCCCGAAATGCCTCTAGACCGCTCGCATCATCTCGAAATCTCTTCGATGCTTGTTGAAGAGACTTTCCGAGGACCTCTTCGAAATTCTCCGGTTCCCACATCAGCTTTTTGTTTCTCCTTTCTAAGCTCTTGACTTTACAAGCTCGCTCAACAAGTACTACGAACTCTCGTATCTCGAGGATGCCAACAAACATCCTTATATCATCATTCAGCCCATCCTCGAAGCGTTTACATAATAGCTTCGGACGAAATGCATTCTCGCTGCATCTGGCTAAGCCTCACAAATTTTCGTTCAGAGTGGTAATCGACATCGAACCTTGCTTAAGATCAAGGAATTCCCTCCGCTTTTGGTCGATGAATCTCGATGATATACTTTTTTGAACTCGGTTTGAAAGAATTCCCAAGTCACTTGCTCTCTAGGCACCACGAAGTCGAGTACTCCACTAATAGTAGGCAAGGAGATGGTACACTTTAAGCACTCATCGGGTGTACAGGATAGCTCATCAAGCACCGGATAGTGTTATCTAACCAAAATTCAGCTCGCTTCGGCATCATCATCATCCGTAGCCTTAAATTCAGTGGCCCCATGTTTTGAATCCTATCGATTGGGGCTTACTTGACCTTATTTGGTCGATCCACGGAGGTATTGTAGGTCTTGGGGTTGCATTTGTCGGGAATGGAGGTTGTGGAACAGTAGTGTTGGTTCGAATGTATTGATTAAACCATTCGTTCATCACACTATAAAAGGCTTGCCTAGCCTCGTCATTAGGATTGCTGGCCATAGGTTGAGAGTCATTGGCGCTGTCCCTTCTTGCGCGAGCAAGCGCCACACTCTCCACATCATCACTATCGCTTCGGTTGGGATCGAGATCCATTGCTATAAACAAACACAAAGTCAAATTGTCAGAAATCACCACACTATCGATTCATCATTTAATGGCATGTATAGCTAGACCCCAAACACATCACGGTAGTCCTAAAATTGACTAAACCGTGGCTCTGATACCAATAAAATTGTAACACCCCGAACCCGAGACCATCGCCGGTGTCGGACACGAGGGGTTAACAAGCCAAGTTCACTTGTTTTGCCCATCCATTTGACATTTCCAGTCAGGCTGGAAAACTGCGTCACTGTCGCCTTAAAAATCATATCTCGAGTTTCAAAACTCGGAAACTGGTTTCGTGAATTTTACCTGAATTTAGACTCATATATCCATCCATGGATTTATTTCTAGAATTTTTGGTCGGGCCAATTGGTACAGTTTATTAGTTAAAGTCACCCATGTTACAGGGATCGACTGCTCTGACCTTCGCGCGGTATAACTTGAATATCTCTCTGTACAGGGCTTTAATGCTGGTGCCGTTTGTTTCTAATGAAACTAGACTCAAAATGGAATCTGTAAATATAAGGTATGTCTCCTAATTATTTTTTGATAATTTATAGTAAATTTTTAAAGTTGCGACAGGGAACCCAGAAACCGTTCTGGCCCTGTCTCACAATAGCTTTAATATCTCTTAACATGTAACTCCTATGACCATTTAGTTTCTTCCATATGAAAATAGACTCATCAAGGTTCATTTACATAGCTTATTCACTATTTAATTCCATTTCTACGAATTTTGGTGATTTTTCACATTCACGTCACTGCAGCTGGCAGCATCTGTTTTAAGGTAGGTCTTACCTATTTGGTAGTCTCCATGAACCAACTAGTCTTGCCATACATAGGTTCATATATGATCATTTTAACCATGCCAATGGCTGATCATATGACCAACATTCCCATTTCAAGCCATAGCCACATCATGACACCAAATATATACATACAAACCACAATTAGTCTAAGTCGATACTTCACTTTTACGAGCCATTTTCGCATGGCCGTACATATATACATCACAACATATTCAACCAACAAGGGTAGTCCTATACATGCCATTTCAAAGTTCAACCAAAATTTATACCAAAATAGAGGCGTGGATAGTGTGGATGACTTCGACTTTATTGATCCCGAATCTGATTGCTATCGAGCGAAATCTATAAAACAGAGAGCCAAAGTAACGGGTAAGCATTTTTTATGCTTAGTAAGTCTCAAGGAATATAATCAGCTCTAATTACAGCAATACATTCACATAGCCAAATGCATCATTTCATTAATACACATTCTTACTTCACACTTCATCATTATATACTTTCACAAAGTATCAATCAATTCAATAACTGAAATTCATTAGTCGATTGAGCGAATGTTGCTCAAACATGTCGACTTTCCAATGCACATATAACGTACCTTATCCTTTGGGCTTTTCGAGTGTACTAATTGAATTCATTACAGCAACCAACACTCACCTCCAGCCCAAGATTCTTGAATATAACCGGATATAATCACGTGCACAAATGCCTTGGTCTTAGCCGGGTAGAATAACTCGCACGAATGCCTTGGTCTTAGCCGGATATAGCCACTAGCACAATTGCCTTGGTCTTAACCGGATATAATTTCAGCATAATTGTCTTTGGGGCTTAGCCCGGATATCATTCAATTTCTCATGTACACATACATCAATAATCATTGGACATACATATTTCATTTTCGTTACTAAGGCTCAAACGCAAATATAATCACAAGCATATTCGCCTTGGGACTTAGCCCGGTAGAATTCAAATGCTCATACATACATAATCAATAATCAATACACATCCATACTTTATTTCACATAATTCAAGTAGGGTCACTTCTTGAGGACTTACCTCGGATGTTGTCGAACGGCTTTTTCGGCTATTCGATCACCTTTTCCTTCCCTTGTCCAATTGTGGCCCTCTTAGCTCTTGAGCTAATTCAAACAAATTCAATTTATTAAAACCTCATTGTGCTTGCTTATGGCGAATATGACAAGGAGTTTAAATGGTCATATAGCCACTCTTTAGCTTGAATACACAATGGTCATGCACATTTTATACTACATCAAGCAATTCAATACAATTTATTTGAGCATCAAGGAAAAGCTAAGGCCTTCAATAGGCTACCCAAGGCGAATATTCATGTACATGTTGAGGTCAATTTTGCACTTAATACCTCACAAAAACAGCATGCATTTTACTAGTTAATGCTTTGCACATTGTGGCCCAAAACTTATAATATAGCATCAAGCACTTATATGTGTGCTAGGCGAATTGTGCTTGCAATTTCACAAGCATTCTTCCACATCTTCTTCTTTAAACCAATATATTCATCACTTACTTCATAGCCAAAACATCATGTGCAAACATATATATACAATATGAGCATGGCGAATTTCAAGGTGTCCATAGCCATCCAAAATACAAATTTTAACTAACATGCAAGAAGCATGAACCATGCTCATGAATGCATCATGGCGAATATGACAATCATGCTCCATTCAACTTCAATTATGGTTAAACACAAAAGAAAACTCAAAATCTTACTCAAGAGTAGACAATCCATCATTGCATGCATCATCATCAAGCTTCACACTTAGCATGCAATGGCTTTATCACCATAACAACTTTGGCCAAATACCATTTCCATGGCATAACAAGGATTTGAGCCATGGCTAACATGCACATCAAATTAGCAACCAAACCATGCATGAAACTCCCAACACAACCTCATACATACCTTAATCTTGATGCAAACTTAGCCAAATCTCCTTCTAGATCTCTTCTAAACAAAGGAAATGAAGCAAAATCCCTTCTTCCTCTTAGTATTTTCGGCCAAAAAGGAGAGAGCAAGCATGAACAAATTTTTTGTTTTCTCTTCTTGGTTGCACGGCAATGGGGGGATGCTACTCTCACACACATTTTTTTTCTTTTCTCACCCATGCTTAGTTGTTTATTATTTCTAACATCATCCATTAGTAAAACATGTTGGGAACATGTTCCTTGCCCATAACCTTGTCATGGCCGGCCACTCCTCCTTAGGAAGGGATTATTTGACATGCAACTCCACCTTTTGTTAACATGTACTAACAAGCCATTTAAAATTAGCCTATCATATTTCACCATGTTTCACTTTGATCCCTATTTAATACTTTCTCATACAAATGGGTAAAATTAGAGAATGAAATTTCCACATATGCATGCACACACATAGTAAGCATAGAATATAACAATTAATTATTTTTATGACTCGGTTTAGTGGTCCCGAAACCCCATTCCGACTAGGGTCTATTTTGGGCTGTCACAAAAATGCATACTAAGACGCTTCCAAGTCCACACCTCATACGCTGTCTTTTGAACTGATTTAGATGGAACACGAATTCGTGTAAAGGTAGCTGCTTCAAGTGCATGTCCCCAAAAAGAAGTAGGAAGATCATCATGACTCATCATTGATCAAACCATGCCTAACACTATTTGATTTCTTCTCTCAGAAATTCCATTCCATTGTGGAGTATCAACAACTTTATCATAGATTTTTGACAAAAATTAATTTTTTCTATCAATTTATGGTTAAGTAAATTTAACTCAAAATTTTAAATTTTTTCTAATTATGTTAGCTTTAGTATATATATAAAAATTTATAATTTCAATTATTTTTATGTTAGCTTAATTTTGACAAAAAGGAGTATCTTAGTAAATGTGTATAAATCAACCATGAAATATTATTCCCTTAATAAAGCTAGGTATACATGAAGGTTTAAACATTTAGAATTGATTTAATAATTTTCTTGAGGTGAAATCCTAGGAGGCATAGTAGTCTAAAAATGATTTAGGCAAATTTTTGTTTGGATCATTTGAGCCTTTTGAGCCTACCTTATTAAAATTTATCCCTTAAAGCCCACTTTTAAGCCAAATGGCCTATTCTTTTTAGTCCTTACATTAAAAACGAATCATCCCTTGTTAGAAGTACTCATATTGATTTTTTTCACCAAACCTTAGACTCAATTTATTTAAGGATATTTTCTAGCTTTAAGTTTGGGGAGTTCGAGAAAGAGTATTGGGTACCTAAAATGTAAAGGGTGGTTTTATGCTCAAAGAAAAAGTGCCCTTATAATATTGCTTGAAAAAAACCTCAATTGTTGTGAAAAGAGGCAAAATGAGACTATTATTCCAAAATTGAGAAAAAGGGAATTGGGTAGTCAAAAGGACAATTGTGCAGTTTCGGAGGCCTGAGGTAAGTTGAGTTTAAAGGTATTTAGCCTAAAATGTCAATCTCTTTGTCCTACCTTTAAAACCTAGCCCCATTACAACCTTTCAAAAGACCTATTGATTTGAATTGTTATGTCTGCTACATTAGTGGAGAGAAATTATTGAATTCAGCATGTGAAGACATAATTTTGACCTTAGGATTACTACTTAGCTTAATTAAGGGAAATAAAAATTGATTGAAAAAAACTACATACACATTAATTAGGAAAAGGCATTTAGTTCTTTTTTTTTTAGCATGTTAATAATTGAAAACAATTGAATGATATATATACTTTAGTTACATAGTAACAAAGTTTCTATTTTTGAGCATAATTTCACTAACTGCATAACTATGGGACATATTGATTTTTCGAAGGGAATCTCAAAAAATAATTGAATTATTTTGTAAGTTAGCATTAATCGTCACGAGTTATAAATTAAGTTTGGGTGTGAAAACTATATAATAGATAGACTTTTTCATCACTTTCAATTAACAATTATTGCAAAATCCGAGTTCTTTTTAGCATATTCTTGTAATTCCATTAAAAAATATCTAAGTTGGACAAAATAAAAGACTAAATTCTACTTTTAATTATTTCTATGCTAAACTTACAAAATTTTGCCAATTTTAAGTAGTTTATGTAATGGAAGGAAAAACAATCTTAGAGTTTGTAATAGCCCGATTTCAATGAAATCGAAATAGCAGTTTCAGGACAACAAATTCTAGTCAGAAAGAAATTTATTTTAATATTATTGCATGGTCTGCATTATGATAGGAATGATATAAGAAAATTTCGTAGAGAAAATTTTACCGATTTCATGTTTAATTATAGAAAGGACCAAATTGCATAAAATGCAAAAGTTGAATTCTAGTAGCTAGAAGGATTAAATAGCTATGGAATTCAAAATTTGAGGTCCTTGTAAGACAAATAGACCATTAAGAGAAGTTAGTAGATATTTATGATGATTCATCCATGGAAAATTAGAAAAAGAAAAGGACTAAATTGGAAATTGAATTAATTAAAGATGAAAATAAGCTAATATCATCTTATTTCATCATCTTCCCCAAATTAAAATACATGGAAACCATAGCTAAGAGAAAGTGGGTTAAAGCAAGTTGTTTTGGCTCAATTAGGTATGAATTCTTGTCCTTGTTTTAGTAATTTTAATATTTCGAGATCGTATTAACCTAATTTACCTATTTTGGGGATTAATTTGTAAAGTTATCAAAGTATAAAATTTTTTCCATGGATGATTTTGCTGAAATTTTGAAATTTATGGTAGAAAATGAAAGGTTTTTGATAGATAAACAACTTTTGTAAAGGAAATTTTCATGAAATCCTGATTTAGGGACTAAATTGTAAAGATGCAAAATTCATGGAAAATTTATGAATTTTATGAATTTCATGGGCTGTAAATGTTATATGAAAAATTTGGCTACTCTTGGAATAAGGATTAAATTGCATGAATTTCATTTTCCGAGCCTAGACAAAAATTGGAATTAATTAAAAGTATAAGGGCAAAATGGTACTTTTGCCTAAAATGTGAATTTGAATTGAATATGAATTTCATTAAATTGAGTTAAATTTACTTGTATAGATTCGGATAGACCTAGTACGGAATTGGATCGAGGAAAAGAAAAAGTGTCGATTAGTAGATTCTCATACACGAGCAAGTGTTGAGGTAAGTTTGTGTAACTAAATTGTATATTTATGTGTTTGAATTGAATGTAGTGTATGTGAATTGTTTAATTTCCATGTATATGAAATTGATCATATCCGATAAATGTTAAGTCACGTTTGAATAAATGAAATTCAATGGATATAGGATTTCCCGTATTGGTTGTAGTCCTGCATATGTTGCGGACACACCGTAGCTCTTACGAGCATCCTGTTATAAGCCCTCTCGAGCTTCCCATTATATGGTTCCTGTGAGCATCCTGATCGGTAGTGATCCTGTATGTGTTACAGACTACCGCAGCTCTTTGTGAGTGTCCTTTTATATGATCTGTTGTGATCATGCATATATTGTGAACACAAACACAGCTCTTTATGGACGTCCTAATATAGGCTCTTTGTGAGCTTCCTGATATGGATTGCTTGAACTTCTTGTTATATGACTATCTGAAACTCCCTGATAATAACTCTTCGAAGTTACCTGTTAAGCTCAATAAGCTTCCTATTTTAAAATCATTTCCTGTTATAGCCTGGATTAGCTTCCCGTTACATGTCTCACATGAGCATCCTATTTTATGGCTCGAGAGAGTGTTTCCTGATTATGTGCCCTAATAGGTACCCCTGAATATGAATTGATGAATCACTATTTTGTACACCTCGAGTGTACTACCTGGGTTTCCATCGATATTTTAATAATTTGACAGACAAAACTCTTGATGTGAGAAAATATGATATTTAAATGAATTATATCTCTAATATCCTTGAAATACCTAGAAATTGTTGCACGATGAGCTCATCTTTGATTTCATGATAATCATGTGAATTTCATGACTAACTTGTTTGATGAAAGCATGTGTTTAGGCAATTGACCAAAATGTTTTGGATGCATATATGTATACTTACATTGAATGAACATGATTGGTAAGTTAAATTCTTGTTATACGAACTTACTAAGCATTAAATGCTTACTCTGTTTATTTCCTCTGTTTTATAGTACTCAGAAGCTTGTAAAGATTGGAGCGGGTCGGAGCAAGATCGCACTATTCTTTAGCTCAATTTGGTATAATTAGCAAAATTACTTTTGGTATAGTGGCATGTATAGGCTAAGTTAGACCAAATAATGAAATGTTTTGGTTGTAAATAGCCATTGGAATTGCTAGTGATGATATATTTTGTGTATATATATACATGAGGTGGTACTATGTTGATATGAGTATGCACAAAATGGTATAATAGGTACAATCATATTTAAATGAATGTTTGATCAAAATCGTAAGATGGATACTTGAACATATGTAGTAGTATATCATGTATAAGATTGGTTTTGGTTTGGTTTTAATGTCTTGGATTGTTTGGTGCATGTGTGTTAGAACATTGATGTAGGTGGAAGAAAAGTTTGGGTGAGAAATAAGGCTTAGAAATAGCCTTATTTTGTCCACAAGGGCAGAGACACGGGCGTGTGTCTCAGCCATGTGTGACACATGGCCTAGCACATAGGCGTGTGGTTGGCAAGTCAGATAGTTACACGGGCATGGAAACGGGCTAAGACATGGCTGTGTGCCTCATATCAAGTGCCTACACGGCCAGGGACATGGGCGTGTCACTTGGCCATGTGGCTCATACGGCCTACCCACACGGGCGTGTGTCCCCTACATCTAAGAAAAAATTTAAATTTTACGAAAAATTCTCTAAGTTCTCGATTTGGTCCCAACTTGTTTTTATTGCAAAAATTGGACCTCGATGGTCCATTTAAGGGACAGTATGATTGATTATGTATGATTTTGGATATGAATAGTAAATGATACGATTTAATTATATTTGATATGTAAACTCCGGTAATGCTCCATAACCTTGTTTCGGTGACGGATATAGGTTAGGGGTGTTATAGAGTCACCTTAGGAAGAATAAATTACTGAAGCATCTTCACCATACGAGAGATACCTAATTATTAGTCAGCCATAGATGTTCAAATTATCATTCTTGGACTCTCTAAAAATTCATTTGATCCTCTTAAAAAACTGGGTTGATGAAATTGTACAACCTGATGCAAAAGAAGATGCCTGAAGTGTCCAATTGAGGAGGAAAGGATCACAAGCCTAGAGCAGCCCAAACCATCCATTCTCTTGCCCAAGTCAGCATCCAAGGCTGATTAAAAATATATATAAAACAACCCGTAGACTTCTCTACATAATTGTTCCAACCCCTCCACTTTTCAAGCCTTTTCCTTTTCAAGCACCAAGGTAAATTTATCAAACCGTTCAACCCCTTCTTCCTTTATTCAATGTTGGCCATTTGTGGGAGAAAATTAAGGCTCCTAAATGATATTTTTAGCCATCTCCATCTAGTATAAATAGGACCCCTCTTTGGCTCACAAAATCATCCAATTCATTCATTAATTCTTTATTCTTTCCTCTCTATTTGTTCTCTCTTTTCTCTCCTTTCCATTCCCTATTTCTTCTCTCTTGAAAAAGAGCTTTGTAAAGCTTTGAGAGTAGCCTTATTCGACTATATGAGATCATATTTGCTTAGTTGTGACGGCAAGAAGTAAGAACTAAAGGAGAAAGCAATTTATGCCTCGGGATCTTCTGAAATTGACTAGAGTTTCTTCTTCCCTTTTGATCTTATGTTTTTGTTCAATTCATAAACATAATTGCAACTGAGTGTTTGATTTTCAATATAATCATGATCGCTTAAATTCGTTAGTGTTAGAATGATCTAATTTTTGTAATTTTCTTTATCCAATTATATTAAAACATATTCTGTGCTTTCGATCTTTTTACTCATGCAAGTAAAATCATGATTAAATTTCTTATGCATGTTTAATGTGAAGAAATGTATGAATTAATTAATTAATATGAACAATGTTTTAATTAATGAACAAAATGCTTGTGTGGTGTATGTTTAATCATGTAGGGATTAAATTTGTAATAATACCAAAACTATTATTACCTTACATAACCCTCGTAATATGTTTTGCTTATGAAATATTAAGTCTATTAGACATAGAAATATGTGAGATAGGTTTAGAAATTAAATAAGTTTAATATTTTTACTAAAATTAGGTAAGGTTAGTAAATGATCGATCTTGCCACGGAATCTTCGTAACATCTTTTAACAATGTGGATAATTCTAAGTTAAGAAGAATGATTATTCTAACACAAGCATGCTATTGTGATAACTCTTAAGACTTGCATAACTTTTTTGTGTTTATTTTAATTTACATACTTAGGTAATCGGTAGTTAATTAAATTAATAATCCACTCTAATTTATTTGCACCACATTTTAAAACCATATTATTTTTCCATCACCAATTTGTTTAACTTATAAATTTTCACAAAGAATTGCTTAATAGTCCTAGTGGAGACGATACTTGATACTTATCACATTATTACTTATCAATAATTGTGTACACTTGCACATTTTTTCCGTTCCACTAATTGTAATTAAATAATTGAAGTTCAATGTAAGAATGAAATTAATTAGTCATCAAGAATTTGTTGAACCAGACAATTAAAAATATTTTCTCATAGAGAAATAATTGACAAAGTAAGTTAGTTATTAAATTAATTGATTAAATAAATAATATTTTGAGAAGTAGAAAATGAATATTGGGTTGAATAAAAGTTCAGATAACATATATAACTAGATCTAATACATGAATGGCCCAATTAAGCCTTGTTACATACAGGGGTCGGCAAACCTTTGTATTTTCTAGTGCATGTCGTTGTAACTGTAACACCTCTAACCCGTAACCGTCGCTGGAATAGGTTAAGAGGCATTACCGGACTTGTAACTCAAATCAAAACAATCATTTATCAATTACCAACTCATTCGTATTCAATATTTACCTAAACCAAGCATACAAAGCTTTAATCACGGATTCGGGACTAAATTGATAATATATTTAAAAACTTTGGAAACTTAGAAAAATTGCAACATTTCAAATGTCACACGCTCATGTGAACAAGCCGTGTGCCTCACACGGTTACCAGACACGCCCATGTCACAGGCCGTATGAAAACAGGGCATACATACTGACTTGCACCACACGGCCGAGGACACACCCGTGTGCCAGGCCGTGGGAAAATTAGGGAGGTTACTTGTAACATCCCGAATTAGGGCCTAGTCAGAACAGTGGTTTTGGGACCACAAATCCAATGTAAGAAAATTTATTTTTATTATATATTTTTATGGTCTACGATTTCACGGAATGATTTTGTGAAAATTTCGTTCGAAAATTTCGACGTTTGGGCACTCAATTTGGTCAAAAGGACTAAATTATAAAAAATGCAAAAGTTGATTTCTACATGTTAGAGGTGTCTAATTGTTATGAAATTTTAAATGGGAGGTCCTTAAATGGTAATTAGACCATTTTATAATTTGTTGGACAAAAATGGACATGAAATGGGTGAAATAGAATATTATTTAAGTTAGGGCCATTTTGGTAATCTAGTAATTAAAATGAATTAAAAACAAAATAAAAGCCAAAATTTCTTGTCCATATTCTTCTTTCATTGAATATGAGATGAAGAAACCATGGCTAGAGTTTTCCAAGCTTCCAATCTCGATTGTAAGTTCGTTCTTGCCCCATTTTTAATGATTTTTACGTTTTTGAAATCTCGTAACAAGATTTAGCTATTTCTACCATTTATTTGAGCTAGGGTTTGTGTTTAAAAATTTACCCATGAATGATATGTGTGTATTTTGATGTTTAATGGTAGAATATGAAGGCTCGATGCGTAATAAACGATTTTTGATAAGTGATTTTAGGTAAAAATGCTTAAAAGGACTAAATCGTAAAAGTTACAAGATTAGTCATAAAAGGGTGATTTAGTGGAAATTGGGGGCTGCCATAGTTATGAAAATTATTCCGCTAGGCTTGAAATGCAAGAAAATTGAATAAAAATCATTTTACGAGCATTGAGGCAAAAGTACAAATATGTGAAAGTTTAGGTGTCAAAATGCAAATTTGTAAAAATATGATTTTTGGACCCCAAATGAATAATGTGACTAACTAGTCGGCTAAATATGATATTATAGATTAAGGAAACAAGATTCGGGCTCAGAACGAGGTTGAACAAGGTTAAGCATAAACTCGAAATAAATAGTCGTACTCGAAACCAAGGTAAGTTCATATGTCAATGATAATGCAATGATATTATTGTTCATGCTTGAACTCAAATTGATGTGTCAACATTGTGTGATGAATATTTATATAGTTGATATGAAGATATATATTGTGACAAATGACTAAATATAATTATGTGCAATACCATGTTTATTTCATGGACTAATGTCCAAATAAACATGAAAATGTGTTGAATTGAATGTAAATTGCATGATCAGCTATGCTTATTGGTATACTTGGTGAAAAGAGAAAATCCCGGTTGAAAATAAAAGGATATATGATGGATACACTATTCTTACATGATACGAGATCCTGCATGTGTTGCAGAAAAGGATTTAGTTCGGATGGGTAATCCGTTGATCTCGGTATAGAAAGGATCTAGCCTAGATGGGTGTTCCTTGAGCGATCGAGCCTCTCAAGAATATGTGTGCATTATGGATTTAGCCCAGACAGGTAATCCGATTAGGGTTTGAATTTAGCCTGGACTGGTAATTCAGGTCTGAGCTCATTAAGAGTGTTTGTCACTACAAGGGATTTAGCCTGGACTGGTAATCTCGGTATTACTCTATGAGTTTATATTACGGGGGATTTAGCCTGGATTGGTAATTCCACCATAAGATGTGAAGTTCGCGGGAGTGCTTGCTTGAAAATGATCACTTGTATGACTTGATGGTAAATGAGCTATCCATCGAGATTTCTAAGAAATTCAACGGGTATTATAATGAATAATGCAATGAAAGTCTCGAGATGGGCGTGGTGATAAAGGTAAAGTTAATTGATATGCTATGGATATGTACAGGTACGTACATTATACTCATAACTAATGCCTTTTTGAAATGTGATAAATGATGAGTAAGTGAACTCATGCATATGTATGTGTATACATGATAAACAAGTAAAAAGGTTTGAAAGATGAAACATCCTTGTGCTTATGATTATGAATTGTGTTGTAATATCATGTTAACTTACATTTTGTAATGAGATATGGGTTTCATGAAATGATGAGTCCATGATCAATGAGCTTATGATAGTTACTATGAATTTGCACTAAACTAGTTTTGGACAGCAGCAATAGTCCGACTTTGAAAATCCACCAAAAATAGTGAAAATTGAGTTAGAGATTGAATAAAATATAAAATTAAAGCTTATTGGGTCTAGTTTCAGATAAAGAAATGGTGCTAGTAAAGAAATCTCATATGATGAGATATTTGAATTCTTGTGAGATAGAGTTAGAATAAGTTTGGAATCCCCTGTTCTGAATTGGGAAGATCACTAGAAATTGTAAAAAATTAATTATGAGTAGAAATCATATGGCTGAAATCCTTAATAAGTCTGATTTCAGGAGAAAGAGACGGGAACATTATCTGAGTCTCATACTATGAGATAAATAAATTTTAGTGAAGAAAGGTTGAAGCTGTCAAATAGTGAAATAGGAGAGATTTTGAATAATAAAATGTATTTATTGGTAGACCAAAAATTTTGGAAATTTTATTGTAAGAAGATAAATGAGTCTAGTTTCAGAGAAAATTAATAGATAGTAATTTAGAGTTTCGTAGCACTAGATATAAATAAATTAGTAACTACATCTCGAGAAAATAGCTTAACTAGAATATGAGTAAAAGTGTCATTATGGTTGATTGCCTAAGGAAACATGTCGTTATAATACTTAAAATTTTCATATGGACTTCCTAAGCTTTAAGCTTACTCCCTTCTCACCATTTCTTTAGTGTTGTCAAATCGCTTCGGGGTTGGAGATTGTCTGAGGCAGCATCACACTATCAAGCTATCAACTCCAGAGCATTGTTATACTTGTATTAAACACTTTCAAGTGAGTGGCATGTATAAAGACTAGTTTTTGTAACAGTCCGATTTAGAACCTAGTTGGAATAGTGGTTTCGAGACCACAAATCTGAGTCAGAGAAATGTTCAAATATTATTTTCCATGATTATGATATGTGAATTAGCATGTGTGAAAGTTTTGTCTGAAATTTTAATTGTTTGTGTGAGTAATTTAATAAAATGGACCTAATCGAGTAAAAGATAAAAGTTGTGTGCTAGATATTAAAAGTGCCTATTTGATTTTCCTTTATAAAGCAAGGGTCCTTATGTGGTTATTAGTCCATTGACAAGATTAATGGACATAAATGGACATTTGGTAATGGTTTAATTATGTTATAAAAATAAGGGTAAAATGGAAAATTGACTAATATGTTAATATTAATCAAAACAAATCAAAATGTGGACATTTTTATTCATCTTTCTATCGAAAATAGAAGAGAAGAAAGGGTTTTAAGCTTCATTTCATTCGGCCATTGAATTTCTTGATTAAGGTATGAGTTTTGTTCGGTTTTAGATAGTTTCTATGATTTGGAAATGTTTCATGGATGAATTCATGAGCTTGGTGATGTTATATGTTGAAATATGAAAGCTTGATGTTGGGTTTACATGTTTTGTCATTGGATTTTTGATGAATTTGAATAATTTGGGCTAAATTGTAAAAATGTTATTTTGAGGGACTAAAATATAAAATAAATGAAATGTATGGAATTGTATGAGAGATATGAAAATTCGGCTAAGCTTGTGTATAAGCAAATTATGTTTATTTTGTGATTTTGTGAATTAGGGACTAAAGTGTTAAAATGTGAAAATGTGAGGGCTAGTTTGCAAAATGCCCTAAATATGTGTCTATGGATTTTTTTGAATGACTTGGTGAATAAATGAGTTCATTTTGAATAAATATAGATCAAGAAAAGAGGAATTCAGACTTAGACTGAGGGAAGTCGAAGATTATAGAGTAAACAATTCGAGTCGACAAATTCCGAGTACAAGGTAAGTTGGTATGCGAAATATGATGTTTTAAATATGTTTTTATGCTTTGATTATACATGGATTGTATATATATTTGGTTTGGAGTAATACAATCGTAAATCAATGGTATTTGGCACTAAGTGTGCGATTTAAACTAGCTTCAGCTATATGAGGCACTAAGTGTGCGATACCGATATAGTTTCGGTTAATTAAGATGGCACTAAGTGTGTGGAATCGTTCTAGCTTTGGCTAACCTTTAAAGCACTAAGTGTGAGGATGTTTGAAGCAATAGTAATTCACAGAGAGTCTTAAAATATCTGAACGGGAGGTGAGAATGAAAATTAATAAGTACGGAAGGTTCAGGTATGTACGATACCTATGTGGTAGATGATAGTATAGATGTGAAGTTCATTGAATTGGTATGAACATATAAATTGAATTGGCATAGAATTGATAGACGATTTGAGAAATAATAAATACTTATGTATTGATGTTTCATATTTTATATACTGTTTATGACTTTTGGTACTAGCTTACTAAGCTTTTGAAAGCTTACTTTGTGTGTGTTTGCATTGTGTTGTAGATATTGAAGCTACTGTGAGCTCAGAGATCATTGAGGATCGTCACCACACTATCGAACCTCATTTTGGTACTTGAAAATGTATATATTAAAGTATGGCATGTTAGGCTAGTAGTTTTGAGATTATGTTTTCTGATGTATATACTTAGCCATGTGATTTGGCTAGTTTGTGTATGAAATCATAGTTGATAATGGCTTATGGTATGTGATACTAATGTGTAAATGTGGTATGTTTTGGTTGGACAAAAGAAATGATAAATGTTGGTAAGTTTTGGTAAGTTCTAGCATTAGATTGAATGATGTATGGAAAGAAATGCTTGATATGTTTTGGACATATGTTTGGACTTAGATTAGTAAGGCTTATGAGTATGGAATTGGGTGACTAATATATGATATGAATGGATTATGTTTTGATATTGAATTTGGCTGAATTGGTAGGGCAAGTATGCTTGTTTTATTGCTTGTAGGTTTGACCCAATTTGGGTGGAAAATTGGCTATTCAAATGGCTTATTTTTGTCCACACGGGTGTGTGTCTCAGCCGTGTGCGACATAAGGCTATGTTGCACTACCGTGTGTCCCCTGGGCTACCTTACAATTGTAATTTAGGCTCGAGCATGTCAGTTTCGACCACGGCCAAAGCGCACGGGTGTGTCTTGTGACTGTGTGAACAAGTCAGTATGTATGCCCTATTTTGACATGGTCTAGACACACAGGCGTGTCTAAAGCCGTGTGAGGCACACGACTTATTCACACGGGCGTGTGACCTGTACTTATTTGAAAAAATTTTAAATTTTGAAAAAACTTTAATGTGTTCAGTTTAGTCTCGACTCCTTTCTAAAGCATGTTTAAGGTCTCGATGACCTATATAAGGGACTCTATATTGATGTTGATCTCTGATGCATTGATGATTATGAAATGGAAGTTAAATGTTCCGTTTCGTCTGGTAACACCTTTAACACTAGTTCGGCAATGAATAAGGGTTATGGATGTTACATTTAATTAGTACCAAAGCTATGGTTTAGTCGGTTCTAGGACTACCATAGTGTATGTGAGTCTAGTTATACATGTCATATTAATGAACTACGATAGTGTGATGAATCCTGACATTGAAATGTGCTTTTATGTAGCAAATGGATCCTGAAAAGCTGTAGCAGAAGATGTCGAAAGCAACGTGCCTGCTCCCACGCAAGGGACGGTGCCATCTGATTCTCGACCAGCTACGAGTAGCCGTGATGGTAAGGCTAGACAAGCCTTCTATCAGATGATGAATGATTGGTTCACCCAATATATTAGAACCAATCCGACTGTACAACAACCTTCACCCTCGGTTAATCTTCCTCAAGCTCCTGTTATGCCATCAGTGAATTGGTTCAGTTAAGTAGACCACCAGTCGATAAGATTAGAAAATATGGGGCTGAAGAGCGATGATGTCGAAAAAGCTGAGTTTTGGTTAGAGAACACGATAAGAGTGTTTGATCAATTGTCTTTGAATCCCAAGGAATGCATAAAATGTGTTGTTTCCTTTCTCAGAGATACAACGTATCATTGGTGGAAGACTTTGACATCTGTGGTTTTGAGTGAACGGGTTACTTGAGATTTCTTCCAAGTTGAATTTTGGAAGAAATATATCAGTTAGAGGTTCATCGATCAGAAGTGAAAAGAGTTTCTCAAGCTTAAACAAGGCCGTATGTTTGCCACAGAATACGAGCGGGAATTTTTAAGATTAAGTTAGTATGCTTATGAATGTGTATCTACGGAAACAATAATGTGTAAAAAATTCCAAGATGGCTTAAACGAAGATATTCATATGTTAGTTGGGATTCTAGAAATTAAAAAATTTGTTGTGCTTGTTGAACGAGCATGAAAAGCAGAAGATCTCGGGAAAGAGAAAAGAAAAGCTGATTTTGAAGCTAGAGAGATACGAAAGAGATCATCGGGCAAATTATTTTGAAGCTGATTTTGAATCTGGATCAAAAAAATTCGGAGATGATAATGGTCGTTCAAAGGCTAGTGTGGGACATTCTAACAGAGATCGTGCTAGATTGCAATCGAATTTCAAAGCTTCAGCTATGTTTGTTGCCATTGATGGTAATGCAAAGAATGAAAAACCTGAGTGTGATCAATGTGGAAGAAAACATTTTGGAGAATGTTGGGGAAAGAGTAATAACCGAGCTTGTTATAGTTGTGGTTCATGAAATCACTTTATAAAAGATTGCCCAGATTTAGTTGAAAAAGATAATGTTCATAATCCGAGGCCGAGTGGTAATGTGACAGCTTCAAATTGACCCTAGTCGGAAAGTGGTTTCGGGACCACAAAGCCGAGTCATAAAAATAATTAACCGTTATATTTGATGCTTATTATATGTAGATAGGCATGTGTGAAAATTTCATGTTTGAATTTTGTTAATTGTAAGTGAATTTTGCTAAATAGGACTTGTGTGAGAAAATTTAAAAATGTGCTAGGCAAATGTTAAAGTGGCCTATTGATGCATGCTAGAAAATGCTTGTCCTTGCATGTCAAATTACCCAAAACATAGGATGGTGGCCGGCCATGCTATGGGTTAAAAGGTATTATAAACATTTTATGTTAGTGTTTTATGTTAGGAATAATAAAATAACGAGCATGGGTGATGAAAAAAAAGGAGAAAAGTTCTCATTTTGTTCTTCTTGACCGAAAAATCAAAGGAAAGAAAGGAAGAAAGGTTGAAGAGGTTCGCCATGCTTGTAACTAGGTTAAGGTATGTTTGATGTTATTCCATGAAATTCATGCATATTTTTAGATGTTAGTTTGAATTCTACCTAGCCCATGGTTTAAATTCTTTTTTTTGCTATTTGATGGGGATGATACTCGGCCATGGATGTTGTCATTCTTGCTTGGTGTTGATGTTGTGTTGATGAGGTATCAAGTTATTTTAGTAACCCATATCAAAATTATGAAAATCATGGTATGGTGTCTTGAGCATTCGGCCATGGTAGGAAGTAGAAGAGAAATATGGTTGTTGTTCATGTTATTTGGATGAAAAGAAAAGGGGTTAGTAGTTAGATGAAGTAGAGTCTAACAAATGAGCACATATGCGCATTAGTTGCTAGATGGAGAAACATCGGCTAGCAAGTTATGTACTAAGGCCGAATATGATTTTGAACATTATTGAGTAATGTATGTGTTTTGAATTGATGGAATGGAGAGGATGCTTTAATTGTGTTATGCACAAATATATGTTAAATTAAGGTTTGCTAAGCTAGCTATTAAGGTGAAGTGCAAATGTTAGTATTTGATTACTAGTGTATATATGTGTATTAGCTGAGTTTTGAACTTGAAACAAAATGGTATTTAGTCAATACAAGTGACCATATTTGTAGAATGTATTAAGTATACAATTGGCCTCAACATAGACATGCATATTCGGCCACATGAATGAATACATAGGTTGATGTGTACGTTCGGCTATAGGTAAGCATATTGATGGCTTTATCTTGACTTAGAAAAATCGGCTAAAGGGGAATATTGGCAAATATGTTGAAATTGATTCATGATTTCATACATATATGACTCTAATGCCTAATATACATGGGCTAAGTACCTTGAGTTTCTCTTTGATGTTCAAAATGATTAAATCAATTTATTTGTTAAATTAAGCTCAAGAACAAAGGGGAACTAAATCCGATAAAGGAAAGGAAAAGGTGATCGAATAGCCGTTGAAATCGTTCGATAACATCCGAGGTAAGTTTTCGAGTAATGGAACTTAGATTATGATTCGATTAGATCATGTTATGAGCAAATCAAAATCATGTTCTTTGTATATGGCTATTGAGCCGAAAATGGGAATGATTGATAAGTGTCTTGTGTTTGAGTTCTAGTGATGAAAATGAAATATAGATGTGATATGATTTATTGATATACGTGCATGAATATTCGGATGATAACAGGGCTAAGTCCCGAAGGAATTTGTGCGAGTTACTATAACCGGGCTAAGTCCCGAAGGCATTTGTGCGAGTTACTATATCCTGCTAAGTCCCGAAGGCATTTGTGCGAAGTTACTATATCCTGCTAAGTCCCAAGGCGCTTGAGCGAGTAGCTATATCCGCTAAATCAAGGTACTTGGTTTGGGAATGAGCGATCTTGCTGTAATAATTTCAATTAATACGCTCAGAAACCCCAACGTTGAGGTATGTTTTGTATATGCATTGGAATAATTGATTCCTTTTAAATAGTATTCGCTCAATCGATTAACAAGCTTAGGCCTTTAGTCAAGTTGATTTCTTATGTATGAATATAAGGGTTGGAAATGTGAAGTAGGTATGGTTGTGAGAATATGTGTATATGAAATTATTCGTTTAGTCATATAAATGTTGTACTTGCTTGTGCATGATTTCATTACTCAAAACTTACTAAGCATTAAATGCTTATTCCGTTTCTTTGATTCTCTATTTTATAGATTTTGGTTCGTCACCTATCGGACTGGAGTGTCAAAGTCGAAGTCGCCCACACTATCAAAGCCCTTTGGTACTCTTTTAGTTGAACTCGATAATGGCATGTATAGGGCTGCCCTTTTGTTGTTAGTCAAGTACTTTGGTATTGTATATATTTGGACAGCCATGCGAAAATGGCTTATATATTTTGAGCATAGCGTTATAATCGTTTTGTATATATATGGTTGTTGAGAGGTGTGGAAATGCTTGGCAATGATTAGCCATTGGAATGGTTAATCACGATCATATTTTTGTGCTATGTATGTAAAAGGGCTAGTTGAGTCATGGAAATTATGAAATACGTAAAGTCTACCTTAAAAACAGATACCGACAGCAGCAGTAATGTGAATTTGAAAAATCACTAAAAATAGTAGGAATAGAATTAAATTGTGAATAAATTATGTAATCGAACCTTGATGAATCTATTTTCATATTAAAGTAACGAAACAATCATATGAGCCGTATTTTATGAGAGGTTTAAGTTTTTGTGAAACAGGGCCAGAGCGATTTATGGATCCCCTGTTCTGGCTTTGGAAATTCATTATAAATTAACCAGAGATAATTAGAAGTCATACCATATATGTATACATTCCTTTTCGAGTCTAGTTTCTTTAGAAACAAACTTCATAAGTATTGAAGCCCTGTACAGGGAGATATCTAAGTCGTAATGCATGAAGGTCAGAGTAGTCGAACCCTGAAACAGGGGAGACTTTAACTAATAAACTGTACTAATTGGCTTGACCAAAAATTCTAAAAACAAATTTGTAGATGGACATATGAGTCTAGTTTCAGGAAAAATTTACGAAACTGGTTTTCGAGTTTTGGAACTTGAGATATGATTTTTAAGGTGAAAGTGACGCAGTTAGCCAGCTTGTCTGGAAATTTTAAAATGGACTGTGCAAATAAATGAATTAAGTCTGTTTGTACCTCGTGTTCGACTCCGGCACGGTCTCGGGTACGGGGTGTTACAATTTTATTGGTATCAGAGCTACGGTTTAGTCGATTCTAGGACTACCGTAATACGTGTGGGTCTAGCTATACATGCTATTATGTGATTATTTGATAGTGTGGTGATTTCTGACAATTGAAAATGTGTTTATTTATAGTAATGGATCCCGATACCAACCGAGCGGTAGCTAATGATCTTGAGAGTGTAGCGCCTGCTCCCGCACAAGGGACAGCGCCGGCGGACTCTCAACCTATTGCTAGTAATCAGAATGGTGAAGCTAGACAAGCTTTTTATAGCGTGATGAATGATTGGTTCAACCAATACATTCGAACTAATACGGCTGTTCCACAACCTCCATTCCCGACTAATACAACCCCCGCACCTACAATACCTCTGGTAATTGACCAAATAAGGTCAAATAAGCCCCCAGTTGACAGAATCCGAAAACATGGGGCTACTGAATTTAAAGCTACGGACAGCGACGATGCCGAGCAAGCTGAATTTTGGTTGGACAACACTATTCGGGTACTTGATGAACTGTCTTGTACACCCGATGAATACCTAAAGTGTACTATCTCCTTGCTACATGATTCTGCCTACTATTGGTAGAATACGTTGATTTCTGTCGTGCCCAGAGAGCAAGTAACTTGGGAGTTTTTCCAAACCGAGTTTCGAAAAAAGTATATCAGTCAGAGATTCATTGATCAAAAACGGAAAGAATTTCTTGAACTTAAACAGGGTTCCATGTCGGTTATCGACTATGAACGAAAGTTTGTAAGGCTCAGCCGGTAAGCGCGAGAATGCATTTCTTCAGAAACTATGATGTGTAAACGTTTCGAAGATGGACTGAACGATGATATAAAGTTGTATGTTGGCATTTTAGAAATCCGAGAATTTGTGGTACTTGTCGAGCGAGCTTGCAAAGCCGAGGAGCTCAAGATGGAGAAAAGAAAAGCGATATGGGAGCAAAGGAGTTTCAGAAGAGGTCTTCGGGAGGCCCTTTCAACAGTCATCAAAAAAATTTAGAGATGATTTAGGCCGATCTAGAGACACTTCGGGCTTTTCTAGACGAGATCGTGATCGACCCCCTGTGAGTGCACGAATCACTTCGGTCGCCAGTGTTGGAAATGATCGTCGAGACAGAACGAAGTGTCAGTATTGTGGTAAATGGCATTCGGGAGTTGTAGATTCCATGATCGCTCTCATTACAAGTGCGGATCAGCTGACCACTTTATTAAAGATTGCCCGAGATTGCCTGAACAGAATGTAAATCAGAGTGGGAAACCTGGTGCTACCACTGCTCGGGGTAGACCATCTAGAAATACGGGTAATGCTAGTGGCGGTTAGAGAGGATCTAGAGATGCTACAACCAGATCTGAGGCTCGTGCTCCTGCTAGAGCTTATGCTATCTGGCTTCATGAGGATGCTTCCTCGCCAGATGTTATTACCGGTACTTTTACTCTCTTTGATACTAATGTGATTACTTTGATTGACCCTGGTTCTACTCATTCTTATATATGTGAAACCTTAGCATCCAATAAGACTTTACCTGTTGAGTCTCATCGAGTTCGTAATTCGGGTGTCAAATCCCTTGGGTCGTTACGTGCTTGTCGACAAAGTGTGTAAGAAATGTCCCCTAATAATTTGAGGTTCTGTTTTTCAACCGATTTGATGCTTTTACCGCTTGATGAATTTGATGTTATCCTCGGTATGGATTGGTTGATCAGACATGATGCAATTGTAAATTGCAAAAGAAAACCATCGATTTGAGGTGTGTCAATAACGAGATAATACGAGTTGAGTCTCATCGACCGAATAGGTTGCCATTTGTAATATCATCGATGTTGGCTCGTAAATATGTAAGAAAGGGGTGTGAAGCATACCTAGCGTATGTACTTGATGACAAAGAGTTAGAAAAGAAGCCTCAATCTGTACCGGTGGTTTGCGAATATCTGGATGTTTTTCCCGAAGAATTACCGGGTTTACCACCTGTTCAGGAGGTAGAGATTGGCATTGAGCTTGTACCTGGGACTACACCGATTTCGATAGCTCCGTATCGTATGGCACCAACGGAGTTAAAGGAATTGAAGGCCCAGTTGCAAGAGTTGATGGATAGAGGTTTCGCTCGACCAAGTTTCTCACCGTGGGTGCACCAAGATTGTTTGTGAAAAGAAGGACGGAACCATGAGGTTGTGCATTGACTATCGTCGGTGAATAAGGTGACAATAAAGAATAAATATCCGATACCGCGATTAACGATTTTTTGATCAACTAAAGGGAGCCTCGGTGTTTTCAAAGATAGATTTGAGATCGGGTTATTATATCGGGCCATAATTCGAGATTCGGATATACCCAAAACAACTTTCAGAACGAGATACGGTCACTACGAGTTCTTAGTGATGCCGTTTGGGCTCACTAATGCCCCTGTGGTATTTATGGATTTGATGAATCGGATCTTCAGACAGTATTTGGATCGGTTTGTAGTTGTGTTTATTGATGACATCTTAGTCTATTCAAGAGTTGAGACCAAACATGCTGAGCACCTGAGATTAGTGTTGCAGATTTTACGGGATAAGCAGTTATATGCTAAGTTCAGTAAGTGCGAGTTCTGGTTAAGAGAGGTTAGCTTCTTAGGTCATGTGGTATCTGCATCGGGCATTCGAGTTGATCCGAGCAAAATTTTAGCCATACTTAACTGGAAGCCTCCGAGAAATCTAATTGAGGTTCGGAGCTTTTTGGGACTTACCGGTTACTACAGACGGTTTGTAAAAGGTTTCTCGATGGTAGCCACACCAATGACGAAACTACTTCAGAAAGATGTTGAGTTTGAATGGACAGAAAAGTGTCAGAAAAGTTTCGATCAATTGAAAACTCATTTGACGGAAGCTCCAGTACTAGTGCAGCCCGAATCAGGCAAGGAGTTCGTCATCTACAGTGATGCATCCTTACTTGGGTTGGGTTGTGTATTGATGCAAGAAGGTCGAGTTGTAGCTTACGCGTCAAGACAATTGAAGCCACATGAGAAAAATTATCCAACCCATGATCTCGAATTAGCTGCCATCGTATTCGCTTTGAAAATATAGCGACATTACTTATTTGGTGAGAAGTGCCATGTATTTTCGGATCACAAAAGTCTCAAATATTTGATGACTCAAAGAGACTTGAATCTGGGACAAAGACGTTGGCTCGAGTTGTTAAAAGATTATGAGCTTGTCATTGACTATCACCCGGAAAGGCTAATGTGGTTATGACGCTTTGAGTCGTAAATCACCGTTTGCTTTCTGAGCGATGAATGTACACTTGTCCGTTCTATCCGACAATGTGTTAGTAGCGGAATTAAAGGCTAGACCATTGTTGATTCATCAAATTCGTGAAGCTCAGAAAGTCGATGATGAATTAGTTGCAAAATGGGCTGAATGTGTTTCGAATATGGAATCAGAGTTTCAAATTGATGATGACGATTGTTTGAGGTTCAGAAGTCGTTTGTGTGTTCCAAGAAATTCAAAACTTATTTCGATGATTCTGAACGAAGCTCATTGTAGCCGAATGTCAATTCACCCGGGGAGTACGAAAATGTACAACAATCTGAGACGTCAGTTTTGGTGGCATGGTATGAAACGAGACATTTTCGATTTTGTTTCGAAGTGTTTAATATGCCAACAAGGGAAAGCGGAACATCAAGTGCCTACAGGTTTACTTCAGTCGATCATGATACCTGAATGGAAATGGGAACGAATCACGATGGATTTTGTATCCGGGTTACCATTATCATGAGTAAGAAAGATGCGATTTGGGTTGTTGTTGATAGACCGACTAAGTCGGCTCATTTTATTCCCGTACGTACGGATTATTCATTGGATAAACTAGCTGAATTGTATGTTTCTCAGATTGTGAGATTACTCGGGGTACCCATTTCTATTGTGTCGGATAGAGATCCGAGGTTCACCTCGCGATTTTGGAAGAAATTGCAAGAAGCTTTGGGTACCAAGTTGCATTTTAGCACCGCTTTTCATCCCCAAACCGATGGTCAATCCGAGCGGATAATTCAGATACTCGAGAATATGTTGAGATGTTGCATCCTTGAGTTTAGTGGTTCATGGGAACGGTATTTACCTTTGATTGAATTCGCTTAAAACAATAGTTTTCAATCAAGTATTAAGATGGCACCTTACGAGGCTTTGTACGGTCGTAAATGCCGTACACCATTGTTTTGGACCGAGCTCGGTGAAAGTAAAATTTTTGGAGTTGATTTGATTAAAGATGCTGAGCGGAAAGTAAAAATAATTCGTGAAAGTCTGAAGGCAGCATCCAATCGTCAGAAGTCGTACGCGGATTTAAAACGAAAAGATATTGAGTATCAGGTGGGAGACAAAGTGTTTCTTAAGGTTTCACCTTGGAAAAAGATACTCAGATTTGGCCGTATGGGCAAACTGAGTCCAAGATTCATTGGGCCGTATGAAATCTCCGAACGAGTTGGTCCAGTTGCATATAGGTTGCTTTTACCCCCTGAACTTGAAAGGATTCACAACGTTTTTCATGTTTCGATGCTTCGACGTTACAGATCTGATCCTTCGCACATAATTAGCCCATCAGAGGTCGAAATTCAATCTGACTTGAGTTATGAAGAAGAACCGATTCGTATCCTAGCTCGTGAAGTGAAAGAGTTACGAAACAAAAGGGTTCCGTTAGTAAAGGTGTTATGGCTTAAACACGGAGTCGAAGAAGCTACTTGGGAAACCGAGAACTCTATGAAAGAATGATACCCAAATCTATTTACTGGTAAGATTTTCGGGGACGAAAATTTCTTAAGTGGGGGAGAGTTGTGACAGCCCTAAATTGACCTTAGTCGGAAAGTGGTTTCGGGACCACAAAACCGAGTCATAAAAATAATTAACCGTTATATTTGATGCTTATTATATGTAGATAGGCATGTGTGAAAATTTCATGTTTGAATTTTGTTAATTGTAAGTGAATTTTGCTAAATAGGATTTGTGTGAGAAAATTTAGAAATGTGCTAGGCAAATGTTAAAGTGGCCTATTGATGCATGCTAGAAAATGCTTGTCCTTGCATGTCAAATTACCCAAAACTTAGGATGGTGGCCGGCCATGCTATGGGTTAAAAGGTATTATAAACATTTTATGTTAGTGTTTTATGTTAGGAATAATAAAATAAGGAGCATGGGTGATGAAAAAAAAAGGAGAAAAAGTTCTCATTTTGTTCTTCTTGACCGAAAAATCAAAGGAAAGAAAGGAAGAAAGGTTGAAGAGGTTCGGCCATGCTTGTAACTAGGTTAAGGCATGTTTGATGTTATTCCATGAAATTCATGCATATTTTTAGATTTTAGTTTGAATTCTACCTAGCCCATGGTTTAAATTCTTTTTTTTGCTATTTGATGGGGATGATACTCGGCCATGGATGTTGTCATTCTTGCTTGGTGTTGATGTTGTGTTGATGAGGTATCAAGTTATTTTAGTAACCCATGTCAAAATTATGAAAATCATGGTATGGTGTCTTGAGCATTCGGCCATGGTAGGAAGTAGAAGAGAAATATGGTTGTTGTTCATGTTATTTGGATGAAAAGAAAAAGGGTTAGTAGTTAGATGAAGTAGAGTCTAACAAATGAGCACATATGTGCATTAGTTGCTAGATGGAGAAAAATCGGCTAGCAAGTTATGTACTAAGGCCGAATATGATTTTGAACATTATTGAGTAATGTATGTGTTTTGAATTGATGGAATGGAGAGGATGCTTTAATTGTGTTATGCACAAATATATGATAAATTAAGGTTTGCTAAGCTAGCTATTAAGGTGAAGTGCAAATGTTAGTATTTGATTACTAGTGTATATATGTGTATTAGCCGAGTTTTGAACTTGAAACAAAATGGTATTTAGTCAATACAAGTGACCATATTTGTAGAATGTATTAAGTATACAATTGGCCTCAACGTAGACATGCATATTCGGCCACATGAATGAATACATAGGTTGATGTGTACGTTCTGTGACAGCCCAAAATTGACCCTAGTCGGGATGTGGTTTCGGGACCACAAAATTGAGGCATAAAAATAATTTAAAATTTATTTTGATGCCTATGATATGTGTTAATTTGTGTGTGGCATTTTTGATGATTCGATTTAGTGTTATAAAGGTGAATTTCACTAGAAATGACCTAGTAGTAAACTTTGAAAGTATGATGGGGAAATGTGTGATGACTAGTTAATCATGCATGCAAAAATAAGGGATTTGCATGTCAAATTTCCCCAAAAGGAAGCTTAGTGGCCGGCCATGACAAGGGTTATGGGCAAAGAAAACATGTTGAAACATGTTTTGTTAATGGATGATGAGGGAAATGATTTAATAATTAAGTTGTGGGAAGAGAAGAGAAAAAAAAAATGTGTGTGAGTGTGGCATTTCCCCCCCATTGCCGTGTATGTGAAAGAAAAACAAGAAAAAAATTGTTCATCCTTGTTCTTTCCTTCTTGGCCGAAAATACTAAGGGAGAAGATAGGAGTTTTGCTTCATGCTTGGCTTGGAAGAGAACTAGAAGGAGATTTGGTCATACTTGCATCAAGATTAAGGTATGTTTGAGGTTGTGTCATGAGATTCATGTTTGTTTTGGTTGCTAACTTGATGTGCATGTTAGCCATGGTTCAAATCCTTGTTATGCCATGAAAATGGTGTTTGGCCAAGGTTGATATTGTGTTAAAGCCATTGCATGCTAAATGTGAAGCTTGTTGATGATGCATGTAATGAAGGATTGACTACTCTTGAAATTTCTTTTTAGTATGCTTGAGTAGGACATTGAATTCTTTGTTTAACCATGACCAAAGTTAAAAGGGTATGGTTGTGATGTATTCGGCCATGGTGCATTCATGAGCATGATTTATGCTTGTTACTTGATTGGTAAAAATTTTTGTTTGGATGGGTATGAACCCCTTGAGATTCGGCCTTGCACCTATATGTGTGTATATGTTTGCACATGATGTTTTGGTTATGAAGTAAGTGATAAATATGTTTGTTTAAAGAAGAAAATGTTGAAGAATGGTTGTGAAATTGCAAGTACATTCGGCCTAGTACACATATGATGTGAAAATCTTGGAATTTATTGTTGATTTGGTGCAAGAATGACTAAGTATAATCGGCCATATGAGTGCTTGATGCTATATTATAAGTATTGAGCTACAATATGTAAAGCATTAGCTAGTAAAATGTGTGCCATTCATGTGTGGTGTTAAACATGTAATTGGCCTCAACATCAACATGCATAATCGGCCATGAATGAGTGCCTAAGAGGTTGTGTTGTTCGCCATGAGTAAGCATGTTGAAGGCTTTGTGTGTTAAGTCGATTCATGAATTCGTACTTATGTGACTTTAATGTCTAGTGAATATATGTGGGCTAAGTGCCTTGAGTTCCTCTTTTCGATACTCAAATGATTGAATCAAATTATTTGTTAAATTAAGCTCAAGAGCAAAGGGGACCAAATCCGATAAAGGGAAGGAAAAAGTAGTCGAATAGCCATCGAATCGCTCGACAACATCTCGAGGTAAGTTTTCGAGTATCGAAACTTAGATTTTGATTCGATTGAATGAAGTAATAAGCAATCGAAATTCGCCCTTGTATATGGCCATTGAGCCGAAATGATATTTTGTTAAGTGAATTGTGCATAAAAGTTTTGTTGTGAAAATGAAATAAAGATGTGCATGAATGTTCGAGTGATATCGGGCTAAGCTCAAGGCAATTGTGCGACCAGATATCGGGCTAAGCCCAAGGCAATTGTGCGAGCCATGATATCGGGCTAAGCCCAAGGCAATTGTGCGAGTTGTGATATCCGGTTAAGTCCAGAAGGCATTTGTGCGGGTTACCATAACCGGGCTATGTCCCGAAGGTGTTTTGAACGAGTAGCTATATCCGGATAAACTCGAAGGTATGTGAATTGAAATTTATAAGCTGCTGGAAAATTTTCAGTTATTGCACTTGTGAAATTCCCAACAACAAGGTATGTTTTGTGTGTGCTTTGCACACTATGAGTAAATGCGCATTTAATATTCGCTCTAATGATAAATGAGCTATCGGCATTAACTAGGCCGTTATTTGTGTATGAATATAAGAGTTGGGATTGTGAAGTAAGCATGTCTTTGAGAAATTGTGCATATGAATTATTGTTTAGCTACTTGAATGCTATGCTTTGGTTGTGTGTATATTATGGCTCAAAACTTACTAAGCATAAATTGCTTACTCCGTTTCTTTGTTTCTCTGTTTATAGATTTTGCTCGTTAGCGATCGGATTCGGGATCAGAGAAGTTGAAGTCAACCACACTATCAAAGCCCTTTTGGTACTCCTTTAGTTGAGTTTTGGATATGGCATGTATAGGACTACCCTCGGTTATTTTTAAGTACTTGTGATGTATATGTACGGCCATGCGAAAATGGTTCGTAAAAGTGGAGTATGGAATTTGACCATATGTGGTTTGTAATTATATTTGGTTTCATGATGTGATTATGGTTTGGAATGAGAGAGTTGGTCACATGATCAGCCATTGGAATGGCTAAATATGATCATATGTGGACCTAAGTATGACTAGACTATAGTTGGTCCATGGGAACTACAATATAGGTAAAGCCTACCTTAAAAACAGAGGCTGCCAGCTGCAGTGACGTGAATGTGAAAAATCACCAAAATTTGTAGGAATGGTGTTAAATAGTGAATAAATTATGTGAACGAACCTTGACGAGTCTATTTTCATATGAAAGTAACGAAACGATCATATGATCAGTATACCGAGAGATATTAAAGTTCTCGTGAGACAGGGCCGGAACGGTTTCTGGGTCCCCTGTAGCGACTTTGGAAATTTGCCATAAATTATCCAGAATGAATTAGAAGTCATGCCTTATATGTGCAGATTCCTTTTTGAGTCTAGTTTCATTGGAAACAAACAGTATTAGTATTGAAACCCTGTACAGAGAGATATTCAAGTTGTAACACGCGAAGGTCAGTGTAGTCGACCCCTGTAACATGGGCGACTTTAACTAATAAACTGTACCAATTGGCCTGACCAAAAATTCTAGAAATAAATCCATGGATGGATATATGAGTTTAAATTCAGGTAAAATTTACGGAATCAGTTTCCGAGTTGTGAAACTCGAGATATGCTTTTTAAGGCGACAGCGACGCAGTTTTCCAGCTTGCCTGGGAATGTCAAATTGGTCGGTGCCATAAGTGGTTTTGGCTTGTTAACCCCTCGTGTCCGACACCGGCAACGGTCTCGGGTTCGGGGTGATACACGTTCGGCTATAGGTAAGCATATTGATGGCTTTATCTTGACTTAGAAAAATCGGCTAAAGGGGAATATTGGCAAATATGTTGAAATTGATTCATGATTTCATACATATATGACTCTAATGCCTAATATACATGGGCTAAGTACCTTGAGTTTCTCTTTGATGTTCAAAATGATTAAATCAATTTATTTGTTAAATTAAGCTCAAGAACAAAGGGGAACTAAATCTGATAAAGGAAAGGAAAAGGTGATCGAATAGCCGTTGAAATCGTTCGACAACATCCGAGGTAAGTTTTCGAGTAATGGAACTTAGATTATGATTCGATTAGATCATGTTATGAGCAAATCAAAATCATGTTCTTTGTATGTGGCTATTGAGCCGAAAATGGGAATGATTGATAAGTGTCTTGTGTTTGAGTTCTAGTGATGAAAATGAAATATAGATGTGATATGATTTATTGATATACGTGCATGAATATTCGGATGATAATCGGGCTAAGTCCCGAAGGCATTTGTGCGAGTTATATATCCGGGCTAAGTCCCGAAGGCATTTGTGCGAGTTACTATATCCGGGCTAAGTCCCGAAGGCAGTTGAGCGAGTAGCTATATCCGCTAAACTCAAGGTACTTGGTTTGGGAATGAGCGATCTTGCTGTAATAATTTCAATTAATACGCTCGTAAAACCCCAACGTTGAGGTATGTTTTGTATATGCATTGGAATAATTGATTCCTTTTAAATAGTATTCGCTCAATCGATTAACAATCTTCCGGCCTTTAGTCAAGTTGATTTCTTATGTATGAATATAAGGGTTGGAAATGTGAAGTAGGTATGGTTGTGAGAATATGTGTATATGAAATTATTCGTTTAGTCATATAAATGTTGTACTTCAGTTGTGCATGATTTCATTACTCAAAACTTACTAAGCATTAAATGCTTATTCCGTTTCTTTGATTCTCGTTTATAGATTTTGGTTCGTCACTATCGGACTCGGGAGTGTCAAAGTCGAAGTTGCCCACACTATCAAAGCCCTTTTGGTACTCTTTTAGTTGAACTCTGATAATGGCATGTATAGGGCTGCCCTTTTGTTGTTAGTCAAGTACTTAGGTATTGTATATATTTGGATAGCCATGCGAAAATGGCTTATATATTTTGAGCATAGCGTTATAATCGTTTTGTATATATATGGTTGTTGAGAGGTGTGGAAATGCTTGGCAATTATTATCCATTGGAATGGTTAATCACGATCATATTTTTGTGCTATGTATGTAAAAGGGCTAGTTGAGTCATGGAAATTATGAAATAGGTAAAGTCTACCTTAAAAACAGATACCAACAGCAGTAGTGATATGAATTTGAAAAGTCACTAAAAATAGTAGGAATAGAATTAAATTGTGAATAAATTATTTAATCGAACCTTGATGAATCTATTTTCATATGAAAGTAACGAAACGATCATATGAGCCGTATTTTATGAGATGTTTAAGTTTTCGTTAAACAGGGCCAGAGCGATTTCTGGATCCCCTGTTCTAGCTTTGGAAATTCATTATAAATTAACCAGAGATAATTAGAAGTCATACCATATATTTATAGATTCCTTTTCGAGTCTAGTTTCTTTAGAAACAAACAGCATAAGTATTGAAGCCCTGTACAGGGAGATATCTAAGTCGTAATGCATGAAGGTTAGAGTAGTCGAACCCTGAAACAGGGTAGACTTGAACTAATAAACTGTACTAATTGGCTCGACCAAAAATTCTAGAAAAAAATTTGTAGATGGACATATGAGTATAGTTTCAAGAAAAATTTACGGAACTGGTTTTCGAGTTTTGGAACTTGAGATATTATTTTTAAGGTGACAGTGACGCAGTTAGCCAGCTTGTCTGGAAATTTTAAAATGGACTGTGAAAATAAATGAATTAAGTCTGTTTGCACCTCGTGTTCGACTCCAGCAACGGTCTCAAGTACGGGGTGTTACAGGTAACACTTCTCACAGTAGACCTTCCAGAAATATGGAAAATGTAAGTGGTAGTCAAAGAGGGACAAGAGATACAGCTGTTAGATCTAAGGCTCGTGCACCTGCCAAAGCCTATGCTATCCGAGCTCGCGAGGAAGCTTCATCATCAGATGTGATTATAGGTACATTTACTCTTTATGATACTTCTGTGATTGCTTTGATAGATCTTGGATCGACACATTCGTATATATGTATGAACTTAGTGAACAGTAAGACTTTGTCTGTAGAGTCTACTGAATTTGTAATTAGAGTTTCGAACCCCCTAGGCAGATGTGTTTTGGTTAATAAAGCCTGTAAGAATTTTCCGTTAATGTTTTGAGACATTTATTTTTAGGCTGATTTGATGCTATTACCTTTCAATGAATTTGATATAAGTCTGGGTATGGATTGGTTAACTTTACATAATGCTGTTGTGAACTGCAAATGGAAAACTATTGATTTGAGATGCAAGAATGATGAAATAGTTCGCATTGAATCTAGTGATTTGAATGGATTGCCTACTGTGATATCTTCAATGAAAGCTTTAAGCATTGTGAAAAAGGGTTGTGAAGCCTATTTTGCATATGTGTTTGATTCGAGAGTGTCAGAAAAGAAAGTTGAATCAGTGCCTGTTGTATGTGAGTTCCCTGATGTATTTCCTGAAGAACTTCTGGGATTACCTCTGGCTAGAGAAGTTGAATTTGGCATTGAATTGGTACTTGGTACTATTCCGATTTCAATAGCTCCTTATAAAATGGCTCCGACCAAATTGAAAGAATTAAAGTTACAGTTGCAAGAATTAACCGATAAAGGATTTGCTAGACCAAGCTTTTCACCTTGAGGTGCTCCGGTTTTATTTGTGAAAAAGAAAGACGGTACGATGAGAATGTGTATAGATTATCGTTATTTGAACAAAATGACTATAAAAAATAAATATCCTCTGCCTCAAATTGATGATTTGTTTGATCAGTTAAAAGGAGCTACTGTGTTTTCGAAAATAGATTTGAGATCAGGCTATTATTAGTTGCGAGTGAAAGACTCAGACATTCTGAAAACTGCTTTCTGAACAAGGTACGGCCACTATGAATTCTTAGTTATGCCTTTTAGATTGACTAACGTACCAGCTATCTTTATGGATTTGATGAATAGAATTTTCAGACCGTATTTAGATCAATTTGTTGTTGTATTCATTGATGACATATTAATTTATTCACATGATGAATCCGAACATGCCGAGCATTTGAGATTAGTGCTACAGATTCTGTGAGATAAATAGTTGTATGTGAAGTTTAGTAAAAGTGAATTCTGGTTGCGAGAAGTTGGTTTTCTGGGTCATATTGTATCAGCTTCTGGTATCCGAGTTGATCCGAGCAAAATTTCAGCTATTTTGGATTGGAAATCTCTGAGGAATGTCTCTGAAGTCTACAGTTTTCTGGGACTTGCTGGTTATTATAGAAGATTTGTAAAAGGTTTTTCGATGATTGCGACTCCGTTGACAAAACTGCTTCAGAAAGATGCAAATTTTGAATGGTCTGAAAAGTGTCAGAACAGTTTTGATTAGTTGAAAACTCTATTGACTAAAGCTCCGGTTTTAATACAACCTGAATCGAGTAAAGAATTTGTGATCTACAGTAATGCTCCGTTGATTGGTCTGGGATGTGTTTTGATGCAAGAAGGTAAAGTCATTGCTTATCCTTCAAGACAGTTGAAGCCACACGAAAAGAACTATCCAACACATGATCTTGAGTTAGCTTCGATTGTGTTTGCTCTAAAGATTTGGCGCCACTATCTGTTCGGTGAGAAATGTCATGTACATTCTGATCATAAGAGTTTGAAATATCTGATGACTCAGAAAGACCTGAATATGCGACAGAGAAGATGGTTAGAATTGCTAAAAGACTACAAACTTGTGATTGATTATCGTTTGAGTAAGGCAAATGTTGTTGTAGATGCTTTAAGTCAGAAATCATTGTTTGCTCTGCGTGCGATGAATGCTCATTTGGTTCTATCCAATGATGGTTCAGTTTTAGCTGAATTGAAAGCAAGACCTTTGTTCTTACAACAAATTATCAAAGCTTAGAAAATTGATAATGAGATTTTAGCTAGACAAGCTTAGTATGATGTAGAGATTGATTCAGAATTTAGAGTTGATAAAGATGATTGTTTAAGATTTCGAGATCAAATTTATGTTCTGAGAAATCCAGAGTTAATTTAGATGATTTTGAACGAAGCTCATAATATTTGGTTAGCTGTGCATCAGGGTAGTGCAAAAATGTATAATGATCTGAAACAACATTATTGGTGGTTCAGAATGAAAAAAGATATCTCTGAATTTGTTACTCAATGTTTGATCTGTCAGCAAGTTAAAGCTGAACATCAAGTCCCATCGGGGTTGTTACAATTGGTTATGGTTCTGGAGTGGAAATGGAATCGAGTGACAATGGATTTTGTTTCAGGTTTACCCATGTCTCCGAGAAAGAAAGATGCAATTTGGGTTGTAGTTGATCGATTGACGAAATCAGATCATTTTATTCTGATTTGATCCAATTAATCAGTTGATAAATTAGCTGAGTTATACATTTCTGGTATCGTGAGATTGCATGGTGTACCATTATCTATTGTATCAGACAGAAACCCGAGATTCACATCATGATTCTGGAAGAAGTTGCAAGATGCTCTGGGTACTAAATTGCACTTTAGTACTGCTTTTCATCCGAAAATGGACGGTCAATCCGAGCGGATTATTTAAATACTTGAGGATATGTTGAGATGTTGCATTCTTGAGTTTGAAGGTACGTGGGAATAATATCTACCTTTGATTGAAATCGCTTATAATAACAGTTTTCAATCCAGCATTAAAATGGCACCCAACGAAGCTTTATATGGTCGTAAATTCCATACACCTTGTATTGGACGGAACTCAGCGAAAATAAGATTTACGGGGTTGATTAGATAAAAGAAACTGAGCAGAAAGTAAAAGCGATCCGAGATAGTTTGAAAGCAACTTCCGATCGTCAAAAATCATATGCAGATTTGAAAAGAAAAGACATTGAGTTTGAGATCGGCGATAAAGTGTTTTTTGAAAGTGTCTCTGTGGAAGAAAGTGCTTCGGTTTGGTAGAAAAAGGCAAATTGAGTCTGAGGTTCATCGGGCCGTATAAGATTATCGAGCGTATTGGGCTGGTAGCGTATAGATTGTTGTTGCCACTAGAGCTAGAAAATATTCATGATGTATTTCAGGTATAGATGCTTCGACGATGCAGATCAGATCCTTAGCATGTGATTCCTCCGTCTGAGATTGAAATTCAGTCTGATATGACTTACGAAGAAAAGTCGATCCGTATCTTAGTTTGAGAAGTTAAAGAGCTGCGAAATAGGAAAATTTCGTTAGTAAAAGTTATGTGGCATTGACACGGTATTGAAGAGGCCACGTGGGAGCCTGAAGATGCTATGAGACAGCAACATCCGAATCTGTTTAACAGTAAGATTTTCGGGGACGAAAATCCTTAAGGGGGAAGAATTGTAACAGTCTAGTTTAGACCCTAGTCGGAATATGGTTTCAAGACCACAAATCCGAGTCAGAGAAATGTTTAAATATTATTTTCCATGATTATGATATGTGAATTAGTATGTGTGAAAGTTTCGTCTAAAAATTTAATTGTTTGTGTGCTTAATTTAATAAAAAGGACCTAATCGTATAAAAGGTAAAAGCTGTGTGCTAGATATTAAAAGTGCCTATTTGATTTGCCTTTATAAAGCAAGGGTCCTTATGTGGTTATTAGTCCATTGACAAGATTAATGGACATAAATGGACATTTGGTAATGGTTTAATTATGTTATAAAAATAATGGCAAAATGGGAAATTGACTAATATGTAAATATTAATCAAAACAAATCAAAATGTGGCCATTTTTGTTCATCTTTCTACTGAAAATAGAAGAGAATAAAGGTTTTTAAGCTTCATTTCATTCTGCCATTGAATTTCTTTATTAAGGTATGAGTTTTGTTTGGTTTTAGATAATTTCTATGTTTTTGTGATCGTTGTTAGGTGCTCTAGCTAGCCCGTGCTTAAATTTATGAAATTGTTGATGATTTGGAAATGTGCCATTGATGAATTCATGAGCTTGGTGATGTTATATGTTGAAATATGAAAGCTTGATGTTGGGTTTACATGTTTTGTCTTTGGATTTTTGATTAATTTGAGTAATTTGGGCTAAATTGTAAAATTGTTATTTTGAGGGACTAAAATATGAAATAAGTGAAATGTATGGACTTGTATGAGAGATATGAAAATTTTTCTAAGCTCGTGTATAAGCAAATTGTGTGTATTTTGTGATTTTGTGAATTAGGGACTAAAGTGTCAAAATGTGAAAATGTGAGAGCTAGTTTGCAAAATGCCTTAAATATGTGTCTATGGGTTGTTTTGAATGATTTAGTGAATAAATGGGTTAATTTTGAATAAATATAGATCAAGAAAAAAGGAATTTGGACTTAGACCGAGGGAAGTCAAAGATTATAGAGTAAACAATTTGAGTCGACAAATTCCGAGTACGAGGTAAGTTGGTACGCCAAATATGATGTTATAAATATGTTTTTATGCTTTGATTATACATGGATTGTATATATATTTGGTTTGGAGTAATACGATGGTAAATTAATGGTATTTGGCACTAAGTGTGCGATTTAAACTAGCTTCGGCTATATGAGGCACTAAGTGTGCGATACCGATATAGTTTGTAACACCCCAAACCTGGCCTGGAAGTTTGGCTCGAATCTGGCATGTCACATTGAAGTGTTTTTTGAAAACCATGTTTTCATTAAAAACCCTTCTTAATAATTAAAAACTTATACCCTTTGAAAACCTCAGCTAAATAACATTCTTAACAACTTTGTAAAAATCTTGGTAGTTGCAAAAGCTTAATTTAAAAACAATTGCGGATACGTGATGTTTTGAACAACAGTAGTTGCTTTAGAAAACTGTGTTCTAATACTAGCAATTATAAGAACAATAAATAAAATTCCAAATTTGAAATCTAGAATATTACAACGGCTTTACTACAACCCACATAAAACATTTAAAAGTAATAATCAAAACTATAAAATAAACAAGTGTGTGTGGCTTCCTCCGAGCCCCTCGTAGCTCGATCCGTCTAAAATTGGAAATTACGAAAGGTTAATAAACGGGTGAGTTTACGAAAACTCGATGTGAAATCCCTACTAAAAAGGAACAATACCATATAAAAGAATTAAAAGTCCGGCCTCGGCTTACTTACAGTTTTAGTATCAATTGGGCCTTAGCCCACTATAACAGACAAGCACAGATAGGCCTTAGCCCATTACAGAATAAGAAACATGATCAGAACTAGAATCAAAATGAGAATCGAATCGTGTGTAATCGTAATCGTAATCGAGAATCGAATTAGGTGACGTAATTAGAATCGTAATCGTGTCGTAATGTAATCAAAATCAGAATGTGAATGCAATCCCAACTCAATCTAGCCGTATACACCCCCATACCAACCTTACACCATGTGGGGAGACTACTCGACCCACCCAACCGCTACACAATTAAAGAAATTGCAGCGAGGTCGCAGATATTGTGACAAAGTCACCAGATCTGATATTGTGGCTAGGCCACCGTAACGATATATATATATATATATATGTGGCGAAGCCACCAGATTGCAAATGAGGTTGCGGATATTGTGACGAAGTCACCGAATAGATATATGTGACGAGGCCACAGATTGCAAATGAGGTCGCGAACACTTCCTCCATCAATATAACCTGTAACCCATGCAACAGATATACATCTCATGGCATACAACATACAGAATCAGAATATCATGCTCATATTTGAATCAAACAGTCACAGTCAAGTCATCCATATCACCAACATATATTCACAATCAAATTCGTCAACCACACAGTCCAAGTCAGTCACTTGCCCACAAGGGCAAAACAATTATTTAACACCCTAGAGGTAAAATGGTAATTTTATAAATTGAGGGTAAAACGATAATTTTGTAAATCAAGGGTAAAACAATAATTCTATAAATTGAGCATAAAACAGTAATTCTATAAATCGAAGGTAAAATAGTAATTCTGTAAATCGAGGGTAAAATAGTAATTTTGTAAATCGAGGGTAAAATGGTAATTTTGCAAATCAAGGGTAAAACGATAATTCTATAAATTGAGGGTAAAACGGTAATTTTATAAATCGAGGGTAAAACAGTAATTCTGTAAATCGAGGGTAAAACGGAAATTCTATAAATCGAGGGTACTTTGGTAATTTTACAAGTCGATGGTATTTCAGTAATTTGGTAAACTAAAGTATTCTAAACAGGGATAACAATACGAATAGACCTAAAGCCCATTCTCGGCCCAAATGGGCCCACAAACTCGTGTGGCCCTTTTAGCCCAAATCTAGCCACAGATATGAGATTCATCCAGCCTAGTCCAATATTTACTACACAACCAAACAATTTATCCAATTGGGCCCATAGTCCCATTGGGCTCACATGGCCCCTTTCGGCCCATCGCGGCCCGAAGTAGCCATCCTACAGCTAGAGTAGTGAGAAATACACACCTGTTAGGAGACTGCAGTTAATCCGCGCTCCAAACACTCTTAGCTGACGCCCAAACCCAAACGAGCATGTCACAAAGCAAAAGGGATCAGCCAAGAAGGGTATGCCTACTCTCCTCATGGTTTGCTCTATTTAAAGCCAGCTCTCCATCTACTCTTATGTTAGCTTCCCGATGTGGGATCCCTCCATCACCAGAGTTTAAAACCAACACCAACTCTTACCGTCCCAACATAGTAAAATAATCAACCTTTGTGTGCCAAGGGATTCGAACCAAAGTCCTCTCACATGCCAACTCACGCCACCACCACTAGGCCATCAACTCATTTGTGTCATAAATCCAACACATTAAACTTTAAAGCGCACCTACTTGCTTCCAGATTTATTGAAAATAAAAACCAAAATATATTGCAAGAGCCAAAACTTGAACCTTGGGCCCCTTGCTTCCTCTATGGCATCACTTCCTTGTCCCCTAAGTGGCACCACCTTGCCACTACACCACACTCCTTTTTGTGGCACAATTTCCCCAACAATATTCTTAAGGCCTACCTACTACACCCAAGGTTTGATCACCTTAAACCAAAATTTTTGCTAGAGTCCAGGTTTGAACCCATGACTTCTCCAACACTTCTCAGCACATTTAACCACTAAAGCAAGCCTTCATTAACGAAATTTACATGCACAATAAAATAGTATAAGCTGCCTTCAACCGCTCCCATGCTCAAGGCCCAAAACTTTTAGGCCCAAATTTAGGGTGTTACATAGTTTCTATTAGTTAAGATAGCACTAAGTGTGCAAAATCGTTCTAGCTTCCGCTAACCTTTAAAGCAGTAAGTGTCCAGATGTTTGAAGCAATAGTAATTCACAGAGAGTCTTAAAATATCCGAACGGGAGGTGAGAATGAAAATTAATAAGTACGGAAGGTTCAGGTATGTACGACACCTATGTGGTAGATGATAGTATATATGTGAAGTTCATTGAATTGGTATGAACATATAAATTGTATTGGCATAGAATTGATAGACGATTTGAGAAATAATAAATACTTATGTATTGATGTTTCATATTTTATATACTGTTTATGACTTTTGGTACTAGCTTACTAAGCTTTTGAAAGCTTACTTTGTGTGTGTTTGCATTGTGTTGTAGATATTGAAGCTACTGTGAGCTCAGAGATCATTGAGGATCGTCACCACACTATCGAACCTCATTTTGGTACTTGAAAATGTATATATTAAAGTATGGCATGTATAGGCTAGTAGTTTTGAGATTATGTTTTCTGATGTATATACTTAGCCATGTGATTTGGCTAGTTTGTGTATGAAATCATATTTGATAATGGCTTATGGTATGTGATACTAATGTGTAAATGTGGTATGTTTTGGTTGGACAAAAGAAATGATAAATGTTGGTAAGTTTTGGTAAGTTCTAGCATTAGATTGAATGATGTATGGAAAGAAATGCTTGATATGTTTTGGACATATGTTTGGACATAGATTAGTAAGGCTTATGAGTATGGAATTGGGTGACTAATATATGATATGAATGGATTATGTTTTGATATTGAATTTGGCTGAATTGGTAGGGCAAGTATGCTTGTTTTATTGCTTGTAGGTTTGACCCAATTTGGGTGGCAAATTGGCTATTCAAATGGCCTGTTTTTGTCCACACGGGTAGACATACGGGCGTGTGTTTTAGCCATGTGTGACACACAGCTATGTTGCACGGCTGTGTGTCCCTTGGGGTACCCTACAATTGTAAGTCAGGCTCGAGCACGACTAAGGTACATGGGGGTGTGGCTAGCCATGTAGCCCAGGTCAGTTTCGACCACGGCCAAAGCACACGGGTGTGTCCTGTGATCGTGTGAACAAGTTAGTATGTATGCCCTGTTTTGACACGGTCTAGACACACAGGCATGTCTAAAGCCGTGTGAGGCACACGGCCTGATCACACGGGCATGTGACCTGTACTTATTTGAAAAATGTTTAAATTTAGAAGAAACTTTGTATGTGTTGGGTTTACTCTCGACCCCTTTCTAAAGCATGTTTAAGGTCTTGATGACCTATATAAGGGACTCTATATTGATGTTGATCTCTGATGCATTGATGATTATGAAATGAAAGTTAAATGTTTCGTTTCATCTGGTAACGCCTTTAACTCTAGTTCGGCAATGGATATGTGTTAGGGGTGTTACAGTTTTTATATTAGATGTTGTTATGATTAGCCAAATGTATCGACTTATGTTGATCTATTGTATATAGCCATGAGATGTGGCTTATTATGGTTATGGCTTGTAAGCCTAATTATTCCTGCTATGGGTTAATGCATATCGCATGATTATAATTGGTTTCTATGAATAATTAGTATAACACATGTATACGATGAATGCCCTAGAACCATTTGAGGAGGTCGTGGCCATGGAATAAATATGTGGCCTGGCAGTAAGTTGATAATGATTAAACATGGGCAATTTTAGAATGTGTAGAGATTAAGTGCTGGGTAATAAACACTTGTAAGACAACATGCAAATTATTTAATTGAATCTTTCTCAAGGTCGATTAATCATTAAATTTATGCTATAATTTGGGTCCATGATGTGTAAAGTATATGAAAGAATTAAGGACAACATAAGGCTTGGAAAATAGCCTAAGTGTTGGCCACAGGGGCAGAGATACGGCCATGTGTCTTAGCCGTGTGGAGGACACGGTCTAGCACACAGGCATGTGGCTTAACCATGTGGATCAATTTGTTTGGCTGACGTCATAAATTGAGAGTTACACGAGCTAAAGACACGGGCGTGTCCCAAGCCACACGGACGTGTGTGACCACACGACCCAACCTACACAGGCGTGTGACTCTCCAAAGCAAGAACATTGGTTAAGTTACCCAAAGATTTTCAAAGTTCTCGGTTTAGTCTCGAACCTCCCCGATGTATGTTATAGGCTTCGAAGGCCTGTATAAGGGACGATATGCATGTGTTTGAGATGTTTTAATTTTGGGTAAAAATTTTGTGGCCCGGCTTTGCATGTTGTGAATGTTTAAGTCTGGTAACGCCTCAAACCCTGTCCCGACGTTGGATACAGGTAAAGGGTGTTACATTTAGTCGTGTCAAAGCTATTGTAACACCCCAAACCCGGCCTAGACGTTATGACCAGATCTGACATGCCACATCAAAACGTTAAAAACATTTTCTATTTTTAGTCCAGAAAATCATACTTAGTGTTCAAAGAATGATTTCATTACAGGTTAAAGTGAATGGAAGTTGTGCACTAGGTAGGAAACCGGAAAAGAGGAGGTGAGTCCATCGGACTTATTAAGTACCAAGCTCCCTTCGGATCCAATCCTAGACATGCACACCACCATTGCCACAGCTTAACTTAGTGTATGTTCTTAGGAAACCAATTCAATTAAGTCCAACTTAGGAAAAAGTGATTAATTTTGGAAAAATGATTTCGTTGCGGAAGTTTTTCTTTGTTATCGTGATATTTTGAAATCAACTACTCTTATTGAAAACGCGCCCTAAAACTAATCAGTTTCAGCGATTAAGATAATATCATACCTATTCTAGTAAAACATATTAAAAATAATTAAAAAAAATCATTAAAGCGGCCTTATTACAACTTAAAACCCAAATCATAAAAGTAAATAAAAAGATGTCCAATTCACCAGAAGAAAACCAAATTTGCAGAACGAGTGGCCACTCCGAATCCCTCACAGCTCCAAGCCCACTATGGTTGGGGATTACCTGCGTGGATGAAAATAAGGGGTGAGTTTGGGAAACTCAGTGTGTAAAATAACCCAACCATAGTCTAAACCAGCTCAAACCACAGAAACAAATCAAATTGGCCTTAGCCCAGAATAGATTTCAGAATGAAGCCCATAGGCCCATAACAAAACAGAACAGATATTACATGTTTATGCAGAAACCCAACCCATATCCAACCATATGCACCCCCGTACCAGCCTTACGCCATGTGGGGAGACTACTCGACCCACCCATCCGCTACACCCCATAGAATTTGCAGCATGGCTGCCAGAACAGATAATGTGACATAGTCACCAGATACAGATATTTGTGGCAGAGCCACCAGAACAGATATTTGTGGCAGAGCCACTAGAACAGATAATTGTGGCATAGCCACCAGGACGCTTCCTCCATAAAATATAACCCATGTCCCCATGCAACAGATATGCAAATCATGGCATACATCATACAGAATCAGATCATCATGCTTTTCAGTCAAATTAACCCTAAGGGTATAATAGTCATTTTCCATACTAGGGGTATTCTGGTAATTTATCTATTTTGGGGTTTTCATGCATATTTCTACCATTCACATACTAACAGAAACACTTACCGAGTGTTCTTATTGAAATGGGCCCGTTGGCCCATGATCCCAATTTTGGCCCATTAAGCCCAAAAATATCGAAAGGCACAAAATCATGCACTCTGCAATCTAAACACTGTAGTTTACCAAATACGTTAATCGATCTACCTCATGAGCGTTCTCACACTCGCAAGTCCACAAAATACCGATTTTTTGACATTTCGGCTTTTCGACTTTTGCCGATCTAGTCTATGAAAGGATGTCAGTTGCACACCTGATTTGTAGTGGTTCGATGGCGAGTTCCACCCACGAGCTGCCTACAATTGGATTACTAACACGTCAATCTAAATATCGAAAACAAACTACGGACTTATCCCCCTACCATATTCGGCCAACAAAGCCTCAGACCCTAGAGTTCTTACCTTTTGTCGAAATATGGGTTAGACCTGGAGAGCCAACCGAATTAGTCTTCAAGCCCTTTTGCTGCACATCCCCTTGTCCACGCTAACGCTTAGACAACCAAACAGACAGAGGCACAAAACCCTTAGTCCAAACGCTAGCCACCCTTAAGGGTTTCGGCTTTTCTTAATTCCCGAGATAAAGAAATAGATTCGAAAACTTACCACCGGTTCCTTCAGTCAACGATTCCACTTTAGTTTCTATTCGATTCTAATGCAGATCTACCCCCTTCAAACGTTAGCAGGAATCAAATCTTTAAAGGTCTTAAAGATTCGGCTATGCCCCAATGACTATGGTGTTTCGGCTTTTGAAACTTGTGAACTAAAAGATGATTTCTTTAAGGAGGTTTTTGCAAAGTTGAAGTTGACAGAAATTTGGGTTTAGAGGTTGGAAGAATCGACCAAAAAGATGGAGAATGATAAGAGGGTTTGGCTAGAAGAAATCGGCACAACAGAAATAGGTTTTTGGGATTTTGGCTTTTATGGCAATCGGCTTCAAGGGCTTAAAAACGAATGGAATGGAAGAGTAGAATGGTAAGAAGGGTTCGGCTATAGAAGAAAAAGCAAAGAAGAAGAAAAGAGAATAGGAGATGAGAGGAGAACAAAAAAGAGAAGAGAACGGTTAGAACCCAAATGCCGAATTTCCCCCCACTTACTAGCCGAATTTCCCCTATACTAGCAACCCTTGGCCAGCCAACTCTTGCTCCTCAAGAGTCCATCATTCGGCCAATACTACACCCCCTAATCAGCTCCTAAATCTTCTCCCTTATCCCCTCCTTACTCGATCTCTTGAGCAGCTCAAACTCTTCCTAACAGAGTTCCACTTGAGTTCCATCACATCCCCTTTCTGTACATAAAAATTAATACTAATGATTGCTCACCTTGTGACTTGAACCTTAGCTCTCCCTATCCATCCACACGCCACTTTTTAGCACCCTAGTGGCGTCACATGCCACTTTGCCACATGCCTTCTTGTGGCTTAGTTTACCCATTAAATCTTAAAAGCCCAACTTACCAGAACCCCTTTTCCCTAAGAATTAAAATTAGTTAAAACTTCCGAATTTTATCTTAAACTTGGGCCTTCTAGAGGTCCACTAACATACTTAGACCTATGCCAAGCAGTCAAAACATAGAAATTCTAAAATTCACCAAAATTCATAGAAGTCTCAAAAATTGGGGCATTACAGCTATGGTTTAGTCGGTTCTCGGACTAACTTAGCATGCATGAGAGTTTAGCTTTACATGCCACAAACCCGTGATAGTGTGATGTCTCTCAACGCGAATGAGAATCATCCTTTTTGGACAAAGGTGCCCTCCAACTGAGCTATACCGACCATGTTTGATGAGAAGTTAAGACATTTGGGTAAAGTACAGTTATGATGAGCTTAAAATTAGAAGAGTATGAATAAAAGTTCATGATATGTACATGATAACATATGAGATGAAAGTTTAAACTGTGATGTACTTGTCCATGTTTGTTTGGCCTTTATAAAAAGCTATATACCTGATTTGTTTGATTGAATGAATGAGATTAGTAAGCTATCGAAAACCCATAGAATGCATACATAAATATACTTGTTTAAATAAGATAACTAAAAAGTTCTTGTCATACGAACGTGAATAAAAGTTTGCCTGAAGTGAATGATATGCTTATGAAAATGTTACTTTGATAATGAGCTAGTGATATATGTATATGAGTATGAGAAACAAGTTAGGGATCTTACAACCCTACCCCCTTACCACAGTGGTGTTTTGTGAAGGAATTTCATGAGAATCGTATTGAATAAGTTCACAAGTATGATACCAAAGGGTTCAGCTATAGAATGATTATGAACATGATCAGAGATTAAATTGGATTGATAAGTAATGATAGGACTAGTAAGGTAAGATGTTGGGAAATGTATTAACTGGAAATTTCTTCAAAACTGAACTTCTTTAATGAAAAGCATAATGTGAGATTTACGATGGCAGAAATAATTGAAGGTATAATGTTGAAAGGTAAGATACCAGATTATGGTAGTCTTTTCCAAGGTATTCTGTATGTTTAACTGTTCTCAAAAATATTTTTATGGTTACTGCCGTACTAATTAAATCCTTGTTTTATGGGAGTGCTTTCGAATCACGATGTATAGACAAAAGTATTGATATCTCGACTGGTACATAATTTGTATTGCTCTATGTCTCTTTGGCATTCCATTACATTCCATCTAGTGGGACTTTATGAAATAACACGCATGATGATATAAATCTGTTTCTCCTAATTGATGCTCTATTCAATATACATATATGGGAAGGTATATTATCCTTATTGCATTTAATCCCAGTGGGTTGGATTGATGTATTCTTTTGGACTTCTTTTCTCTGAAGAATTATCAAGATCCTTCATATATTTCTTATGAACATTTTTTTTTTGGTCTTTCATTATGATATGCTATCTTGGATTTCTGTACCTTGGATATCTTTATCATGGATTCCTCTATCTTGGACTTCTTTATTCTAGTTTTCTTATTATCTTCATCTTGTAAATTACCACTGATCACTCGTATCCAAGGTATGTTCTACAACTTATGATGACTATGTCGATTATGAACGTGCTTCTGGATTGATTATAGTAACATGATGACCCCCGTATCTAGATTTCTCTAAATCTTCATGTAAAGAACTGATATCAATAAAGGCATAAATGATAAAATTTTAGTTTCAGTTTGCATGGTGCATTCCTTTCCTCGAGTAAGTTAATCAAAGTTAATGCATTCAATTGAGGCATTTTTTTTATTATTGAGCTAATGCAATTGAAATGGACTTTGGTTGCTATGATAAGTGAGTTTTGAATGGTTTCATGTCAAATCGTCCTATCAACTAAAAAAGAGGATCTCTTAAAATGTCATTTATTGATGAATAATATCGACTCAGTGGTTCAAGTGGTATTGATTATTATTTGAAAGACTAAATAAGGTATTCGTGTCTGGGAACAAGATTTTACCTCTCTCTAGGTAAAAGATAGATAGTCTGAATGTAAAGTGTATATATATTAGAAGGCCTTGATACGATTTAAAGCTGTTCTGAATGATAAATTTTTCGTCTTGTGAAAGTTGAATGGTCTAATACATGTTATTAAAGCTTTGAATGAATGAGAACGTTATTGACCAAAGTCTTTGAACCGATGAGGTATGTGCTGAACAAAAACTTCTTGAATTTGAATAATGTGTTATTGAATAAATTATGATGTGTTCTAAGTCAATAAAGCAATGGGATGGCTAATGTATCTATTGTCATAAAGGGAATTGAGTGTGAGATTGTGCAAATGACTTAAGTCGGTTATTGCCTGATCCCTGAGAAGGGAAAAATGTGGTTACAAGTACTTGAAATAAAAATTTCGGGCTTATGCAGAAAGTTTGCAAGAAAAATCACAGGAGTAATACATTGATGATCAAGTTCAAAACTCGACATTTCTAATCTTTGTAATTGAATACATGAAAGGTTATCAGGACTACTGCTGAACATCGGGTGATATCAGATCGATCTTCGTCAGTAGTGATATTACAATGGAAGTGAGAACGAGATGACTATGGACTTCTTGTCAGGATTATTCTTATCTTTGAAAGAGAAAAAGGATATATGGATTTCTGGTTGACATATGATGAAATTCACAAATCATTTTGGTAAATGCTAAATCTGCCAACAGGTTAATGGAATTATGTATTTATGAGATTGTCATATTTCTCGGAAAGCTAGTCCTGGTTAATTAGATTGAGATCCGGACTTTTATATGTCATGAGTTATTAAGACCCTGGATTTTAATGGAGGCTAAAGTAAAAGTTCTTTAGCAATAATTATGAGATAGTAAAGATTATGAGGAACTAAACCACTCCTCTGGTAAGATTTTTGGGGACGAAAATCTTTAAAGGGGGGAGAAATGTAACATCCCGAATTAGGGCCTAATCGAAATAGTGGTTTTGGGACCACAAATCTGATGTAATAAAATTTATTTTTATTATATATTTTTATGGTCTACAATTTCACGGAATGATTTCATGAGAATTTCGTTCGAAAATTTCGACATTTGGGCACTCAATTTGGTCAAAAGGACTAAATTGTAAAAAGTGCAAAAGTTGAGTTCTACATGTTAGAGGTGTCTAATTGTTATGAAATTTTAAATGGGAGGTCCTCAAATGGTAATTAGACCATTTTATAATTTTTTGGACAAAAATGGACATGAAATGGGTGATAGAATATTATTAAGTTAGGGGCATTTTGGTAATCTAATAATTAAAATGAATTAAAAACAAAATAAAAGCCAAATTTTCTTGTCCATCTTCATCCTTGGCCAAATATGACATGAAAAAAACTATGGCTAGGGTTTTCCAAGCTTCCAAGATCGATTGTAAGTCCGTTCTTGCCCTATTTTTAATGATTTTTACGTTTTTGAAATCCTCGTAACAAGATCTATCTATTTCTACCATTTATTTGAGCTAGGGTTTGTGTTTAAAAATTTACTCATGAATGATATGCATGTATTTTGATGTTTAATGATAGAATATGAAGGCTAGGTGTGTAATAAATGACTTTTGCTAAGTGATTTTCGGCAAAAATGCTTAAAAGGTCTAAATCGTAAAAGTTATAAAATTAGTCATAAAAGGGTGATTTAGTGGAAATTGGGGGCTGCCATAGTTATGAAAATGATTCGGCTAGGCCTGAAATGCAAGGAAATTGAATAAAAATCATTTTACGAGTATTGGGGCAAAAGTGCAAATATGTGAAAGTTTAGGGGGTCAAAATTCAAATTTGTAAAAATATGATTTTTGGACCCATATGAATAATGTGACTAATTAGTAGGCTAAATGTGATATTATAGATCAAGGAAAACAAGATCCGGGCTCAGAACGAGGTTGAACAAGGTTAAGCACAAACTCGAAATAAATAGTCGTACTCGAAACCGAGGTAAGTTCATATGTCAATGATAATGCAATGATAATGCAATGATATTATTGTTCATGCTTGAAGTCAAATTGATGTGTCAACATTGTGTGATGAATATTTATATAGTTGATATGAAGATATATATTGTGACAAATGCCTAAATATAATTACGTACAATACCATGTTTATTTCATGGACCAATGTCCAAATAAACATGAAAATGTTTTGAATTGAATGTACATTACATGATCAGCTATGCTTATTGGTATACTTGGTGAAAAGAGAAAATCCCAGTTGAAAATAAAGGGATATTTGATGGATACGCTATTCTTACATGATATGAGATCCTGTATGTGTTGCAGAAAAAGATTTAGCCCGGACGGGTAATCCATTGATCTCGGTAGAGAAAGGATCTAGCCCAGACGGGTGTTCCTTGAGTGATCGAGCCTCCCAAAGAATATGTGTGCATTATGGATTTAGCCCGAAAGGGTAATCCGATTAGGGTCTGAATTTAGCTTGAACTGGTAATTCAGATCCGAGCTCATTAAGAGTATTTGTCACTATAAGGGATTTAGCCTGGACTAGTAATCCCGACATCACTCTATGAGTTTATATTATGGGGGATTTAGCCTAGACTAGTAATCTCGCCGTAAGATGTGAGGTTCACGGGGGTGCTTGCTTGAAAACGATCACTTGTATGACTTGACGGTAAATGAGCTATCCATCGAGATTTTTGAGAAATTCAATAGGTATTATAATGAATAATGCGATGAAAGTCCCGAGATGGGCGTGGTGATAAAGGTAAAGTTAATTGATATGCTATGGATATGTACAGGTACATACATTATACTCATAAGTGATGCCTTATTGAAATGTGATAAATGATGAGTAAGCGAATTCATGCATATGTATGTGTATACATGATAAGCAAGTAAAAATGTTTGAAAGATGAACCATCCTTATGCTTATGATTATGAATTGTGTTGTAATATCATGTTAACTTACATTGTGTAATGAGATATGGGTTTCATGAAATGATGAGTCCATGATAAATGAGCTTATGATAGTTACTATGAATTTGCACTAAAATAGTTTTAGACATTAGCAATAGTCCAACTTTGAAAATCCACCAAAAATAGTGGAAATTGAGTTAGAGACTGCATAAAATATGAAATTAAATCTTATTGGGCCTAGTTTCAGATAAAGGAAATGGTGCTAGTAAAGGAATCTTATATGATAAGATATTTGAATTCTTGTGAGACAGAGTTAGAATGAGTTCAGAATCCCCTATTCTGACTTGGGAAAATCACTAGAAATTTTACAAAAATAATTATGAGTTAGTAATTATATTAATAAAATTCTTAATAAGTATACTTTCAGGATAAAGAGACGGAAACATTATTCGAGTCTCGTACTATGAGATAAATAAATTTTAGTGAAGAAAGGTCGAAGCTGTCAAACAGAAAATAGGGGCGACTTTGAATAATAAACTGTACTTATTGACTGGACCAAAAATTCTGGAAATTTAATTGTAAGACATTAAATTAGTCTAGTTTTAGGTAAAATTAATGGTTCTTAATTTGGAATTCTGTAGCTCCATATATAAATAAATTAGTAACTACGACTCGAGAAAACAGCTTAACCAGAATATGAGTAAAAGTGTCATTATGGTTGATTGCCTAAGGAAACATGTTGTTATAATGCTTATTATTTTCATATGGACTTACTAAGCTTTAATCTTACTCCCTCCTCTCCATTTCTTTAGTGTTGTCAGGTCGGCTCGGGGTTGGAGATCATCGGAGGCAGCATCACACTATCAAGCTATCAACTCTAGAGTATTGCCATACGTGTATTAAACACTTTCAAGTGAGTGGCAGGTATAAGGACTAGTTTTTATATTAGATGTTGTTATGATTAGCCAAATGTATCGGCTTATATTGATCTATTGTATATAGCCATGAGATGTGGCTTATTTTGGTTATGGCTTGTAAGCCTAATTATTCCTGCTATGGGTTAATGCATGTCGCGTGATTATAATTGGTTGCTATGAATAATTAGTATAACACATGTATATGATGAATGCCCTAGAACCATTCGAGGTGGTCGTGGCCATGGAATGAATACTTGGCCTGGTAGTAAGTTAATAATGATTAAACACGGACAATTTTAGAATGTGTTGAGATTAAATGTTGGGTAATAAACACTTGTAAGACAACATGCAAATTATTTAATTGAATCTTTCTCAAGGTCAATTAATCATTAAATTGATGCTATAATTTGGGTCCATGATGTGTAAAGTATGGGAAAGAATTAAGGACAACATAAGGCTTGGAAAATGGCCTAAGTGTTGGCCACACGGGCAGAGACACAGCCATGTGTCTCAACCACGTGGAGGACACTGTCTAGAACACGGGCGTGTGGCTTGACCATGTGGATCAATTTGTTTGGCTAACGTCATAAACAGAGAGTTCACGAGGTGAGGACACGGGTGTGTCCCAAGCCACACAGACGTGTGTGACCACCAACCCACACGGGGGTGTGACTCTCCAAAGCAAGAAAATTGGTTAAGTTGCCCAAAGATTTTCAAAGTTCTCGGTTTAGTCCCGAACCACCCTGATGTATGTTATAGGCTTCGAAGGCCTTATATGGGACGATATGCATGTGTTTGAGATGTTTTAATTTCGGGTAAAAGTTTTGTGGTCCGATTTTGCATGTTGTGAATGTTTAAGTCTAGTAATGCCTCGAACTCTGTCCCAGCGTTGGATACGGGTAAGGGGTGTTACATTACTGACTTAGGCACACGGCCAACCACATGCCCATGTGCCAGCCCGTGTACCATACACAGCCATTAGACATGCCCGTGTGTCTAGGCCATGTCAAACCTGTAGGGTATACTAACTTTAATTTGAAAGGGTACCCCAGGGGACACACGATCGTGCAACATGTGACAGCCCGAAAGTGACCCTAGTCGGAAAGCGGTTTCAGGACCGCTAAACCGAGTCACTAAATTATTTGAGTATGATAGTTACTGTCTAAATATGTGAATATGCATGTGTGAAAATTTCTTAATTGAATTTTTTGCTTAATTATAGGTGAATTTTAGTGATTAGGACTTATGTGAGAAAATTTAGAAATGTGCTAGGCAAATGTAAGGTGGCCTATTAATACATGTGGGGAAATGGTTGTCCTTGCATGTCAAATAACCCCTTTCCTAAGGTGAGTGGCCGGCCATGACAAGGTGATGGGCAAGGAAAACATGTCCTAGACATGTTGGCCTAGTGCATGATGTAAGGGAGAATAAAGAAATGAAATTGGAAAAAAAAAAGGGAATATGATGAAAACAAAAGAAAAAAAAAGTGTCCATTCTCTCATTTTTCTTTGCATGGCCGAATGTACTAAGAAGAAAGGGGGGGGAAGCTTGAGAAAATCAGCCATGGGAGCTTACTAGACTAAGGTGTTTTGATACAAGAAGGTATGTTTTATGCCACTCTTGAAAATGCATGCATAGTTTGGAGGATTGGTTCAAATTTTTCCTTGAATCTTGGATCGAAACTAAGTTGTTAGGTGAGTTAAATTTCGGCCAAGAATGTTGTATTTCCTAATTAGTGTTTTGATGTTGTTGTGATGAAAGCATGGAGATGAGTGAGTTCGAATGTTTAACAAAAAGGAGATTTTTGTGCCATTGAGTTCTTGTTGTTATGTGTGTATGTGCATGAGTATTCGGCCATGCTATAAAATTTATGTTGCAAAATGATTTAATGCTTAATGTGATATATAATAGTACTTGTGAATGAGCTTGAGAGCACCTAAATTATTGGTTGGAAGTGCCGAATGTAGTCTTGGATGAATTTTAAAGAACAAAGAAATTTTGGGTGACTAGAGGTCAAGGACATTCGGCCAAAGGCTTGTGTGCTAGCAAAATTTGGCCTAGATGGGGTAAATGTTAAGTGTTAAATGCAATGGAAATGCTAGATTAATGTTGCACATTCGGCTATAGTTAGGCATGTTTATGATCTCATTTAGACGATTAGACATAAAAAGGGTGGTAATGAGGTTGAAAATTGTTGAATGGCTAGTTGGGTAATGAATGTAGCATTCGGCCATATGGCGTAAAAATGGGTCAAATGTTCGTGAAATAAAACTTTGTGAATTGATGAATTAATGATGATAGTATTGTTGATGTCATGTATATATGTATAAACATTTGGCAAGACGGTTAAACTAGTTAATTTATTGATTAGCTCAAGAAGCTAGAGGGGGAGAATCAAGCAAAAGCAAAGGAAAGAACATCGAATAGCCGAGTTGGAACCATTTTACCCAACACAAGGTAAGTCATTAAGCATGTATTTGGTATTGATTTAAATGGTCATAATATCCATGCAAATTGTGTTTAATGAGATGGTGTGTATATAAAATGGATGTGTATGGAATGATGACATTGCTGAATGTATAAAAGTGGTAACTTGCGTAGAGCGTTTGGTCTCGGCACTAAGTGTGCGGGCAATAAATGGGCACGGTGACAAGATTGGCACTAAGTGTGCGGGCTTGGAAGGTATGGCACTAAGTGTGCGAACTTAAATTATATGGCACTAAGTGTGCGAACTTAAATTATATGGCACTAAGTGTGCGAACTTAAATTATATGGCACTAAGTGTGCAAACTTAAATTATATGGCACTATGTGTGCGAGCTTAAATCGCATGGCACTAAGTGTGCGAGATCGTTTATTAAGCACTACGTGTGCGAATTTAATATGTATGTTCTATCGATTGAATATTTATATGGAGATGTGATTTTATCGAGTTGAGTATGGACAGCGGAAAGAGTAAGCACCTTGAGTTCATGGCTAATAGATGCTATGTTCATGCTCGGGGTTGAGTTGGTAAGTTTAAATCTATGTGATGATTTCAATTGCATGATTGTTGCGGAAATGAAATGATGTATGGAAATTGCTTCAAATATCCTATTAAATGGTATATGAAATATAAATGTATGACTTGGTATGAGATTGATCCGAAAGGTCTAAGGAACTATGGTATAGTTCGGTATGGCTGGAACACTTGGCCTTGTTTCATTATTTCATTTTATGATAATTTTAGTAATGGATGGTCGTGGAATGCTTATGACTTCTGAGTTATAAACTCACTCGGTGTTTTCTTGTCACCCATTTTAGGTCTCTTGGACTCGTTTCTTTTGTGTGCTCGGAGCCGTCAACGAAGTCATCACACCGGCTGGAAATCTTTTGGTATTGTCTTCGTAGTTGAACTAGGAGAACGTTTGGCATGTATAGGCTATTTTGTTTTGTTGAATTTTGGGTTGTAAACTTTAAGCCATGTGAAAATGGCCTATGTGGTCGTTTGAGTGGGATGCTAGAACCTATAGCCACGGGTCTTAGAAAGCTTAATTTTGATAAGGTGGCCATAGTTGTGCCATGTATGATGAATGATTAGTAAGGCCAAGGAAAGATTCATGAAATTGGCATAGTCTACTGCAGTAACTGTTGCGGACAGCAGCAGTGATATGAGATCGAAAAATCACCAAAAATAGTAGAAGTGGAATTAATTGCTAAGAAAATTATGTACTCGAAGCTTGATGGGTCTATTTTCATATGGACGAAACGAAACGACCATATGAGCTGTACTTTGAGAGATATTCAAGATTTCGTGAGACAGGGCCAGAACAGTTTCTGGATCCCCTTCTCCGACTTTGAAAATTAACTATAAATTAACCGGAGAGAATTAGAAGTCATACTCTATATGTAAAGATTCCCTTGTGAGTCTAGTTTCTCTAGAAACAAACGGCATAAGTGTTGGAGCTCTTTACAGGAATATATCCAAGTCGTAGTGCACAAAGGTCAGTGTAGTCGAACCCTGAAACAGGGGAGACTTTAACTAATAAACTGTACCAATTGGCCCAACGAAAAATTCTAGAAATAAATTCATGGATGGATATATGAGTCTAAATTCGGGGAAAATTTACGGATTTGGTTTTTGAGTTCTGTAACTTGAGATATGATTTTTAAGGTGGCAGTGACGCAGTTAACTAGCCTGCCTGGAACAGAAAAAGGAAAACAAAAAAAAAAATTTCCAAGAGAGGAATAAGTAAAGTAAGCCCGGTAACACCTCGTGGTCAAATCCGGTGACGGTCACGGGTTTGGGGTGTTACACAACATGATCATGTGTCACACACAGCTGAGACACACACCCGTATCGCTGCCCGTGTGGACAAAATAGGCTATTTGCAACGCCATTTTGCCACCCTATAAACACAAGCATTTACAAGCATATTTCACCACATTTTTACAGCTCAATAGGCAGCCAAAATAATCATTTAGATATACATTATAAGCCATATCAAATCTACCAATTACATAACCAAATACCTATTTTGTGACAGCCCAAAATTGACCCTAGTCGGAAGGTGGTCTCGGGACCACAAAACCGAGGCATAAAAATAATTAAAAATTTATTTTGATGCCTATAATATGTGTGTGCTCATGTATGACATTTTATGATGATTGATTTAGTGTTATAAGGGTGAATTCCACAAGAAAGGACTTAGTAATGAACTTTGAAAGTATGATAGGGAAATGTGTGATGACTAATTAAAGCATGCATGCAAAATAATGGACTTGCATGTCAAATTCCCCTTTATAGGTGGTGGCGGCCATGACAAGGGAGGATGGGCTAAACATGTCATGAAACATGTTTTGTTGGTGCATTAGGGTGAAATAATAAACAAAGGTGTATGGGTGATAAAAAAAAAAAAATGTGTGTGAGTGTGGTAATCCCCCATTGCCGTGAGTTGTAGAGAAGGAAAAAAAATTTTGTTCATCCTTTCTTTGAGCCAAAACTAAGGAAGAAGGAGGATTTTTGCTTCATGCTTGGTTTGGAAGAGATCTAGAAGGAGATTTGGCCAAGTTTGCATCAAGATTAAGGTATGTATGAGGTTGTGTTAGGAGTTTCATGCATGTTTTGGTTGCTAACTTGATGTGCATGTTAGCCATGGCTCAAATCTTTGTTAAGCCATGGAAATGGTATTTGGCCAAAGTTGTTATGGTGATAAAGCCATTGCATGCTAAGTGTGAAGCTTGATGATGATGCATGCAATGATGGATTGTCTACTCTTGAGCAAGATTTTGAGCCTTCTTTTGATTTATCATGATTGAAGTTGAAAAGGAGCATGATTGTCATATTCGGCCATTCATGAGCATGGTTCATGCTTCTTGCATGTTAGTTAAAATTTGTATTTTGGATGGCTATGGACACCTTGAAAATTCGCCATGCTCATATTGTATATATATGTTTGCACATGATGTTTTGGCTATGAAGTAAGTGATGAATAAGTTGGTTTAAAGAAGAAGATGTTGAAGAATAATTGTGAAATTTCAAGCACAATTGCCTAGCACACATATAAGTGCTTGATGCTATATTATAAGTTTTGAGCCACAATATGCAAAGCATTAACTAGTAAAATGCATGCTGTTTTGTGAGGTATTAAGTGCATAATTGGCCTCAACATGTACATGAATATTCGGCCTTGGGTAGCCTATTGAAGGCCTTAGCATTTCCTTGATGCTCAAATAAATTGTATTGAATTGCTTGATGTAGTATAAAATGTGCATGACCATTGTGTATTCAAGCTAAAGAGTGGCCATATGACCATTTAAAATCCTTGTCATATTCGCCATAAGCAAGCACAATGAGGTTTTAATAAATTGAATTTGTTTGAATTAGCTCAAGAGCTAAGAGGGCCACAATTGGACAAGGGAAGGAAAAGGTGATCGAATAGCCGAAAAAGCCGTTCGACAACATCCGAGGTAAGTCCTCAAGAAGTGACCTTACTTGAATTATGTGAGATGAAATATGGATGTGTATGATCATTGATTATGTGTGTGTGAGTATTTGAATTCCACCGGGCTAAGTCCCAAGGCGAATATGCTAATGATATTAATTGTGTTTGAGCCTTAGTAACTAAAATGAAATATGTATGTCCAATGATTATTGATGTATGTGTGCATGAGAAATTGAATGATATCCGGGCTAAGCCCAAGACAATTATGCTGGAAATTATATCCGGGTTAAGACCGAAGGCAATTGTGCTAGTGGTTATATCCGGGCTAAGGCCGAAGGCATTCGTATGAAGTTATTCTATCCGGCTAAGACCAAGGCATTTGTGCACGTGATTATATCCGGTTATATTCGAAGAATCTTGGGCTGGAGGTGAGTGTTGGTTGCTGAAATGAATTTAATTAGTACACTCGGACAGCCCAAAGGATAAGGTACGTTATATGTGCATTGGAAAGTCGGCGTGTTTGAGCAACATTCGCTCAATCGACTAATGAATTTCAGTTATTGAATTGATTGATGCTTTGCGAACTTATACAATGATGAAGTATGAAGTAAGAATGTGTATTAATGAAATGATGCATTTGGCTATGTGAATGTATTGCTGTAAATTATAGTTCATTATATTCCTTGAGACTTACTAAGCATAAAAATGCTTACCCGTTGCTTTGGCTCTTAGTTTTCTAGATTTCGCTCGAGGCAATCGGATTTGGGATCGTTGAAGTCGAAGTCATCCACACTATCAAGCCTCCATTTTGGTATAAATTTTGGTTGAACTTGAGATGGCATGTATAGGACTACCTCTTGTTTGTTAAATACGTTGTAATGTAAGTATGTATGGCCATGCGAAAATGGCTCGAAAAGGGGAGCATGAACTTAGACTTATTGTGGGTTGTATGTATATATATTTGGGGTCATGATGTGGCTATGGTTTGGAAATGGGAATGTTGGTCATATGATCAGCCATTGGCATGGTTAAAATGATCATATATGAACCTATGTATGGCAAGATTAGTTGAATCATGGAGACTACCAAATAGGTAAGTCCTACCTTAAAAACAGATGCTGCCAGCTGCAGTGACGTGAATGTGAAAAATCACCAAAATTCGTAGAAATGGAATTAAATAGTGAATAAGCTATGTAAATGAACCTTGATGAGTCTATTTTCATATGGAAGAAACTAAATGGTCATAGGAGTTACATGTTAAGAGATATTAATGCTATTGTGAGACAGGGCCAGAACGGTTTCTGGGTTCCCTGTCGCAACTTTAAAAATTCACTATAAATTATCTAGAAAGAATTAGGCGACATACCTTATATGTACAGATTCCATTTTGAGTCTAGTTTCATTAGAAACAAACGACACCAGCATTAAAGCCCTGTACAGAGAGATATTCAAGTTATACCGCGCGAAGGTCAGAGCAGTCGATCCCTGTAACATGGGTGACTTTAACTAATAAACTGTACCAATTAGCCCATCCAAAAATTCTAGAAATAAATCCATGGATGGATATATGAGTCAAAATTCAGGGAAAATTTACGAAACCAGTTTTCGAGTTTTGAAACTCGAGATATGATTTTTAAGGCGACGGTGATGCAGTCTTCCAGCCTGACTAGAAATGTCAAATTGGTGGGCAAACCATGTGAACTTGGCTTGTTAACCCCTCGTGTCCGATACCGGCAATGGTCTCGGGTTCGGGGTGTTACATATTTAACAACATGCATAATCCAATTCATTTAACATCAATATACCAAGCCTTCATTTGCATAATTTCATTCCATTAAAACATACCATAATTGAACACTTAATTCAACCAAAACATAGTACCAAAAATAAGCCAAATCACATGGCTTACTTATACACATTAATATACCAAAGTCATGATATCAAGTAGCATAACTATCATTCTTTAAACTAGCCTATACATGCCATATTTACAAATCCACAAGTTCAAAAGTACCAATCGTAAATTGGATAGTGTGATGTGCAACTTCGACTTGTCCGGAACGAGCGAGAGAGCTATCGAGCCTCTATAAAATGTGGAAAAAGAAACATAGTAAGCTTTATAGCTAAAAAAGCCCGTATAATTCATAATAAAACTTACCATATATATATAATCAAAGCAACATTAAAATACCAACAATTCAATTAACCAACACCTAATCACAAGTATCCATTGTAATATCCTGATTTTGGGCCTAGTCGGAATAGTGGTTTCGTGACCACAAAATCTGAGATATAAATAATTATTTTATGATTATTTTAAGGTCTATGATATGATTGCATGATTGTGTGAAAATTTCGTGAAGAAATTTTATGCATAAAGTGCTTAATTTGAAATTTGGGACTAAATTGAATAAATTGCAAAACTTGTGTTCTAGAAGTATTTTGCATAAAATTGAATTAGATTATTAATTAGAGGTCCTTAAAGAGTAATTTTACCAATTTCTAAGTCTATGGACAAAAATTGGACATGGATGGAATTTTGGAAAGTTTAGTAGTAAGGGCATTTTGGTCATTTAGGGTAAAATGAATTAAAATACAAAATTAAAAGCCAATTTTTCTCATCTTCAACCCCATGGCCGAATATAGCAAGGAGAAACCATGGCTAGGGTTTTCAAGCTTCCAAGCTCGATTGTAAGTCCGTTCTAGCCTCGTTTTAATGATTTTTACGTTTTGGAGTCCCTAGCTCGATTTAGCTTATGCTAGCAATAATTTAACCTAGGGTTTATATTTGGAAAAATACCCATAGGTGAAATTTGTGTATTTTGGTGTTTTATGATAGAATGTGAGGTTTTAAATTATGTTAGACAACTTGTGCTACTCGGTTTTAAGTGAAAACGAGCAAAAGGGCTTAATCGGTAAAAATACCTAATAGTCATAAGTACATGTTAGAGTGAGAATTTGATGTTGCCATAGAAGGAAAAATGATCAGCATGTCATAAAACATAAGAAAATAGGCTGAATTTTAATTTACGAGCTTTGGGGCAAAAGTGTAAATATGCAAAAGTTTAGGGCAAAATTGTAATTTTTCCAAAATATGATTTTGGGTCAATTTGAATAATGTGAGTCCTAATTAGACTATATTTTAAATGATAGAGCAAGGAAAACTGAAATTGGCTAAAATGGGGAAAATACCAAGTTGTGGACGAAATGGTAAAATAGCCATTTTAGCATACGAGGTAAGTTCATATGTAAATGTTGGTAACATAGTTATTATTTTAAATGTTTTAATGTTTTTTAAATGATATGATAATTATTATGAAATATTATACTTGTGATAATTGTTTGATAATATGTAATTATGTGAATTACTTGATGAGTATGAACTATCACCAAGTATCGATTTGGTATTCCGTGGAAGACGGCAAAGATGTGAGATCGAGGAAAAAAGCCCGTTTGAACCTTAGGAATAGATTAGGATACAAGTGACATGTCACTAGGATGGTTGAGCATCCGAACTCGTTGAGTTGAGTCCGAGTTCACTTATGGATGCGAGCGTCCGAACTCGTTGAGTTGAGTCCGAGTTCGTGAGATGTAACTAGGCATCCGAACTCGTTGAGTTGAGTCCGAGTTCACTTATGGATGCAAACGCTTGAGCTCGTTGAGTTGAGTCCGAGTTCACTTATGGGCGGGTTACATGGTAGCTTGGCTACATATGTGGCACTTATGTGCAAACTTTCCATGTATCCGAATTATATTCGATGTGTTCAACGGGTAAAGTTCTACTCAAATGGAGGAATACTCAAGATGAAAGGGACGATTGGTAAGTGTTGTGAAATGGATACTTTGAACAGGTATGTACTTAACCCTCGGGTTGAAAACTCGATATAACAACAATATGGTAAGATGATAAATGAAAAGGTGATATGAATGTCTTGCGATGATTATGCAAATGATGTTTTATGTTTGCTTATATGGTTATGTTACTTGCTATTTGCATGTGAGATTACTAAGCATTTATGCTTACTCCTCCTTTTCATTCCTTGTAGTGTTGACAAGCCAGCTCGAAATCAAAAACGGTCGGAGGCACGCTCACACTATCCGTATACCATCTTGGCATAATGGCTTGTATATTTTGAGTATGGCATGTATAGCATTATAATCATTTTATATGTATGGTCTTATGATATGGTTATTGAGTGGTATGGAAATAGAAATGCTTGGTAATGATTAGCCATTGGAATGGCTAATCATGATCATATTTGGTATTATGTATGTCAAATTGCTAGCTAATCCATGGAAACCATGAAATAGGTAAAATTTACCATAAAATAGATTCAGACAGCAGCAGTGACGTGAGTTTGAAAAATCACTAAAAATAGTAGAAATGAAATTAAATAATGAATAAGTTATGGAATCGAAGCTTGATGAGTCTATTTTCATATGGAATAAGCGAAACAGGTATATGAGCTATATTTTATGAGATGTTTAAATTTTTGTGAAACAGGACCAGAGCGATTTCTGGATCCCCTGTTATGACTTTGGAAATTCACCATAAATTTTATAAAGATAATTAGAAGTCACGCTTTATATGTAAAGATTCCTTATTGAGTCTAGTTTTATTAGAGACAAACGGCATAGTCATTGAAGGTCTGTATAGGGAGATATCTGATTCGTAATACACAGAGGTCAGAGTAGTTGAACCCTGAAATAGGGGAGACTTTAACTAATAAACTGTACTAATTGGCCCAACCAAAATTCTAGAAAAAATTACTAGATATATATATGAGTCTAGTTTCAGGAAAAATTTACGGAATTGGATTTGAGTTTCGTAACTCGAGATATGATTTTTAAAGCGACTGTGATGCAGTTAGCCAGCTTGTCTGGAAATTTTAAAATGAATTGTATGAGCTGTTTAATTAATGAATTAAGTCCGTTAACACCTCGTGTTCGACTCCGGAAACAGTCTCGGGTATGGGGTGTTACATCCATCACATGTTAGTCATTGTAAAAATACATAAAACCATCCATTAACACAATGCTTAGCATCATTCCAAATTCATATATCATATATAACATTAGTAACATTTATAAACCGTAACTCAACCGTATAACATTATTTAGGCCCGATGAACCTATTAGAACTTCAAAGGATGATTGAGTGAACAATGTCAGTAATCCGTTAATTCATCATCATATATGCTCTTTCAATCCATGATCGGTAAGCTCCTCCTGAGCTGATGAACAGTAAGCTCTATTGAGCTGAAACGGTAAGCTTTATTGAGCTGAACAGTAAGCTCATATGAGCTAAAATGGTAAGCTCCAATGAGCTAAAAACAGTAAGCTCTTACAAGCTGATATATCGGTAAGCTCTTAAGAGCTGTGGTGAGTCCGCAACAAATGCAAGAGCTCGACCAAAACGGTAATCCCAGTAACATGTTACTCGTATCTAATGAATTTATACGGTTCAAACAGGAATCAGTAACAAATACATTATATTAATAAGGCATTTATACTTCAAATATTCCCATTATACACATTCATTTCAATAATTACAAGTATATAAAAGTTTGATTCTAATTATATGAACTTACCTTGAGTTGCTCGGATGAAAACTATCGTCTATTTGCCAACCTTTCTTTTTCCCCAATCTAGTTCTGGTATTTGTTTATCTTGATCTATATAATATCAAATTAATCATTTAAACTTTCATTCAATTCAATTTAACCTAAAACATTTATTTTGGCTAAATTACAAATTTACCCCTAAACCTTTGACTTCTTTGCAATTTTGTCCTTAACACATAAAAATGCAAAATTACACAATTAGGCCATAACCCATGATAGTCGAATTTCCTATATACTACTACCAGCCCAAATCTTTCACTATTTCACACTTTTAACTACCACATTTTACATTTTCACAATTTAATCCCTATTTGACATTTTTATCAAGAATCACTTTATAAAACTTGTAACACTATCATCAAGCTTCCATAATCTATCATTAGACATCAAGAATTCAAGTATTCAACCATGGCATCATTTAAAATCTATAACAATTTCAAAAACGAAGGTATGGGCTAGCTAGATGAAGCTGCAATGAGCTCAAAAACGTAGAAATCATTAAAAATCGAGCTAAAACCGTACCTTAATCTAGCCAAGAATGTGTCGAAACCATGGAAGCTTCAAAACCCTTATTTTGTTTCTCAAATTCGGCAATGAAGATGAAGTAAATAATATGATTTTGATTTTGTTTTATTATTATTAATTTAATACATAAATTACCATTATAACCTTGTTAATATAACTTAAACATAATTTAAACAATTCCCAAGAATGTCCACTTACATTATAAATGGAATAATTACATAATAAGGACTTCCATATTAATAAACCATAGTTATTTAATACTTTTAAATAATAGAACTCAATGTTTACGCGTTACGCGATTTAGTCCTTTTTACCGAATTCTGGATTTAAACGGTAAAATTTCTTTATGAAACTTTCACATAATTAATCTATCATGCTGTAAACCTTATTAAAATAATAAAATAAATATTTTTACTTGGATTTATGGTCCCGAAACCACTGTTCCTGTTCGACCTAAAAACGGGTTGTTACAGTAACACTTCTATTTAGAGTAGAAGTTGTAATTTCTTTTAAAATATTATTATTTAATTAGATAATATTCGATAAGAACTCTTTTATTGATTCTATGTAAATAGGAATTTTGTGTTGAATTATTCAAACTCATTATTAGTGTTGTTATTCTATTAAAAATAGTAAAATTTTATTTTATAGAATAATTTTTTTGATAAAACGCATAGTTTTTTTATTATAGAGGGAATTAAATTTCTTATTGAAAGTATTAGAGAATAATAAAACCCTAGCCAAGAGTGCTTTGCTTAGCATCCCAGCGAAAATAGTTTTTTTTTGTGGCTTGGGATGAAGGAAAATGGTGGCGACGACGATTTTTCAGGAGAGGAGATCTCCCTCCTGGCAGAGGAACTCATTCAGTTATCAGTTAAAAGCTTGATGGTGGTACCAAACAAAAGGCCAACCCTACTCTGCATTATATAGACAAAGAAATCCTATAATCCGGATAGTTTTAGGGCGCAAATGAAAAGTATATGGAAAACGAGAAAAATTCGAGATCCAACTGGCAGGGTAGAATCTATTCTTGATAGTGTTTGAAAGTGAAGAAGATTTGGAGACAGTTATGGAGGGACAACCATGGTTTTTTCAGAAAAATTTTTGACCGGTTGAATAAACCAATGGAAAGAATGTATATTTGGCTTAATTCTTCCCCGTTTTGGATTAAAATTGGACCATGTTTACCAGAATTTGATAAAAAAAGATTTAATGCATGCTATTGGGGTTGCTTTTGGAGGTGTTCTGATATCTGCAATTAATGGTGAATTCTGTCGGCTTAAAGTTTAGTTAGGTGTGCAAAAGCCCTTGCGCAGGGGTATTTTCGTCTCAACTAAAAATCAGAGTAAGTCCTGGATCCCTTTTAAATATGAAAAATTACCAACATTCTGTTTTGGCTGTGGAATGATGGGGCATGGGCTCATTGAATGCCTTAGTTTTACACCTGTTGAAAAAAATAAAATCAGAGATGATCCTCCTTATTCTCTAGCATTAAAAGCAAAAGTAAATTTTATTGGAAGGGATAGTTTAAAGTTTAATGCCTTTTCAAAGAAGATGCAGCCTCAATGTTCATATACAGGTGATATAAAGAAGATCCCCAAGTTAAATTTTCAAGAGAAGGATAAAAGTGACATGGCCCAAAGAATCCAAGATAGTTCACAGTTTATCGAAACAGAGAAAGCAATGATGATACAGGAGGAAGAGATAGTTGTGGAAGAAAAAGCGAATGGGGAAAATAATAATTACATAGGAATTTTGAAACCAGCCAAGAAATCGATTTGGAAAAGAATTGAGGCAGTAAGAGAGATGGATATTTATAATAGAGAGAGTATATTGAGAAAAAGAAAATTATAGGATATAGAAATTAAAGATGACAAAAAGAATGAACTTCGACAGCCAAGACTCTCATATCGAAGGAGGCATAATTTTTTCAGCAAAAATTCTTAAGCAAGGTTGTATTACCAACCAAAATAGATTAGTGACTGCCAAATGGCAAGCTGACCGGGCACAATAAAACCATTTGCTGGAACGTCCGTGGATTGGGGAGTCCACAGGTAGTGAGAAAGCTTCGTTATTTGCTGGAGCAACATAAACCCCAAATGATCTTCCTTATGGAGACCAAAATAGATGAAAAGTGCATGGAAAAAATTAGGAAGAGATGTGACTTTGAAAATGGGATTGATGTAGGAGCAAAAGGTTCTAGAGGTGGAATTTGTATAGCATGGAACACAGGTATTATGGTTTGTCTAAACAATTTCTTAAAAATCCATATTGATGTGATGATAAAAGAGGACAATGCCAATAAAGAGTGGAGATTTACAAGTTTTATGGTTCACCTTATGTTAATAATAAGTTTCTCGTGGAAATTGTTAAGAAAGTTAGGTCAGGATCAAAACCACCCATGGTTGGTATGTGGTGATTTTAACAAAATAATGTATTCTTTTGAAAAAAGTGGAGGTCAACCGAGGGAGGAGAAAATAATGGAAGCTTTCTGCAAAGTTTTAAAAGAATGTCAATTAATGGACGTGGGGTATTCGGGGTTTGGTTAACATGGGAGAGAGGGAATCTACCAGAAACAAATTTCAAAGAGTGACTGGATAGGGGATGGCAAATGAAAAGTGGATGCATCTTTTCCCAAAAGGAATTATTCATCATTTAACACACTTGATTTTAGATCACTATCCCTTACTTATCAATACTAATAATGAGAAAAGTTATAAGGGGATTCCAAGATTCAAATTCGAGGCATGGTGGACCGTGGAAGAATCTATTGAACGAGAGATTATAAAATCATGGGAGTCATCAAATGGACCTATTGTTGAAAAGCTTGAAAGGCTGCAGGTAAGTTTGATAAGGTAGGCAAGCTCAATAAAGAAGCGTCGAGATAGGTTAAAGAATAAGTTCACAAAGGAACTTGAAGATCCATTGGCAAGTGATAGGGATGATGACACAATGGCAAAGCTGATTGATACTAGAATTCAACTTTATATGTAGATTGATAAAGATGAAATGTACTGGGAATAGAGGGCACAAGCCAATTGGCTTCAATTAGGAGATAAAAATTCTGCCTTTTTTCACAAATATGCCTTAGTTCGTAGATGAATTAACACTATTATTAGGCTGAAATCTGATGAAGGGAGGGAAATTTCTGATGAATCAACGATTAATGAGGCTGCTTCAAATTACTTCTAGAATTTATTTTCGTCAAAGGGAATTAGGAATTTATCCCACCTTTTAAAGGGCATTAATACTAATATTTCATCTGATATCAATACAAATTTACTAGTACCATTTACGGTAGAAGAGGTATTTTCAGCTTTGAAAGGAATGGGGCCCATTAAAACACCAAGTTGTGATGGATTTTCGGCTTTATTTTTTCAAAGATTCTGGCACATTGTAGGTAAAGATGTTGAAAATATTTTCTTGGGAATTCTAAATGATGGAAGGGATTTTGACTCTCTAAACCTTACAGATATTGTGCTTATCCCAAAAGTGTCAAACCCCAAAAGTCTTGTTAATTTTAGACCTATAAGCTTATGCACAGTTTTATACAAAATTGTGGCAAAAACAATTGCAAATCATCTTCAGGAAGTCATTGGAAAATGTATTGACAAGGCTCAAAGTGTTTTCATTCCCAGAAGGTTAATTACTAATAATGTGCTTGTAGCCTATGAACTCTTACATGCATTACGTCAAAAACGGACTGGGAAAAAGGGCTTATGGCAGTAAAACTAGATATGAGCAAGGCTTATTATATAGTTGAGTCAGCTTTTCTAAAGGAAGTTATACTTCAAATGGGATTTGCAATAGAGTGGGTGACATTAATCATAAAACCCATTTCTACAGTCTCTTATACAGTGAATACCAATGGGAGAAGAGGAAATGTTTTTAAGCCCACTAGAGGACTTTGTTAGGGTGACCCGCTTAGCCCTTTTCTTTTTCTAATATGCAGTAAGGGACTCTCGTCTTTAATAAGAATGGTAATAGCCGAGGGATTGATGAAGGGAGTGAGGGCTAGTAGAAGAGGACCAAAAATATCGCACTTGCTGTTTGTAGATGACTGTATACTATTTGGTGAAGTGAAAAATAGAGGGGTAAGAATTTTAAAAGAAATTTTGAAAGAATATGAACAACGCTCAGGTCAATACGTGAATTTTACCAAATCAACAATTTTCTATAGCTCAAATACAACATAAAGAGACAAAGAAGAAATCTTGAGGTTACTAGGTGTGAGATGCTCCACAAATTTGGAAAAATATCTAGGACTCCCTAATGTTGTAGGCAGGCGAAAGAAGGAAGCTTTTTAGAATCTCAAAGATAAAGTTAAGTCGAGAATTGAAAGTTGGAGTACAAGGTTAATGTCACAAGGGGGAAATGAGGTTTTTATAAAATCAGTTCTTTAAGCAATTCCAACTTATGCTATGTCATGTTTCCTTCTACCAAAATCGTTATGTAGAGAGTTAGAAAATATTTTTGCTAAATTCTGGTGGCAAAAAGGACAGGGAAGGAAAGGGATACACTGGTGTTAATGGAAATTTATGTGTCGATCAAAAGAGGAGGGGGAATGGGCTTTAGAAATCTGGCGCAATTCAATATTTCATTACTAGATAAGCAAGGGTGGAGGATTATTACTAATAGAAATTCTTTGGTTATGCGAGTATTTAAAGCAAAATATTTCATGAATGAACATTTTTTAAATTCTCGATTGGGGAAAACTAGTTCTTATATATGGAAAGGATATGGGCAGCGAAGGGTATTTTGGAAAAAGGTATATGTTGGAGGGTTGGTACAGGTACAAATATTTCTATCAATGCTAATGGGTGGATTCCAAATACTGTTAATTTTAAAATATCTTCAGTTGTTAATTCTATGCGTGATGTCAAGGTCAGTGAGTTGATCGACAGTAATGAGAGAACATGGAAAAGAGAACCTATAAACAATACCTTTCCAGAGGAAGATGCTGGAAAAATCCTCTGGATACTTTTAGCACGTACACCTCACGATGATTTTCTTGTCTGGGGAGGTGAGTTTTCGGTCCGCAATGCCTATAAACTATTACAAACTTTTGATGAAATTCGTAGACCTTACGCTTTACAAACTGACTACAGGAATTTTTACAAAAAACTCTGGCTCCTAAATCTACCAAATAAAATCAAGGTTACAGTATAGAGAATTTCATGGTACTATTTGCCTACGAGGGTTAATATGCAACACAGAAAGTTTGTCAAGCTGCCCTCGATGTGGAGAAAGAGCTGAAACAATTAACCATATTTTTTGCGAATGTCCTGTCACAGTGGAAGTTTGGGCACTATTAAAAATTCAGAATATTATTCTGGATCCTGACATGGATTTTTTTACAGTGGATTACCTGGATTTTTGATCAACTTACTTCATATCAGAGCCTCCTCTTCTATTGTGGACTTTGGGCTATCTGGGGAGAAAGAAACAGAAGAATACATAGGCAGAAAAATAGTACAGGTCAAGAAATAGCATATTTCATCAACAACTATATGGCTGAACTAAATGGTTTAGAAATGAGAAATCCAGTAAAGGGGAAGGAGATAAGAAGATGGAGTTACCAACCTAGTGAGTTCGTAAAAATTAATTTTGATGGTGCATATGATGTGAATCACCACCAATCTGCCTCAGGGATTGTTGTTAGAAACGAAGAAGGGGTTGTCTTACTTTCTTGCTCAAAGATCCATCATGGGGTAACTTTCACATTTGCAGCTGAAGTAATCGTGCGTAGAAAAGCGGTCCAAGTAGGAGTGGAACAGGAATGGTCGAAGGTTATAATAGAAGGAGACTCCCTCACAATAATCAAGAAATGTGCAACAAAAAGTCAAGATTGTTCACATAGTGGAGCATATATATACGATATTCAATAGAAACTAAACAAATCTAGAAGTTTCATATTCAAACATATACTAAGATCTGCTAACGGAAACACTAAAAAGAAAGGAAGAAATGTACCTGGAAGTGACGGTCCCAGGGTATGCTAAAAATCAACGAAGGATTGACTGGAGACGAGAACCAGATTGAGAATGGAGGGGGAAGAAGAGAAATGAGAGGAAAGTAAAGAAAAGCAAAAGAATCAGTTTTTTGAAATAACAAAATTTCCCAAAAACTGAACCATCAAAAGGAAAAATTCAAAATGATACTCAGATGACAAGACGATTTTTAGTATTTTCTGACTGGGAATTAATTAGGCGCATTAATTGATAATTCTAGACTATTCGGAAAATATCTAGATATTTTTTTAGTTTTTGGGCGACTTTAGATTTGGGCCATTTTTTTAGCTGTTTATTGGGTATTCTAGACTATGTATGTTTATTTATTTTTCAATACAAAGCCTAGTCTGAAGTTTTTTTAAAAAAAAAACTTTTTTATTGAATGTTAATAAAAATTCTCATTTTATGTGTTTGGTTCGTGTTGTTTGAGCTCATATCTAAAACATATTGTAGTTTGAGAATCGTAAAGAATGTGTTTCAGATGAAAGCTGAGATTGACTTAATCGCCTCGTGCAATGCACATATATAATTTTAATTAAGTATTTATTCCTATAAATATCAAAGGTTTGATTTTAAGAAAATTTTTAAACTTTTTTTTTATTTAAAAACATTATTTTCTAAATTGATTTTTTAACATTTTCCTCAATACCCAATTCATCCACTGCCATAATTCAAGCACCCCTACAATTTCTCTTTGCCTTTTCTCTAAGTGAGGCGAACTGCCCAATACCACTTGGTCACTATCTTCTCCAGCTTGTATGTTCTTAGTATTAACTCTACTACTATTTGCTAAAAATGTATATATTGCTCACTAAGAACATATATATACTACTTTACAGCTTGTTAAAAATGCACCTATATATACTGTTCACTAAGAATATATAAGTTGATGAAGGATGCTGACCATTAAGCGCGAGGTGGTTTTTTTTTTTATGAATATCACATGGAGTGATTATACATATTATACATACAAAAACATTGCTTGCAATGTAGCTAGGGATAACATTGGAGCTATATACATCTCTAACTCGCATAGTGAAGCTAATTTTAGCATAGCTAATATTTAGCTCACAAGGCGGGGATAATCATCTGGGATGAGTTGCTACCCATTGAAGTCGTGATGAATGGGTCATTTAAAAATGCAAATATACAATACCTTGTCGAGAGATTTTTTATGTCAGTATCAAATAAAGGAGAAAAAGAAATTGACCAGCTTAAATCTATAGTCAGTATTAGTTTTAGGGATGATATTGGTTGGAGAAAAGCTAGGTTGGTGACTAAAATTTTTCCTCATTGGGCGAGCATCCAAGTAAGTCATAGTAAAAGGCGGCCGGCCTAAAGATCAAACTTACACCCATGACTACATTCCCGTCAATGGGGAACCTGAGCTGCAGTGCAACATCCTGTAGAGTGATGGTGTACTCCCTGCACGGCAAATGAAATGTGAGGGTCTCGAGACACCATCGCTCAACTAAAGCGAAAATTAAGTCTTATTGCAGATCAAAGGTCCGGATCAACGTCGCTGATCTAAATCCGGCTAAGTCCAAGTATGGCATTAGGCATTCATCTGGCAAAAACCCTACACTATTAACACAACCCCTCAATGCGCGATACGGGCCCTGACATTATTAAATTAGCAAAATAGTTAATACAATCTAATTTAATTCCGCAAATGACGTGAGTATCAAATAACAATTTCATTACCATCTCATTAATAGTACTTGATATGTGATTATCATTATTAATCAAAGAACCCATTTGTTGCAAATCTGCAATTAAAAAAATTCATTTAATTTGTTGCAAAAACACATTAAATAATTTGGAATTTGAGAAACAAAAACCACAATAAATATCTCATAATTTCTCATATTTTTACCTACAATAAAAAATTTATGTTAGTTTACAATAACAATATAATTAAAATAAATATAAACTATCTAAACATAAAAAATACGAATAAAAAAATAGAAACATACATTTAGTTTTTTCAAAGAACCTATAAAATTATATAACAACAAATTTAATCAACATTTCAATAAATCAATAAAATTGTCAAATAAATAAAAATTAAATAAAATTACATTATAAAAATTTACATTAATAAAAAATCACAAAACACTATACTAAACACTAACAATTTATAACCTAATCATAAATTACTAACAAAATAACTATAATTTTTTTAAAATTACATTGCTAAAAATCAAAAACACTAAACTAAACACTAACAAATTATAACCTACCCATAAATTACTAAAAAATAATTAAGAAAATAATTTTACATTAATAAAATTTCACAAAACACTAAACTAAACACAACAATTTATAATGTAATCCTAAATTACTAACAAAATAATTTTAAAATAATTATAGAAAAATTGCATTCATAAAAACATTAAACCATAAACACTAAACACAAACAATTTATAGATAATAATTAATAACAAAAAATTTCACAACATATTTATTAAACTCTCTAAATTAAAAAAGTTATTTACTAAAATAATATATATATTCTTTTTTCTTTCTTTCTTTCTTCTTTTTTTCTTCTCTTTTCTCTCCTCTATTTCCCTCTTTTTTCCCCACTCCCACACCTTCATCTTAAGGGGGACCATGCTTATAAAGTCCCTCATTTCAAACTTTTTTTTTCCCTTTTGAAGGGACTAAACACTACTTATAAGCAGTGTGCACAGCAAGGGGCAAAAGGATGCAGGGGGCAGGGGGTAGGGGGTTGAGGCATTCGATGCAGGGTGATGGGACTGGTCAGCACCAATGCCGCCTACCTGACAGGCACGACTAGTGCTGCCAGTTCAGGTGGCGTCATACGACATCACGAGTATTTTGACCTATTGACCTTATTTTGACCCGATATATATTTTCTTTTAAAAATAAAAAAATTATTATTTTTTAAAACAACAAAAAAACAAAATTTATTAAATAAATAGGTGGTACGTGCCGCGTATGAGAAAGGCAGCACTCAAAAAACATACAATTTTGGTTATTAATCCCACTGACAGCCCATTTCAGAAATTATTTTTTTATATTATTTGTGTAAATTAGCCCACTTTTCACTTTCTTTCTTTCTTTTTTCCTAGCAACTATTTTTGTGTTAGTCAATTTCTTTTCTAAAAAACTTAGACTACTCTCGTTAAGCTATCAAAAAGCATTTATAAAAAAATATTTTTATTAAAATATTTTTATATACTTTTTCTTGTAGTATATAGGTTAATTTACCCAAATAACATAAAAATTAATTTTATGAAATGGGGTGTCGCAAGATTAATAATGAAAATAGTATGTTTTTATGTGGTGCCTTTTTCATAGGTGGCACCACCTATTTTTAATAAATTTTAATTTCTTTAAAAATATTATTATTTTATTATTTAAATAATATATAGCGGATCAAAATACAGTCAACGGGTCAAAATACCCATGACCACCGTGTGACGCCACCTGGACTAGCGACACCAGTCGTGCCTATCAAATAGGCAGTATTGGTGCTTCCCAGTCCCATCACCCTGCGTCGGTTCCCCTGCGCCGAACCCCCTGCACGCCCCCCTTGCATGCCCCTACTCACTGCTTCTAGGTAGTGTTTAGTCCCTTTAAAACGGAAAAAAAAAATGAAATGGGGTACCTTATAAGCATGATCCCCTTTAAGGTGAAGGGTGCGGGAGTGAAGAAAAAAAGAGGGAAAGAAAGGAGAGAAAGGAGAAGAAAAAAAGAAGAAAGAAAGAAAAAAAGGGGATATGTATCATTTTAGTAAATAATTTTTTAAAAATTTAAAGAGTTTAGTTAATATGTTATAAAATTTTTGTTATTAATTATTATCTATAAATTGTTTGTGTCTAGTGTTTATGGTTTAATTTTTTTATGAATGTAATTTTTAATAATTATTTTAAAATTATTTTGTTAGTAATTTAGGATTATGTTATAAATTGTTGTGTTCATTTAGTGTTTTGTGATTTTTATTAATGTAAAATTATTTTGTTAATTATTTTGTTAATAATTTATGATTAGGTTCTAAATTGTTAGTATTTAGTTTTGAATTTTGTGATTTTTAGTAATGTAATTTTAAAAAAATAATTTTATAGTTATTTTATTAGTAATTTATGATTAGGTTATAAAATTGTTAGTGTTTAGTTTAGTATTTTGTGATTTTTTAGTAATGTAAATATTTTTAAAATAATTTTATAGTAATTTTGTTAGTAATTTATGATTAGGTGATAAATTGTTAGTGTTTAGTTTAGTGTTTTGTAATTTTTAGTAATGTAAACTTTTATTTTTTAAAAAATTATAGTTATTTTGTTAGTAATTTATGATTAGGTTAAAATTTGTTATTGTTTAGTTTAGTATTTTGTGATTTTTAGTAATGTAAATTTTTATAATGTAATTTTATTTGATTTTTATTTATTTGAAAATTTTTATTGATTTATTGAAATGTTGATTAATTTGTTTTATATAACTTTATATATTTTTGAAAGAAACTAAATGGTATGTTTCTATTTTATTTTTTTATTAGTATGTTTTTCTATGTTTACATAGTTTATATTTATTTTAATTATATTATTATTGTAAAGTAACATAAATTTTTTATTTTAGGTAAAATATGTGAAATTATGAGATATTTATTGTTTTTGTTTCTAAAATTCCAAATTATTTATTGTGTTTTTTCAACAAATTAAATGAATTCATTTTTTAATTGCATATTTGTAAAAAATAGGTTCTTTGATCAATAATGATAATCACATATCAAGTATTATTAATGAGATGGTAATGAAATTGTTATTTGATACTCACGTCATTTGCATAATTAAATTATATTGTATTAACTATTTTGCTAATTTAATAATGTCAAGGCCCTTACCGCGCATTGAGGGGCCATGTTAATAGTGTGGTTTCTGCCAGATGAACGCCTAATGTCATACTTGGAGTTACTCAGATTCGGATCAGTGGAATTGATCTGGAGCTTTGATCTGCGATACGACTTAATATCCGCTTTAGTCGAGCGATGGCATCCGGATACCCACACATTTCATTTGTCGTACTGGGAGTGCACCATCATTCTACAGGATGTTGCACTATAGCTTGGGCTCCCCATTGACGAGAATGCAGTCATGGGAGTAAGTTCGATCTCTAGGCCGACTGCCCTTTGCTATGACTTACTTGGACACTCACCCAAAGAGGGAAATTTTATGGGTTTGAAGTTTTCATGGCTAAAGGCCAATTTTGATCATTTTCCGAGTACTGCCAGTGAATGGGAAGTGATGCACGCCGCTCGAGCTTACATTATGCACCTTATAAAGGGTGTACCCATGTCGAATGCCTCATATTGCTACAGTCGTGGGCGGATTACCAGATGCCATTCTTGACATCGATAATCATGTGTATTTCCACTTATTAATAGGTGATAAATTTTTACTCATTATAACAATTAGTTGACTTTTTTTCGGATTATTATTCTAACAATTTGTTTTCGTAGATGAAGCACTAATTCGAGTATCAGAAGGTTATACAGTGTTCCGATATATTGTCTGATGATCGAGAATCATGCTAGAGAAGCAGTTTTATCTCACTCGACTCACGTTAATATAACTATGTTATTATCTATTTAGTTCATTTGGATGTCGTATTCTGTTCCAGAATTTATAGCGGTTATTCCTTCATCTGCCCACGTCCACTCAAACCTATGGTGCATTAGCGCACCCGTTATCAATTTCCAGACAGTGGACTGGTATCATGGTAATCGAGTACTCCGGCAATTCGGTTGCATACAGTATATCCTGACACTGTCAATACGATTGGGGGACATCTATGGGATTAACAAAAGAGGGAAACATGGAAATGATTGGGCGGAAGTACATAAAGAATATATTGCAATGTGGAACAACCAGTTAGGGCGGGTTTCTCAGATGGATTGTGCTTTGGATTTGCAGCCCTCGTGAGAGTACATATAGTGGTACTCTGAGATGGGGAAACCATTTTTGTTTGGTGGGCGGTTGATGGTAGTCCCCCCGCACATGACATGACTTGGGCAACCCTCCCATCCCCTTCCACGTCCACCTCATGCACCCGAGCCAGAGGTAAAGCTAGAGGCAGAATCGGAGCTACATCTAGGGAAAAGATAGTTCTTATCTTCCATATTTTGGGGGCAATGACTATTTCCTGAGCTCGTCAGGCCATAAATATCATTTAAAGTTTAATATCTTCAGCCGAATACCACCTCAGTACTCCACTCCTCTCGACCCGTATCCACCACAGTACTCTACTTCTCCCAGCTCGTATCCACTGCAGTACTCTACTCTTTTCGGCCCATATCCACCGCAGTACTCCACTCCTTAAAACTCAAGTTCATCGATTGCGTTTGAATCATATGGTTTTTCATCTATGTTTTGCACACCTCCACATGCGGTTGAATAGAATGTTGATCGCTGCAATCACCCACAACGTGAATGTCGACCTCCACAAAAATATACCCCTAGGACCACACTATCAAACCATTAATTTTAGGGGTTTTGCAATTTAAATAGTCAACTTTGTATTTATGTAATGACCTTTTTGCCATTTCAGTTATTAATTTTAAGGTTTTCTATATTATTTACGTAAAAAAGCATTATTTAATTTAACAAAAATATGAACGCAACAAACTTTAGACTAACTTTGTACTTCCAATTAGATTAATTGCAATAAATTCTAGACAAACTTTAGATTCAATCCTCTCTACATGTAGTGAATGTAATTAATAGGGCTTGAACAACATCTCAATTCCTACCTGCTCATGACGATTGTCCAATATAATAGTTTCGATATGAGCATTTACTCTGATTATGACTAGCTAATTTATATACGCCACACATCTTCTCGTCAGATTTCTCCCTAATGTCCATTTCATTATGGATTCTGGATGATTGCGGACGACCTTTCAGATTTCTATACAATGCTTTGTTTGGGACAAGCTTGAAAGTCGTTGGAGACACCTCCCATACAGACAGGTCAAGCAGGACATGGAACTCGTTCTCCCATACACGCAACATGTGCTCGAGGGTGTACACATTATCGATAAATTGTTTAACATTGAGCGAAACTTTAGCACAAGCTTCCACGACATGTGCATAAGGATAATGAAGTGTTTAGAACCTATTACAATCGCACTGTCTATTTCAGAGATCAACTTTATAGGACCAAGGTGGTATACCAGGTCGACAACCAATGGTCTCTATAACTCGAAACGTTTCATTATGTCGTGAATATACTTTTACATTCATTGACCTCGCCATCCGACGGTTTGCAACCTTTGCATTCCTAACATCTTCGACAAACACATGTCCCGCCTCCATCTAATTGACTTGTAACTACCCCATTCTTGGCATCACAATAGCCAACCTATAGAATGTAGCTGAGAAGACAGATGAAACCTAAGGATGTTGTGTTTTCATCAACACGGATTAACCCTGTGACAGCCCAAAATTGACCCTAGTCGGAACGTGGTTTCGGGACCATAAAACCGAGACATAAAAATAATCTAAAAGTTATTTTGATGCCTATAATATGTGTGTATTCATGTGTGACATTTTTGATGTTTTGATTTAGAGCTATAAATGTGAATTTCACTAGAAAGGACCTAGTAGTAAACTTTGAAAGTATGATGGGGAAATGTGTGATGACTAATTAAAGCATGCATGCAAAACAATGGACTTGCATGTCAAATTCCCCCTTTTTATAGGTGGTGGCCGGCCATGACATGGTTTATGGGCAAAGAAAACATGTTGAAACATGTTTTGTTAATGGAGCATGAGAGAAATGATTAATAATTAAAATGTGGGAAGAGAAACAAAAAAATTTGTGTGTGAGTGTAGCATCCCCCCCCCCCCAAATTGCCGTGTAGGTGATAAAGAAAAACAAAAAAATTTGTTCATCTTTTCCCCTCCTTCCTTTGGCCGAAATTCTTAAGAGGAAGAAGAGATTTTTGCTTCATTTTCTTTGTTTAGAAGAGATCTAGAAGGAGATTTGGCTAAACTTGCATCAAGATTAAGGTATGTATGAGGTTGTGTCATGAGATTCATGCATGTTTTGGTTGCTAACTTAATGTTCATGTTAGCCATGGTTCAAATCCTTGTTATGCCATGGAAATGGTATTTGGCCAAGGTTATTATTGTGTTAAAGCCATTGCATGCTAAATGTGAAGCTTGCTAATGATGCATGCAATGATGGATTGACTACTCTTGAAATTTCTTTGTAGCAATCTTGAGTAAGACATTGAGTTTTTTGTTTAACCATGACCGAAGTTGAAAGGGCATGATTGTGATGTATTCGGCCATGATGCATTCATGAGCATGGTTTATGCTTCTTGCATGTTAGTTAAAATTTGTGTTTTGGATGGTTATGGATACCTTGAAATTGACCTTACACCTATATGTGTATATATGTTTGCACATGATGTTTTGGTTATGAAGAAAGTGATAAATATGTTTCTTTAAAGGAGAAATTTGTTGAAGAATGGTTGTGAAATTTGCATGTACATTCGGCCTAGTGCATGTATAGTATGAAAAACCTTGAAATTATTGTTGATTTGGTGCAAGTATGACTAAGTATAATCGGCCATATGAGTGCTTGATGCTATGTTATAATTAATGAGCTCAAGTGTGTGAATATAATTGTGTGCGGCCTTATAAGGGCTAAGTACCTTGGATTCCCTTTGATATTCAAACGACTAAATCAATTTACTTGTTAACATAAAGCTCGAGAGCTTAGAGGGCCACAATTGGATAAGGGGAAGGAAAAAGTGATCGAATAGCCGTTGAAGCCGTTCGACAACATCCGAGGTAAGTCCTCAAGAAATGACCCTACTCGAATTATGTGAAATGAAATATGGATGTGTAATGATTATTGATTTATGTGTGTATGAGTATTTGCATGATACCGGGCTAAGTCCGAAGGCGATTATGCTAGTGATATGTTTGTGTTTGAGCCTTAATAACTGAAAACAAAACATGGATGTGTAATGACTATTGATGTATGTGTGTGCATGAGCAATTAAATGATATCCGGGCTAAGTCCCGAAGACATTTATGCTAGTAGTTAAATCCGGGTTAAGACCCGAAGGCAATTATGCTAGTGACTAAATCCGGGCTAAGACCCGAAGGCATTCGTGCATGTGGTTATATCCGGTTGTATTCCGAAGAAGCTTGGGCTGAAGGTGAGCGTTGGTTGCTGTAATAAATTTAATTAGTACGCTCGAAAAGCCCAAAGGATAAGGTATGTTTATATGTGCATTGGAAAAGTCGATATGTTTGAGTAACATTCATTCAATCGACTAACGAATTTTCAGCTATTGAATTGGTTGATATCTTGTGAAAGTATACAATGATGAAGTGTGAAGTAAGTATGATTATCTGAATGTGTATTAATGAAATGATTCATTTGGCTATGTGAATGTAATGCTTTAGTTAAAGCTGATTTTATTGCTTGAGACTTACTAAGCATAAAAATGCTTACCCCGTTGCTTTGGCTCTCTGTTTTATAGATTTTGTTCGTTAGCGATCGGATACGGGATCATTGAAGTCGAAGTCATCCACACTATCAAAGCCTCCATTTTGGTATAATTTTGGTTGAACTTTGAAATGGCATGTATAGGACTACCCTTGTTGGTTCAAATGTGTTGTGATGTACATGTGTACGGCCATGCGAAAATGGCTCGTAGAAGTAAAGTACTGAACTTAGACCATTTGTGATTTGTATATATATATATGGTTTCATGATGTGATTATGGATTGGAAATAGGAGTGTTGGTCACATGATCAGCCATTGGAATGGCTAAAATGATCATAGGTGAACCTATGTATGGCAAGACTAGTTGGTTCATGGAGACTACAAAATAGGTAAGACCTACCTTAAAAACAGGTGCTGCCAGCTGCAGTGACGGGAATGTGAAAATCACCAAAATTGTAGGGATGGTATTAAATAGTGAAAGAATTATGTAAATGAACCTTGATGAGTCTACTTTCATATGGAAGAAACGAAACGGTCATAGGAGTTACGTGTTAAGAGATATTAAAGTTATCGTGAGACAGGGCCAGAACGGTTTCTGGGTCCCCTGTCGCGACTTTGAAAATTTACCATAAATTATCCAGAATGAATTAGAAGTCATTTCTAATATTTTCAGATTCCTTTTTGAGTCTAGTTTCATTAGAAACAAACGGCATCAGTATTGAAACCTTGTACAGAGAGATATTCAAGTTGTAACACGCAAAGGTCAGTGTAGTCGACCCCTGTAACATGGGTGACTTTAACTAATAAACTGTACCAATTGGCCCGACCAAAAATTCTAGAAATAAATCCATGGATGGATATATGAGTCTAAATTCAGGGAAAATTTACAGAATCAGTTTCTGAGTTGTGAAACTCGAGATATACTTTTTAAGGCGACAGCAACGCAGTTTTCCAGCTTGCCTGGAATGTCAAATTGGTCGGTGCCATAAGTGGTTTTGGCTTGTTAACCCTCGTGTCCGACACAACCCAGCAATCTCGGGTTTGGGGTGTTAAAATTTTATTGGTATCAGAGCTACGGTTTAGTCGATTCTAGGACTACCGTGATATGTTTGGGGTCTAGCTATACATGCCATTAAATGATGAATCGATAGTGTGTTGATTTCTAACAATTTGACTTTGTGTTTGTTTATAGCAATGGATCCCGATCCCAACCGAGCAATAGTGATGATGTGGAGAGTGTGGCGCTGCTCCGCGCAAGGGACAGTGGCCGCGGACTCTCAACCTATGGCCAGCAATCCGAATGATGAGGCTAGGCAAGGCTTTTATAGTGTGATGAATGATTGGTTTAACCAATACATTCGAACTAACACTATTGTTCCACAACCTCCATTCCCGACAAATGCAACCCCGCACCTACAATACCTCGATGGAATCGACCAAATAAGGTCAAGTAAGCCCCAATCGACAGGATTCGAAAACATGGGGCCCTTGAATTTAAAGCTACGGATGATGACGATGCCGAGCAAGCTGAATTTTGGTTGGACAACACTATCCGGGTGCTCGATGAGCTATCTTGTACACCGATGAGTGCTTAAAGTGTACCATCTCCTTGCTACGCGATTCCGCCTACTATTGGTGGAGTACTCGACTTCGTGGTGCCTAGAGAGCAAGTGACTTGGGAGTTCTTTCAAACCGAGTTCAAAGAAGTATATCGATCGAGATTCATCGACCAAAAGCGAAGGAATTTCTTGACCTTAAGCAAGGCTCTATGTCGGCATCGACTACGAACGAAAATTTGTGAGGCTTAGCCATGCAGCTCGAGAATGCATTTCGTCCGAATCTATTATGTGTAAACGCAGCGAGGATGGGCTGAATGATGATATAAGGATGTTCGTTGGCATTCTCGAAATACGAGAGTTCGTAGTACTTGTTGAGCGAGCTTGTAAAGTAGAAGAGCTTAGAAAGGAGAAACAAAAGTTGATGTGGGAAGCCGGAGAATTTGAAAAGGTCCTCGGAAAGTCTCTTCAACAGCATCGAAGAGATTTGAGATGATGTGAGCCGGTCTAGAGGCGCCGGGATTTTCTAGACGAGATCGCGGTCGACCCCTGTGACCACACGAGTCACTTCGATCGCCGATGGTGGAAATGATCGCCGAGAGAGAGCGGAGTGTCGCATTATGGTAAATGGCATTCGGGAGTCAGAGGTTCCGTGATCGCTCTGCTATAAGTGTGGATCGGTGACCACTTTGTCAAGGATCGCCGAGGTTGTTTGAACAAAATGTAAGTCAAAATGGAAATCCGGGTGCTACCCTTTGCCGAGGTAGGCTATCCAAATGCGGCAATGCTAGTGGCGGTCGAGAGGGTCGAGAGATGCTACAACAAGACCCGAGGCTCGTGCTCTGCTAGGACTTATGCCATACTGCACGCGAGGATCTTTGCCTCACGGATGTTATTATTGGTACTTTCACTCTTTTCGATACTAATGTGATTGCTTTGATTGACCCCGGTTCTACTCATTCTTAGATATGTGAAACCTTAGCATCCAAAGAAGACTTTGCCTATTGAGTCTCTTGAGTTTGTAATTGGTGTCAAACCCTTGGGTCATTACGTGCTTGTCAACAAAGTGTGCAAGAAAAGTCCCCTAGTATTCCGAGGTTCTTGTTTTCCGCGGACTTGATGCTTTTGTCGTTCGATGAATTCGATGTTATTCTTGGTTTGGATTGGTTGACCATGCACGATGCGGTTGTAAATTGCAAAAGCAAGACCATCGATTTGAGGTCTTGCGAATAACGAGATAATTCGGGTTGAGTCTACGGACTTAAAGGGGTTGCCGGTGTAATATCGCAATGTTGGCCCGAAATATGTAAGAAAAGGGTGCGGCGTACCTTGCATATGTGCTCGATGACAAGGAGTCGAAAAGAAACCCGAATCTGTGCGATGGTTTGTGAATACCGGATGTTTTCCACGAAGAATTGCGGGTTTACCACTGTTCGGAAATAGAATTTGGCATCGAATTGGTACCGGTACCACTCCAATTTTGATAGCTCCGTATCATATGGCACCAACGGAATTAAAGGAGTTGAAAGCTCGATTGCAAGAATTGGTGGATAGAGGTTTTGCTCGCCGAGTTTTTCGCCTTGGGTGCGCCGGTGTTGTTTGTGAAAAGAAGGATGGAACCATGAGGTTGTAGATCGACTATCGTCGACTTAATAAGCGACGATAAAGAACAAATATCCGTTACCACGTATCGATGACTTGTTCGATCAACTGAAGGAGCCTCGGTGTTCTCGAAAATAGATTTGAGATCGGGCTATTATCAATTGCGAATTCGAGATTGGACGTACCCAAGGCGCCTTGAGCGAGATATGGTCACTATGAGTTCCTAGTGATGCCGTTTGGGCTTACTAATGCCCTGCGGTATTTATGGATTTAATGAATCGGATCTTGAGACCATATTTGGATCGGTTCGTAGTCGTGTTCATTGATGACATCTTGGTCTATTCAAGAAATGAGACCGAACATCTTTGAATACGAGGTTAGTCTTTGCAAATTTTACGGGATAAGCAATTATATGCTAAGTTCAGCAAGTGTGAGTTATGGTTAAGAGAGGTTAGCTTCTTGGGGCATGTGATATCTGCATCGGGTATTCGAGTCGACCCGAACAAAATTTCAGCCATACTTAATTGGAAGCCTCAGAAATATTACCGAGGTTCGAGCTTTTTGGGGCTTGCTTAGGTTATTACCGACGATTTGTAAAGGTTTCTCAACGATAGCCACGCCAATGACGGCTACTCCAAAAGGATGTTAAGTTGAATGGACGGAGAAATGTCGAAAAGTTTCGATCAACTGAAAACTTATTTGACTAAAGCCCCAATTCTAGTGCAACCCGAATCGGCAAAGAGTTTGTCATTTATAGTGGCGCCTCCCTACTTGGGTTAGGTTGTGTATTGATGCAAGAAGGTCGAGTTGTGGCCTATCGTCGAGGCAATTAAAGCCACATGAGAAAAATTATCCAACCCATGATCTCGAATTGGTCGCTATCGTATTCGCCTTAAAGATTTGGCGACATTACTTATTTGGTGAGAAGTGCCATGTATTCGGATCACAAAGTCTCAAATATTTGATGACTCAAATAGACTTAAATCTGCGACAAAGGCGTTGGCTCGAGCTATTAAAGGATTATGAGCTGGTCATTGACTATCACGGGAAAGGCGAATGTGGTTGCGGATGCCTTGAGTCGTAAATCATTATTCGCTTTACGAGCAATGAATGTGCACTTGTCCGTTCGATCCGACAACGTGTTAGTAGCTGAATTGAAAGCCAAACCATTATTGATACATCAAATTTGTGAAGCTCGGAAGGTCGACGATGAGTTGGTTGCAAAGCGGGTGAGTGTGTTCGAGCAGGAATCGGAGTTTCGGATCGATGATGACGATTGTTTGAGGTTCAGAGTCGTCTGTGTGTTCCAAAGAATTCGAACTTATTTCGATAATCTGAGCGAAGCCCATTGTAGCCGAATGGCGATCCACCCGGGAGTCGAAGATGTACAACGATTTGAAACGTCGGTTTTGGTGGCATGGTATGAAGCGAGACATCTCCGACTTTGTTTCGAGGTGTTTAATATGTCAACAAGTGAAAGCGGAACATCAAGTGCCTTGAGATTACTTCACCGATCACGATACCGAGTGGAAATGGGATCGAGTCACAATGGACTTCGTGATCCGGACCGCCACCGTCGGTGAGTAAGAAGGATGCGATTTGGGTCGTTGTAGATAGATTGACTAAGTCGGCTCGCTTTGTCCCCGTCGTCACGGACTTTTCAATGGACAAACTAGCCGAATGACGTTCTCGATTGTGAGATTACACGGGTGCCTATTTCCATCGTGTCGGATAGAGATCCGAGATTTACCTTGCGATTTTGGAAAAAGTTGCAAGAAGCTTTGGGTACCAAGTTGCATTTCAGCACCGCCTTTCACCCCAAACCGATGGTCAATCCGGCGGATAATTCAGATACTTGAGGATATGTTGAGATGTTGCATCCTCGAGTTCGGTGGTTCATGGGAGCGGTATTTGCCTTTGATTGAATTAAACACAACAACAACTTTCAATCAAGTATTAAGATGGCACCCTACGAGGCTTTGTACGGTCGTAAATGTCGTACACCATTGTTTTGGGTGAGCTCGGTGAAAGCAAAATTTTCGGGTGGATTTGATTAGAGATCTTTGAAAGTGAAAGTAATCCGTGAAAGTCGAAGATAGCCTCCGATCGTCGAAGTCGACGCGGATCTGAAGCGTAAAGACATCAAGCATCGGTCGGAGATAAAGTGTTTCTCAAGGTTTCACCTTGGAAAAAGATACTCGATTCGGTAGTAAGGGCAAGTTGAGCCCGAGATTCATTGGGCCATATGAGATATCCGGCGAGTCGGTCCGGTGGCATATCGTCGATTTTTCCCCCTGAACTCGAAGAGATTCACGATGTCTTTCATGTTTCGATGCTTCGACGCTATAGATATGATCCATCGCACGTGATTAGTCCATCGGAGGTTGAAATTCAAGCCAATATGAGTTATGAGGGAGAACCGATTCGTATCCTATCACGTGAAGTGAAAGAGTTGCGAAACAAGCGGGTTCCGCTAGTGAAAGTGTTATGGCTCAAACACGGGATAGAAAAAGCTACTTGGGAAACCGAGAACTCTATGAAAGAGCGATACCCAACCCTATTTACGGTAAGATTTTGGGGACGAAAATTTCTTAAGTGGGGAGAGTTGTGACACCCAAAATTGACCCTAGTCGGAGCGTGGTTTCGGGACCATAAAACCGAGGCATAAAAATAATCTAAAATTTATTTTGATGCCTATAATATATGTGTATTCATGTGTGACATTTTGATGTTTTGATTTAGAGCTATAAATGTGAATTTCACTAGAAAGGACCTAGTAGTAAACTTTGAAAGTATGATGGGGAAATGTGTGATGACTAATTAAAGCATGCATGCAAAACAATGGACTTGCATGTCAAATTCCCCTTTTATAGGTGGTGGCGGCCATGACATGGTTTATGGGCAAAGAAAACATGTTGAAACATGTTTTGTTAATGGAGCATGAGAGAAATGATTAATAATTAAAATGTGGGAAGAGAAACAAAAAAATTTGTGTGTGAGTGTAGCATCCCCCAATTGCCGTGTAGGTGATAAAGAAAAACAAAAAATTTGTTCATCTTTTCCCTCCTTCCTTTGGCGAAATTCTTAAGAGGAAGAAGAGATTTTTGCTTCATTTTCTTTGTTTAGAAGAGATCTAGAAGGAGATTTGGCTAAACTTGCATCAAGATTAAGGTATGTATGAGGTTGTGTCATGAGATTCATGCATGTTTTGGTTGCTAACTTAATGTTCATGTTAGCCATGGTTCAAATCCTTGTTATGCCATGGAAATGGTATTTGGCCAAGGTTATTATTGTGTTAAAGCCATTGCATGCTAAATGTGAAGCTTGCTAATGATGCATGCAATGATGGATTGACTACTCTTGAAATTTCTTTGTAGCAATCTTGAGTAAGACATTGAGTTTTTTTGTTTAACCATGACCGAAGTTGAAAGGGGCATGATTGTGATGTATTCGGCCATGATGCATTCATGAGCATGGTTTATGCTTCTTGCATGTTAGTTAAAATTTGTGTTTTGGATGGTTATGGATACCTTGAAATTGACCTTACACCTATATGTGTATATATGTTTGCACATGATGTTTTGGTTATGAAGAAAGTGATAAATATGTTTCTTTAAAGGAGAAATTTGTTGAAGAATGGTTGTGAAATTTGCATGTACATTCGGCCTAGTGCATGTATAGTATGAAAAACCTTGAAATTATTGTTGATTTGGTGCAAGTATGACTAAGTATAATCGGCCATATGAGTGCTTGATGCTATGTTATAATTAATGAGCTCAAGTGTGTGAATATAATTGTGTGCTGCCTTATAAGGGCTAAGTACCTTGGATTCCCTTTGATATTCAAACGACTAAATCAATTTACTTGTTAACATAAAGCTCGAGGGCTTAGAGGGCCACAATTGGATAAGGGGAAGGAAAAAGTGATCGAATAGCCGTTGAAGCCGTTCGACAACATCCGAGGTAAGTCCTCAAGAAATGACCCTACTCGAATTATGTGAAATGAAATATGGATGTGTAATGATTATTGATTTATGTGTGTATGAGTATTTGCATGATACGGGCTAAGTCCCGGCGATTATGCTAGTGATATGTTTGTGTTTGAGCCTTAGTAACGAAAACAAAACATGGATGTGTAATGACTATTGATGTATGTGTGTGCATGAGCAATTAAATGATATCCGGGCTAAGTCCCGAAGACATTTATGCTAGTAGTTAAATCCGGGTTAAGACCCGAAGGCAATTATGCTAGTGACTAAATCGGGCTAAGACCAAGGCATTCGTGCATGTGGTTATATCCGGTTGTATTCAAGAAGCTTGGGCTGAAGGTGGCGTTGGTTGCTGTAATAAATTTAATTAATACGCTCGAAAAGCCCAAAGGATAAGGTATGTTTATATGTGCATTGGAAAAGTCGATATGTTTGAGTAACATTAGTTCAATCGACTAACGAATTTTCAGCTATTGAATTGGTTGATATCTTGTGAAAGTATACAATGATGAAGTGTGAAGTAAGTATGATTATGTGAATGTGTATTAATGAAATGATTCATTTGGCTATGTGAATGTAATGCTTTAGTTAAAGCTGATTTTATTGCTTGAGACTTACTAAGCATAAAAATGCTTACCCGTTGCTTTGGCTCTCTGTTTTATAGATTTTGTTAGTTAGCGATCGGATACGGGATCATTGAAGTCGAAGTCATCCACACTATCAAAGCCTCCATTTTGGTATAATTTTGGTTGAACTTTGAAATGGCATGTATAGGACTACCCTTGTTGGTTCAAATGTGTTGTGATGTACATGTATGCGGCCATGCGAAAATGGCTCGTAGAAGTAAAGTACTGAACTTAGACCATTTGTGATTTGTATATATATATATGGTTTCATGATGTGATTATGGATTGGAAATGGGAGTGTTGGTCACATGATCAGCCATTGGAATGGCTAAAATGATCATAGGTGAACCTATGTATGGCAACACTAGTTGGTTCATGGAGACTACAAAATAGGTAAGACCTACCTTAAAACAGGTGCTGCCAGCTGCAGTGACGGGAATGTGAAAAATCACCAAAATTGTAGGGATGGTATTAAATAGTGAAAGAATTATGTAAATGAACCTTGATGAGTCTACTTTCATATGGAAGAAACGAAACAGTCATAGGAGTTACGTGTTAAGAGATATTAAAGTTATCGTGAGACAGGGCCAGAACGGTTTCTGGGTCCCCTGTCGCGACTTTGAAAATTTACCATAAATTATCCAGAATGAATTAGAAGTCATGCCTAATATGTGCAGATTCATTTTTGAGTATAATTTCATTAGAAACAAACGGCATCAGTATTGAAACCCTGTACAGAGAGATATTCAAGTTGTAACGCGCGAAGGTCAGTGTAGTCGACCCCTGTAACATGGGTGACTTTAACTAATAAACTGTACCAATTGGCCAGACCAAAAATTCTAGAAATAAATCCATGGATGGATATATGAGTCTAAATTCATGGAAAATTTACGGAATCAGTTTCCGAGTTGTGAAACTTGAGATATGCTTTTTAAGGCGACAGCAACGCAGTTTTCCAGCTTGCCTGGAATGTCAAATTGGTCGGTGCCATAAGTGGTTTTGGCTTGTTAACCCCTCGTGTCCGACACCGGCAACGGTCTCGGGTTCGGGGTGTTACAAACCCCCTCTTCCAATTTAGTGGTCATATGACCATAACAAAAGGCCTTGTTAAAACTTTAAGCCCATTGCCAAGGCTCCATGGTACCAACCATTTTTGGAAAGGTGTGTTCGTGTGACCCTTCATGTCACTCTCAAGTCGAGTCATCCTTTGCCAAAAAATGTATGGCTCTAGCTTGTACGTTGTCTATCTATTAAGAAAATATAAGTTACAGTCTCGCCCTAAAACATTAGGTTATATATTGAAAAGATAAGGTTGTTCTTTACCTATTCTCACAACTTGTCTTCGCCAGTTTGCATCTTATAATCTCAGTGGAAGTTAGCCGCGATGTACTGGATGCAGTAAATGGATGTCCATAGTACATCGGAATGCCTAATGGCTACAATTAATCATTTACCTCTATCGGAGACGATGCAAATATTATTCTTACTAATAACATATTGTCGCAGGTTCGTAAAGAAGAATTCCCACGACTCTATGTTCTCTGTATCTAAGATGGCAAATGCTGTCAGGAGCATGTTCTTGTTCCTATCTTGAGCAACCACAAGAAGTAGGATCTGTGTATATTTACCGTATAGCTAGGTCCCATCTACTTACACACATGGCTTGTAGTGGGGAAATGCACACACGCATGGATCAAATATCCAGAACATCCATTAAAAAATTCTTTTTCCCGGTTGTAGTTGGTCATCTAGGCCGTAATAAGGTCGCGTCTGCAACTCAATGACAATCCTTGATACATACCCCTGTATAGCGGCTATCCATTCATGTAACTCATTGTACGATGCATCGAAGTCTCTGTACAATTGCTCAATTGCTACCTGTTTAGCTATCCATGCCTTGCGGTATGAGACTCGATACTAGAATCGTGCCTGTATTTCAGCAATCAGTACCGAAACTTTAATGGTCGGCATGTCTTTCACCATTGGCATGACGCACATACAGATAGTTTTGGAATCAATTTTTTGATGATCTTCTATCATACGTGTTGAAGTGCATGTGTGAGGCCTAAAAAATTTTCATATCTCCCATATCTGCGACTTCTGGAGAAATGCGGCTCGTACCCGCCAATTGCAGCCTTCCGCCGACCTCCAACACTCCCTAATATATAGTGTCGATTTAGACACGGTGAATTTTTAGTCCACTGATATATTTATGTTATACCGCTTAATGGAAAATACGCGCACTCTTCCTTAGTTTTGAATCTCTATCCCACAAACAACTCCTCAGGAACAGAATCTACGGCTAGCCTATGAGCAGGTAGTATTTCAGGGTACTTCGAAAAATCAGCTGCATGTGTCGTATCAAGGTCCATCTACGATATGTGTGCCTCAGGATTTTTGTGTATCACAATATGACAAATCTGGTTCCCGACTAAAGACGCGTTAACGTTTCCATTGTTATTCACACCTTCGTCTTTAATATCATCTGGGACCTCATCCACATCGGGATGACTATCACTATTGACATCGTGATCAGAAGGATCACTACTATTGTATACATCATCACCAACCACATCAGTCTCGGGTGCAGTATTAAGATCGATATCGATCCCACGTATAGTCGATTGACTATCAATGTACGATATTGGAACCACTATATACGACTCTTGAGCTCCATGTTCTTCACCTAATGGAGTGGGATCTTCAGTTGGCTCCACGCCAGCTAACTCAGTAAATAACTGAATCGGTGCATTTTGGTTGCTTCGATTCCTACAATAAAGACCGAACATTGTCTCCATATCTTCATCGTCTACAAGTTCCATTTCGATGAATTTCATGGGATCCATCGAAATTGGAAACTTGTAAAGAAGTTTTGAGATCCTTCTCCCACGACATCTATCAATTTTTGCACTAATCTTTCTATACATATCATCAAATGAGATATTTCTATTAAATCTCATTGCTATTTCTTGGCGACATTCAAATATACATCCCACGATTGTTGTCAAAATTACTCCATCAAAATAAACGCATACGAAAAATTGATTCTCCATCTTCAGTACTAAATCTGTTAAAAAAATCAAAATTCTCAAAATAATTTCGAACAGCAAAAAAGTTACATAAAAAATTTAATGAATAAAAAGAGACCAAAAGTATAACAATATGCTTTTTCATTCAAAAGCTAACAAAATTAATAACCTAACAAAATAACTTTCAAATAACAAAATTACTAACAAAACTGTTCATTCTATTTAAAAAGAATAAACAAAAATACATTATCTTTCTTTTTGTTCTCCTTTCTTTCTTTCTTCTCACTATCTTCTTCCTTCTGCTCTGCTAATTTTTTTAGAATTCTCCTACTCATCTCATATTCAAATGCGATTAAATTGGAGAAAACTTGACCACTGGTGCTGCCTGTCAGACAGGGGTCACCAGTGGCACCTACAAAATAGGAATCACCAGTGGCACTTATTAGATAAGAGTCACCAATGGGGCCTACCAGATAGGCGCCACCCCTCTTATACCATTTTCTATATAGGTCATGTACGACACCGGGGAAAATAATACATAGTGGTACCACCTATGATAAAGGCACCACTAATAAAATAATATTTTAAAAAATAAAATTTATTAAAAAAAATAGGTGATGCCGCCTATGAGAAAGGCACCACTAAAATTAATTTATTAAAAATACCATTTTCGTTATTAATCCTGCTGACACCCATTTCAAAAATTAATTTTTTATATTATTTAGGTAAATTAGCCTAGTATATAAAAAAATAGAGTTTTTAAGAATTTATACCGATATCACCAATGTGTAAAACAACACCACTAAAAAATAGTTTTTTACAAACTCATGATTGACTTATGATGATTGAAAAAGTGAGGGTAGTGCTGCTAGTTAATCAGGCGACACCGATAACTAATTTAATTTTTCATACCATCTTCGTAATTAATTTATTTCTCATCCATTTCTATAATTAATTATTTTTTTAATATTATTTTTATAAAAAAAAATCTGTCGATGATATGGATGGTTGGAGTATAGAAAAACTGAGTTTATCTCGTGTAGGAGATTGCGAAAGAGATGGAGAGTAAAGACCTTTTTCTTAGCCCTTTTTGGTACACATAGGATCTCTTGTAGGACGCAGACAATAATATATTTAATTTTTAAATTGGAAACATTTTAGTGATTCTTTTCTATTTTGAAAAATAGTAACATTATTTTGGTTTTTTACTTTAATAATATAAAATCAATTAAATTAATAATAAAATGGTATGCCAATATCATTATTTACCAAAATGGTATGTTTGATGGGGTGGAAGGCTTGGTGGAGGCGGCACTAGTATTTTATCTGAGTTAATCATTGAAACATCATTACAAAATGATGTGTTTTTTAAAAAGAAATTTAACGGTATTAGTATTTTCTTCATGTACACGAGAAATACCGGGTAAAAATATGGGTTTACTAGAGTGGAGGGTGAGAAAGAGGTGGCACTCATTGCTGATCCAATTTAAGCAGTGTTTTCTTAACGTTTTTTAAATAAAAGAATAGAAGAGGAAAAAAATTTATTGTAGAAGAAGAGAAAAGAGAATTCATAAAGTTAGTATAATTGTTTTCAGTATTTTTTTGGAATAAAATATTTAGAAATTTAATTATTTTTACAGGTTTACTTTTGAAGATGGGTAATCAATTTTTCATGCATTTATTTCGATGGAGTAATTTTGACAATAACAGTTGAATGATTATTTGAATGTCGCCAAAAAATAGCAATAAGATTAAATAGAAATGTCTTGGTTGATGATATGAAAGAAATCATCAGTGCAAAAATTGTTAGAAGTTTTGGGAGAAGGATCTTGAGACTGTTCTACAAATTTCTAGTTTCGGCAGATCCCATCAAATTCACCGAGATGGAACTTGTAGACAATGAAGACATTGTGACAATGATCGTACTTTATTGTCGAGATCGGAGTTACCAAATTGATCCGATTTTGTTTGTTGAGTTAGCTGATCTGGAGCCCGCTGAAGATTCCACTCCATAGGTGAAGAACGTGGAGTTCAAGATCTGTGTACGGTGGTTCCGAGAGCATACGTTGATAGGTGATCGACTGTACGTGATATCAAAATTGATCTTAATGTTCCACTTGCATCTGAAAATCGTAATCCAGGTCCCCGTTTACAAATACATCCGGTGGTGATTGAGATCGATGCGGCTGGTGATGATGGATATGATAATAATGGTTCTTCTGGTTACGAGGTTGAAGATTATAGTGATTCTGATCTAGATGATGTCTCAGATGATATTGATGACAAAGGTGCGAATGACGATAGGAATGTTAAAACGTCTTCAGTTGGTAAACCAAGTCAAGGTATTGTGATACGCTATGATCCTGGGGCACACATATCGATCATAGGTCCCGATACGACACATGCATTTGAGTTTCTAGAGTACCCCGATATACTACTTGTTCACCAGTTGGCTGTAGATTCCGAACATAAGGAGTTGTTCGTGGGCCAAAAATTCGCAACCAAAGAAGAGTACGTATTTGCCATTAAGTAGTATAGCATGAATGTGTCGATTGACTACAAAGTTGTTGTGTCTAAATTGACATTGTATATTGGGGACTGTTGGATTTCGGCAGAAGACTACAATTAACGAGTATGAGTCACATTTATCTAAAATTTGCAAATGTGGGAAATCAAAAAATTTGTTAGGCCTCACACATTCACTTCAACACGTATGATGCAAGATCACTGCAAACTTGATTCCAAAACTATCTGCACATGTATCATGGCAATGGTAAAAAACATGCCAACCTTTCCTGTTTTGATACTGATTGCCAAAATGTAGGAACGATTCCAGTACCGAGTGTATACCGAAAAGCATGGATAGCTAAACTGTAACACCCTTTACCCGTTACCGTCGCCGGAACAGGATACAAGGTATTACCAGAACATAACACATACCATTAAACATAACCGAAATATAAATATGTCATCCAATTTGATAGTGCATCGTATAATATATGTCTTGAACAATATTAGCCAACTTTAATGGCTTGTACAAATTAGCTGGTCGAGCATCTTGTAACTAATATTTTAAACCTAGACAAACATGACACGTAACAAAATAATTAAGCCTACTATACATGCCATAATTCAAACCGTTTAGTTCAAATACCCTAAAGTATGATAGTGCGGGTAGATCTTCACGATCCTTAACTCCTGAGCAAGCCGAAGAACACTATAAGACAAAAGAGAGAAACAAAGTAAGCTTATAGCTTAGTAAGTAAGTATGTAAATACTAATAAAAAAAAATCTAACATGTTTACACAACAATTCAAGTATATCTACTTTAACTTCACTATTCATTCCACTTTGATTAAGCTGTCTCTGCTGCATCATATTCACTAAATAAATCATAACTCGAGTTACAAAACTCGAAATTCCAATCCGTAAAATTTCCCTGAATCTAGACTCATAAAGATTTTTGCTAATTTTTTCTATAATTTTGGTTCAGCCGATTAGTACAGTTTATTAGTTAAAGTTTCCCCTGTTACACAGCTCGACTGATCTGACCTCTGTTCACTACAAATTGAATTTCTCTCAGTACACAATTCAAAAAACCCTGAAGTCTGTTTCATTTAAAACTAGTCTCAATAAGGAATTTAGGCATGTAAACTATATTTCTTAATTTTCTTTGTAAAATTTTTAATGATTTTTAAAAGTTGGAACAGGGGATCACGTATTCATCCTGAGCAAGTCACATACAATTGTAAATATCTCAAAATATAGAATTCCTTTGCTTGCTCTGTTTCTTTTATATGAAAGTAGACTCATTAAAATTTAATTTCACATCTCATTCAACCTCTAATTATATTCCTCCTATTTTTGGTGATTTTTCAAAATCACGTCACTGCTACCATCTAAAAACAGTTTTAATGCTAATTTCACTCTTTCACACATTCTTTATGCTAACCTCATTTTATCTTATATATGTATATACCACAAATCATTTTCACCACATTTCATTCACCATAAGTGTAGGTCCAAACCACAATATCACCACAAAACCATCCCGTTGAACAATTTGGATCAATCCTCGATATTTAATGGTTTCAGCACACAGCCCCACCATCATACTTCGTTTAGTTCGGCTCTCTTGTACACATGGTGAACACTTAGTACCACTCATGCGACCCAACCGATTTGTCTCATAGCTCTCTTGTCTACATGGTGTCCTTCACTTGGAATCACGCATGCGACCTAGCTACATTTATCTTTCACGTAGCTCTCTTGTCTACATGGTGTCCTTCACTTGGAATCACGCATGCGACCTAGCTACATTTATCTTTCACGTAGCTCTCTTGTCTACATGGGATACATCTCGTATCACACATGTGACCTAGCTACTACTGAGGTGTCTCGTAGCTTTCTTGTACACATGATGTGCACTCAAGCATCATACATGTGACCTAGCTACGCCCTCTATTTCATTCGATCTCTCAGAATGTTCAGCCGGATCTCTCTCTATATTTATTTCCATTCTTCCAATAGTCGATTTATATTTTAACATCAGCTAGTATATTTATATAATAGGCTGAAATATAAGAATGTACATGAAATTATTGTAATATTTACATACAAACTTACCTTAGTGCAAAATGTGGAAATTTTGCAATTTAGTCTAAAACTTTTTCCTTCCCAGTTCGAGATCAATTCGCATCTTTCTTGATCTATAATAACACATTTAGCTCATTTAATACTCATACTATTTATTTCAATCCAAAATCACATCATGGAAAAATTACATTTTGCCCCTAACTTTTCAAAATTACAATTTTGCCCCTAGGCTCGGAATTTAATTTCAGCCCTTATTCTTATATTTTATGATATGCTGAACATTTTCTCTTCTACAACAACATCAAATTCTCACTCTATCATATAGTTATGAACAATAGGTATTTTTACTGGATTATCTTGCTTTTACTCGTTTTCACTTAAAACCGAGTAGCACAAGTTATTTAACATAATTTAAAACCTCATATTCTATCATAAAACATCAAAATACACAAATTTCACCTATGGGTATTTTTCCAAATGTGAACCCTAGGTTAAATTATTACTAGCATAAGCTTAATCGAGCTTAGGATTCCAAAAGCGTAAAGAACATTAAAAGCGGGCTTGGAATCACTTACTATGGAGCTTGAAAATTGAAGAAACCCTAGCTATGGAGAGAGGAGAATTGGCAGCAACTAAGGAGGATGATGATCAATTTTGTGTTATTTTTCCCATTTTATTTCATTTAATATCCAAATGACCAAAATGCCCTCCTTACTAAACTTTCAAAAATTCCTTCCATGTCCTAATTTTGTCCATGAACTTAAAATTGGTCAAATTGCTATTTAAGACCTCCTAATTAATATTCCAAAACAATTTCATAATAAAACTTACGGGATGCAAATTTTGCAACTTATTCGATTTAGTCCCTACTTTCAATTTAAGCACTTTAGGCATAGAATTTCATCACGAAATTTTCACACAATCATGCAATCATATCATAAACCCCAAAATAATTATAAAACAATTATTTCTATCTCGAATTTGTGGTCACGAAACCACTATTCCGATTAGGCCCTAATTCGGGTTGTCACAATTCTCCCCCCTTTGAGATTTTCGTCCCGAAAATCTTACCCAGAAAGAGGTTTGGGTCTTGTTTCCTCATAGCTTCCTCAGTTCCCACGTAGCCTCTTCTATCCCATGTCTGTGCCACAATACTTTCACTAAAGCTATACTTTTATTTCTTAACTGTTTAACCTCTCGAGCCAAAATCTTTATTGGTTTCTCCTCATAGGTCATATCCGATCGAATCTCAATTTCTGTTGGGGAAATCACATGTGAAGGATCAGAACGATAACGTCGCAACATTGATACATGAAACACGTTATGAATTCTTTCTAACTCTGCCGGTAAGGCCAACCGATATGCCACTGGTCCAATTCTCTCAGTAATCTCGTACGGCCCAATAAAACGCGGACTCAACTTGCCTTTTCGACTAAATCTCAGAATCTTTTTCCATGGTGACACCTTCAAGAACACTTTATCACCCACCTGAAATTCAATCTCTTTTCTTTTTAAATCTGCATATGACTTTTGTCGATCTGAAGCAGCTTTCAAGCAATCCCGAATTACTTTTATTTTCTCTTCGGTTTCTTTAACTAGATCAACTCCATGAATCTGTTTCTCACTAAGCTCGGTCCAATATAAAGGAGTTCGACACTTACGACCATACAAGGCTTCAAATGCGGTGCCATTTGTATACTTGATTGATAAGCTGTTATTGTAGGCAAACTCAATCAAAGATAGATATTTCTCTCAACTACCTCCAAATTCTAAAACACACGACATCTAAGCATATCTTGAGTACCGGATTACTCTTTCCGTTTGACCATCTGTTTGTGGATGAAATGTGATACTAAAGTTCAATTTTGTACCCAAAGCTTCTTGTAACTTTTCCAAAATCTCGAGGTAAATCTTAGATCTCTATCGATATTATAGACATAGGTACTCCGTGCAACTTCACAATTTCAGCAATATATAATTTGGCTAATTTATCAAGTGAGTAATCAGTGCGTCTTGGTATAAAATGGGCTGACTTTGTTAATCTATCAACCACTACCCAAACAGCATCCTTCTTTTAGGAGTTAAAGGCAAACCGGTTACAAAATCCATGGTAATCTTGTCCCATTTCCACTCGAGCACCATTACCGGTTGAAGTAATCTCGAAGGCACTTGATGTTCACTTTTACTTGTTGACAGATCAAACACTTGGTTACAAATTCGAAATGTCCTTTTCATACCGCCACCAATCTGACTTCTTTAAATCATTATACATTTTGTGCTACCGGGATGAACCGATAAACACCATTGTGCGCCTCATGTAATATTTTCTCGAATCAATTTATCGTTTTTGGCACACATATCTGTCTCGAAACATCAAGCAGTCATCTGGTCCAACTCGAAAATCGAGTCGTAACTTGATTTGCATTGAGTTCTCTTGATCCGCAACTCACTATCATTCTTTTGAGCATCACAAATCAAGCGGAGAAATAACGGCTTAGCTCTCATCTCTGCTAAGATTGACCCATCATCGACAATGCTAACCCGTGTTCATGACTCTCAAAGTAAAAAGAAATTTTACGCTCAAGGCGTCAAGAACTACATTTGCTTTTCCGGATGATAATCAATCACTAAATCATAATCCTTTAATAATTCAAGCCATCTTATTGCCGCAGATTCAGATCCTTTTGATTCATCAAGTACTTCAAACTTTTGTGATCGGTAAAAATTCGGCATTTTCACCGTACAAATAATGTCGCCAAATCTTCAAGGCAAAAACAACAATGCCAGCCCAAATCATGTGTAGGATAGTTCTTTTCATGTGGTTTTAAGCTGTCTCGAAGCATAAGCTACCACTTTACCCTCTTGCATCAACACACATCCAAGGCACATCAATGATGCATCACTATAAATTACGAACTCCTTTCCCGACGACTTCGGCTGTACTAAAATTGGTGCTTGGTCAATCGTGCTTTCAATTTTTCAAAACTTTGTTTACATTTATCGGTCCATTCAAACTTAACATTCTTTTGCAACAACTTAGTCATAGGAGAGGCAATCATCGAAAATCCTTCAACAAAGCGTCTATAATACCGGCTAAGCCTAAAAGCTTCTAACCTCGGATACATTCTTGGCGGTTTCTAATCAACGATCGCAGAAATCTTGCTTGGATCCACCGAATACCATCACCGAGACTATATGCCCCAAAATCCGACTTCACGAAGCGAACTCACTTTTACTAAACTTGGCAAGCAGTTTCTTTTCTCTCAAGATCTGCAATATAGTTCTCAAGTGTTCGGCATGTTCGGACTCATCTCGAGAATAAATTAAAATGTCATCTATAAACACTACTACAAACTTATCCAAATATGGTGGAAGATCCGATTCATTAAGTCTATAAATATATTTGGAGCATTTGTTAAGCGAAAGGCATCACAAGAAACTCATAATGTCCATACCTTGTCCTAAAGGCGGTTTTCGCACATCGACTCCTTAACTCTCATTTGGTAGTAACCGGACCTCAAATCAATCTTTGAAAACACTGTGGCCCCTTTAACCGATCGAATAAATCATCAATCCTCGACAACGGGTACTTGTTCTTTATAGTCACCTTATTAAGTCGAGCGGTAATCAATGAAAAGTCTCATTGAACTATCCTTCTTCTTCTGAATAATACAGGAGCACCCGGGAGAGAAACTCGGTCTCACAAATCCCTTGTCCGTTAACTCCTGCAATCGAGCCTTCAATTCTTTTAATTGATCGAGCCATTCTATATGGAGCAATCGAGATCGGTGCGATGCAGGCAACAAATCAATGACAAAATCTATCTCTCTCGAGGCAACCCGGGCAATTCCTCGAAATACATCCGAAACTCACGGACTATCGATGCGATTCAAATTTCAGTTGAGGCAACTCAATATTCATTACATAAGCGGATAAGCTTCACACCCTTTTCTCATGTATTTACATGCGGACATGTGCGAAATCACCATAGGCAATTTATTTGATTCATCTGTTTCAACCCAGAATTTCTCCATTTTCACATTTCAACTCTAGTGTCTTTTGTTTACAATCTACCTTAGCATCATACAATGTTAACCGGTCCATTCCCAAGATAACGTCAAACTCACCAAATGGTAATGACATCAAGTTGGTAGGAAAAGCAGTGACCTTGAATCATTAATGGGCAATTCTTGCAAACCTTGTCAACTAGCACATATTGGCCTAAGGGGTTCGACACTTTAATCGTAAACTCGATAAATTCAACAGCAACTTTTATTGGATACTAAATTCAAGCAAATATAGGAATGAGTGGACCGGGATCAATCAATGCAATAACAATAGTATCATAGAGAAAATGTACCGATAATAACATCGGAGATGATGCATCTTCTCGCACGTATAGCATAAGCTCTAGCAGTGCTCTAGCCACGATCTTGCCGTTAAATCTTTCATCACAGTTTTACTACTAGTCCCACCTCCAAGTATTTCTCGGTGGTCTACCTCTACTAGCGGTGGTATTACATCTAGCACTCTGAAATCTTTCTTCTTTAACTTTCTCCGGACAATCTCTAATAAAATGCTCATGAGAACACTTTGAAACAAGCTCGCTCGGTCCCCAACACTCACCATAATGTTGCTCGCCACATTGTCGACACTCGGGCTTTCTAGGTCGCACATTACCCACACTTGCCACCAAGTAGCTTGAGCTTTAGACCCGAATATGCTCTACCACGATCTCTGTGTGAATCCCCAATTGAAACTGTCATTCGAGGGTTTGTCTCTTTGGACCTCTTTGGTTGAGATTGAAATGGCTTGCTTATCTGTCTTTTTCGACATCTCGGGCCTCAATAGCAACTTTTCTTCTTTCTTTGTTCAATTCTTGACTTTAAGAGCTCGATCAACCAATACTACAAATTCTTTCAACTCCAAAATTCCTACAAGCACTTTAATGTCCTCATTCAGCCCATCTTCAAATCTTCTACACATAATGGCCTCGGTGGACACACATTCACAGGCATACTTATCGAGTCTTACAAATTCGCGTTCATACTCTGCTCACAGACATTTTCCCTGCTTCAATTCAAGGAACTCCTTCCGTTTTTGATCAATAAATCATTGACTTATGTATTTCTTTCTAAATTCTTCTGGAAGAAATCCCAAGTAACTTTTCTTTTGGCACCATCTGCAACCAAAGTCTTCCACCGGTGGTAAGCGAATCTCTCAAAAGTGATACAACACACTTTAAGCATTCCTCGGGTGTACATGAGAGCTCATCAAATACACGGGTAGAATTTTCAAGCGAATTCCGCTTTCTCGGGATCATCATCGACCTTTGCTCTAAACTCTTGGCCCTTGTTTTGAATCTTGTCAACCGGAGGCTTGTTCATTCTTACCAAATCTAAACCTTGCGTAGCTCTGTGAATCGTCGAGGTATAGGAGGGGTGGAGGAGGTTGAGCATTTGGATTTGCTCGAATAAATTCAAGATACCAATTGTTCATCATTTGGAGAAAGGCATCCCGAGCCTCATCTCCTTGTCTCAATGTCTCGGTCTACTTTCCACAGTAGCGGTCCCTTGTGCGGGAGCCGACGCATTACTAGCAAACATCATCACCGCAGTTCCTTGGGATCCATTACTATATTAAAACAAAACACAGTTTAGAATAATCGAGTCACCACACTATCACAATATTTTTATGGCATGTATAGCTAGACTTTTACACACACTTTATTAGTCCGAGAACCGACTAAACCATAGCTCGATACCACTAAATGTAACACCCTTACCGTTACCGTCGCGGAACAGATACAAGGTATTACGAACATAACACATACCATTAAACATAACCGAAATATAAATATGTCATCCAATTTGATAGTGCATCGTATAATATATGTCTTGAACAATATTAGCCAACTTTAATGGCTTGTACAAATTAGCTGGTCGAAATCTTGTAACTAATATTTTAAACCTAGACAAACATGACACGTAACAAAATAATTAAGCCTACTATACATGCCATAATTCAAACCGTTTAGTTCAAATACCCTAAAGTATGATAGTGCGGGTAGATCTTCACGATCCTTAACTCCTGAGCAAGCCGAAGAACACTATAAGACAAAAGAGAGAAACAAAGTAAGCTTATAGCTTAGTAAGTAAGTATGTAAATACTAATAAAAAAATCTAACATGTTTACACAACAATTCAAGTATATCTACTTTAACTTCACTATTCATTCCACTTTGATTAAGCTGTCTCTGCTGCATCATATTCACTAAATAAATCATAACTCGAGTTACAAAACTCGAAATTCAAATCCGTAAAATTTCCTGAATCTAGACTCATAAAGATTTTTGCTAATTTTTTTCTATAATTTTGGTTTAGCCGATTAGTACAGTTTATTAGTTAAAGTTTCCCTGTTACACAGCTCGACTGATCTGACCTCTGTTCACTACAAATTGAATTTCTCTCAGTACACAATTCAAAAACCCTGAAGTCTGTTTCATTTAAAACTAGTCTCAATAAGGAATTTAGGCATGTAAACTATATTTCTTAATTTTCTTTGTACAATTTTAATGATTTTTAAAAGTTGGAACAGGGGATCACGTATTCATCCTGAGCAAGTCACATACAATTGTAAATATCTCAAAATATAGAATTCCTTTGCTTGCTCTGTTTCTTTTATATGAAAGTAGACTCATTAAAATTTAATTTCACATCTCATTCAACCTCTAATTATATTCCTCCTATTTTTGGTGATTTTTCAAAATCACGTCACTGCTACCATCCAAAACAGTTTTAATGCTAATTTCACTCTTTCACACATTCTTTATGCTAACCTCATTTTATCTTATATATGTATATACCACAAATCATTTTCACCACATTTCATTCACCATAAGTGTAGGTCCAAACCACAATATCACCACAAAACCATCCCGTTGAACAATTCGGATCAATCCTCGATATTTAATGGTTTGACACACGCCCCACCATCATACTTCGTTTAGTTCGGCTCTCTTGTACACATGGTGAACACTTAGTACCACTCATGCGACCCAACCGATTTGTCTCATAGCTCTCTTGTCTACATGGTGTCCTTCACTTGGAATCACGCATGCGACCTAGCTACATTTATCTTTCACGTAGCTCTCTTGTCTACATGGTGTCCTTCACTTGGAATCACGCATGCGACCTAGCTACATTTATCTTTCACGTAGCTCTCTTGTCTACATGGGATACATCTCGTATCACACATGTGACCTAGCTACTACAGGGTGTCTCGTAGCTTTCTTGTACACATGATGTGCACTCGGCATCATACATGTGACCTAGCTACGCTCCTCTATTTCATTCGATCTCTCCAGAATGTTCATGGGGATCTCTCTCTATATTTATTTCCATTCTTCCAATAGTCGATTTATATTTTAACATCAGCTAGTATATTTATATAATAGGCTGAAATATAAGAATGTACATGAAATTATTGTAATATTTACATACAAACTTACCTTGGTGCAAAATGTGGAAATTTTGCAATTTAGTCTAAAACTTTTTCCTTCCCAGCTCGAGATCAATTCGCATCTTTCTTGATCTATAATAACACATTTAGCTCATTTAATACTCATACTATTTATTTCAATCCAAAAATCACATCATGGAAAAATTACATTTTGCCCCTAACTTTTCAAAATTACAATTTTGCCCCTAGGCTCGGAATTTAATTTCAGCCCTTATTCTTATATTTTATGATATGCTGAACATTTTCTCTTCTACAACAACATCAAATTCTCACTCTATCATATAGTTATGAACAATAGGTATTTTTACCGATTATCTTGCTTTTACTCGTTTTCACTTAAAACCGAGTAGCACAAGTTATTTAACATAATTTAAAACCTCATATTCTATCATAAAACATCAAAATACACAAATTTAACCTATGGGTATTTTTCCAAATGTGAACCCTAGGTTAAATTATTACTAGCATAAGCTTAATCGAGCTTCCGGATTCCAAAAACGTAAAGAACATTAAAAGCGGGCTTGGAATCACTTACTATGGAGCTTGAAAATTGAAGAAACCCTAGCTATGGAGAGAGGGAGAATTCGGCAGCAACTAAGGAGGATGATGATCAATTTTGTGTTATTTTTCCCATTTTATTTCATTTAATATCCAAATGACCAAAATGCCCTCCTTACTAAACTTTCAAAAATTCCTTCCATGTCCTAATTTTGTCCATGAACTTAAAATTGGTCAAATTTCTATTTAAGACCTCCTAATTAATATTCCAAAACAATTTCATACTAAAACTTCGGGATGCAAATTTTGCAACTTATTCGATTTAGTCCCTACTTTCAATTTAAGCACTTTAGGCATAGAATTTCATCACGAAATTTTCACACAATCATGCAATCATATCATAAACCCCAAAATAATTATAAAACAATTATTTCTATCTCGGATTTGTGGTCACGAAACCACTATTCCGATTAGGCCCTAATTCGGGTTGTCACATAAACAGATGGCCATTGAGCAACTGTACAGAGATTGGGATGTATCGTACAATGAGCTACAATGGTGGATAGTTGCTATGAGTAAGTATGTGTCAGGGACTGTCATTGAGCTGCAGACACGACTTTATTACGGCCCGAACAACCAACTACAACCGGAAAGAAAAATTTTCCACTAGATGTTCTGGATGTTTGATCCATGCGGGCGGGAATTTCCTTGCTACAAGCCAGTTGTGCAGGTTGATGGGACTTGGTTATATGAAAAGTGTATGCAGATCCTAGTTATTGCGGTTGTTCAAGACTAGAACCAAAACTGGCTCTCGATAGCGTTTGCCATTGTGGACAAAGAGACAATGGAATCATGAGAATTCTTCCTGATGAACTTTCGGATATATATTGTTAGGGACAACAATATTTGCATCATATCTGATAGAGCGAAGGAAATAATTATTACGATTAAGCATTCTAGTGTTCTGTGAAGATCTATTCACTACATCCGACACATTGCGAATAACTTCCATCAAGACTACAAGAATGCAGACTAGTGGAGACAAGTTGTAAAAATAGGTAAAATTTAGTTTCAACATATGTTTTAAATGTTATTTATATGAGCAAATTAATTTGAAACTGTTACTTGTCTTTTCTTAATACATACACAGTGTACGAGTTAGAGCTACACCTTTTTAGGCAAAAGATGACCAAACTTAAGGGTGACATGTAAGGTGAGATGAATACTCCTTTTGGCCAGGTACCATAGAGCCATAGCATTAGGATTAAATGTAACACCCCTAACTGGTATCCGTCATCGGAACAGGGTTTTGAGTATTACCAAAACATTTAGAACATTTTATGAATAATTTACATAGATTACTATTCATTTATCGAGATCATTCAAGACGTCCCTTAATTGGACCCTCAAGGTCCAATACGAGCATTAGGATCAAGTCGAGACTTAATCGAAAACTCAAAAAAATTTTTGCGATATTTCAAAAATTTTCTAACGTGCAGGGCTCACACACCCATGTGGCCCATGGGACACACCCGTGTGACCCTTGGACACGCCCGTCTACAGGCCGTGTTTGACCCCGTGTAACTCTCTGACTTGTGCAAACGGCCATGCCACACGCCCATGTGCTAGGCCGTATGGTCAATTAATTCATTTTAAAATTTAGGTGCAGGTTCCACACAGCCAAGACAAAAGCCTGTGTTCTAGGCCGTGTAGTACACACGACTGAGACACACGCCCGTGTCTCTGCCCGTGTGCTAAATTCTGAACATTCTGTTTCTCAAAATTAAGGTGCATGGGATATAAAACCTAACTACACGCCCATGTAGTCAGCCGTGTGTGCCTATCTGTCTACCCGTGTGGACAAAATAAAGCCATTTCCTAGCCTCATTTGTCACCCAAATTCACCATTTTCCTACACCAAAACATACCAAGTACAATCCAAGCATTCCAAGCATCCAAATTAGGTAATTTCTATCATTCAACATGGCATATCATTGCATGCATACATATTTACCATTTTACCTTGGTTCAATCCATGTGTTAAACATATTTTGATCAATTACTTAACATATGTGTAGCTACCATAGTTTGACATTACAAGTATATTAAAAACAAACCATTACTAGCCATTCCAATGGCTAGATTACAAGCATCATTTACATTTACATGTCATTATGGCTATTATATCCTATACATGCCATTACAACCATAATTGATTTACCATATTATACCAACGTGGGCCGATGGATAGTGTGACTGATCTCCGCCAAGCTTCTAATCCAACGAGCTTTCGATTTACTCTAAAACAGGGAAATAAAACTAAGTAAGCATAAGGTAAGTTCGTAAAACATGATACTTAACTTACCATTCATTCTATTTTGAGGTAACTATGTAAGGCATAATCAATCAATTTGACCTCAAGCCCTACACAAATTCTCATTGCCCTTGTTAGTCATATATTCCATAATAACATCAAAACATATATGGGCTCAACAAAAATCAAGTTTCCAAGCACATATGCTTTCCACAACATGTATTCGTTCAACATGCATAATTCATCTCATTATTTCAAGTATAATTTCATAATAGTTCATTTCGAGTTCAAATCATTTCATATCAGAACTTTACTCATATTACTCGAAATATCAAGGTCACGATTAATACACTCAAGGTGTACAAGTCTATAATCAAGAATGAACATATATTCATCAAATAAAGTCCATGTACAAATATCATCATCTCATCTTTTCATATACCATTTGTCATGTATCATCATTTGCTTGTATTTCAGACAGATACGTGTAGTAACTCATTTTATCATTCATACCTTCTCATGTCTGGAATTGTCACCCATTGAATTTATTCGGAATATTAATGGAAACACAGGTAATACATTCGAGGTGTACGAATCAGGATTGGTCAATTCATGTCCAATGGTACCCACAAGGTACTATATCAAAGAGTACACTCTCGAGCCACACATGTATACAACAGGATTACCAGTCCAGGCTAAATCATTTTTATGTCATATGCTCTAAGGAGTTTGATCTAGATTACCCATCCGGGCTAAATCCAATCCATATGCTCGAGAGGACTTATATCAAGATTACCCATCTGGGCTAAATCCTTTATGTAATGAGGTCAATAGGATTACTTGTCTGAGTTAAATCCCGTTAGCAACAAATGCAGGACCTCATTCATTTCGAGAAATCACATATCCATTGATTTTCCATATTATTCAACTGAGCTAAATCCTTTATGTAATGAGGTCAATAGGATTACTTACCTCGTACTCGGAATGGACGAATCGGATCGATTACTCTATAACCTTCGATTTTCCTCGATCTAAATTTGATTCCTTTCTTTCTCGATCTACATGAATTCAAAATTACCTCATTTAATCACACATTTATTCATTCCAATCCACAAACATATAATTAGGGGTTTTTACACTTTAGCCCCTGAAATTTCACATTTTCACATTTTAGTCCCTACCTCATAACACACAAAATACACATAATTTCACATTTCTCATGCTTAGCCAAATTTTCATATAGTCTCTAACATCCCAAACCTTTCATTTATTCACACATTTAACCCCATATTTTCATATTTTCACAAATTAATCCCTAATATGCATTTTTACTCAAAATCACTTTACAGAACATGTATATCAAGCACCAAGCTTTTATTATTCATCATCAAACATTCAAAAACTCAAGCATTCATCAATGGAAACTTTCAAAATCATTAACACATTCCAAAATTTAGGCATGGGCTAGCTAGTACTCAAAGCAACAATCACAAAAACGTAGAAATCATCAAAAATCGAGCAAAATACATACTTCAATTAAGCCACACAAGTGTCGAATGTTTTTAAGCATTCAAAACCCTATTTCTTTTCTCATTTTTGGCAATATAGGTGGAAGATGATGAATAAATTGATTTTTGTTTAATTAATATTAACATATTAACCAATTTACAATTTTAACCTGAATTTAAACCATTTAAAAACGTTTATTTTATGGCCATTTATGTCCATCTCCACTATCAATGGACTAATTACAACATAAGGACCTTTCATGTAATAAGCCATGGAAATTAGACACCTTTATCAAATAGAATGTAACTTTTGTATTTTACGCGATTTAGTCCTCTTCTCAAATTAACCACTTAAACGATAAAATTAACATACCAAACTTTCACAGATATCTAATCTCATGCCATAAACACACAAAATAATATTAAAATATTTTTTTGACTCGGATTTGTGGTCCCAAAACCACTGTTTCGACTAGGTTCTAAATCGGGTTGTTACAATTCTCCTCCCTTAAGGATTTTCGTCCCCGAAAATCTTACCAGTATATAGGTTCGGGTATTGCTCTCTCATAACATCTTCAGGCTCCCACGTAGCCTCTTCGAATCTGTGTCGATGCCATAACTCTTTTACTAATGTAATTCTCTTATTTCTCAATTCTTTGATCTCACGAGCTAATATTAGAATCGGTTCTTCACTATATGATAAATCTGACTGAATCTCAATTTTGGTCGAGGAAATACCATGCGAAGGATCGGATCTGTATCATTGAAGCATCGATATATGAAATATATTATGTATCTTTTCTAACTCTGATGGCAATGTTAACCGATAAGCAACTGATCCAACTTGCTCCATGATCTCATACGGCCTAATGAATCTCGAACTCAATTTACCTTTCCGACCGAATCAGAGTATTTTCTTCCACGGTGAGACTTTCAAAAACACTTTGTCTCCAATCTGAAACTCAATATCTTTCCATTTCAAATCTACATATGATTTCTGATGATCTGGCATTCCTTTTAGACTATCGCGAATCACTTTCACTTTCTGTTCAGTTTCTTTGATCAAATCAACTCCGTATGTTTTATTCTCACTAAGCTCAGTCCAATACAAAGGTGTTCGACATTTTCGATCGTACAATGCTTCGTAAGGTGCCATTTTTATACTCGATTGATAACTATTATTATACGCAAATTCAATCAATGGCAAGTATCGTTCCCATGTACCTTCACACTCAAGAATGCAGCATCTCAACATATCCTCAAGTCTCTAAATAATCCACTCAGATTGTCCATCCATCTGTGGATGAAAAGCAATACTAAAATGTAGCTTTGTACCTAATGCATCTTGCAGTTTCTTCCAAAACCACGATGTAAATCTCGGATCTCTATCCAAAACTATAGAAATAGGTACTCCGTGCAATCTCACAACCTTAGAAATGTACAACTCAACAAGTTTATCAAGCGAATAATCCATACGAACTAGAATGAAATGAGCCAATTTTGTCAATCTATCAACTACAACCCAGATCGCATTTTTCTTACCCGGAGGCAGGGGCAAACCCGATACAAAATCCATAGTGATTTTATCCTATTTCCACTCGGGAATCATAATCAGCTGAAGTAACCCAGACTGTACTTGATGCTCAGTTTTGACTCGCTGACAAATTAAACATTTCGAAACAAGTTCAAAGATATCATGTTTCATACCATGCCACTAATAGATTTGTTTCAAATCGTTATACATTTTCGTGCTTCCCGGATGTACAGATAAAAGTCTACTATGAGCTTCATTCAAAATCATCTGAATTAACTCTGAATTTCTCGGAACACATATTCAGCCTCTGAATCTTAAATAGTCATCGGAATCAACTTGAAACTCTGAATCAGAGTTACAATCACACTGAACTCATTTTGCTAACATTTCATTATCAACTTTCTGAGCCTCGTAAATCTACTATAAAAATAATGGTCTTGCTTTTAACTCTGCTATAATCGAGCCATCATCAGACCAAGCCAATTGAGTATTCATTGCACATAGAGCAAACAAGGATTTCTGTCTTAAAGCATCAGCAACAACATTTACTTTTCTCGGATGGTAGTCAATTATTAACACGTAACCTTTTAACAATTCTAGCCATCTCCGCTGTCGCAAATTCAAATCTTTCTGAGTCATCAGATATTTCAAACTCTTATGATCTGAATAAACATGGTATTTCTCACCAAACAGATAATGACGCCAAATCTTCAACACAAATACAATGGCTACTAACTCTAAATCATGCGTCGGGTAATTCTTTTCATGCGACTTCAACTGTCTCGAGGCACAAGCTATGACTTTTCCTTCCTGCATCAAAACACAGCCCAGACCATTCAACGATGCATCACTATAGATTACGAATTCTTTACCCGATTCTGGCTGTACTAACACTGGAGCTTCAGTCAATAAAGCTTTCAGCTGATCAAAACTTTTCTGACAATTCTTGGACCATTCAAAATTTACATCTTTCTGAAGCAATCTCGTCAACGGAGTCGCAATCCTCGAAAAGTCTTTCACAAATTGCCTATAGTAACCATCTAGTCTTAGAAAACTGCGGACTTTAGATACATTTCTTGGAGGCTTCCAATCCATTATTGCAGAAATCTTGCTCGGACCAACTCGAATACCCGATGCTGACACAATATGCCCCAAAAAACCAACTTCACCAACCAAAATTCACATTTACTGAACTTTGCATATAACTGCTTATCTCTCAGAGTCTGCAATACAATTCTCAAATACTCAGCATGCTCAATTTCATTTTTCGAATAAATCAAGATATCATCTATGAATACAACAACAAATCGATCTAGATACGGTTTGAAAATCCGGTTCATTAAATCCATAAAGATAGCATGTGCATTCGTTAGTCCAAATAGTCAATTTTGAAAGAACTTATTGTCAACCTCTTTCAGATATGAATCCATCCTTGTTCTAAAAGCGATCTTTGGCACATCGGAGTCTTTAATTCGTAACTAGTAATAACCCAACCTCAAATCTATCTTTGAAAACACTAAAGCTCCTTTCAATTGATCAAACAAATCATCAATTCATGATAGAGGGTATTTGTCCTTGATTGTCACTTTATTCAACTGTCTGTAGTCAATACACATTCTCATGTGCCATCTTTCTTTTTCACAAATAATACAAGAGCACCCCAAGGCAAAAACCTAGGTCGTGCAACTTCTCTATCAGTTAATTCTTGCAACTGAGCTTTTAATTCTTTTAACTTTGTTGGAGCCATTCTGTACAGATCTATCGATATTGGAGTTGTACCCGGCATTAACTCATACCAAACTCAACCTCTCGAATCGGTGGTAAACCCGGTAACTCTTCAGGGAACACATCTGTATACTCACATACAACTGGCACTAATTCAATTTTCATTTCAGCCACTTTCGTATTAAGCACATAAGCAAAATAAGCTTCAGAACCCTTTCTCACATATTTCTGAGCTAACATCGAAGAAATCAGTGTTGGCAAACCATTTAGGTCATCTGGCTCAATTTGAATAATCTCATTATTCTGACATCTCAAATCAATCGTCTTTCTTTTTCAATTCACAACAGCATCATGCAACGTTAGCCAATCCATACCCAGAAATATATCAAACTCATCAAATGGAAACAATATCAAATTGGCTAGGAAACAACTATCTCTAATCAACAATGGACAATTCTTGCACACTTTTTCAACCAACACACACTTGCCTAAGGGGTTCGATAATCTAATTACAAATTCAGTAGACTCTACAGGAAAAGTCTTACTGGATACTAAATTCACACATACATATGAATGAGTTGATCCTGGATCTATCAATGCAATAACTTTAGTATCATAGAGAGTAAAAGTACCAATGATAACATCTAGAGATGACGCTTCTTCGCGAGCGAGAATAGCGTAGGCTCGTGCAGGTACTCTGGCGTCAAATCCTGCAGTAGTGTCTCGTGTCACACCTATACCACCACTTACATTAACCATTTTTCTGGGTGGTCTACCTCTAGTTGCAGTATTACTCAGCCTCGTGTTCTGAGCATTATCTTTTTCAGCTAACCCTGGATAATCTTTAATAAAGTGATCTCGTGAACCACAACTGTAACAACTTTTGTTATTACTTTTCCCCCAAAAATCTACAAAATGTCATCTTTCACATTGTTGACACTCGGGCTTAACATCTTTTACATTACCAACACTCGATATCGATGTGACTTGAGCTTTAGGGTTGGTATATTGCTTTTCGTGATCTCTATTCTGATATCCCCCAGAAGCTGTCAATCGGTTAAAATAGTCTCTAGATTTCTTCGACGAAGAATGATAAGATTTCTTTATTGATCTCTTCCCCGAATCTCTTCCTTTGAATCGGCTTTTCTCTTTTCTTTACTGAGATCTTCGGCTTTACAAGCCCTCTCAACCAATACTAAAAATTCTTTCAGTTTAAGTATCCCAACTAACAACTATATATCTTCATTCAACCCGTCAACAAATCTTTTACACATGATCTCCTCAGTAGACACATATTCCCGGGCATATTTGCCTAACTATACGAATTCTCTTTCGTACTCAATGACAGTCATCCGGCCCTATTTCAATTCTAGAAACTCTTTATGTTTCTGATCGAGGAATCTCTGACTTAAGTACTTTTTTTGGAACTCAGTCTAAAAGAATTCCCAGGTAACTCGTTCTCTAGGAACTACCGATGTCAACGTTTTCCACTAGTGATATGCATTATCTCTAAGTAAGGATACTACACATTTGATACATTCTTCTGGAGTACAAGACAATTCATTAAATACTCTGATTGTGTTCTCTAGCCAGAATTCAACCCTCTTAGCATTATCATCAACTGAAGCCCGAAACTCTTCGGCCCTGTGTTTACGTATCTTATCCACTAGTGGCTTACTCAATTGAATTGGATCTATCACTTATGGTACAATTGGTACTTGTTGATGAACAGACGGGGGTAGAGGTTGTTGAGCAGCAAGATTCATTTGTACGAATTTCGTGAACCACTCACTTATCATTTGGAAGAAGGCTTGCTTAGCCTCTCCTCTTTGACTACTACAAATAGACCTAGAATAGGCCGGCGTTGCCCCTTGAGAAGGAGCGGGCGTATTACTTTCCACATTGTTAGCTATGGCTCATTCGGGATCCATTTTCTATATAAAAACACATTTTAACAGTTAGGAATCATCACACTATCGTAAATCATATATATGGCATCTATAGCTAGACTCTCACTCACTACATTAGTCCTAGAATCGACTAAACCGTAGCTTAGATACCAATTAAATGTAACACTCATAACCTGTGTCTGACGCAGGGATAGAGTTACAAGGCATTACCAAACAATACATCTCATTCACATACATTTATACAATCATAAACAAAATTCATCCATAATGTCCCTTACGAGGCCCTACAAGACCTTATAACATGCTTAAGAGTGGTTCGGGATTAAACCGATCACATATAAAAATTTCCAAACACTTAGAAAAATTACATGAAATCATAGGTCACACGCCCATGTGAACAGGCCGTGTGCCTCACACGGCCACCCGACACGCCTGTGGCGTAGGCTGTGTGAAAATAGGGCATACATACTGACTTATACCACACGGCTGGAGACATGCACGTGTGCCTTGGCCGTGGTCGAAACTGACATGCATCACACGGCTAACCACATGCCCGTGTGTCTAGCCTGTGTACCCTTCGAAATGGCCACACATGTCTATGTACCAAGGCTGTGTGCCTCACACGGCAACCAGACACGCCCGTGTGTCTAAGCCATGATCGAGATTGATTTTAAATTTTAACACTACGCCAGGGGTCACACGGCCGTGTAACATGACCGTGTGTCACTCACAGCTGAACCACACACCCGTGTCTTTCCCAGTGTGGACAAAAAGAGGCCATTTGAAAAGTCAGTTTTGCCACCCTTTTCTCATGCATATCAATCAACCTAAATAGTACCATTTCAAGAATTTTATACACAACCAAAAATCAACCAATATGTGCACATATCATGTCATCTATATATAACCATCTCAATTACTCAATTCCATAACCAAAACATGTCATTTCAATATACTAAAATCATCTAGATTGCATAAATTCTAAATGCATTTCATCATCATCTTAACACCTATCATATGTCATAAAACTTACCATTTTCAAATCTCATAACTAATCCATCACATAAGCATTAAATACATCATATAACTTACCAAACACTTAATTCAAGCCAACTTTAATGGCTATACATACCAAATTTACAAGCCAAATCTCATGGCTAACATCATGACTCAAAATATACCAAAATATCACTAGCCTATACATGCCATATACCATATATACAGGGTTACCAAAAATACCAACAAGATAATCGATAATGTGATGACGTATTCCCGACAATCCCTGAGTCCGTACTAGCTTCAATAATCTATAAAACACAGACAAATAACACAAAAATAAGCTTCACAGCTTAGTAAGTTTGTACCAGAAATACTCAACAATTCATAATATCCAAATCATCAACTAATAAACACTTAATAGTTCTCATCTCTTCATTCAATTCTAATCCATAACCATTTATCATGTATATATCATTTCATCAAACTTCATACACATAGTATCAACTACCACATAGGTATTGTACGTACTTGTACTTTCCCCTATTTATTTATTTCATCCCCACCTCTTTGTTCAATACGTTAAATCGTTCGAAAATCTTTCAATGCTTTAAGAACTCGCACACTTAGTGTACAAATGTTTAGCTGAAGCTATAACGATATCTCACACTTAGTGCCATCATATTGAACCGAAGCTATATTGGTATCGCACACTTAGTGCCACATAAAACCAAATCTTTTTCAATTCACACACTAAGTGTTGTATACAGCTAAAGCTATCTCAAAACGCACACTAACTGCCAAACATCGTAGACTTGTCATCATACACAGTCGTAGTCGCAAATATACAATTTATGCATTATTAAAGCATTAAAAACATAATTGTAACTTCATTTATCATATACGAACTTACCTCGTACTCGAAATGGACGAATCAGATCGAATACTCTATAACCTTCGATTTTCCTGGATTTAAATCTGATTCCTTTCTTTCTCGATCTATATGAAATCAAAATTAACTCATTTAATCACACATTTATTCATTTCAATCCATAAACATATAATTAGGGCATTTCACACTTTAGCCCTTAAAATTTCACATTTTGACATTTTAGTCCTTATCCATAAAATTACAAAATACACATAATATCACATTTCTCATGCTTAGCCAATTTTTCATATAGTCTCTAGTAGCCCATATCTTTCATTTATTCACACATTTTACCCCACATTTTCATATTTTCACAAATTAATCCCTAATATGCATTTTTACTCAAAATCCCTTTACAAAACTTGTATATCAAGCACCAAGCTTTCATTATTCATCATCAAACATTCAAAAAATCAAGCATTCATCAATGGAAACTTTCAAAATCATCAACACATTCCAAAATTTAGGCATGGGCTAGCTAGTACTCAAAGCAACAATCACAAAAACGTAGAAATCATCAAAAACTGAGCAAAATACATACCTCAATTAAGCCACACAAGTGTCGAATGTTTTTGAGCATTCAAAACCCTGTTTCGTTTCTCATTTTCGGTAATATAGTTGGAAGATGATGAATAAATTGATTTTTGTTTAATTAATATTAACATATTAACCAATTTACAATTTTAACCTTTATTTAAACCATTTAAAAACATTCATTTTATGGCCATTTATGTCCATCTCCACTATCAATGGACTAATTAAAACATAAGGACCTTTCATTTACTAAGCCATGGCAATTAGACACCTTTGTCAAATAGAATGTAACTTTTGTATTTTACGCGATTTAGTCCTTTTCTCAAATTAACTACTTAAACGATAAAATTAACACGCCAAACTTTCACAGATATCTAATCTCATACCACAAACACACAAAATAATATTAAAATATTTTTTGACTCGAATTTGTGATCCCGAAACCACTATTTTGACTAGGGTCTAAACTGGGCTGTTACAAGATATGTAATCATTTCACATATTTATGATATTTATAGAATTTACATAAACACAATCAATGCAACCATGTAAATAAACACAATTTAGTTACACGAACTTACATCGACAAAGGTTCATGTATGAACATCTATTAATCCGACATTGTTTCTCGTTCTAACTCTGAATTTGGTCTATCCGGATCTATACGAGTAAATTTAACATCAAATTCACACATCTCATATACATTTGGACTCAATTTACATCCTAGGAAAAATTACCATTTTGCCCCTAACTTTTCCATAAATTCCCATTTCGTCTCTAGGATTGGAAAATAAAATTTGTGCAATTTACTCCCTATTCCAAACCTAACCCAAATCTCATTACAAAATTTATAGCAGATGTATTCATAAAATTTCATAATTTTTCATTAAATTTCACAACTTTACATTTTATTCCCAAAATCATGTTTTCATCAAAAATCACTTTGTAAAAGTTGTTTATCTATCAACAACCTTTCATTTTCTACCATAAATTTCTAATTTTCAGCAAATACATCCATGATCAATTTTTCATACTTTGATAACTTTTCAAATTGATCTCCAAATAGATAGATTAGACTATCCCGGTTTTAAAATTATAAAAATTACTAAAAACGAGGTTTAATTACTTACCCAAATAAGCTTGATAAGTATTCTTTCTCTCTCCTAGGGTTTCCATTGAAATATTTGGGGTAGATGATATGAAATTGTTTTCTTTTTCATTTAATTAAATTGTCATTTAATAACTTTTCATCTTTCCAATGTAGTCCTTGCCCTTTTTCTAAATTTACATGGATGAGCCACCAAAATATTGACATACTTTTTTTATTGGTCTAATTACCATATAAGGACCTTAATTTTTGAATTCCATAGCTATTTGATCCTTAGAGATACTAGAATCCAATCTTTGCATTTTATGCAATTTGGTACTTCCCATAATTAAACATTTAATCCATAAAATTTTCTTATCAAAATTTTCACATGACATGTCTATAATAATATGGACCATATAATAAAATAAAAATAAATTTTATTTTCAGCTCGGATTTTTGGTTCTGAAACCACTATTCCAATTTCACCGAAATTGGGCTGTTACATTAAAGTTTTGATGATGATGCTCAAAATGGTCATATGACCACCAACCTAACAGAAGTGGTTAACTCCGTGTTGAGGTGAATAAGACATATTCCAATTTCATCTATTTTCTCAACTACGTTCTACAGGCTGGCAAGCTAGATGCCAAGTGTAACATCCTGAAATAAGGCCTAGTCAGAACAGTGATTTCGGGACCAAAAATCTGACATTGAAATATTTATTTTATGATTATTATAAGGTCTAGAATATGAAAATATGCATGTGTTAAAGTTTCATGAGGAAATTCTATGAGTAAGGTGTCCAATTGGTAAATAAGGACCGAATTGAATAAATTGTAAAACATGGATTCTAGAAGGAATTTGGATGAAATTGCTTTAGATTATTAATTATAAGGTCTTAAAGAGCAATTTTCTCAATTTATAAGTTTTTGGACAAAAATGGGCATGTATGGATGAAATTTGAAAGAAATGGCTTAAGGTATTTTGGTTATTTGGCTAATTAATGAAATAAAATGGGAAAAAGAAGGCAAAAATCAGCCATTCTTCTCCCTTGTCTAGCCGAATTTCTCAAGCCTCCATAGATAGGGTTTTCAACATTTTCAAGCTCAACAGTAAGTTCTCCCAAGCCCTGTTTTAAATGTTCTTCATATTTTTAAAATCTCGGTAGCTTACTCTCTCCATTTCTA